>NC_083401.1:160065584-160692251 GCF_020745735.1 Hemiscyllium ocellatum | reverse complement strand
GTTGAAATACAATTCTGTAGCTGCTGATTGTCCACAGTGCCCCATATGTTAAAGATTTTCCCGTTTGACATAGTGATAGTTCCACAAAACATGATAGAAGGTATTCTCAATGTGAAGATACTTCATGTCAGCAATGGCTGTGTGGTTGTCATTCTTTCTGATACTGTTATGAACAGATGGATCTACAGCTGGCAGTTTGGTGAAGATCAAATCATGTATGTTTCCCGCTCTGTTGGTTCCCTCAGCATTTGCAGCAGACCCAGTCTAGTGGCTATGTCCTTTAGGACCCAACCATCTCAATCAGTGGTGCTGCTGCTGCTGAGTCACTCATGGTGGTGGACATTGAGGTTCCCCCACCCCCCAGCCCATTCCACCCTCAGCGCTTCCTCCAAGAAATGTTCAACATGGAGGAGAACTGATTCACCAAGTTAGAGAGAATGGCATGTGGAGGTTTCGTTGACCAAGTTTGACCGAATGCCATGCAATTTCATGGGATTTAGTGTCAATATCAAAGACTCTCAGGGCAACTCCCTTCTAACTTTCTACCATTGTACTGTCACTCTAGTGGATCTACCCCGTTAGTGTGACATTGGTGATAGTGGTGACTGGGACATTGGGTGAGGTATAATTCCATGAATACGACTGTGTTATTGACTAGTCTTTGATCAACTCCTATCTGTTCCATTATCTCACCTACCATAACAAAGCCAAAATGGAGAGAATTAAGAACTGTGGAAGGCTTAATATTGAGCTTTAAGAATGTTCCTTACTTCATATTTCTGCAGGAGTGGCGTACGTTGTAGGGATCTTGGAGATGGAATTCTGTGCAGTTGGCATAACATTTCCAGAGATTATGCTATAGCCAGCATGAATACAGAAAGATTGGGACAAAATTTGTACACAGCCTGCAATGAACGCTTTGTGAATATTGTGAATACCTGTGTCAAATAGTTGTTGTCATATCGGGCAGATTTTCAACTTGTTTCATTCCGTAAATCAGCTAATTTGGAATAAAACTGGCTGGAAGCAAAGTTTTCTGTTATTTCCTGATGAAATGATTCTGAAAGTTATATTAATTCTACTGGGGATGAGATCAGATGGTTCCCATAATAGGCATGCAGCAAGATTAGATTTCAGGCATCAAGGTTGCGCTGTATCCTACTATTTTCTAATTGCAGAGAAAACACTCCACAGATCTCAAGAAAAAAAATCATCTATATATGGAGTGGGATACAATTACTTTCTAAGAATCTGTGAGGGCGATTGATGATCCTTGATTATGACAGACCCTGGGTGGTTTTGGTCAGTGAATGAATTTCCCTTTCCTTTCGGTCCTTTGTCATTTAAGGGCCTTAAAGGTCAGGCCAGAGAACGTGCCGATGGCCAATATTGAACAGGAGCAGCGTTAGTGTTGCCTGATTTAAATGCAGGTTCTAGTAATCGCTTGCTTATTGCATTCTGCTTCATGCTATAAGCAGCAGATAACTGTATAACCACAATATATTTACCTGAAGCGAGGATGACAGCAGCATGGGGATAAGTCTCAGTCTTGGAACTGAGATGAAAGCATTTCCTCAGACCTCGATGAAAGTAACATTATAACATCTTTGAACATTTTTCACCAGATTTCCTGTCTGACACCAGCCAGCATCTATTGAGTGGGGAAGCAACAGGGTAATGGATGACGAAGTCTGACATTGCTGAGGTCAGGGCACAACAACAGAAAAAGAGTATTGCAGAGATGCAGACCTCATGGGGAGGGAATATAACAGGGGGATGCACATCAGCTTGATGAATATGAGGAACATCGGAATAGCTGTAGGCCATTCGGCCCCTTGAGCCCATTCCACCGATCATGGCTGATGTGTGGCCTAACTCCAAAATCTGCTTTTGATCCAAATCCCTGAATACCTTCGCTTAACAAAAGTTTATCTATTCAGATTTAAAATTAACAAGGAGATCAGACATTATGCAAGTCTGAATATCACAGTTGAGCTAAATATTGCGGGTGACGTACGTTGAATTTTTAAAATTAGATTCCCTACAGTGTGGAAACAGGCCCTTCGGCCCAACAAGTCCACACTGACCTTCCAAAGAGTAACTCACCCAGACCCATTTCCTTCTGACTAATGCACCTAACACTGTGGGCAATTTAGCACGGCCAATTCACCTGACCTGCACATCTTTGGACTGTGGGAAGAAACCGGAGTAAACCCACGCAGACACGGGAAGAACATGCAAATTCCACACTGACAGTCACCCAAAGATGGAATCGAACCTGGGTCCCTGGCGCTACGAGGCAGCAGTGCTAACCACTGAGCCGCTGTGCCACCCCATGGGGGTTAAATATTGTGAGCGGAGAAGATAACAAGAGATACAGACCGTATCAAAGTAAAAACTAAAAGAACATGCAGATGCTGCAAATCTGAAATTGCTGTTAAATTCATTACATTCCTGATTACATTCATTACCCACAATTCTCAGCCTCCACATGACCTTGTTGGCTAGCAATGTCCAAACCTAGTAAAGTTCACTTCGATAATAAAAACAGAAATTGCTGGAAAATGTCAGCAGGTTTGGCAGCATCTGTGGAGGGAGAGCATTTTGGATCGAGTGATGTTGTGTCCAGGATTCTGAAAAAGGATCATTGCACCTGAAACATTAACTCTGATTGGATGAGGGTAGAGCAGTGGATGTAGTGTACATGGATTTTAGTAAGGCATTTGATAAGGTTCCCCATGGTAGGCTTATGCGGAAAGTCAGGAGGCATGGGATGGAGGGAAATTTGGCCAATTGGATAGAAAACTGGCTAACCGGTCGAAGTCAGAGAGTGGTGGTAGATGGTAAATATTCAGCCTGGAGCCCAGTTACAAGTGGAGTTCCGCAGGGATTAGTTCTGGGTCCTCTGCTGTTTGTAATTTTTATTAATGACTTGGATGAGGGAGTCGAAGGGTGGGTCAGTAAATTTGCAGATGATGCGAAGATTGGTGGAGTTGTGGACAGTGAGGAGGGCTGTTGTCGGCTGCAAAGGGACTTAGATATGATGCAGAGCTGGGCTGAGGAGTGGCAGATGGAGTTCAACCCTGCCAAGTGTGAGGTTGTCCATTTTGGAAGAACAAATAAGAATGCGGAATACAGGGTTAACGGTAGGATTCTTAGTCAGGTGGAGGAACAGAGGGATCTTGGGGTCTATGTACATAGATCTTTGAAAGTTGCCACTCAGGTGGATAGAGCTTGTAAGAAGGCCTATGGTGTATTAGCGTTCATTAGCAGAGGGATTGAATTCAAGAGTCGTGAAGTGATGTTGCAGCTGTACAGGACTTTGGTAAGGCCACATTTGGAGTACTGTGTGCAGTTCTGGTCGCCTCACTTCAGGAAAGATGTGGAAGCTTTGGAGAGGGTGCAGAGAAGATTTACCAGGATGTTGCCTGGAATGGAGAATAGGTCGTACGAGGATAGGTTGAGAGTTCTCGACCTTTTCTCGTTGGAACGGCGAAGGATGAGGGGTGACTTGATCGAGGTTTATAAGATGATCAGAGGAATAGGTAGAGTAGACAGTCAGAAACTTTTTCCCCGGGTACAACAGAGTGTTACAAGGGGACTAAATTTAAGGTGAAGGGTGGAAGGTATAGGGGAGATGTAAGGGGTGGGTTCTTTACCCAGAGAGTGGTGGGGGCATGGAATGCGCTGCCTGTGGGAGTGGTAGAGTCAGAATCATTGGCGACCTTTAAGTGGCAATTGGATAGGTACATGGATGGGTGCTTAATCTAGGATAGATGTTCGGCACAACATCGTGGGCCGAAGGGCCTGTTCTGTGCTGTATTGTTCTATGTTCTATGTTCTATGATTTCTTTCCACAGCTACCGCTGAGCTTTTCCAGCGATTTCTGTGTGTAATGTTTGTTAAATTAGACATTGCAGAAGAACATGCAGAGGGTACAATGCTGGTGTGACACCTGGCATTAAGGCTGGCATGATATCAGAATTTGTAATGTCTAGATTATAACTTGATTGCATTTATAATTTATATTGCCTCATCATAAGTTAGTTCTATGTGGGACTTTGTAAAAGTTTTTAAAAAAACCCTGTTCCTACAATTCCATCTCATTGGAAATTGCATTTTAAATGAAAGCACAAAGCTCTGTTCATGTCACTGTCTTTCGAACTAAGTGACTGAATGGGAACATTCATTTAATTCCTAAAAACTCCATAACTCACACCTACACATACATCTCAACTAAGGAAACCAGCATTAACTGACAACAGCTTCAGAAGAACCAACATAGCCCAGGAAATCTAACAAGACAAGAATAGTCCTAGTTACTTGTCCGTTTACTTCATAGAGGCCTCCTGAGAATCATTAAAGGCATGAAATTATGAAATTAGAATTGCATTGTTAGTGATATCAGAGGTATTTCTCACAATTCTAGTCATTTGGAATAAGCTATGCTTCACCATTGATAGGTTTATTTTAATGTGGAAAAACTAACAACAAAATGATATTTGTATTTTCAACAGACCATCCAAATGACCACTTACTCAACAGACACTGTCCGACATCTCTCACTCACAGCTCCTTTCAGAGAACCGCTCCATCCCAAAGTCAGATAGTCTGCACTTTTGTGAGCATAGTATTTGGTGAAAATGTTCCTAAATCACACCATCCACCTCTGCCAGCTTCAGATTTATGCTCATCACCCCTTTCCATGAAGCTAGACCTGAGCTTTCTTTCCATCCAACTGTGCCAAATTGGCAATCTCCATCATTCTGCCATTTACCCTTCAATCTACTTCACACTGGTGTACCTTCTTGTACTAGTTTGAGTTCCCTTTCTCTAGTAGAGGTTCTAAGATTGTACTTTCTTTACCCCCACTGTTCATGGTGCCGTAGTGGCCCTATTATCCTCTCCTTCTCTCGGTTCATGTTCCGACTTACTCTCAGCATGTAGCGTCTCTGCACTTTTACAGACCTCCAGATGCTGGGTTTCCCAACCATGAGAGTCCCTGCCTCAGATACACCCGGGGAAGGAGATTGAAGATATCAGCAATAGCAACGATTCAATCAAAATGCATCCGGGTCCAGGCCATGGTAATGGTCTAATCCACTAAAAGGTAAAAACAATGATTTTTTAATCATATATTAACAGCCCTATATGAGAGAGGTATGCTTGGGCGCAACAGATTTTGTGTTAAGTTCAAGTGTGGGATTGCTTGGAATAACTCATACCCCACTCTGCAACAGACAAGTTATACCAGACTCCCCGGGTGTTCAGCAAGGTGGGCTGCAGAGACACACTGACAGGGCCCATTCAAATGAAGAACCATCCCATATTTCCCACAGACCTTGGCAAAGTCAGCCCCAAAAGGTTTATTTCTGCCATTATTACTAAGATTGCAGATCTAAACCTTTGTCCTGGCCTGTTTGTCAGTGTGAAATATTAATAGTTATTTAACCCTCTTCAGGAGCACACAAAAAACTTGAGTGACCCTTTGTTAACTTCTCCAAGGGGAAATGGGTTAATCTGTTTGACAGATGGTTTTAGTTTAAAACTTTAGATCAACATATACTCTTTTCATGGCATACAATACGTTTCATATGGATGTATAAAGGAGGTCAGCACTATTGAAATAGCATTAAATTCATTTCCGCGGGATTTCTTTACAGTGTCGACTTTCAGGACCTAAATTGTGTGTTTTTAAGGAAACCAGGGTGGGGGGGGAGGGGGTGGTGAAGGGGGGCGGGGGTGGTGAAGGGGGTAGGGGAAGACTGAACAGTGTATTTACTGTGCCTGCTCTATAGCTGGAAGGCTGCCTTTTGTCTGATGTTGCTTCATCCTGTCACAGTCCTGAAGATTGTTACATACAGCATATGCTTGGTTTTTTTCTAACAATCAGGTACAATTATACTTTAGATCACTAAACTTCACTAACATTTATTCACTTCTTAGGTCTCTGTACTCAGATGTATCGAGTATTTGTTTTCCTCTGTCTGTAATTTATCAGGTCATATCTTTTTCACTGAAGGTTAGTATTTTGTACTTATGTGTTACCTTCATCTTCGACCCAAGTTGTCAATAGACATGAAGCAGAAACCATGCAGGGCCTTAAATGATTTTGATCAGCTCCTGGGCAACACTCTTTTAAAAAGTGAGTTGTTAACTCACCTTGATTTGAACAAACTGGTGTACGTACTGTGGAATAAATCTGTGTCTTGTTACGAAAAGAAGCTACAAAAAGCAGTGAACAAGTATGACATAGGTTGGAGATGGGCCAGCGGTAGAAAATGGAAATTGAACTTAAGTGAATAGGAGTTTAGACTTTGTTTCCATTGGGTAGTTAGACTCACAGGGTTAACTTGAAAGCTTTGCTCTAGCTTCAATCACTGATATATCATTTTCAGTCTCTGGAGATACTAGTCTGCTGTACTAGTTTATTCGAAAGTCTGCTATCATGTCCCTTACACCTAGGTGCTATCCTACAGGAGATAACAAAGTCCGAGTGTTGTTGAACATATATTCATCCATGCAAGTTTGGAATATTCCTTCACACTCCTGATTTGTGCATTCTGGATGTTAGGCAGGGTTTGGAGGGTCAGGATGGTGAATTACTCACCGCAGTATTCCTCGCCCCATACCTGGTTTGGGTAACTGCTTCATTTATACCTTAGTTCAGTTCAGTTTCTGATCAATGACAATCCTCCCCAAGATGTTAATGGTGGGAATTCAATGATGGTTCTGTCATGGAATGACAAGGGATGGTGGTTAGATTATCTCCTATTGGAAAAATTGAGGACTGTGGATGCTGGAGATCAGAGTCATAATGTGTGGCACTGGGAAGGGCAGCCAGTCAGGCAGAATCCTGATGAAGGGCTTATGCCTGAAACATCGACTCGCCTGTTCTTCGGATGCTGCCTGACATACTGTGCTTTTCCAGCATCATACTTTTGTCTCTTACTGGATATGATCATTGCCTGGTAGTTGTGTGGTGTGAACATGACTTGCCACTTTTCACACCATGCCTGGATATTGTCCAGATCTTTTTGCATTTGGACCGTGGACTGCTTCAGTATCTGAGGAGTCTCAGATGGTGCTGAACACTGTGCAATCATCAGGGAACATTCCCACCTAATGGAGGGAAGGTCATTGATGAAGCAGCTGAAGATGGTTAGGTCAAGGACACTAACCTGAGGAAGTCCTGCAGAGATGTCCTGAAGTTGAGATGACCAACATCCACCAGCTACAGCCATCTTCCTGTGTGATAGGTATAACTCCAACCATGGGAGAGTTTCCCCCGATTTCCATTGATTCCACGTTTGCCAGGGCTCCTTGATGCCACTGTCTGTTGAATTTGGCCTTGATGTCAAATACAGTTGCTTTCACTTCACGCTGGCCCTCAAATCTTTTGTCCAAGTTTAAACCAAAGCGATAATGAATTCAGGTGGAACCCGAACTGAGTGTCACTGAGCAGGTTATTGCTGAGCAGGTGCTGCTTGATAACACTGCTGCTGACACCTACCATCACGTTACTGATGATTGAGAGTAGACGGATGGGGTGGGAATTGGTGGAGTTGGATTTGTCCAGTGTTTGTCTGCTGGACATACCTGGGCAATTCTAGCCAAACCTGTTCGAAGTCCGTCCCATTTAGCACGGTGATGGTTCCACACGTCATAATGGAGGATCTTCTCAAAGTGAAGGCAGAATGTTCCCTCCACAAGGACTATGTGGCGATCACTCTCACCGATACTGTTAAGAACAGATGTATCTGCAGCTGGCAAATTGTTGTGAATGAGTACAGTTTTCCAACTTGCCAGTTCCCTTACCATCTGCTGCAGACACAGTCCAGAAACCATGTCCTTTAGGACTCAACCAATATTGCTGCTGCTCAGCCACTCTTGGTGGGAGATATTAAAATCCTCTACCCAGAGTACATTCCGTGCTGTTACCACCCTTAATGTTTCCTCACATTGTAATTCAACATGGAGGAGTACTGATTTATCAGCCGAGGGAGGACAGTTTATGGCAGTGAGCAGGAGGTCCCCTTGTCCATGCCTGTCTTGGTGAGACTTCATGGGATGTAGAGTCAATATTGAGGCTTCCGCCCTGACTCTATACCACTGCGCCACCACCTCTGCTGGACCTGCCAATCTACTGGGACTGTACTTATCTAGGGATGGTGATGGTTGTGTCTAGGATATTGTATGTAGGTATAATTCTATAAGTCTGATTATGTCAGGCTGGTGTTTGACTAGTCTTTGAGACAGCTCTCCCAATTTTATCACTAGCCCCCAGATGTCAGTAAGGATTGAAAGAGCTGTTGTTGCCATTGTTGTTTCTGGTGCTCAGGTCCATCCAATTTGTGTTTATTTTTTGAGACTTCATTGCAATTATTACAACCGAGCATCTTGCAGAGGGCAGTTCAGAGTCTAGATTAGAGTGGTGCTGGAAAAGCACAGCAGGTCAGGCAGCATCTGAGGAGCAGGAAAATCAACGTTTCAGGCAAAAGCCCTTCATCAGGACTGAAGGCAGGGATCCTCCAGGATGGAGAGATAAATGGGAGGAGGGATGGGGCTGGGGAGAAGGTATCAATGAGTACAATAGGTGGATGGGGGAGGGGATGAAGGTGATAGGTCAGAGAGGAGGGTGGAGGGGATAGGTGGGAAGGGAGATTGGCAGGTAGGACAGGTCATGAGCGCTGTGCTGAGCTGGAAGGTCGAACTGGGGTAAGGTGGGGGGAGGGGAAATGAGGAAACTGTTGAAGTCCACATTGATGCCCTGGGGTTGAAATGTTCTGAGGCGGAAGATGAGGCGTTCTTCCTCCAGGCGTCAGATGGTGAGGGTGTGGCGGTGGAGGAGGCCCAGAACCTACATGTCCTCGGCAAGTGGGAGTGGGAGTTGAAATGTCAGGCCAAGGGGCGGTGTGGTTGATTGGTGCGGGTGTCCCGGTGATGTTCCCTAAAGTGCTCTGCGAGAAGGCATCCAGTCTCCCCAATGTAGAGGAGACAGCATCGGGAGCAACAGATACAATAAATGACATTGATGAATGTGCAGGTAAAACTTTGATGGATGTGGAAGGCTCCTTTGGGGTCTTGGACGAAGATAAGAGGGGAGGTGTGGGCACAGGTTTTGCAATTCCTGCGGTGGCAGGGGAAGGTGCCTGGACGGGAGGGTGGGTTGTAGGGGGGCGTAGTCATGGAGGGAACGGTCTTTGTGGAAAGTGGAAAGGGGTGGGGAGAGAAAGATATCCCTGGTGGTGCGGTCCGTTTGGAGGTGTTGGTTTATGCGAAGGTTGGTGGGGTGGAAGGTGAGGACCGGGGGGGGGTTCTGTCCTCGTTACAGTTGGAGGAACAGAGTTGGAGAGCGGAGGGGATGTGGATGAGATGCTTTGTCAATCTGTCTCTGTCAGAGATCTCCTTCACAATTGTTCAACAAACTGAACCATGAAGGGCAGTTTCTGGTTGGCGGTGTTTGTAATGGTGCTCAGCTAAGATTTAAGTATGGTGCTAGCAGTGGAATGCTGGGAAGTGCTGACATCAGCTTTGTACCTGCACTACCTCTGAGGGCACTGTGGTACTGTGGAGGTAGGATGCATAGTTAATGAAGTGAACAACATAAAACTACAGCAGCTGGGAGCGGGGAGGGGGAATCTCAATGTCAGTGTCTCTGGACCATAAAGCTTAGGTTCAAATCCCACCTCCTCTAGATGTGTGTAATAAGATCTCTGAGCAGGTTTAGAAAATAGCTAAAATTGTTGCTTAGAGACATGGAGTGAAATCCTCCACAAAACTCCCCGAAAATTGATAGCTAAGTGTTTGGAAAAAATACAATCTATTGTACGCTGAACGTTTTCTGTGAAATCTCATCAAATGGTTTTTCACAAGGCAAATGCACTACATCGATTAATTCCCATATCTACCCTGCTTTCTGAAAGAACTTGAATTTGTTAAACACTACTTCCCTTCTTTAAAAAATCCATAATGATTCTGTTTGGCAGTATTATGATTGTCTAAATATCCTGCTATTCTTTGTCATTGATGAATACAGGTTGATGGTGGACAGAGCAAATATGGGGGTTGAGGGCGTGGTGCTGGAAAAGCGCAGCAGGTCAGGCAGCATCCGAGGAGCAGGAGAATCGACGTTTCGGGCATGAGCCCTTCATCAGGAATGAGGAGGGTGTGCCAAGCAGGCTAAGATAAAAGGTAGGGAGGAGGGACTTGGGGGAGGGACATTGGAAACCTATCACATTTCCAACGATAGATAGAGTGAATATGTAAACAATGGTTCAGGGGCTAATCGAGTACATTACTTCGATCTGCATGGTGTGGTGTTTGTAGAGTGCTCCCACATGAGCAAGCATAGAGTATTCCATCAGAGTCCTGACTTGTGCAATTCCCAGAGGAAACATAGAGATCATAAGTAACTTTCTCTTTTTCTAAAAAAAACTATGTAATCTTGTTTGAATTCTTTCTTTTTAAATGGATTCTTGCTGGATTTAAAATGGCTGCTATTGAACGCAGAATGGAAAAGTTGGTTGTTTTTAGATATTTACAGCAACTTAAACTTCCCAAGGGGGCAATGAGAGATGGGCAGTAAGAGACCCATGGACTAAATGTCGATTCATCATTGAGATGGAATTGCTCTGACAGATTTGCCAACTTTCAAAGCAAGCATGAACAGTCCTCTGAGCTAGACATTAAAGATCCCATGGGTCTGTTCTACAAACATTTGCAGAAATTCCTTGCTTAATATTTATTCTTCGATAACATCCCAAAGCCTGGCCATAATAATATTGCTGTGCTCTTCCAGCACCGCTGATCCAGATAATAATATTGTTGTTGAGCTTTCGTTGGATGTAACCATGCTGCCATGTTTCCTCTGTTACAGCAGTGACTATACATCAAAATTATTTAATTGATAATAACAAAGCACATTGGGATATTCTGAGGTCACAAAAGGTGTCACATTAATGAAGGTTTTTTTCATCTTCCTTTACACTCAACACTGACGGACAAAACAGCTGATTAAGCAGAGCAGAGTTATCAGAAAACTGAGTTTAGCAGAATGTCTTGAAATCGACCATTAAATATCCAAAGCAGATGATGAAGACAGTGAGATGTGAAGAGCTTTCATGGAGATACCATCAGGGCCAATGAGAAAGCCATGGAACCAGACACATTTTGTACCAGGTAAACGTAGATCTGCTTTCTCACAAAGATGGACTCACACAAAACAGTAAACTGGAAAACTAGAAAGCTGGACTTAACGGTGTTTCAGCTGAATGTGATGGAGGAAGGAGGAAAGAACTGTATATTCTTTTTGAGTTTTCGATCTTCGATGGGTTGAATGGTTATCTGTAACCATAGGTACCTTAAGATCTGACCGCATTAAATATAAGCAGAGTGTTTGATCTTGACATTGAACAGAAAATGCTTTCACTCACCCACCCAACTGGAACCTCTTTTCCTAATGAGCACAAAAGTTCAACAATGTTTTGTAAAAATTATGTGTGTATGGAGATACAAGCTGAACTCCGTGCTGACTTATAAAATATTTTACATAAAAGAAGGCTGTTCGATTAATGTGTTATGAGGTCCAATGTTATTCAAAGGTACTTTGCAAGTTGCCTTGATCATATTGCTTATTATGAGTTATTCAGAAACTCATTGGAACCATGACCAAAGTGGCACATATTTTTCTCTCATGATGTCAGGATCTGTATAATCATCAAATAAGACCTGGGTAGGAGGATCACTGTATTTATCACTGTTGGCTGGACAGTGCAGTAACATTTACAAACTATCGATATAATAGCTTGGTTGAGACAGCATTGCTGTTGATAAATAAATTCAATGTCTCATTCAGCCTGTCAGCCAATAAATAACAGGAATAAGATGCTGGGCCTGACTCATTCACCTATTCATGTGGAACTGAGTGTTGAACTAATGATGCAATAATTGCTCAATCGCCCTTATGATTCCTTTTGAGTAAAATTGTTCTGGAATTTATTTTGAGTTGCTTACAGTACATGGATATAATAATACAGTTTCTGAAAGTTCAAAGTATGCATATTAAATTCTCAGAAGAATTTAAAGGCAAGCAAGCAATTTTCCAAAATTCCAAACCAAAAGTTGTTTGATAAGAGCATTTTATCGGGAACATTTCAATTCTCCCTGCCAATTGTCTGTACACCGACCGGACTGGATAAATTGATACGTCGGGAATTTCTGTAAACTCAAAATGTAACACTTAAATTAACCAGTGTGTGCAGACTACACCAAGTCACAACAAAACAGTGTTGGAGTTAAATCTGTGGCATTTAGTCCAGACGGAAGGTATCGGTAATAACGTTGCGTAAATCCTATCTCACAGAATCGTGTGTGCAGGCTAGAAAGTAAAGTCACAGCAGTGATGGGGGGTAGGGTGCGGTGGGAGTTAATGCCCTTCCTTATGGGCAGAATTTTGGTGCTCCTGCTGTCAAGGGTGGTACACAGGTGGGACTTGCTCTTCCCCCAGGACCAACTCAGAGGTTGGACTGTAACGACATGATGTTACAGTCACAGGCTTACTTAAAATCACAAGCTTTTGGAGAGCTACTCCATCATCAGATGCAGTGAAGAGCAGCACACAGGCACAGAATTTATAGGCAGAGTGATCAAAAGATCAGACAAATGGTGAGAGTGGAGTGTCAGCAGGCTGAATAATAAGCCTCTGCAGGTGATCAAACGATGTGAGTAAAGTGTCGACAGCTGAATACCAAGTGAAGATATGACCTATAATAGGCAGGGAAATAATCACAAAAAATTAAAAATAAGGTGTCCCTGGAGACAAATCAAGCGGCTGGAATAACATGACAGGGATATGTGTCACATACTGAGAGTCTCACCAAAGTAACACCTAATCCAAACCTGCACAAACTAATTAGGGTGGAGAGATCATAACAGGTTATCAAGGTGACAGTATCAAAACAGGACAGTAAGGAGGATTTTACAGATCCTGAACAGTGCGGTGGGGTCATATGTAACGTGACATGAATCTAAGATCACGGTTGAAGCTGTCCTTATGGGTAGGGAACTTGGCTATGGCTTCTGCTCAGTGATTCTGTGTTGTGTATCTCGAAAGCCACCTTGGCGATCTGAGACTGAATATCCTTGACTCCTGACTGGATGGGAACGCTCCTGTCTGGCGATTGTTGTGCAGTGTCCATTCATCTGTTGTGACTTGTAACACTGACTGTGTCCAAGCCCTTGGAATATTATCGAAAGCTGCTCTCAACGTACTGCACTGCTAGGGTAGGTGATGGCCGAGTGATATTATCACTAGACTATCCATCCAGAGGTTCTGGGGACCGAGGTTCAAATCCCAAGATGACAGATGATAGAATTTGAATTCAATAACAACCTGTTAGTACAAATCCAAAGATGACCTTGAAACCATTGTCGATTGTCAGGAAAATCCCATCTGGTTCACTAATGTCCTTTAGGGAAAGAAACTGTCATCTTTACCTGGTCTGGCCTATGAGTGACTCCAGTCCCACAGCAATGTAGTTGACCCCAAACTGCCCTATAGGCAAGTCAGGATGGGCAATGAATTCTGGTCCTGGATCAGTGGTGCTGGAAGAGCACAGCAGTTCAGGCAGCATCCAACGAGCAGCGAAATCGACGTTTCGGGCAAAAGCCCTTCATCAGGAATAAAGGCAGAGAGCCCGAAGCGTGGAGAGATAAGCTAGAGGAGGCTGGGGGTGGGGGAAAGTAGCATAGAGTACAATGGTTGAGTGGGGGAGAGGATGAAGGTGATAGGTCAGGGAGGAGAGGGTGGAGTGGATAGGTGGAAAAGGAGATAGGCAGGTAGGACAAGTCATGGGGACAGTGCTGAGCTGGAAGTTTGGAACCAGGGTGAGGTGGGGGAAGGGGAAATGAGGAAACTGTTGAAGTCCACATTGATGCCCTGGGGTTGAAGTGTTCCGAGGCGGAAGATGAGGCGTTCTTCCTCCAGGCGTCTGGTGGTGAGGGTGTGGCAGTGGAGGAGGCCCAGGACCCCCATGTCCTCGGCAGAGTGGGTGGGGGAGTTGAAATGTTGGGCCACGGGTCGGTGTGGTTGATTGGTGCGGGTATCCCGGAGATGTTCCCTAAAGCACTCTGCTAGGAGGCTCCCAGTCTCCCCAATGTAGAGGAGACCGCATCAGGAGCAACAGATACAATAAATGATATTGGTGGATGTGCAGGTAAAACTTTGATGGATGTGGAGGCAGGGGAAAGTGCCAGGATGGGAGAGTGGGTTGTAGGGGCTTGGTCCAACCAGTGCTGCCCCACATTCCATGAATGAATACTAAAAAATTATGGATAAGGTAAGGAAGATGAATATTAATGAAGTGAGTTACACCATTGTGGCATTTAACCAGCAATAATCCCCATTCACTGGCAACTCATGTTTATAACGAGAAACTTCAACTGTGACTCACAGCTGCACACTTGCGACATGGGTGCTGGGGAAATATAAGCACTACCACAGTTAGCTGGTAGTGGGGGGGGGTTGGGGGGGGAAGGAAAAAGAAAACAAAAAAGAGCAACTCACTTCACTGCTTCGCAGGTAGTTAGAAGATGCAACAAGATCCTTGTGATGTCAAGACAGACCTCACTGGACTTCTCTTCCAGCTCTGCGACAAATCCTGCTGTAGCCCATGTTACTCAGAGCCCGATAAGATTCTACCCAGGGATGTCTCTTGTGGGCGAGGACATCTGAATCTTAAATATCTTGATATTTATTCCTTTAAAAGAATAACTCTCAGCATGTTTAGTTAATTGCATCTTCCTTTTGGGTTGATTTCTCTCTCTTTACAGAGGCCACTGTCTGAATGGATGACCAGTCCATTTTCTTCAGAGAGACTTTGGAGAGTAGGACATACCTAGCTCCTGCCTTGTTTGCCAGACACTAGAGTGCTTTCTTCACAATCTTTATTTTTAAGTCTTCTTCATATAGCCCTAGAGTCAGAGGGAAATTGTGCTGTGAATTGAATGTGTTCGTGTTTCTATTGTAAGTATGAAGACTATTAAACTGTCACTTGATATAAGCTGAAAAGCTTGTCCAGCCAATAGCAATATGCAGCCGACAACTTCAATCTGCTAATGATTTTAAAAGAAAATTCTTAAACTTAAAAATTTATTGCTGCAGAACACTTGTAAAAGCTTTTATTACTGTTCTCAGAGGAGTTTAACAGCAACACTAACCGTTGCAGCCACATACCACTGTTAACAATGGAATGCCCCAAGCTGCCTGATACAAGTGGCATTTAGGAAAATGTCAACAGCCTACAGGGGCCGTAGTTAGGGCAGATGACGTCAAGGACTTCATGTTTAAGGAACATTTTAAAAGAGAAGGTGGAGAGGTTGAGGGAATGAATTTCAGAACCTAGAGGCCTTGGCAAGTTGCCAGTTGGAAATTGATCAAAAGCATGAACGTTCATGTGCCAGAATTAAAGGGGTAAAGAGCTGTCAAAAAGACTTGGGAGACTGGAGGGAGTTACAAGGGAAGAGAGGGCAAGGTCAGAGAGGGATGAGAATGTAAAATTGAGGTATGGCTCGACTGGGAGATAGTCAAAGATGACGGGACGATGCTCAAGTTAGGACTTGGGCAGCAGAGAGTTTAACGACTTTTCAAGTTTACAGATAGTCGTATGTGGGAGCCCAGCCAGGGGAAGATAGAAATAGGCAAGATAAGGGGTACCAGAGACCTGGCTGAGGCTTTCATCAGCAGAGGAATGGATACAGGAGCGTGGACCAACACTTTGCTGGTGTGTGTGTGAATTGTGTCATTGGTCCAGTTACAGTTGGATGGACTGACGAATAAATGTACAGACAGAAAGAATACTGAGAATTCTGTTGTTTTGGCACTTGTGAAGGGATTTGCAAAATGAAAATATAAATGATGAAGATTATAGTTAGTGGGAAACATGGAAAGATGCAATTGCTGCAAGCACTTCTCATTTTGTTGGTCTGTGCAATTTCCAACACTGAGCCTCAGTGGTAAGGACATCCGCTTTCTATTTCCCTGCAGAGAGCCCTCCTCTGCTCTGACAGACCTTCACATAAAAGGGCCACTCAAAAACCAGGGCTTCCCTGCACACAGGGAGATGAAACTTCAAATGTCAGGTTACTAACACAGTACTTAGTCAAATGACCAAACACTTCCTAATAATCACATGGGACATGAGGACATCCAGAGAATGGAATAACATAACAAATACTGCACAATGATTATTGAATTAGATTTTCATACATTTTCATATTCTGCAAAGGTCACAATAATTATGGAATTAAAAGGAATGAGCAAGATAGTGCAGAGCATCCCATTAGAAATCCGAGAAAGCATGTTGGCTCCATTTTATAATATTGCTCCCGGCCAAATTTTTGATCAGAAATCCTTTAAAACTGACAGCCAGCGTCCAGTTCCGGGAGTCCCGGTCCCTTTCCCAGTCTTCTGATTTCTGGAATTGCATTTTAAAGGGCATAGCCCTGGTAAGGGTCCTGATCTGGCTGATCAACTTAAAAACCGTTGAGAATCCTTTTAATTAAATAAAAGACAGGAAATGCTGGAAATTTTCAGCTGGTCTGACAGCATCTGTTGGGAAAGAAATGAAGTTAATATTTCAAGCAATGATCTTTCATCAGAACTAAAAGCTTGAGTTTTTTTTTACCTCATAGACCTACGATGGTTCCCTTATGGATTTCATGTGGCTGCAGTAATTTGTTTTAATATCCTTCAATGACAGCTGCTTCAACATTCTTCCTGACACCAAGTATTCACAAGCAAGTTTTGGAATGGTGGAATTTAGTGACTTAGAATGGGCATAACTAAATACTTTATTTATGTTAGATTGCCTCTGCTTTCAGGAGAAAGTGAGGACTGCAGATGCTGGTGTACCAGAGTTGAAAAATGTGGTGCTGGAAAAACACAGCAGGTCAGGCAGCATCCGAGGAGCAAGAGAATCAACGTTTCGGGCATAAGCCCTTCCTCAGGAATGAGGCCTGGTGTGCCAAGCTGGCTGAGATAAAAGCTAGGGGGGGGGCGGAGAAGGGGGGGGGAGGGGTGCGGGGAATACGATAGGTGGAAGGTGGTGAGGGGGAGGGTGATAGGCAGGAGAGGGGGTGGGCGCGGAGAGGTCGGGAAGAAGATTGCAGGTCAAGAGGGCGGTGCTGAATCCGAGGGTTGGGACTGAGATAAGGTGGGGGGAGGGGAAATGAGGAAGCTGGAGAAATCTACATTCATCCCGTGTGGTTGGAGGGTTCCTAGGCAGGAGATGAGGCACTCTTCCTCCAGGCGTCGTGTGGCCAGGGTCTGGCGATGGAGGAGGCCCTGGCGGAGTGGGAGGGGGAGTTAAAGTGTTCAGCCATGGGGCGGTTGGGTTGGTTGGTGCGGGTGTCCCAGAGGTGTTCCCTGAAACGTTCCGCAAGTAGGCAGCCCAGTATAGAGGAGACCACATTCGGGTGCAGCGGATGCAGTAAATGATGTGTGTGGAGGTGCAGGTGAATTTGCCTCTGCTTTCAGATGGTTTGTACTGAATTTATAAAAGTCACTTAACAGAGTCTCCAGCCTGTTTTGAACAAAGCAGAGATAAGTTCAGAAACCTACTTAGCACTTTATGCAAGTAAAGCTGGAGGCAGGGAGTTAAATTATACCCCGATCATAGCATTGTACCTATCTCAAAAGGGTTAAAAAATAGATTTCAATTAACAGTCAAATCAGTGGTGCCAGGTCTCCTTCGTAATTCCAAGAGATGGGAACAGCCTTAGTTCAAGTGCTCCTTCAATCATTCCCAGATATCCCTGCCATTGTGGAAACTGGGAACTTTCCTATTTTTTGACAAAGTCTTTCTTTCAGTAAGACTCATGGTGCCTGCTCTGGCCCACTTTTCCTCACGTACTCTGCTACTCCATAATTCTGTGACTGCTCCCTTGTGGAATCGTGCAACAGGAGAGGCACAAGTGCCTCTGTGCTCCCTGTGGGAGCTCTGCAATGGTCACACCTCTGGCACCATATCAAAACTGGAGTCACACAGCACCTCAGACGCTGCAGGCCAGGACTTCACACTGAGGTACTGCAGCCTGGTTCTGAAGACAGTTGCCCAGAAAGGGACATGCATTTCCTGCTTTGCAGACAAGGGTCTTCTCAAACTGTTGGCTGATGGAAAGGACAGCCCTTCCTTTTACTGACTGGCAAAGGGGGCCACACCATGAGACCCAGCCAGCCTGGACTGAGATTGCGGTCTGGGTCAGTACAATGTCTTGGGTTAATCGATGCCCAGCAGTGTAGGGAGAAGGTAAATGGTCTTCTGCACCTACCCTGTCACCTGCAGTCTAACCAGGTGATGGATTACATAATCTGAGACAGCATTGGACCAGTTCAGTAAATAAGTAACTTCTTTTGGCATCTGGGACGATCACTGCCTGTTGCTATCATTCTTGATCTTTCCATCTCCCAGGGCTGACTTCCTGTCAGGTTCAGAGATCCAGAGGAGACCATTGAACTTATTTCAATTAATGCTGCCACCAAAATATCAGCCAGTGCCATGGCAGGTTATTGGAGTGGACAAAAATTCCCGCTCTGCCAAATTTCATGGTGGGATTTGGTTCAAGAGGAACGTTCCAGAGATGCAGTTAAGTGGGTGCAGCAGATGAGAATAGAATTTGCATTACTTGTGTTTTACTCAATCCATCAAAAATAACAAAAATCAGGTGAAGTTACTGGTGCATTTTAACCTGTGGAAATAGATTATCTTCAAATTAAAATGTCTTTGCATTAAAAAGAAATAGAGAAATGCAATAGAGTTTAATTAAAATAAATCTGCCTGAAGCAGGATAATGAAGCCTTTCAAATTATTTTTCAAAACGATTTATTCAGAAGTAACTTCTAGAAAGTGCAATTAAAATTATGAGTTTGCTCCACTTTCCGATTATCTGGGTGAAAGCACTTTGCCCAGGAGGAGACATTGCTTTGAAAATTGGAATTTAAAATAATATGAATGAATTTATTCACTGTTTAAATAGTAAATTTCTGCTATTATACTCAAAATATTACAATAAGTCACTCTGAATTGACACAGTGCAATAAAAAGGACTTAGTCCAAAGCTCTGCCTTTTCCCATAACCCTGCACATGGTTTCTATTTTAAAAATCAGCCCATGCCCCTCCTAAATGCCACAATTGAATTTGCCACCACCATGTTTCCAAATAACCCTTTCCAAAACTGGACCACTCACTTTGTGAAAATGATTTTTCTCACCCCACATTTGCTTCTTTTCCTAAATGCTTCAAAACTACGCCCTCACGTTCTTGGACCCCGAACAGTTTTTCTCTATATTCCCTGTTCATATTTCACATGGTTTTGAAAACCTCTGTCAAATCTCCCCTCAGCCTCCTCCTCTCCTAGGAAGACATCCCTCATTCTCCAATCTATCCTCACGATTGAAGTTTCTCACCCTTGAATCCATTCTCGCAAATCCCTACAGCACTCTCTCCAAAACATTCACATTTCCCTGGACTATGGTTTCCAGAAATGTCCACAATATTCTAGCTGAGGTCTGAGCAATGTCCTGTACAAGTTCCTTGCTCCTGAACTCTAGGTTCCAATTAATAAAGCTAAGAATGCTGAATGCTTTGTTAGTTATCTCACTGCTTGTCTTTCCATCTCCAATGAACTGTGCACATGTACATCTAGGTCTCTCTGCTCCTGTGGGCCTTACCTCTGCACCTTTTGTTAATGCTGTCTCTCTGTGTTGTTAGTACCAAAGCGTATCATCTCACACTTTTCTACATTGAACTTCATCTGTTACCTATGCACTCATGCCAATGTCTTTTGAAAGGCCTACAGTCTCCTCCTCAAATCTGATTTGGCTTGGGTCGATGGCAAACATTGAAATTGTCCTCTGCATACCAAGATTTGTATCATTTATACATATATATATTTTACGTATATGTATCTCAGGAAAGGGCAGGGTCCCAATACTGACCCCAGGAAATTTCACTATAAACCTTTATCCAGCCCAAAAAATACACCCATTAACCATTACTCTCTGTTTCCAATTTCAATGCAACTGTGATGCTGCTCCCTTCTACTGCATAGCCTACTATTTTCCTCACAAATCTTTTCTGAGCCACGCTTTGAATGTCAAACTAAGCCCCTACTTCCTAAAACAATCCAGCAAGTTTGTTAAACATGATTTTTCCCTTCACAATCCCATGCTGACTCTTTCAAATTTCCCAACATTTTTCCATGTGACTGTTAATTCTATCCTGAATATTTGTTTTGAGATATTTCCCCGCCATTACAGCTAAACTGACTGATCTGTGAACACTGCGCTGGTCTTGGCAACCTGTTTTGAATGAGGGTGTAATGTTTGCAATTCTCTTGACCTCCCCCAAATCGATTGAAAACTGAAAGATCGTTACCAGTGTATCAGCAATTTCCATGTCATAGAGTCTTAGAGATGTACAGCACGGAAACAGACCCTTCGGTCCAACTTGTCAATGCCGACCTGATATCCCAACCCAATCTAGTCCCACCTGCCAGCACCCAGCCCATATCCCTCCAAACCCTTCCTATTCATATACCCATCTAGGTACCTTTTAAATGTTGCAATTGTACCAGCCTCCATCACTTCCTCTGGCAGCTCATTCCACACACGTACCACCCTCTGTGTGAAAATGTTGCCCCTTAGGTCTCTTTTACATCTTTCCCCTCTCGTCTTAAACCTATGCCCTCTAGTTCTGGACTCCCCACCCCAGGGAAAAGACCTTGTCCATTTACCTTGTCCGTGTCCCTCATAATTTTGTAAACATCTATAAGGTCACCCCTCAGCCTCCCACGCTCCAGGGAAAACAGCCCCAGCCTGTTCAGCCTCTCCCCCACAGCTCAAATCCTCCAACCCTGGCAACATCCTTGTAAATCTTTTCTGAAAACTTCATACTTTTGAAAAACCTGAGCTTAAAAATGTGTTGCTTTCAAACGATAGAAAGAGATGTTGTATTTTTAAGTGAAACAAATGACTGAAACTCATTATGCATTGTATCAAAAAGGCTTTCTTATTCAAGCTCGAATTTGGGGATCAGTTAGCTCAGTTGCCTGGATGGCTGGTTTGTAATGCTGCCAACAGTGCAGGTTCAATTGCCACGCTGGCTGAGGGCACCATGAAGTGTTCACATTCTTGTTCACGGCCTAGCAGGGATAAGCTGCAGTGACCAGGTCTCTGGCACGAGGTCCAGCTCTGAGGCTCAGAAAGGAAAGGGGGAGAGGAGGAGAGCGCTAGTTATAGGATACTCTATAGTTAGAGGGACAGGCAGGCGGTTCTGTGGACATGGGCGAGACTCTCGGATGGTTTGTTGCCTCCCGGGTGCCAGGGTCCGAGACGTCTCGGACCGCGTCTTCAGAATCCTTAAGGGGGAGGGTGTGCAGCCAGAAGTCATGGTGCATATTGGCACCAACGACATAGGTAGGAAGAGGATGGGGAGGTCATTCAGGAGCTCAGGGAGTTAGGCTGGAAGCTAAAAGCTAGGACAGACAGAGTCGTCATCTCTGGGTTGTTGCCAGTGCCGCGTGACAGTGAGGCAAGGAATAGGGAGAGAGCGCAGTTGAACACGTGGCTGCAAGGATGGTGTAGGAGGGAGGGCTTCAGGTATTTGGACAATTGGACTGCATTCTGGGGAAGGTGGGACCTGTACAAACAGGACGGGTTGCACCTGAACCAGAAGGGCACCAATATCCTGGGGGGTAGGTTTGCTAGCACTCTTCGGGGGAGTTTAAACTAATTTGGCAGGGGGATGGGATCCGGACTTGTAGTCCAGCAAGTAAGCTAGCTGTTTGTCAGGATGTCCAAGAATGTAGGGAGGCTGTGGAGAAGGTAGCACTGACAGGGAATACTTGCGGACACAGAGATGGGCTCAAGTGCGTATACTTCAACGCAAGGAGTATCAGAAATAAGGTGGGTGAACTTAAGGCGTGGATCGGTACCTGGGACTACGATGTTGTGGCCATCACGGAAACGTGGATAGATGAGGGACAGGAATAGTTGTTGGAGGTTCCTGGTTACAGATGTTTCAGTAAGATTAGGGAGAGGGGTAAAAAAGGAGGGGGGGGGGTGGCGTTGCTAATTAGAAATGGTATAACGGCTGCAGAAAGGAAGTTTGAGGGGGATCTGCCTTTGGAGGTAGTATGGGCTGAAGTCAGAAATAGGAAAGGTGCAGTGACCTTGTTGGGTGTTTACTATAGGCCCCCCAATAGCAGCAGAGATGTGGAGAAACAGATTGGGAAACAGATTTTGGAAAGGTGCAGAAGCCACAGGGTAGTAGTCATGGGCGATTTCAACTTCCCAAATATTGATTGGAAGCTCTTTAGATCAAGTAGATTGGATGGGGCGGTGTTTGTGCAGTGTGTCCAGGAAGCTTTTCTAACTCAGTATGTAGATTGTCCAACCAGAGGGGAGGCCATATTGGATTTGGTACTCGGTAATGAACCGGGACAAGTGATGGGCTTGTTAGTGGGTGAACATTTTGGTGATGGTGACCACAATTCTGTGACTTTCACCTTGGTTATAGAGAGAGATAGGTGCGCACAACAGGGTAGGTTTTACAATTGGGGGAAGGGTAAATATGATGCTGCAAGACAGGATCTGAGGAGCATAAATTGGGAGCACAGGCTGTTAGGGAAGGATGTCGTTGAAATGTGGAACTTTTTCAAGGAGCAGATACGACGTGTCCTTGATATGTATGTACCTGTCAGGCAGGAAAGAGATGGTCGTGTGAGGGAACCTTGGTTGATGAGGGAGGTTGAATGTCTTGTAAGGAGGAAGAAGGAGGCTTACATAAGGTTGAGGAAACAAGGTTCAGACAGAGCGTTGGAGGGATACAGGATAGCCAGAAGGGACCTGAAGAAAGGGATTAGGAGAGCTAAGAGAGGGCATGAAAAATCTTTGGCGGGTAGGATCAAGGATAACCCCAAGGCCTTTTATGCGTATGTGAGAAACATGAGAATGACGAGAATGAGGGTAGGTCCGATCAAGGACAGTAGTGGGAGACTGTGCTGAGTCGGAAGAGATAGGAGAGGTCTTGAGTACTTTTCTTCAGTATTTACAAATGAGAGGGACCATATTGTTGAAGAGGAGAGTATGAAATGGACTGGTAAGCTAGAGGAGATATTTGTTAGGAAGGAAGATGTGTTGGACATTTTGAACAACTTGAGGATAGACAAGTCCCCCGGGCCTGATGGGATATATCCTAGGATTATATGGGAAGCAAGAGAGGAAATTGCAGAACCATTGGCAATGATCTTTTCGTCTTCACTATCAACAGGGGTGGTACCAGGGGACTGGAGAGTGGCGAATGTTGTGCCCCTGTTCAAAAAAGGGAATAGGGATAACCCTGGGAATTACAGGCAAGTTAGTCTTACTTCTGTGGTAGGCAAAGTAATGGAAAGGGTACTGAGGGATAGGATTTATGAGTATTTGGAAAGACACTGCTTGATTAGGGACAGCCAGCATGGACTTGTGAGGGGTAGGTCTTGCCTTACAAGTCTTATTGAATTCTTTGAGGAGGTGACCAAGCATGTGGATGAGGGTAGAGCAGTGGATGTAGTGTACATGGATTTTAGTAAGGCATTTGATAAGGTTCCCCATGGTAGGCTTATGTGGAAAGTCAGGAGGCATGGGATAGTGGGAAGTTTGGCCAGTTGGATAGAGAACTGGCTAACCGGTCGAAGTCAGAGAGTGGTGGTAGATGGTACATATTCACCCTGGAGCCCAGTTACAAGTGGAGTTCCGCAGGGATCAGTTCTGGGTCCTCTGTTTGTAATTTTTATTAATGACTTGGAAGAGGGAGTTGAAGGGTGGGTCAGTAAATTTGCCGACAATACGAAGATTGGAGGAGTTGTGGATAGTGAGGAGGGCTGTTGTCAGCTGCAAAGGGACTTAGATATGATGCAGAGCTGGGCTGAGAAGTGGCAGATGGAGTTCAACCCTGCCAAGTGTGAGGTTGTCCATTTTGGAAGAACAAATAAGAATGCGGAATACAGGGTTAACGGTAGGGTCCTTAGTAAGGTGGAGGAGCAGAGGGATCTTGGAGTCTATGTTCATAGATCTTTGGAAGTTGCCACTCAGGTGGATAGAGCTTGTAAGAAGGCCTATGGTGTATTAGCGTTCATTAGCAGAGGGATTGAATTCAAGAGTCGTGAGGTGATGTTGCAGCTGTACAGGACCTTGGTAAGGCCACATTTGGAGTACTGTGTGCAGTTCTGGTCGCCTCACTTTAGGAAAGATGTGGAAGCTTTGGAGAGGGTGCAGAGGAGATTTACCAGGATGTTGCCTGGAATGGAGAATAGGTCGTACGAGGATAGGTTGAGAGTGCTAGGCCTTTTCTCATTGGAACGGCGAAGGATGAGGGGTGACTTGATAGAGGTTTATAAGATGATCGGGGAATACATAGAGTAGACAGTCAGAGACTTTTTCCCCGGGTACGACAGAGTGTTACAAGGGAACATAAATTTAAGGTGAAGAGTGGAAGGTATAGGGGGGATGTCAGGGGTGGGTTCTTTACCCAGAGAGTGGTGGGGGCATGGAATGCGCTGCCTGTGGGAGTGGCAGAGTCAGAATCATTGGTGACCTTTAAGCGGCAATTGGATAGGTATATGTATAGGTGCTTAAGCTAGGACAAATGTTCGGCACAACATCGTGGGCCGAAGGGCCTGTTCTGTGCTGTATTGTTCTATGTTTCTATGTTTCTTAATCTTGCCCCTGACCTGCAGTGGAGTGACCTTCAGGTTAAACTAACTGCAGTCACCTGTCTCTCTAATGAGAGAATTGGAGCAGAATCATAAGACACAGACTTTGTCACAACAGGATTGCAGTTTCATAGACTGTAATATTAACCAAATTTTGCTTAAGTCTTTCAACGTTTAAAATGACCATGTTGGTTTCCATTCCTTCACATGTAAATCCCAGAACTTTTTTAAAGTTACATTCTCAAGATGGTTTTTAACAATAGGAGCCATCTCAGCTCAGATACTGCATTGAAGGTGTGAGGTTAAAGCCAGTCTGTGTCCCAATGTTAGGTCAGAGTGATTCTACTTCTAAAGTGGGATTTACAGAATCTTACATGGAATCATGCGGTTTTTGAGCAAAATAAGTTGTAATTCACCCCCAAATAAATTCACCTGCAAACTTTTATGTGTGTGTGCAGGGGATACTGAGTTACCGAGTGAGAGTGTGTGTGCGCGCGTGTGTGTGGAGTCTCCTGCACTGTGACATGTACCTGAGGTCCTGGCTGAGGCCATCTCCATGAGTATGTAACTTGGCTCTGCTCGGCCACTCTGTGTTGTTGCCTTGGAGGATGGTCATCCAAAGGTCCAAGGTCCAATGTCCTGGACCACTGAAGTGTTCCCCAACTGGGAGGGAACCCTCTTGTCTGTTGATTGTTGTGCGGTGCCCATCATCCATTGTCATAGCCTTTGCTCGGTTTCCCCAATGTACCATGCCTCCGGGCATCCTTGCCTGCAACGTATAAAATAGACAACGTTGGCTGAGTCACATGAGTACCTGTCACGTACAAGGTGGGAGGTGTCCCCACGTGTAATGGTGGTATCTATGTCCACAATCTGACACGTCTTGCAGTGTCTGCCATGACAGGGTTGTACGGTGTTGTGGTTGATGTTGTCCTGAGAGCCGGGCAGTTTGCTACGAACAATGATCTGTTTGAGGTTTGGCGGTTGTTTAAAGGTGAGCAGTGGAGGTGTGGGGAAGGTCTTGGTGAGGTGCTCATCCTCATTGATAATGTGTTGCAGGTCACGAAGAACATGGCGTAGTTTTTCAGCCCCTGGGAAGTACTGAACAACGAAGGGTACCCTGTCGATTGCAGCACGTGTCTGTCTCCTGAGGAGGTCATTACAGTTCCTTGCTGTGGCACGTCGGAACTGGCGGTCAATGAGTTGAGCATCGTACCCCGTTCTTATGAGGGCATCCCTGAGTACTTCCAGGTGTCCGTCATGTTCCTCCTCATCTGAGCAGATCCGGTGTATGCGTAGGACTTGTCTATAGGGGATGGCTGTTTTAATATGGTTCAGGTGGAAGCTGGAGAAGTGTAGCATTGTGAGGCTATCCGTGGGTCTACGGTAGAGTGTGGTGCTGAGGTGTCCATCCTTGATCAGTCTGACCTAACACTGGGGCACAGACATACTTTAACTTCACACCTTCAATGTTGCTAGCAGTATGTGCCAACAGAAGTAGCGTGCCACAGCTCCTTGCAAACCCACAGCCTCTGCCACCTAGGAAGACAAGGTCAATAGGTTCAGGGGAACACTGCCACCATCTATACTCTCCCTTCTAAAAACCATCTTGTACATTGATTGCTTTTCCTTCACTGTCACAGGGTCAAAGTCTCTTCCTTGCAGCATTGTGAATGTACCCACATGTGAGGATGGCAGCAGTTGAGGAAGGTGGGTCACCACTCTATCCTGGGCAATTCGGGATAGACAATAAATGCTGTTATTCAGTGATGTCCAAATTCCATGAATCATTTTTGAAGAAAGAAAAATTCCTTTGAATTATTCAGGTAGAGTCCTTTAAAGTTAGAGTCATTTAATAAGGAATCAATGAAAACTAGGAAGCTGCATCTGAACCTCAACTGCAAGGTAACATTGTACCTTTATAACTGGACAAATAATTAGTTTTTGTATTGGAAGTGTCCAAATCTGAGTAATCTATTAGCAGAGAGGACCGGGATATCACATGAGCATGGGTGGAGCTTAATATCATCCTGAGAGCATCACACTGGGAAAGTCAGGTGGAATCATCAAAAGCAGAAGAACCTCGATTATCCGAAACTCAATTATCCGAAGGAAATTTCAAAGGTCCTGCCAAACGTTACCTTAAAGAGGGAAGTGTATTCGGATTACCTGGACTGAAGGAGATGTGAAAATGCTAGCACAGACAGCTCCAGCATCAGTGGCTGGATGCGTTTTAGGTATGGCTTGTTACACAGCCCTTTGCTAAAGTAAGTGCTTTACGGGGTATTCCCGTCACTTCACTGGGCCGTTCATTTAAATAAAAAGACCGAGAACGTAAACGCACGTGCGAGGCAGTGCTTCTGTCTTCCTACAGTGAGGATGAGTTCCTGGAAAGTCAGAAATGCTCTTGTAATCATAGAAGCTGTTCAGGGCCTGGTTTAATGCTGGGATGTGACATACAGCATTCATGTTGGGGCGAGTACTTCTCATTTTAACCTGTAATTTGCAGACTGCAAGGATTAGTTTGTTTAAATGTCAGACTCACTAAAATTATAGATTTGAACAAATTCTTCGGTTGCGCACAGCGTTAGACTGGCATGTTTCCTTGGTTTAAGGTAAAATCGATCATCCCGATAATTGATTGTCTGAATGAAATAGTACCCATGCAGATAATCGAGGTTCCTGTGTACAGGGAGGTTAAGCCAATGAAGAAAAGCATAAACCTAAAAAAATGAGAGTTTAAGACCTGGAGGAGAATAATGCCCTACATGGTTCTATATTCCAAACTAAACTGTTGTATCAACAACAGTACTTCCTGCAGTCCTGTTTGAACTTCCTGCATGCAAACACACTAAACTCTGTCATTGCATTGCTGAGTGGAGAATTTTAGGAAACTGTAGAAGAGCTGGAAATGAATAAATTCAAGAGGTGCTGAGTCAGCAGATCGAAACAGCTTTGTCCTTGATATTGATCCTAACAAAGATGGAAGTTTAACTCCATTCTGTTTAACACTTACGGCCAACTTCCATCCCTACAGGGTACGGCTGAGTTTGGATGGAAATAAGCTTTCAACTGCCAAGTGTATGGGAATTTATAACTGCTCTATTTATTTGCTAGGAAATTTAAGCTTGATTTATACTTCAGAAAAATGGAAACAGCATCTGGACACTGTTAGACATCTATGACATGAAAACACAAGCTTGATGCTATCGGATTTTTCGTAAAATCAGAACTGATTCCCAGTAATGCCTTGACACGCATTGCAAAATGAATCCCTTCCCCCATTAATTATAACGTAGAACAATTTGTGATCTGACTCATTCCATGAATCACTGACCCCTCGGTTACTTGAATTACCATCTGGCTGGACAGTAATATAAACACATTTTATCTCACTGACTGGTGCTGCTGATGAAGACTGAGTGTAAATCAGCTCAGTAACTGGACACAATTCTTTGGAACATTGTATCACCAACTAGTGAAGTCTTCACATAAATTTTTTGAATTTATTAAGAATGCCCAGAACCAGTTGCATACTTTTCAAGCAAGGAAGATTAGAAAGCTGCATGCTTGTGTTTAACTGAAATGAGTCGTAGTTTATCTTCATCCGGTTACTTATGTAGTTAAAGAACAGGGTTCTATAATTATTCGAAGAATGAGATTAACTTTACATAATCAAAATATAAAAAAAGTGTAAGGTGATTCACATAACTTTGCTTTCACTGAATTGGAAGAATAAAATGTATTAACACAAAAAATGGGTGATATTTGATGCAGGCAACAAGTAATATTACCCACTGACTAAAGAGTAAAAGGTGCATAAGACCCTTAGTTTCTGAAAGGGTTAACTGACAGTATAATATAAACTCGACCCATTGAGTTTAAAAAGAGTAACTGCTGGGAGGAGTTAACCAATTAAGTTAAGTACATGAGCAAAGTCCATGTGACTAAACAGCGATGTATTTTTACTCTTCAAGTCCAGGTAGTTTCCTAATCAAACTGTGCTGAGGTACTGCTACACAGCTCTGAAACACAGTGAGAGTTGAAGCTAGGTCTCCTGGCTCCAAGATAGGGATGCTACCATTGTGTCATAAGAACCTTCTTTAAGTCTAACCTAAGGTCTAGCAAGAGACTTACATGTAGCTCAGATGTAAAGTTTAGTTTAGATTCCCTACAGTGTGGAAACAGGCCCTTCGGTCCAACAAGTCTACACCCACTCTCCAAAGAGTAACCCACCCAGACCCATTTCCCTCTGACTAATGCATCTAGCACTATGGGCAATTTAACATGACCAATTCACCTAACCTACACATGTTTTGGACTGTGGGAGGAAACTGGAGCACCCAGAGGAAACCCACGCAGACACGGGGAGAATGTGCAAACTCCACACAGGCAGTCGCCCGAGGCTGGAATCGAACCTGGGTCCCTTGCGCTATGAGGCAGCACTGCTAGCCATGTTCTTAGCTTTTAAAAACAATGTAATACACATATTCTGATTAACAAGTACAAGCCTCTCTCTTCTGTGTGGGAATCCTTCCCCATTTGGTGCCAGTAACTTAAACTAATATCAAAAAGGACGATGGAAGGCAGCGAAGGTATCTCTGATGGTGTGTCTGAACAAGACCACAATATACATTATGTGCTGCAGATTTCATCCGGACAATATAGCCTGAGGAAACCTTTAGCTCTACAAAAGCCAAAGCCATCTGAGGAGTAAAAAGGAGAAACACATTTCAGTTAGAAAACTGTGTGTCTATCCTGAAGTGTCCAGCATCTCAAACTCACACAGAACCTGTCAGATTTTGGTAATGCAGAACCCGCCACTGAAAAACTGCCATAGAGGAAGGGTGAAAATCCTTACATTTACGGAATAATTCTGGGCTGAGAGGCCAAATAAAGGCTTAAGTTGTTATTGTAGTGATTGTACTGAGACCAGTCATAGAATGTGAGTTCCCTGATTGGGGTTGTTAATCTGGTCCAATCAGGGAGCCCTGGCTGACAGGTATAAACAGGAGTGTTGGGGAGGGAGGGTAGCACAGTAGTTAGCACTGCTGCCTCGCAGCATAAGGGACCTGGGTTTGATTCTAGCCTCAGGTGACCATCTGTGTGAAGTTTACAAAAAAAAATTAAAAAAAATAAACAGGAGTGTTAGAAGTTCAGAAAGCAACAAACGCTAGCGATCACAACGGGTCAGGCAGCATCCATAGAGAGAGAGCAAACTAAAGTTTCGAGTCGAGATGGCTCTTCATCAGAGCTGAAGTCAAGTGTGGGAGGTGACAGCATTTATGCAATAGTTTTGGAGGGGGGGGGTCGTGTAGGATGGTGTTGGAGAGAAGATACTGATAGTTCAGATTAAGTGAGAGGAATGTGAGAATGGCAGAAGAATGGTATATCTCCTGCCAAGCTTGAAAGGACAGAAACTTCCCATTGGGGTGGGGAGAAGGGAGGGGAGAGAGAGGACTATCAACATCTCTCCTTCATCAGCATCTTACAGCCAATTCCCCACCCCCTCCCCAACTATAGCAGAAATACTGCCCCCTTCACACTTCACCAGCTCTGATGAAGAGTTATCTAGACACGAAACATTAACTTGCTCTCTCTCCATGGATGCCATCTGACCTGCTGTGATCTCCAGCATTTTTTTTCAGTACAGATTATACAATTTAGAACACTGACCCCCAAATTCAACAGCATCTACAAAAACTTGAAAACAATCCTTCAATAGCTTTCAAAGTAAATCATTTAAAAATTGAGAACAGTTAAATACAATGACAATAGAGTAAGATGTTATACCTTCAAGAAGATTTAATATGATTTGGGTGGCTACCTCATAGAACCAGGGTCCCAGGTTCGATTCCAGCCTCAGGCAACTGTCTGTTTGGAGGTTGCATGCTCTCCCAGTGTCTGCGTGGGTTTCCTCCAGGTGCTCCAGTTTTGTCCTAAGATCCAAAGATGTGCAGGTTAGGTGAATTGGTCATAGTGCTAGGTGTATTAGTCAGAGGGAAATGGGTCTGGGCAGCTAACTGTTCGGAGGGTCAGTGTGGACTGGTTGGGCCGAAGGGCCTGTTTCCATACTGTAGAGAATCTAATCTAATCTTCGAGATAAACAAACACTTCGAACAGGGAATTAAACTGGATGGTATAGAAAAAAACACTTCATGAGATACAGGACTGTTTCAGAAATACACAGGAAATCTGAAGGGAAAGAACAAGTGAACACATTACTGTATTCTGTAGGTCCAATAACAGATCATGTTTTAAGATGCCAAGAGTGTTCGAGACGAGACATTTGTCAATATTGCGAGAGCATTTGACAATTACTTTACATTAGTGCCAGTCATATAACAAGGAGAACAAACCTTGTGAGGCACAGTGATGGCATCTCTATCTCGTTGTCAGAAGATCTAGGTTCAACTCCCACCTGCCCTTATGTGTGTCAAAACATGCCTGAACAGTTTGATTAAAATAAACATAATGAATAGAACAAGGTTTAGAAGAAAAATAAAGCTTGCCAGAAACGCTGTTAAAATGTTTTTAGTGATTTACAATGTCACTCATTTAAGACAGAATTGTTGTCAGAATTTACAATCCATTTATATCAGACAGGTTACAATTAAAAGAGGACTTCACATCAGAAAAGCTATTCAGGTTATGGTCAAAGTTGAAATATGAACACAGCGTATGAGAACGTTGGGGATAGGGTATCAACTGAGCACAAGAAGACCATCAGATTTTGTCAGCGTTCAAAGGTCCAAAATCATGGCCGATTGAACACTTAAAGTCTATACCCATTTCATTCCCATACCTCCTTACACCATTTGCAATCAGAAATCTATCAACGTCTACCTTAAACATATTTGTAGAGTGAGCTTTCCACATCTCCCCATGGTAGGGAATTCCAATAACCTTCTGTGTATTTTTTTTCTCTCCTCAACTAAGACATAATCAGCATCCCCTCCTTTTTAAAAAAATCTATCCCAGTTCCAAACTCCGCAACCAAAAGCAGCATCTTGTTAACACCTACACTTTTTCTCTTCATAAAACAAAGTTTATATACTTACTTGAGACAATTATATGTAAAAATAAACATTAAAAAAGCTTGGAAAGATGTTGAATAAGTCAATTAATATTTGAAAGTGTTAACTAACATCATAGGATATAAACAAAAGAAGGTGCAAAGGCCTGAGAAGAGAATACCAGTTATTGTTTCAGACTCAGAATGTTTGTCTGAAAACAATGGGAATCAGGAGTCACATCTGGCATGGCGGAGAATGGTTGGGTTTTTTGATGGTCTGTCATCTCAGCTGCAGGACGTTGCTGCAGAAATTCCTCAGGGCAGTGTCCTAGGCCCAACCACCTTCATCAATGATTTTCCCTCCAGCTTAAGGTCAAAAGTGGATAATTACACAATATTCAGCACCTTCGGATACTGTAACAGTCCATGTCCAAATGCAGCAAGACCTGGACAATATCCAAGTTTGGGCAAGCAACATTCGCACCACATAAAATGACCGGCAATGATCATCTCCAATAGGAGAGAATCTAACCATTATCCCTTGACACTCAGTAGTATTGCCATTACTGCTATCAACATCCTGGGAGTGACAGGTGAGCAGAAACTGAACAGAATTAGCCATGTCAATACCATGGTTACACGAGAGGGTGTTAGGGTAGGAAACCTGCTGTATGTAATTCCCCCCCTAACTCCCTAAAGCCTGTCCACCATTAACAAGGCACAAGTAAGTGTGCTTGAATACTCTCCACTTGACAGGATGGATGCAGCTCCAACAGCTCTCAATGCCATCCAGGACCTGGCAGCCCACTTGAGTGGCACCATATCAACAAGTAACTACTTCTGCCACCCCAACTCTTGGCAGCAGCGGTGTGTACCATCTACAAGACACATTGCAGAAATTCACCAAAGATCTGCAGGCAACACATTCCAAACCCACAACCGCCTTCTATCTAGAAGGACAAGGACAGCAGATACATGGAAACACCACCACCTTCAAGCTCCCCTCCAAGATGCTCACCATCCTGACTTGGAAATATAGTGCTGTTTGTTCACTGTCACTGGGTCAAAATCCTGGAATTCCCTCCTTCAGGGCATTGTGGGTCAACCTGAAGGATATGGACTGCAGCGGTTCAACTCCCACTTTCACAAGGGCAATAAAACATGCTGGCCAGACAGTGGTGTCCACATTCCACAAATTAATTTTTTTTTATATCTGGCCAATGTTAGCATTCCCTAGGATCAAGAAACACAGGGGCAGAAGTCGGACTATCCAACGTGTTGTATAAGCAAACGTCTCTGAAAGAGTTGATGTGGAAGTTATGTTTGGCTGTGCTCAATCTGAAATGTCATGGACTGATTAGATGGAGAATTAGACAGTCTAGCATGATGCCACAATGGAGACGAATGTGTTATCTTTGGTTCCTAATCGTTTTAAGTAACTATGTCAAATGAAAGGAAGATTGGTGGTAACACTATATCTGAACCCTCAAGTAACCAGTACAACATAATGTTGGCATCCAATCCATGCAAATAAAATTCTTAATAGGCAGAGTCACTAGGGAGGCAATGGCTGCTTCAGGTCAATGTCCATTCCAACCTCATTTTGTTACTGGATTTGAGGACATGAATGAGAAATGGTGGGATGGGGTGTCACGAAGTGTGGGTCAAGGGGGAAAAGGTCGGGGGTGTCAACAGCAAGGGCAAGGGTGGATTGAAGCTCGGCCCCACTCCCAATGCCAGGTCTTTCTGAATGCCATTGAAATGGAGACACCCTCACCATCCCACTGCCTCCCTCGCCTGGAGGCCTGGAAGCAATCCAATATGGGTTCGGATCTCCTACTCTGCCCAGGGTAAGTCGCCTGGTGGCTCCTGGATAAAAACGGGTTGACCCTATTGGATAGATACGCTTTGTTCACATAAGTGTATCAATTAGTTTAGGGGTGACTTGATAGAGGTGTACAAGATGATTAGGGGTTTAGATAGGGTTGACCATGAGAACCTTTCTCCATGTATGGAGTCAGCTATTACGAGGGGGCATAGCTTTAAATTAAGGGGTGGTAGATATAGGACAGATGTTAGGGGTAGATTCTTTACTCAGCGAGTCGTGAGTTCATGGAATGCCCTGCCAGTAACAGTGGTGGACTCTCCCTCTTTATGGGCATTTAAATGGGCATTGGATAGGCATATGGAGGATAGTGGGCTAGTGTAGGTTAGGTGGGCTTGGATCGGTGCAACATCGAGGGCCGAAGGGCCTGTACTGCGCTGTATTTTTCTATGTTCTAGTGACAGGATGAGAAGGTTGATCATGCGTTTTCCCACCATGGACTTAAATCACTTAAATCAAGATGGAGGAAGGACAGCTACGGAGAACTATGGAGGGCTATGGAGCCTGATGAAATAATCCCCACCTCAACATTGCCACAGGAGGATATTAATTTCTAATGACAGTTCAATGATGCTATATCAATATTCATAGTGATGACTTCACTTCATTCAATGGCATTTAGCAGCCTATAAGTACTATTGGCAATGTTATTGTATGTCAACATTATCGCAGAACCAGCAGGCCAGGTCAGTCATGTCGAGGGGGCTCTTACCAAAGTCCTTCCAGTATATTGCAGATAGAGTGTGCTGTGCTCTGTTGGATGATGAGGTGATGTGATTAATGCTGAAAAGCTGTGGGAAATGGAATTAATCTTCTGAGAAGAAGGATGAGTTTGCTGAGCTGAACGAAGATTTCCTTGTGGATGACAGAACTGAGCTACGTCAGGTGCTACAAGGTAAACAGGACCCAACTGGCACTCACTTCCAGGCGGAAGATCATCACAGACTGTCAAATAGTCAGGCATGATGCCAGCGTTTGGTTTGTGTCCTGGGTGCACGGCAACCTCACCTTCTTTCACTTGTTTTCTCTCTTTGCCAGCTGTCAGTAAAAGCTCATGTTGGGACTTGTCTGATTGCCTGCCTGGATGTATGTTCCTTGCTGAACTCTGGCAGGATATGGGTGTCCAGTGGATATTGGGGGTAACGGTGACTTAGAGAGGCTGTTGGGATGGAATGTAGCCTAAGGACAGTCAAAGTGTGTGACCTGGTCACCAAAGAGTGACTAAGGTGAGAAAATGGGGTTGTCTGGTGGGTGGAAATGTCAACCACCGTCACTATGTACGGTGGGCAGTGTGGCTTCGTGGCTACTGTACTGTTCCATTATTAAGGGGCAATACTGGATTGGCAATGTTTGTCCAGATGCACAGCTGTCTTTTAAATGTATGGTGGTCTTTTGGAGATACCCACTGAGTGGTGTGCTGGTCCAGGAACGATGGGTGTCCGAATGGAGCTAAAATTGGAAGTGAGGAATGCTATAGGAAGAGAGTAGGTAGTTAATGGCACACATATGATGGTGGGAGAACCGTCTGATCTTGTCAGAGAATCCTTAAAAAGAAAACCGGACTTGACTCGGATTTTGCTAAAATAACGTGAGATTCTTTTAATGTCACAGAGAGGAGTTTGAGGGGAAATTAGACGTTAATTTGGTTTACACACCCAGAATTACTTTCAGAGTTGGATACCAGTTTAAGGAATATAATCCTGTGACTAGATAATTCTCTTGGTATCAGTGTCTAACAATCATCATTTGGCAACTGATATAAAGCAACTTAGTCTAACCAGAGATTCTGTTGCTGTCTGCAATGCTTTAATGTTTAATAAAATTGTTTTACTTTTCATTTGACCTTGGATAACTAGAATAAGTTCAAAATAAGTCAAATTGGCCATGCTAAATTGCCCATAGTGTTAAGTGCATTAGTCAGGGGTAAATATAGGGGAGAGGAATGGGTGAGTTACTGTTCAGAGGGGCGGAAGGGACTTGTCGGGCCAAAGGGCCTTTTTCCATATTGTAGGGAATCTAATCTAATCTAAGTCATTATATAATACTTTTGAAAATCAGTCAGCGCCCAAATACTCACAGGTCAGTTTTGTCGGCTTTCTGATTGACGCAGTCCGTCTATACAACCGCCCTCTTTCGGTACTTCCCAACAACAATTAATTATACAAATGCCTGAAAGGAAATCCAAATCTTACAAGGACAGGATAGATGGAGGATTTGTCAAAACAGTTGGGGGCTTGCTCATGTTCATTACTTACTTTTTTGTAAGCAAACAAGAAACAGGAGAGCTGTTCTTAACCTGACAAGGAAACCCTGTTTGCCTCCAACTTCTCTCCCCTTCAATCCCTTAACCATGCTGCCAGAAACTGATTCTTTCCTTCCCCAATGATGGTCCCTTGTCTCTCTTCCATTGTTATCCATTCTCCTGGTTCCCATCCATTGTTCTGCCACTGGACTAGGTTCTTCTCTTGTTGACACACCCATGCAAATGAAAATGATTTTGGTCTCTATATACTATTTGTCAGATGCCTTATTTACATTACTCACACTTCATGGTGAATGGGGCCTTAAGGAGTGTAGTGGAACAGAGGGACCTTGGAGTTCAGGTGCACAGCTCTCTGAAAGTGGAGTCCCAGGTAGACAGGGCAGTGAGGAAGGTTTTTAGCACACTGGCCTTCATCAGTCAGGGCATTGAGTATAGAAGGTGGGAAGTTATGTTGCAGTTGTACAAGTCGTTGGTAAGGCTGCTCTTGGTCACCTTGTTACATGAAGGATGTTGTTAAACTGGAAAGAGTGCATAAGAAATTTACAAGGATGTTGCCAGGACTCAATGGTCTGAGTTATAGGGGGAGGGTGGACAAGCTAGGACCTTTTACTTTAGAGCACAGGAGATTGAGGGGAGATCTTATAGAGGTGTATAGGCATTGATAGGGTGAATACACTCAGTCTTTTTCCCAAGGTTGGGGAATCAAGGACTAGAGGGCATCAGTTTAAGCTTAGAGGGGAAAGAATAAAAGGGAACCTGAAGGGCAGATTTTTTACACAAAGGGCAGTATACATATGGAATGAGCTGCCAGTGGAAGTGATTGAGGTGGGTACATTAACAACATTTAACAGGCATTTGGACAAATACATGGATAGGAAAGGTTTAGAAGAATATGGGCCAAGTGCAGGAAAATGGGGTTAGCGTGGATGGGCATTTTGGTCAGCATGGACCAGTTTGGGTCAAAGGTCCTGTCTCCGTGCTGTCGGACTCTGTGACTCTATTATTCAGAGGCTTCAGATCCTGCTGCTTTGTCTGAAAGTGGAACTGCAATGAGAAAAGGACCTAGTTGACAGACAGAGAAGAAAGTGAGGACTGCTGATGCTAGAGATCAGAGTCGAGAGTGCGGTGCTGGAAAAGTGCAGCAGGTCAGGCAGCATCTGAGGGGCAGGAGAATCAATGTTTCAGGCACAAGTCCTCTCAACTACACGAGACATGTTGGGGCAAATACGTGATTTGTGAAGATGGTGGGAGGAATGTTCTACTGTGAATTCTAACAGTAAATGTTATCAGGACTCCAAAAGCTGTACTATCAGAGTGAAAACTGGTTCCACACACAATGACCATATCAAGGTAATTTGTTCCACTTTTTGGAGATGCTGGTGTTGGACTGGGGTGTACAAAGTTAAAAATCACACAACACCAGGTTATAGTCCAACAAGTTCAATTGGAAGCCCTAGCTTTCAGAGCAACACTCTTTCATCAGGAGTTGCTCGTGCTTCCAATTAAACCTATTGGACTATAACCTGGTGTTGTGTGATTTTTAGCTTTGGTCCAATTTGCACTCTAGCAATCCTTTTTGTCATTAAGAATAATGGCTCTAATTCTGACAAGTGTTGATGGTACTATGCGCTTGGATGATAACCACAATAAATGTATTGATTCTACTATTTTGGTCAGAAGAGAAAAATCTTCCTTAACTCAGGTTAGAATGGATTCAGCTCGAAGTCTCAAAGCTAAAAGACCATTAAGTTGGACCTTAGAGTTTAATTTTGATGGACGTTTGTCATCTTACTCTAATTGCATCTTGTCAGAGAAATCGAAGGCATTCAGACAGGAGAAACACAGGAATTAGTTGTATCAGGATTAACTGATATACTATGGTATTGGTCCACAGTTACCTCTTTAGGGAGTAATTTGTCTTCAGGAATTCATCTTCAGTTTGCATGAATTTGGACATCAACATCAACAAGCTTCTTGGTGAAAGAGAAAGAAAAGAAATCAAAAGAGTCTGCATTGTTCCTATGTGACCATAAACAAACATTTGAAATATATTACATGATTTCCAGGTCCAATTAATTAATCATAAAGTCAAATCTTTTGATCTATCATTTTAGAAAAACAAAGATTTGTTTAACTTGGCCGATGGCAAGAAGTTTGGGCACAAAATTATTACAGTCATTGTTCCAAAGTTAATTTTATCCTGGATAGTAGATTTTGATAAGAGGATGCTCTGATCCAGTGGAGTTGAAGCTAAAATGTATAAAGTCAAATATGTACAAATGGCAATATATCTGAGTCATAGTTCAGTGTGAATACCTGGGCATGAAGAGAAACTGGTTTCCCTTGTGTATTTTTATGTTTAAATTTTGTTTCTTTCACAAATGGAAATCCTTGCTGAACTCATAAAATAACTGAAGCTGATCACATGATCATATTGCCAGACGCTACTGAACCTCCTGCATTTTATAAACATTCCAACTAAAGTTGACACAAAGGAATTAGTGATGAGTTAGCTATTTCCAGCCAACTCTTGTCAACATCAAAACCCATTATGTCCAAATGGGCACTAATGTTTTGACAATTTCCTTTTGTGGGGGAAGGGTAAGGCAGGAAAGGCAAAACCAAGGCTGTTAGTGTAATAATGTTCTAATTAACCTCCTGAGGTGGGTTCTCAGTAGTTGAAATGATGCCCCTATTATAATATTGCAATCTGACCTTGTTGAATTAGGAAGTATAGAATCTAGGATTCTAAGTCAGTTGCTGTTTGACCTCCAGAAGATGAGCAGGAATCCAGATTAAATTCGTTGCCTGCCTCAGACGTTCCGTCTCTATCTACAAGAGGAAAACTACACTTTGCCTGCAAGAGGAAAACCGGCTAGAGCCAGCTGACAGTAATCAACATTGAAGTTTTAACTCACATGAACTGAATGTTAATACCACTGGATTTACCAAAATCTTTAACTTATAACCTATCCCAGCTCTTGCTTTGTTACCCACATCTTGAATGTTTTGTTATTAATTCCTTTCTTGGATTTAATCCTAAAGGATTTTTGGCTGTGGGATTTATTTCAAAAATTGGAATCCAAAGAGTCAGGATCTGGGATAAAAATGAAAAGGGAAACAATTTGGAAGGAAAAAAAAGGTTATGATTATTTAATTGGCAAATGGATTGAGGTAAAGGTGAAGGTATGAACTATTCCCATGATGGATTCAGGGCTTTGTGATGTAGACTGAGGGCTGAATGTTGGTGAGAACACAAGGGATAACTCTCCTGATTTCCTTTGAATTAGTGCAAAAGGAAGAGAGCCTCAGGAAGTCTCATCTTGAAAGGAAGGATCTTTTTCGTAATGAACTGACATGTCAACCTAAATTGTTGTACTTCAGTTCAATAGCAGGCCTTAACTCACAATTCTCTGACTCAGAGTACAACCAACTGACTCATGGTTGACATCATTGATTGTTGATGTTCACATTTTTGGATGGGGGGTTTGAAACCACAATCTTCTGACTCAGCAATAAGGGTGTGATCTGTAAGATAACAGAGGACTTTTTTGCAGTTGAGCGGATTACGCTCTGATTGTTCTTCAGTGATGACAGAACAAACTACATACTGAGGAAATCTGGGTTTTTTTTCAATTAACTTCTGTTCAGTAAAATGTTGCTGACGGAGATTGCCTGGCCATAGGCAGGTATGATTGACAAGTGGAGTGACATGTCATCCTCATTGGTCAACCATCCTTCCTGATGAAGGGCTTATGTCTGAAACATCAACTCTCCTGCTCCTCGGATGCTGCTTGGCCTGCTGTGCTTTTCCAGCACCACACTCTCGACTCATTGGTCAACCTCAACTGAACATGATTTGATTTGGTTTATTATTGTCACGTATACCTAGATACAGTGAAAAGTTTTGTTTTGCATGCAGTCCTGGCACATCCTACCATGTAAAGTGGATTAGGGTGATGAAACAGAGCCAAGAATACAATGTTATGACTGTAGAGGAGGTGCACAGAGAGCGAGACCAACATTAAATTTAAAAATTGAGACTTTAACTTTAAATTTAAAAAAAGAAGACTAACAACAGTGGGGACGAAGCTGTCCCCGAATCTGTTGGTACGTGTGTAAAGTTATGGCATCTTCTGCCTGTTGGAAGAGATTGGAAGAGGCTATAACCAGGGTGGGAGGGGTCTTTGATTATGTTAGGTGAAAGTGAGGACTGCAGATACCGGAGATTAGTGTTAGGAGTGTGGTGCTGGAAAAGCACAGCAGGTCAGGCAGCATCTGAGGAGCAGGTGACCGAGCATCGATTCTCCTGCTCCTCTTTGATTATATTGTCTGCCTTCCTGGGGCAGTGAGAAATATAGATGGAGTCAATAGATGGAAGGTTGGTTTGAGTGATGGTCTGGGCTGTGTTCAGAACTCTCTGTAGTTTGTTGTGGTCCTAGGCAGAGCAGTTGCCATACCAAGCCATGATGCATCCAGATGGAATGGTTTTGATCAGGCATGGATGAAAATTGGTAAGAGTCTTTATGGACATGCCGAATTCCCTTAGCCTCCTGTGGAAGTAGAGTCATTGCTGTGGTTTCTTGAACGTTACGTCGATGTGGGTAGACCAGGGAACTTGACATTGTCGACCATCTCCACCTCAGCACCATTGATGTAGACAGGGGCATGAAAATATTGAATTGGAAATAAGAAGCAATATCCCTGCAAAACTCATACCATTCAATGCACACTTAGTGCTATTTGTTATTAGATTTGTCTATTAAATAAAGTTAATATTTGGATCGGTGCCAAAGATACAATAGAAAAGAAAGCCTCTTTTGAAAATAATTATATGGAAAGCAATGAACCTAATGTAGAACCTGAAAGTAAATGGAAGGAAGGAACTAAGGCAAATTAACCACTAGAAGGCAGCAGTCATCCATAAGTTAATTCAAACCAGTTTTTTCAGGAACAATGTTAGTAAAAATCCTTCTACACACAAAAGTAGTTAGATTTTTCTTCCAAAATTGGTATTTGAGGCTGGATCAATTAGGACATATGTTATATATGTCACTCGAAGAAGTTTTATGTGAACAAACTCCACCTCCCCCTACTATCTATTGCAATGTGTGGAGAATGTTCAGTGAAAAGGAGGTAGATTTCTTTATTTTACTTTTCAATGTTGTATAAAGCGTATCTTTGAGATATTTTCTTTTCACTTTTACCATTTACTCAGTGTGGTAATAGAGACATGTCAAAATTACAGCACAGATGGAGGCCATTTGAGTTATGAGTTATTTATTTTCACATTTATCTAGAAAAATATACTGAAAAGTGGATTGTCACACAATTTAGCCCCATTTTGAAATACAAAACGAATAAAAAGTAATTACATAAACAGAGTTCATTTGGTCCATTGTGTCCAGGAAAGATCTATTTAACCTAATCTCTTCATTAATATCCTTTACGTTATGGTTGTCCAGGTACATATCTCAGTAGCTTAATATGTGTTTTGAGTTTTTTTGAAAATACTTGAAACAAATTTGGCAATTGTTTACATCCATAAAGACATCAGAGAAAATCTTTCTTCTATCAGAAATATTATTTAATCTCACAGCCGAAATAAACATTAATTTCAAATCATTCATTAATAGCAAAATGCCAGACAGCATTTGCAATAAGTATGAAGTGAATTATGTCACTCTTTTGTTGAAGTGATATTAATGTTATCAAGGACATCAATTAACATAAGGAATATCTGTCGGAATCTGATGGATAAAATGGTAACAGTTAACGCTGGAACAGGCAATGAGAGCTGAGAGCCTTGGGAAATATTAATGAAAGATTATTAAATTTTTACTGAGTTCGAGGGAAAAAGGTACCACAGAAAAGGGTACTAAAAATTGATCGCTCAAGGGTAAATGTTTGACAGAGAATTATAGTTATGCAGTTCCTTAATGGTATAATTACTGCCATGGAACTTAAAATAAACCCCATTGTTGTCTGTTTTTTGTTTCAAATTTGTTTCAATGAAATAGTAAGATTCAGAGAAAACGCTCCACCATTGTTAAGAATCTCGAAAGCAAGCTGGTGAAAAATCCACACAGGTAAATGGTTTGTTTGCCATATAGTGTGCATTCCAACAGGATGTGATGAACTTACTAAATCTCAGAAAGAATAGCCACACACTCAAGAAGTAAGTGGAGATGTAATCCATGCATGTAATTGGCTTAAATTTTGTAACTTCTTAGCACATAACACATGTGTGTTTGACCAATGAGATCATCCCATCCTTGAAGAGTAGGCTTGTAGGGTATTCACATCTATCAATGATCAACAATGTGTAGGAATAACTGCCAATCTCTATCACTTCCTTCTACCTTCTCCAGACTATAATGGCAGCACCAAATTTGAAACTACTATCGACCAGCCTGTCATTGACCTTAACCTGCTGTAAGACCATAAAGCGATAACAGGAGACATAGGCCATTCAGCCCATCAACTCTGCTCCACCATTCAATGAGACCATAGATGGTCTGATAATCCTCGACTCAACTTTCCTGCCTTATCCTCATAACCCTTGATTTCCTTACTCGTTAAAAAATCTGTCTGTCTCATCCATTAATATACTTCAATACCTAACCTTGACAGTGCTCTGCAGTAAAGGATTCCACAGATTCCCAACCATTCCCCTTCATCACTGTCTTAAATGTGCAACTCTTTATTCTGTGAATATGCCCTTTAATTCTAGACTTTCCAGAAAGGGGAATAACTTTTCAGTATCTTTTAGAATCTTGCGTGCTTTATTAAGTTCGTTCTCATTCATTTATGTTCCAATGGGTATAGCCCCAATCTTCTCAACCTCTCCTCATAAGACAATCCCTACCTACCTAATCATCCTAGTGAACCTTCCCTGGACTGCTTCCAATGACAGTATATCTTTCCTTTGATAAGGAATCCAAAACTGTTTGCAGTATTCCAGCTGTAAGCTGTCTGGTGCTTTGTATAGTTTTAGCAAAACCTTCCTACTTGTATGTTCCATTCTCTCTGAAATAAAGGGCAACATTTTATTTGCTTCCCTGTTATCCACCGTCCTTTGATGTTAGCTCTTAATGATTCATGAATGAGGACTCCCAAATCTCTCTATTTTTCTCTCTTTGCCCATTTAAACAATATTTAGCTCTTCAATTCATCCTGTCAAACTGCACAACCTCACATTTTCCACATTATATTCCATCTGCCAAGTGTTTGTGTGTTTTAACCTGCCTATATCCCTCTGCTGACTCGTTGTGTTATCTTCACCACTAGTCTTCCACCTATTTTTGTCTCATCAACAAACTTGACCCGAAACGTCGATTCTCCTGCTCCTTGGCTGCTGCCTGACCTGCTGCGCTTTTCCAGCAACACATTTTCAGCTATAGTATATTCACTTTATACATCCAAGTCGTAAATTATTGTTGTAAATAATTATGGACACAGCACTGACTCCTTTGTAGCACACCAGTAGTTAAAGTTTGTCAACCTGAAAATGCCACAAGCCCTCCTTATCCCAACTGTTTGCATTCTGTTCTTTAGCTAATCCTCTATCCATGTGAATTTATGGCTGCCAAAACCATGTTTTCTTTCCCCCCATCATAATTCTAACAAATTACATCCATTCCTTTCTCCTTGATCTATCTTGTTTGTTACTTCCTCAAAGAATTCTAGTAAATCTTTCAGGCGGGATTTCCTCTTCAGGAAGCCATGTTGACTTTGCTTGATCATATTAAGCATTTCTAAATGTTCTGCTATTATATTCTTTAAGATAGACCCTAAGGATTTCCCAGTTGTAGACATTAAGCCAACAGATTTGCAGTTACCTTTTTTTGTCTCCTCTTCTTAAATAAAGGCGTTTCATTGGCAGTTTTCCAATGTTCCGAGGTTTTTCCAGCAACTAAGGATTTCTAGAAGATGACTACCAGTCCATCCACTACGTCCATAGTTACTTCTTTTGATATCCTAGGATGCATCACCTCACATCCAAGGGAGTTAGCCCCATTTGATTCCCTGTTACATTTTTCTCTAGTGATGGTCACTGTTTTGATTTTCCTTCCTCCGTTTGGTCCTTGAATATTTAGCAATGTTGTATGAAAGGTTCTCACTACAATAATCTTGGTGAAAGATACATCAGATGGATTTTCTGCCATTATCCTTATAGTCTGGGATCTACACAGACTACACTTGGTCTAACGTAGTAAAGGAAAATCATTTGGTAACAACACAAAGGTGTTGTCTGAAGCAAATTGTGATATATTACACTATATCAGTCATATATAAATTACTTTGATACAGGTAGTTCTCCTATAATGTGGTGGTTGCGTTGCCATGCGTTAGAGAAAATCTTACCATATAAATAATGGGGCCCAAGGGAAAAACAGGGTTAGGGTGAACCATTAAATATCAGTAAAAATTGAAACAAAAATAGTAGTTCGTGTAACACAACCGATAGGACAGTCTAAATAAATCTTTAAATCGTATGTTTTAATGAATTAATACAGTAAATGTAACACTTTTAACACTAAAGGCACTGACCACAGTCCTGTACCTTCCATGATGCTCTTCACCAGGAAGTGAGTGAGTTGACTGACCATGTGATGCTGACCCAGAATTCCAGCCCCCCTCACGGTTCTCCCCCCGGTTTGAAATAAAGTGCCTTCGATTACAATTCCCAGTTTCAGGCTGAGTTTCAAGGCTTGCAGAGCTGATGGCATTCCTGGTTTGGCTGAACCCAGGTGCGTCCAGGTGCGTTTTTCAGACAGAGGATCCTGAGGCTGGGTTTTGCTGTTCAGCTAGTGCCGGGGATGGAATTGCGTCACAGCGAATGGAAGTTCGTCTTATTAAAAACAAAGTACGCAATTCACAAATTGCAAGACAGCCAAGGGCGGCACGGTGGCTCAGTGGTTAGCAGTGCTGCTTCACAGTCCCAGGTTCAATTCCAGCCTTGGGTGACTGTCTGTGTGGAGTTTCCACCCACAATTCAAAGATGTGCAGGTTAGGTGAATTGGCCATGCTAGATTGCCCACTAGTGTTAGCAGGGAAATGGTTCTGGGTGGGTTACTCTTCGGAGGGTCAGTGTGGACTGGTTGGGCCGAAGGGCCTGTTTCCACACTGTAAGGAATCTAATCAAATTGCATTTAATAAATGCACATTTTAGGGGAAACTACCAATAAGTTAGGTACTGTTACTAAATCAACAATAAATGAAATGATTATATCTCTCAAAACCCACAGCAGCTCTTCCATCACATTCCATGAGACATCATGATTTTACACAATGTTTAATGCATTCCTTAAAATTAAACCTTTCCACAATGTAACACCTTATGCAACATAAATAACAGCAAAAAATTGTGGATGCTATAAATCTGAAGTAAAAACAGAAAGCCCTGGAGAAGCTCAACAGATCCAGCAGTATCTGTTGAGAGAAAAACAGTTAATGTTTCAAGACCAGCATAACTCTTTAAGAACCTTTAATAACATTCCTCTGAATTTTCCGATTTGAATGGAGAATTTTGGAGGGTTCCAAGTCTAAACGAATTGCCTAGTGGAATCTTCCTGGTCAATTCTTTTGGAGTCTGCTTAGTTGGGGCCTCAAGACAAAAAAGATTGTGGATGTTGGAATCCAAGGTAGACAAGCAGGACGCTGGGAGAATACAGCAGGCCAGGCAGTATAGGAGATGGAAAAATCATTGTTTCATGTGTAACCCTTCTTCAGGACTGGGGGTGGGTGTAGGGGGAGCTGCAGATAAAGGGGAGGGGGAGGTGGTTGGGTGGTGGTGGGGAAATGGGTGGTGAAGTAGGGATAGGTGAACACAGGTAGAGGGTACGACCTGGTTGGTCCATGGGCGGAATGAATTTGATTGGTAGCTGGAAGGAAAGGTCGGTCAGAGGGATGGAAGGGACGGGGAGGGACTAGGAAGGGGATGGGAAGGGAGATTATTTGAAATTGGATTCCATAGGATCAAGACAATTCTTGATAAGATAAGATAATTCTTATCTATGCTGGCATGGTGATTGTCTGGCCATTAGAAAATCAGAGCCACAGTTTATGAAAGATACCAGGCTGCTGATGGCTGTTACCCCAAGCTGTTTAGCAAAAACATAACAGTGTGTCCTTAAGGAGAAGTAACAACTGGTCATATGGGGGAGGAGGGAAATAGGAAATGGTTATTTTGTGAGCAGTTATCCCATGCTCAATGGCTAACAGGTATTCAGACAAACCCTTGGCACAGCACAGAATGCCAACCTCCAAAATAGAGTAAAGCAACAAGTGCTCAGATCTTGTCAGGGGCAGTCTTTGTCAAAAGGATAGATGATGGACCAGAGGAGATTGGCAAAGACCCAGGGAACAGTTCCCTAACTAGAGTGCAGGATACTACCTTCTCAACTTTAATGAGATTGACACACTCTTTTCCAACTGTTTGTCCTCTAGGATCAGTGAACCATCCTCAATAGTCACAGGTTGCAAACATTTTTGTCCCATAACATCTAAGTGACTGTTTCTTGATGGGCTTAACGACTCTGAAAATTCCTTACAAATGGTTGACTGCCTATATTAGATAACTGTGATCACGTACCCCAAAGTCTCACAGTAAAGGTATACATAATTATATTTGCCACTATCTCTATACGATTTACAGTATTTTGAATTTATTTGAATAGAGCTATTTCATCTTTAACATTGAAGAGATTTCAACTTGTTTCTTGCAATCTTTCTTCCTCCCAAACATTATCCCCTAATAATATGGTTTCTGATTACCTTCTCACAATTTCGTAGTGTTCCAAAGAATTTTCTTTTCCAAAATACAGCATGCAGTGGCACCTATCCCTCACCATTGCAAAATAATGATTTTCCATCTTCTCTACTTTCCCCATCATTAAGGTTGGCTTCATTTGTTATGCTCACACATTGAAATCCTTCTACATCTGAGTTTTCTCCTCTCCCCAAGTTATGCACAAAATCTTTCATTGTTGCCACCATCTGATTGTAGAACTTCTGATATTTTTAAGGGCACAGACCTTAAGAAAGAGGAATAGTTTTTAGTTGTCAGAGGACATGTCTAATTTCATAGGCTATATTGTTGTATAGCTGTCTGCATGTATAGGTGATTGCTCACGTATTCATTGGCTCATTGACCATTTTAGAGTGACTTGGTTTGATTTCCTTTCTCTATTTCTTTGCCTGTAACTCATATTTCAATGCAGGAAGGACTATAAACCTTTAATCTGCTGAAACTAAAATCTAGAGAATGTATTGAGGTTATATTATCAGAATGCAATAATCTACCTGTGCAACGCCATACTGTTTCCTCATGTATTTGATTTAGTTTGGGCCAGTTTAATGATTTAAGAACCCAGCTAATATAAGGTATTCCCATTTTCTGCACTGATGGCCCAGTATATACTTTGTTATCCTGTGAGTACAAATGATGCCATCTCTAGAACTTAAGCAATTACTTTCAATTCTCAGTCCTTCGCCTTTGTCATTATGTTGAGACAGTCTGGGGTCCCATCATCTCCATGATAAAACAGTCATGTTAGTTACATGGATGACCAGCAGAATTGTCAAACTAGCTGTGGTCACAAAGTCTCTTGGAAGCATCATTGGTTCTAGAGTTCATCCTCAGGAAGAAATTAAAGCAGGTCTGTGGATCCCAAGGGATGGACTATCGGGATAGATGGCGGCAATGAGATCAAGTGTAGCATTAGCTCTTAACCAGTTTTTAACTGTTTCATTTTGGCAAGATTTTTGGAGCTCTTTTCTTGGGATTGTGATATGTAAATTTGATATGTAAATTTTGAACATGTGTACAAACGTATGAGTTAGGTGCAGAAGGTAGGCTATTTGACCCCACAAGCACATTTTTCCATTCAGTAAGACCATAGCTGATCTTTTCATGTTCCAAATTCCAATTTCCCATCTACCCTTCATAACTTTAAGTTCTTGTAAGGTAAGGGAATCAATCAACGTCCTATTTAAGAATATCCAATCACCCCCGCCTCCAACTCCTTCTGAAGTAGAGGGTTCTAAATTCAGATGATTCCTCTGAGAGACAACAACGTCCCTCAAAAGGGTTAGCCTTAATTTTAAACACTGACTCTAAGTTGGACTCACCCAGAACAGTAACAATCATTCTAACATCCAAATAGAATCACATACATTGTTTGTGTAACTCTGATCCAGTAAAGGTGTCACCGCCCAGTGCGGTTTCTGCTATCTGCGGTCCTACTCTCAAGATTTGCACTGTACCATCATAAGTTACATCTTCTTGACTTCATGTCAGTGTAAATTGAAAATTTATTGAGCAATATTTTTAATGTAGAAAATTGTTGCTTCATGATTTTTAAGCTAGTAAAGCATTGGGCCTAAGCTATCAGAGCTGTCTTACCTAACGTGTTTTTTTCAAAAAAGTTGGGACAGTGGCCAGTCATGTTGGTTTTCTTTACAATGTTGGAGGGAGGGAGAGTAGTCACTGTGCTTCAGTAGATATCTGCAGCCTTTAAGCTGATTGCTTTTATAACTTTAGCCTGTTTTACTAACAAGTAAAGCATTCTTAGAATCCCAGATAAATTAGCCCATAGACAGCTCTATACATCTGTCTGTGGTCTCAGAAACAGATACTTCTGTTTTTCCAAATTCTCTGATGTCCAAAACTGTTGCACAGTTGGGTTTCAATTCATTTTCCTTTTATCTATCACCACGATATTGGCATTTTGTTTAAAGACAGCTGCCACTCCAATTGTTACAGAATCATCATTCACTACTTTGTTGGATCATTGCTGGCTGATTTCCAAATACGCAGAAATTAATTTTCAAAATGTCTCCAGTGTTAGTTTCAAAATGACATTTTGCTGGCCGTGTTAGCTTCCTATAACTATAGAACTGGTTAAGTCACTAAAGCTCTTAGTTTTCAAACTACCAATGGATTCTCATTTCTGGGTAAACTGATGTTGCTGTTGGCACGTTCTCTTGGACGCCTTGTTCAACTTGTCACCTCACATACACAAAAAAATGGGCTGCTTTTCCAAAGCTGAATTAATAGCGACCTAGATAACAGGACAGATAACAAACGCTAATAGAACTCAGTCAAATTCTGATTTTCTTGCAACTTGAGCTGAGGTTGTAGCAGTAAATTAGAACAGGCTTGAACATTGTTTTGGCAACATTCCTTGTACTACTTGCATATTTAATTAAAAAGTTTGTAAGCCATGTTTCTTACAATGTAATCACAATAATTCAAAACCCCTTAATGAAATGACCTTGAACAAGAGTGTAATTATTTACTGGCTGTCATAAAGAAATTGCTTTGGAGAGAAGGGACCAGTGGGATTGGCTCAGTTCCATTCAACTTGAGCTGTGAGAAAAGCATGCGGCTGGGAATAAGACTGTCTGGCCAAACGCCAGATTCTTTGAATCCAGCATCATTGTGCTGTTGTGTCTTGTGCATGTATTTGGTTTACTCCATGATAGGGTTTTACATTTACACTCTGCACAGTCGGGTCTAAGAGAAGGGGCTGGGCCTTGCGCTGTCTGGATTTACTGGGAGCAGCTTTGTAACAAGTTAGTGACATGTTCCAGCAACCACCAAGTTTGACTTTGTTTCGAAAAAACACTAAGTTAAATTAAGTCCAAATAAATGACAGAGAACATTATGGTTCATCCCACGATAACTGAGATAAAGAGCACAAGCCTTGTCCATTTATCTAAGATCCTGAAACAAAAGCTGATCAACCTGATATTCCTTTTCCTGAAGTCTGTAACACTCAGATTCCAGTCTGACAATGTCTGCCTCTCACCCATCAAAACACTGCAATGATGAAATCAGTCTGCACATCTGTATTTGGATGGTCTGGCAATTGTTTTCGTGGGCACTATGCATGGAAGGTACAAAATGTTTGTTGTCCCCACCCCATGTTTCATAACTAGAGAGTTGTACAGTCTATGTCCTCCAAGAAAGTCAATTGTGCATCATTTTTTTTTTGATGCTGCACATTTATTCCCAGTTTCTTTCCTTCTTGAGTTGATGCAAACAACTTATTCCCATAGCCCGCTGCGTTTGGGTGAAAAAGCATTGAAGATGTTATAAATCACAATCCATCTTGCTCACTGTACTGGAACACTGTGAGCGCCAAGTATCAGCAACATCAGCACCAACACCTTCAGCCAAGATAAATAAAAGACAATCAGTATTACCAGAAACATGAAAATGTTTTGTTCAGTATCCTTCAGAGTGGGCATTTATGTAACAAATTTGCCAAAATAGAAAACAGCCAAGTCCTACCTAATTCACCTTCTACCAATGTGGAATCTCATGTCACTGGAGTTACTGATGCTTTAATAGCTAACTTCTTTTTCCACTCAGTAGTCCATGACAGACTTGGAAATGCCATGTGCAGAGGCTTAGAGTATACGGAGATATAAGATTTGAGTAGACAATAATTCGGTAAAGTCACCTGACAGCAAATATGAGACTGTCAAGAGAGGACATATCTATACAGGAGAAAATAATTTGTTGTTTTAGTAATATGAAATGTTAGTGGTGTATTTTTCAGAATGAGTAAAGTTTCTATTTTATCATTATGTTACAATTTTTCCTTTGTTCTGTATCATGGAACGAATAGGAGCCTTATGTAACTGTTCAAAGAATTTTGAAAGAAAAATCAGATGTTTAATTCGTTGCTTTTAAAAATAAGGTAAACCTTTATAGAGGGGATCCTTTTTAAGAGAGAGAGAGGCTACTGATTTACATTAATAAACGAAGCTGTTGACACCATCAGCGTATACTATACCTAAATCTCGACAAATCTTTCTGATGTCCTGTTGATTATTTGCCTTACATATGCTTTGCCAGATACTAATTTGTAATTCAATAGATTATTTATTTATTTATTTATTATTTTAGTTGTAAGCATGTGGCATTCATCAATGAACATGCTTGGGATTCTGACCAGCTCAACAAAAAAATAAAAGCTTTTCATCCTATCAAGGGACTGAAACAGTATTGAATGTAGATTTGGACTTTATTTATTATTTACACCTTCTATCAAGAGAATTATTTTGGATTTTAACCAAGTTACATAATAGAAAGTAGGTTATTCATTTCCTATGAACAAACTCAAAAAGTTAACTCCGCTTTCTTCCCACATTTGCTGCCAGAACTGTTGAGTTTCTCCATCAATTTCTGTTTTCATTAGGATGTTTTTTCACCTTTTTCCTAAAATTATGACAAAGCAATGATGTGAACATCACTGACGGAAAAGGTTAGAATCACCGACGGGTCGGTGTGGACTTGTTGGGCCGAAGGGCCCGTTTCCACTCTGTGAGTAATCTAATCTAATCTAATCTAATCAAAGTATAATGGCAGAAGGTGCCGTATGAGCATTGGTGTCAATAAAGTGTGGAGCTGGAAAAGCATGGCAAGTCAGGCAGCACCAAGGAGCAGGAGAGTCGATGTTTCAGGCATAACCCTTCATTAGGATTGAGTGAATATGCTCAAAATATCGACTGTCTTGCTCCTTGGATGCTGCCTGACCTGCTGTGCTTTTCCAGCACCACTCTCTATTGACTCTGAATCCCAGGTGACCTGACTTTACAAATTAGTCTACTGTGCGGAATCTTGTTGAAGGTTTTACTGAAGTCCAAGTATGGGCGGCACGGTGGCACAGTGGTTAGCACTGCTGCCTCACAGCACCAGAGACCCGGGTTCAATTCCCGACTCAGGCGACTGACTGTGTGGAGTTTGCACATTCTCCCCGTGTCTGCGTGGGTTTCCTCCGGGTGCTCCGGTTTCCTCCCACAGTCCAAAAAATGTGCGGGTCAGGTGAATTGGTCATGCTAAATTGCCCATAGTGTTAGGTAAAGGGATAAATGTAGGAGAATGGGTGGGTTGTGCTTCGGTGGGTCGGTGTGGACTTGTTGGGCCGAAGGGCCTGTTTCCACACTGTAAGTAATCTAATCCATAAACAACATCTAGTACTCTGCCCTCATGAACTTTATTTGGTAACTTGCTCAATAAAGTTAATCGAGACTTTTTTTGAGAAGATTTGTAGCTCAGGTTGAGGTTCTGGATGTAGGTTTGCTCGCTGAGCTGAAAGGTTCATTTTCAGGAGTTTTGTCACCGTACTAGGTAACATCTTCAGTGAACCTCCGGATGAAGTCAACCTGTTTGTTGATAGAGTTCCAGTTGGAATGCCATGCTTCTAGGAATTCTTGTGTGTGTCTCTGTTTGGCTTGTCCCAAGATAGATGTGTTGTCCCAGTCGAAGTGGTGCCCTTCCTTATCAACAAAAACACATTGATTTGCACCCCATTTACCACCCCCTGAGAAAACGAACAGGAAATGACATAACCACAGGAAATGACATCACCAACCCAAGGAAACCCAAACAGATAAATAGAAAGCAGGAAACACCAGCAGTGCTTTGACTGCAGGTTCATCAAAGATGTTGCCTGGTATGGTGATGAAACGCGTGAAAATGAACCTTCCAACTCAGCGAGCAAACCTACATCCAACGTTAATTGAGTTTGTGAGACACAATTTTGCTTGCATAAAACCATGCTAATTGTTCCTAATCAGTTTTTGCCTCTCCAAATCACCTTCAACAGCTCACCCACAACCGTAGTCAGACTCACAGGTGTCTTATTCCCTTGGCTTCTCCTTACAACCCTTCTCGAACAAAGGTACAGTTTAGCCATGATAAAGACAGAATGGAATGGGATGATTAGGTGCAGCTGTTTGGACGCCAGCTGATTTGGCACCAGCCCATTTGGCGACGGATGTTTTGGTGCTAGGAAAAAAATGTCGATTGATAGAGGAGTTTGTCTTCCACTTCCTCATCTGTTCTGATGACCAATATATGTATCTTCAAACCAGTTGAGTAAATCTCGAAGTTCTTGCAGCAGTTCGGTTGCTAGACCATCCAGATATTCATCGTTCTTGTTCAAAGCTACAAAGGCAAGGGCAATAATCATTCCAGCTTTTAACCCAAATTCAGGATCAGTGTTATACAAACTAGTGAACCCCGATCTAGCTAAATATTTCTGCATATTTTGAGCTAAATGAAAAAAAAATCCTTATATTTGAAACCTCAGGGAATATGTCCTTCATAGCAGCTTGTTCAAAATCACAGATGATTGAAGTGGGTTTCAGATTGGGTTCCATTTCTTTCAATAACTCGAACATTCTCACGTATGTGGTGCGTTGTTTGTTGAGCAAAAGAGCAGACACGATAGGGTGGACACCTCCGTGTTTTTGCCAGAATTACATAAATCTGAGAAAAGGGGCTGGGAGCAAAACTGAATGTGCCATCGGCAAACCACTTTTCAGATGTCACCAAGTGTTGGAGCCAGCTCTGTCGTCCGAAGATTAATATCCAGTCGGGACCTGGTCGGCTATCACACAGTAAAACCTTTTCTTCCACAGCTGGTTGAGGGACATATATTCTGTAGCATTCTGGCACAAATAATTGTTGCAAATCAGTTGGATTGGTGGGGGTGTTCATCACTGAATGATGCTTTCTGCGTATTAATTTCCTCAAAGCAGACATATTAGGAATGACGGCTAGACCAGCTTGGGATACATCTGTCAAACATTCATTAACAATTACAGTCGGTGACTCAAGAGTCTCCTCTGCTCTCTTTTTTATTTTAGTTTTCACAAGTTACCCTGTAATTGTGTAGCAGAAGCTGTTCAGCTCCCTCACCACCTCTCCAGCTTTAGTGTGGAGCCACGCTTTGCACCAATGTTTTTGCTCACAACGCCAAAATTCCAAGTCACTGTCAACTTTGCTTGTTTTGTCAAAGATGTAGATGAATCCATTACACGCAAATTTTTCTTTACCAAGTTTTGTCAATACCTCCTCAACCATCATATGGATAAAACGATTAAAAAAATATGAAAAGATGGCAAAAGAACAAAACATTTGTGGCAGCGCACCTGCAGTTAACTCAACTGAGGCTAACGACTAACTGTAGCCTGAGCAAACAGCGAAACGAGGAGAGAGCTAGTTTTCCTGTTTCCAAATATGTACTAGTTCAATTTATACAAAGGAATACAAAGGAAGTGCAAACAGCAACATACCTCTTGGTCTTTTCGAGGTTGCATGCTCAGCTACTATATACAAAAACACTTAGTACAAAAAAATGCATGCAATTATATGTTCATATGTACAAGTTGTATATTTTGTTTAAATCACACAACACCAGGTTATAGTCCAACAGGCTTAATTGGAAGCACACTAGCTTTCGGAGTGTCACTCCTCCCTCAGGCACAACCACCTGATGAAGGAGCGTCGCTCCGAAAGCTAGTGTGCTTCCAATTAAACCTGTTGGACTATAACCTGGTGTTGTGTGACTTTTAACTTTGTACACTCCAGTCCAACACCGGCATTTCCAAATATTGACTATATTTATGTTGAAATTAAACTTATCTACACCATTCGATAAACATGCGTGGTTATTCAACATAACAGATGGTTATATAACAGATATATTGTAATTTTGTTCCACTAAAGCTATCCATACAGACAGATTTACAAATAAAGAAATGTTCTTAGCACCAAAACGTCCGTCGCCAAATGGGCTGGTGCCAAATAGGTTTGGCACCCAAACAGCTGCACCAAAACGCACCAAACCCAAGACAGAAGGGGCAATTATTTTTACCCAGGGGGTGATTCGTGAGTGGAAAGGACATCCTGAGGATGTGATTGATGTGGGCACAATTACAACATTCAACAGACATTTGGATAAGTACATGAATAGGAAAGATTTGGAGAGATATGGGCCAGGAGTAGGCAGGTGGGACTAGCTTAGTTTGGCATTACGTTCTGCCTGGGCTGATTGGACCGAAGGGTTGGTTTCTGTGTTGTATGATTCTATAACTCAACGACTAGTGGTCACAGAGGCAAAGAAAGGAGAACTTGAAGTCATGTCATACCCAGTTTTCATTGAGAAGAGGGCCGAACAGAATAAATTAAGTCCTTTGCTGAGCACAAACTGTACAGCATCTGGGAGGGAATGTCAGATGGTGTAGTGAACACAAGAAGGTAGGTTTTGCAGAGTCAGAGGGAAAGGGAGGGGAGAAAAACACAGAGAGGCATTGGTACCTGTGCGATCAACTTTGGATCAATGAAGAGCCCGGGAGCAGCAGCAGCAGCAGTATGGCTAAAAGTGAGTTGCCGGCCTGGCGAAAGCTCCAACATAGAACTGCCTCCAGTGGAAACAGAGCCAAGTGAACTGACAATGAGCAGAACGTTTCTATGTTCTGTGGTCCTGCTACCTCCAGTCATAAACAGTGGTGGGTAAGTAAAAAAAACTAACAGAAGGAAAATATTCCATCCCCAATGATAGGCCGGCCCAGTACATAATGCAAAAGTAAAGGCTGAGGCGAGCACTTTCTACAGAACTGCTGAGTCATGTTCCATTTCAGCATCTTCCTGAATCTCCAGCATCACTGATGCTAGCCTTTAGCCAACTTGACTCAATCCATTTCATCTTAAGAAATGGCTGAATGAGCTGGACATAGCAAAGGTTAAGTAATCAGAATTAACAAAGAATTAATATTGCAATCTGATGATGTCACACGCAGCTTTTGGGTGGAGACAGGGAGTTCTACAAAGTGCTCATTGGATGTAATTGAATTCTGTACAACTCCTGAGAGTTCTTAGTAATTATGTCTGGCTAATAATGTGAGATGTACTTATTGCTATGATGCATTAAACTAAGTTGATAACTAAGGCAATTGGCTTTCTGTTCAGACCCCAGTGAAACAAGAGCTTTTAGAACAATTGTTCCTCAGTGCACTGCACACAGCAATGTACCTAAACAATCATTGTTGACAGGCTTGGTTTGATTTTAAACACAAGATCATTGTCGAGCCACTCCCAGGTGCATTCTCAATGTCAATACCTCAATCACTCAGAGTCAACGAATCAGCATCATGCAGCTTAAATTGTTCTTCCCTTCTTGGGTCTGACCAGGTGAGTATGTGATGAAAGTCTCAAACAGTATGTCTCTTTTTTCAGCAATACTCAAATCTAAGAAAATTGTAAAGCTGGGACAGTGGAGCATTGCATTTTCTTCTAATGTAGCTGAATAATTCTGCTTTTTCTGAGACTATAGAAAGGATATTTGCTCTTTCACTGACTGCCCTACCTGTGTCTCACCATTTCTCCCTACTGTTATGGAACTGAGGTCCCAACTTCCACTTCTGCCTGTTTTGCCGGTTGCAAGATAAAGGGAAAGTTAACTGTTTACAACTGTTCCCAAACCTACGACCAGCAGGAACACCAATTCCTGTGATTCGTTAACCTTTCCCCACTCCTCCTGGTCACACTGGGATGAATATTCTGGATTCCCAAGTTGCAAATGTGTCTCTTTAACCAAACCGTATAAACTCTCTTTTCTGCTATCCACACCCTGCAGCCTTACAACTTTCTGTGAGATTCTGACTTTTTCCTGTCCTTTCATTTTCTTTTCCTGATTTTATTTTCCCTTATTTGGAATTCAGGTAGTTGTTTTCATTTCAATTTTTTCTACTGTTACTCTTTTTCTAACTCCTTTCGGTGAAAATGTAACCAAATCCTCACCAACTCAATCTAGGTATTCCCCAGATTACCCTCTCTTCCTCAAAGTTCAGATATTGATCCAATACATCACTTTTTTTTTGTCTTTTTAGTACCTACTAAAATATATTTACAATTTCTCTGCTATTGCCTTTAACTCAATCTTTATTAACTATTGCAAGGCATCCGTGTGTTACACTTTCTTAATGTGATGTGAGCTATGCCATTTAAATCTCTGTTGTAAAATTATGCAACGCATGCCCCTCAATTCCTATCTTAGATACTGTCCAGTGGGAGGCAATAACTTCTCAATAAATACAGCAACAATTAAAATCATGTTCATTTAAAACATGACAAACTCCAGTGTATCAGTTTCAGTTTCTGGATTCTTATCCCGGATAAGTCCTGAACGTCTTGCATAAAGGTTATTACAGTGATGACAGACTGCAAGAGATGATTGCATTTTTAAAAGGAATTCTTAATATGTGTTGTTAGCCAGGCTATGCCTAGTTGTGCTTGGGAAAGTACAGGTGAGTTATTACTCTGAACCATTGAATGTCAGCTGCAGCTCAGATGGTAGCACGCTCAACTCTAAATCAGTGCAAGGTTTGTCTAAAAGCAAGGACCAAGGTTGCCACTTCATCTCAACAATGAGGGAGAACTGCACTCTCAGAAATGCTGTCCTTCAGATGAGACATTAAACAGTGTCCCCATCTCACGCTAGGGTCCTATCCATAGGTTGAAGGCGAACAGTTTAGTTAGAGATGAAGGAACCCAGGAATTTTTGTATGCCAAGAGAAAAACGCTTGTGAGAATTTAGTGCAAAATTTTCAGGATTTAAAATAGGTCATACATATAGACCCCTGATAAATTATTTCAATAGGAAATTTGGGAGAAATTCAATGGTTGGAATGTAAAACTCATTACCGCAGAGAGTCATTTAAACACAGAACATCAACTCAGTGAATAGTCATGTTCAGATGAGCTAAATAAAGTCAAGGGATTAGAATCAGGGTAAGTAGAGATTCATAGAGGGTCTAAATACAAGTACTGGGCTGTTTGGCAGACGTACGCATTTCTGTCACGTTAATACAATGCAATCTACTTAGCTAGAATATCCAGCCCTCAAGACATACATTATTTCCTCACTGGGAAGGTGGTGAGCTGAGCTGCTGCTCCTGGTTTGGGAGTGGATAAGAGATGAACACAGCAACTGAGAGGAGTTTTGTTCCAATATCATACCTCCACACGATGGACATCATTTTACAGCTTTGTGCCCAACCAGCTGCAGCAGACATCAGGAACCGAGGGGCATGCAAAACGTAATTTTATGAAAGATTTAAATGGCAGGAATGACATAGATTTAAATGGTATAGATCACATCGCAAGTTGAAAGACTGTCTTTATAACTCTGCTGCTTGCCTCTCCCAGCACCTTGTTTAAAGGAGAATCAATAGTGGAGAATAATTAAACTTCTCACTCTTGTCTCAATGGAGATCATTTAGACTCTTTGAGATACAGCATTATAAAACATAGAACATGAGATCAGTTGCCCGTTCAATATCTTTGCCAACTTTCATTTAGTTTTCCAAATTTCATGCCATTATGGAGTGTGCTGTTGTGCATTTAGCTCAAAAAAAACAAAGTTGCCATTTATAAAGTACATTTTTAAGAAGTGAGATATCGTTAACATATTTAGCAAATATGTTTATAATGAATCCTAAAGATTGATTTATAATTTATTGCAACTATTATTAATTTATATTCTCAATTAATAAATGCCAAATATATACCCATTATATTAAACCATTTTACACATTTACGCTTAAAATATTGTATTAAAAGCTGGTGCTGATTGGCTGCAGGATATGTTTATGCTGAAAATGGCGTAGAATAAATTGTAAATTTCAGAGTTTACTCTAAAACAAGCTGAGAAAACAGCAGTGAACATGCAAAATTAAAAATGAACACAAATTATTGGATGAACATTGCAAACTATCATTTCATACTACTACTGGTTTGATATGATTTGGCGATGCCAGTGTTGGACTGGGGTGAACAAAGTTACAAATCACACAACACCAGGTTATAGTCCAACAGGTTTATTTGAAATCACTAGCTTTCAGAGCACTGCTCCTTCGTCAGGTGGTTATGGAGAATAAGATTGTAAGGCACAGAATTTGTAGCAAAGGTTTACAGTGTGATATAACTAAAATTATATGTTGAAAAAGACCTGAATTGTTTGTTAAGTCTCTCATCTTTTGGCATGACCATGTTGGTTTCAGTTCTTTCATATGTAAATCGCAAAACTTTTCTTAAAAGTTACACTCTTCAGTGAACTTTAACAATTGGGGTCATCTCAGCCCAGATGATGTACTGAAGGTGTGAGTTTCCCTGTGTGAGGCTGTCTGTGCCACAATGGTCAGACTGATCCTATTCTAAAAAAAACTGATTTACAGAATCTGACAGGGATTCACGCAGTTTTTGAGTAAAATAAAATGTAATTCTGCAAGTACAATTTTACCCCACAAACTTATATGTGTATACATGCATGTCGGTGTGTGTATGTGTGTGTGTTGGGGGTGGTGGCGATGAGAGTATGTGAGAGAGTCTGTGATTTCCCTTTATCAGTTTGCTTTTTTTCACATTCCGAAAGAACTCTAGCAAATTTGTCAATCATGATTTCCCTTTCACAAAACCATGTTGACGATGGTTGATTTCATTTATCTTTTCTAAATGTCCTCCTCTTTCTTCTTTGGTAACAGTCTAGCACTTTCACAACGACAGATGTTAGGCGAAGTGGCCTATAGTTTCCTGCTTTCTGTCACCCCACGTCAGATCCCATGGGACTGAAAGAATTTGGAAGAAGATTTGGATACAGAACTGGCTCGCAGGTAGAAGACAGAGGGTGGTGATGGAGGATTACTTTTCAGACTGGAGTCCTGAGACCAGTGGAGTGCCAGAAGGATTGGTGCTGGGTCTACTGCCTTTCGTCATTTATATAAATGATTTGGACATCAACATAGGAAGTATAGTTAGTAAGTTTGCAGATGACACCAAAATTGGAGGTATAGTGGACAGCGAAGAGGGTTACCTCAGATTACAATGAGATCTTGATCAGATGGGCTAATGGGCTGAGGAGTTGCAGATGGAGTTTAATTCAGATAAAAGTGAGATGTTGCATTTTGGAAAAGCAAATCAGGGCAGGACTTATACACTTAATGATAAGATCCTGAAGAGTGTTGCTGAACAGAGGCACCTTGGAGTGCAGGCTCATAGCTCCTTGACATTGGAATCACAGGTAGATAGGATAGTGAAGAAGACATTTGGTATGCCTCCCTGTATTGGACAGAGCATTGAGTATAGGAGTTGGGAGGTCATGTTGTGGCAATACAGGACATTGGTTAGGCCACTTTTTGTGTACAATTCTGGTCTCCTTCCTCTCTTGAAAGGGTTCAGAAAATATTTACAAGGATGTTGCCAGGGTTGGAGGATTTGAGCTATATAGAGAGGCTGAGTAGGCTGGGGCTGTTTTCCCTGGAGCGTCGGAGGCTGAGGGGTGACCTTACAGAGGTTTACAAAATTATGAGGAGCATTGATAGGATAAATAGACAAGTCTTTTCTCTGGGGTGGGGAGTCCAGAACTAGAGGGCATAGGTTTAGAGTGAGAGGAAAGATATAAAAGAGACCTAAGGGGCAACTTTTTCACTCAGAGGATGGTGCATGCTTGGAATGTGCTGCCAGAGGAAGTGGTGGAGGCTGATAAAATTGCAACATTTAAAAGGTATTTGGATGGGTCTGCGAATAGGAAGGGTTTGGAGGGATATGGGTGAAGTACTGGCAAATAGGACTAGATTGGATTAGCATATCTGGTCAGCATGGACAAGTTGGACCGAAGGGTCTGTTTCTGTGCTGTACTTCTCTATGACTCGATGACCCTAAGGTTCCAGTGAACTCCTGCTCTACTCTGCTTCTGTTTTTGTTTAATGGTTTATAGATGTTACTAACTTTTCACTAACATGGTATCCGATCCTTGTCTGGTTCCTGGAAGTTGCTAACAGTGCTTATAATGGCTCCAGCATGTTGAATTGTTCACTCAAACTGGGCACCACTGAATGCACTTGGGAACATTGCAGGCCTCAGATGGGAAGGAAGCCAGCAGTGACATATTCCCAAGCAGCTATCCCACTGGAATATTCGCCAGTTCTGTGACATCCTATCAGATGTAATTAACTGGCACTTTATTTGAAATTGATGGTTGACGTGGAGATGTTACAAAATGTCGTCATACTTAATTGTCATTTTAATTAGTAATGTTGCTTATAAGAGATAAAATGGCATACTTGTAGTCATTTGATCCATTGGGTAAAAAACCTATATTGAGCACTTTGAAGCCAACTGTCTGAACTGTGAACAACATGCACATTTAATTTAGAGGACTTATCTCATACTTTATTGGTATGCATACTACAAAAGTTCAGGATTTAATCAGAGGACATCAGTAGCCCACATTGTTCCTGTGGAGGCAGTGACAGCTCCCCCTTCAGGTTAAATGAAAAAATGGAAACGTGTTTTTTTTATATAGCTCTAGCGATTTAAGGACAGTAGTTAGGCTATATTAAGTCTGAACAGTCTGTACAAATCATGTGTGTTATATACTGTGTGCAATGTTTGCTGAATTTGGTTTTGGAGTTCTGAAACAGGCTAACAACACTGGAGTTACTCTGTTCTCTAACATTTCCAAAGACAAAGGAACAGGAGGGAAAAAAAGAAATAAGAGCTTTACACTCCTGTCTACTTGGCCTACTAAAATTACCGGGCAGCAGAAAATGCATCTAATAATGTCTGTTACATTATCAATTTACTATATCCAAAGTGTTGATATGGTATGTGTTTCAAGTCTGCATAATTATTCCCAGATATTCATTGTTGCCTAGACAATTTAACCCGCCTTTAATTTGTCACACCGACTACATAGCTGCTACACGTCAAGTCAGATTTTTACAGATAAATTGCTTGGTTCACAAAATCAATTTCATTTTCATGTTTTAAAAAATTCACTGCTGTATCAGTATGTAAAATTTGTCACTGTAAAAATCTTAAATAACTCTTATGTTATGCCCAGTAGACGATACTTTTGAAATAGTTTTTATTTTTATAAATGACGCTTTTTTTAAGGTGAGAGACACCATCATCATATTGCTCAACATGGATTGTATATTCAGTTCCTTCAAATATGTTTGGAAATCGGCCTTCAATCAGAATGGCTTTGCTTGTGTTTCCCTGCTTAAGGGAGAGAATCATCTGTCTGAGTGTATTATGGCTGTTTGGTCTGATCAGCGAGGAGCAGCAACATAAAAGCACTGAGACAGGAAGTCAATCCATAAAAAGACAGCAATGATGCACTTTTGTCAGTAGGTGTCGGTATTGTACATTGCACGTCAGCCAGCTACAGCAAAGACATTAATAAAGCATGCTAGGAAACATTAGTGCCAGTGAAACAGGAAAGTAATTGAGTTGCTGTCAAAATAATGAATTTCGTCGCTACTCATTTGGAGTTTAATATCTCTAAATCACCTGGAATTCAGTGCTCAGATGCTTAGAAATTCCTTTTGGTGTTTTAATGAGGTAAATAAGTGCTCAGCGCATGATCCCTTTATACAAACTGGAAGCCTGAGGATCATACTTGGTCTTTAAGGCCCCATCTCAGTGCTGAGGGCAGCATGTGCCTCAACAATTTCAGGCCCTCTACCTTTCAGCAGTGTCCCTCCGTGAGGAAGAGAGAGACAGTGTCAGTGATGGGTGAAAGTAGTCGGCTACTATTGTTTCTCTTGGCTTCATGGAGTAGAGATGTGACAAAATATATCTCTGTTACTTCTCTGCTGGTAGCAAACCCAGCCACAATCTGAAACTTTAAGTCTATTCCAATATATAATGTAATAATGTTTATCTAGCTTGATTCTATAACAACCTTTGCCAAACCAAAATCTATCAGTCTCAGTTTAGAAACTTTTCATCAACTTAGTTAAAAATCACACAACACAAGGTTATAGTCTAATAAGTTTATTTGGAAGCACTGGCTTTCAGAGTGCTGCTCCTTCATCAGATACTCATCAACTTAGCCATACAGTTCTTTGAGGAAAAGTTCCAGAATTCCACTCTTATTTGGTATAAATAATTGTTTCCTGAGATCACCAATGAATGGCAGAAGTAGGTGCTGCAGATGCTGCAGATTAGAGTCAAGATTAGAGTGTTGCTGGAAAAGCACAGCAGGTCAGGCAGCATCCGAGGAGCGGGAAATTTGACAGGAGGGCTTTTCCCTGAAATATTGATTTTTCCTGCTCCTCGGATGCTGCCTGACCTGCTGTGCTTTTCCAGCACCACTCTAATCTTGATCAACAATGAATGGCTTAATTCTGTGACGTTCTTGTTTAATATTAACTAATTTACTGAAGCCAGCCTAACTTTTTTGTTCATCATTAAACAAACCTTGGACCCTTAGTAACAAGCATTGAGGCTGTCACTCATTATTTGAAAAAATTACATAACACAATTTCCTTTCGGATGTCTTTGTTTTGTGAAATAGATTCTATGAAGATTAATTTCTACCACAATGTCTTATGTTCTTTTGATGATACCTCACTTAATGGTTGCAGATCCAATATGTGGCAACTGACGCACAGTCCTCCGTTTATATTGAGAGGACCTGTGCTGTTATGGTGAATTTCACTTTAAATTTAGCTCTGTTCAAATTTTAAAGGTGCATGTACAATCTCAGATGTAGATGCAAATATGCAGCCTGCTTCTGAAAGACATTTGCCTGATCAACATCCTGGTAACTCAATTTTATCAAGCAGCTTGCTAATACAACAATAAAATGGTACTGGTTGGAATCAAATTGCCAGTTCTTTTGAAATGCGATGTACATTTTGTGCTGTTTTGAAATCTAATTTATATTATTCTGGTCAATGAAGTCTGTAATGGTAGGAATTCAATTTTTAACAATTTAACAGGCTACTTTTTTTAAATGATGACATCTCTTTATGAAATTCAGAAAATTAAGACAGAATTTGATACTAAATATTCATCCGTACTGGCTAGAAGCACAGTATTTGCCAGTGAGTGTTGTTGCAAAAAGGCAAACACGTGAAATGACCTGCAAACAACAGCTCCTTGCTGTATTAAGTCGAATAAAATATACAGTTGCTGTTAAGGGCTTAAAATGTCCTACTCAATCATCAGTTATGTCTCCAATGTGGTCCCTGCATTGTCAGAAATAAATGGAAGGGGGCGGGAGGGAGCTTTCCCAGGGACTCAGAGGGATATTTGGAGACAGTGGTGATTGCAAGGATTCTGTCCAGCTGTGTGATGGTAACCCAATTAAATAACACCAACAGCCAGGAGGAATGTTCCAGTGTCAATGTGAATATGCAAATAGCTGAATATGCAGTTTATCAGTTTACAGGAGGTGGATGCAGGATGGGAGATCAAAGTTACAATTCGGAAATGATCCAAATGCAGAACTTTGCAATTGCCTTACAAATCCATGGAAACTGCAATCAGCAATAATGAGGAGGTTGCAGCTCTAGCCTTAATTTCACTTCTTAATTTTGTTCAGTCGCCTTGCATTGTATGGACACCACCAGCACTGTCACTGAATGCAGTCCCTGTATGATCAGCATTGCAGTTTCACAATCCACTCTACGTCCCTAACTGAATGGTGACTCCACAGACTGCTTCTTAACTGGGTCTCTCTCATAGAAGGTACTGATGGGGGTGCATGGTTTTGTGGCATAATGGTAGTATCCCACACTGTGTAATAACATCTCGGGAGACTTGATTACAGAATATCTGCAGGTCTCAGACTGTACTTTGCAATAAAACGCTCTGGGAGATAAGCTGCTGCTGTGAATGGAGCCGCACCCCAAAAATGACCCTGACTGCTGAAAATTAGCAATGTCCCAGAAATATCAAGTTAAAAATCACACAACACCAGACCACTGCTCCTTCATCAGGTGTTCATATTCCATAACCATCTGATAAAGGAGCGTCGCTCCGAAAGCTAGTGCTTCCAAATCAATCTGCTGGACTATAACTTGGTGTTGTGTGATTTTTAACTTTGTACACCCCAGTCCAACACTGGCATCTTCAAATCAGAAATATCAAACATTTAAAACCTGCTTGTGTTCTGTTACCAAAGTAACAGGCAGATGGCAAGTTGTTGTTCACTCATGGAGCCAAAGAGCATCAAAAGCAAGACTCCTTTGATAATGAGGGAGAGAGGGAGGGAAAATATGATAAAACAATCTTTATCTTTGCATTTTTAATCCCTCCATTCAGAGATATTATAACACATTTCTGGAGCAGGTGGGGCTTGAACCAGGGCTTCCCAGAGCAGAGGAGGGGCCACTACACCAGACAGAAACAGTAATTGGAGGTGCCTGGTGTATTGCAGGTGAATTCTTGAAGTGAACACAAGGTCAAGTAACAATAGGTTGTGATGGGAGGCAGAGACAGAGTATGAGTGTAGAATGGCAGTTAACGTAAACATCTTCTACCAGCAGTAAAAGGTATATCCAATTAGGGATAAAGAGGATGATATACGCTCAGAGGTACAAAGCAAGGCTAGGACACTTACTGAGTTCAGTTCAATAGAAAGGTCTGACAAACTATCAGACATATGGAGGCAATGGACAGCGTGAAAACTGCGAGGGCAGAGGTACTGGAAAGGCTTCCACTTGAAGAACAGGTGGCCTCAATTAATCAGAGAAGCAGCTTGCAGTGGTCCCTCTCTAACTTGCTAACTTTGTGCAACTTGCAGTAGGATGCTGGATTTGGGTGATTAAGGGAGTTAGGGGGGTTGAAGGGAGAGAGGTACTCCATTCAGTTCCATGTTTCTAACTACTTTTGGCCTCCAGGAATTGATTCGTACTCTTACCAAATGGTAGCTTCTCCCCGACTTGCAGAGGATGGATCGATTCCCGGAGGAATTGAGAATCCCACAAGTGGGGGAAGTTATTATTTGGGAAGTAACTAAGGTTTATTCTATACCTAAGGTTCAACATACTATAACAACTAGTGGTAAAGTCAACAAAATCTATAACAGACATGAGTAAATACGTCAATGAATAAAATAATTAAGCAGTTAATTAGAACACATTAAGGATGGTAGGACAGACAATATGTCACATCTACAGCATACTAGAGCTCCTAGGTGCCGGTGATATTAAGAGGCAGTGTAGTCAGAGGGATTGACACAGTTCTCTGCAGCAAACAATGTGAGATCTGACAGCAGAGTTGTCTGCCCAGTGTCAGGATTTGGGATATTTGCTCACGGCTAAAGAGGAATTTGCTGTGAAGGTGGGAGGACCTTGCTGTTGGAGCCCAAGCCGGTGCCAACAGCATTGGCAGGATAAAGAAAGAAGATCAATATAATCAGTGTGAGGCTCCCAGTGCCAAACTAAGCAGCATCCACCTCAAAGTTTATCATCTCCAAACTATTATCTGAGCTACATGCAAATTGATGTCAGGGCAAATCTGACGAGAGAGATGATATGCACATGAAAGGCTGGTGTGGGAGATGTGGGTCTGGTTCATGGAGTACTGGTACCAAAACTAGGGAATGTAGGATCTGCACAGTTATGTTTGTGCCCACCTCAACTGTGCGGGGGACAATATTCTTGCCAGCTGCATAATTAAGGCAGTAGAGAGGACTTTAACCTAAATATTGGAGGCGTTGTATCAAATTTGGGAAGATGTGGTCAATCAAAGAGCAGGGCTACACCTCGTGGGGGTAGCACACTGGAGATCAAACTCTGCTATTTTCAGAGTTATCTCAAAAGATAAATATTTTAAAACTTTGCGGAATCCCCCAAATGACATGACCGTGAGACCCTGTTTGGCAGAAAGCACAGACTAATTTCTGCCCTGCACAGGGATGACTATTCATCACAAATAAATAGTTTCTAGCTACAAACAAACAATTATGAACCATTGACACATTGACCATTGGGCTAGTTCAGCCCACACGTATGGACAGGCACAAATCAAAATAGGTGCGATGCACAGAAAAAAGATGAGGAAGGCTTTTAAGTGGTCTCTGTCTACAGGGTTTGCTGAGATTATTCTTCACTTATCAAATAAAGAAACATAGAAAATAGGAGTAAGATTAGGCCATTTGGCCCATTGAGCCTGTTCTACTGTTCACGGCTGATCATCCATCTCAAAAGCTTCTTGCCAATTTTCCGGTGGAGCTTTTGATCCCTTTAGCCCCAAGTGTTGGTTCCAATTCCTTTTTTTGAAATCATACCATGTTTTGGTCTCAACTGCTTTCTGTGATAGCACATTCCACAGGCTCACCACTCTCTGGGTAGAGACATTTCTCCTTACCTCCGTTCTCAGGCTTACCCTGACTCCTTCAGCCTTGACCCTTGGTTCTGGAACTCCTCTGTCATCAGGAATATCCTTTCTGCATTTACCCTACCTTGTCTTGTTAGAACTTTCTAGGTTTCAATAAGATTCCCCTCATTCTTTTGAAGTCCAGTGAACACAATCCTAACTGATGCAACCTCTCCTCATATATCAGTCCCACAATCCCAAGAATCAGTCTGGTAAATATTTCTCTGTAGAAAGAACATCCTTCTTCAGGTAAGGAGACCAAAACTGCACATAATATTCCAGATGTGGAGTCACGAAGGCCCTGTATATTTGCAGCACTGCTACTTCTTCATCTTTCTTCTCCAGTTCATTTTTTTTCGTTACAGGAGGCATAGGGTACCCGGTTCATACTTATAAAGTCAAAAAAAACTGCTGCAGATGCTGGAATCCATGGTAGACAGGCAGGAGGCTGGAAGAACACAGCAAACCAGGCAGCCTCAGGAGGTGCAGAAGTTAATGTTTCGGGTGTAACCCTGCTTCAGGGCTGTGGGTAGGTGTGAGAGGGGCTGGAGATAAAGGGGGTTGCAGGGGGCAGAATGGTGAGGTGGGGATAGGTGAAGACATGTGGAGGGTACGACCTGGCTGGTCAGTGGGAGAAATGAATCCGGTTGGTGGCAGGAAGCAGGGGTAGGCAGTGGGAGGGAAGGGGTTCACCTGCCTCTCTCCCAACCTAGTTTACTGCATCAGGTGCTCCCGATGCGGTCTTCTCTACATTGGGGAGACCGAACATCTCAGCCGAGTCTGCAGGAGCTGACCGGACCTCCCAGTCACCGCTCATTTCAATTCCCCCAACCACTTCCTTTCTGACAGCACCATCCTTGGCTTCCTCCATTGCCAAAACAAACCCAACTGCAAATTGGAAGAACAAGGCCTCACCTTCTGCCTGGGCACTCTACAGCCCAGAGGACTCAACGCTGAGTTCTTCAATTTCAAATAACTTCCCTCCCATTTCTGACTCCCTTCCCAGCCCCTGCCCCCCTCCCTACCCCTACTTCCTGCCACCGATTGGATTCATTCCTCCCATTGACCAACCAGTTCATAACCTCTGCCTGTGTTCACCTATCTCAAATTCAACACCCTTCCCCCACCTCCCCCCTTTATCTGCAGCTCCCCCTACACCCACCCCCAGTCCTGAAGAAGGGTTACATCCAAAATGTCAACTTCTGCAGTTCCTAACATTGCCTGCCTTGCTGTGTTCTTCCAGCCTCCTGCCTGTCAAACTCATAAAGGTCTTATTTATTAAAATTCACAGTTTGCAGCAACTGATGAGGGGAAATAAATTGGCTGTATTAAAGTCGAGTTGATATTTACTGAAAACTCTTCCCTTCCAGAAAATCAATCGTTTCTGCTAATATCCATACTCCCAAGCTGTTCAGCTATTTGTAAGCAAATTATATGGGTACTGGCAGGCAGAAAGCCTTTGTCATCATTCACTGGTCACTGGTCCATAGACCATCAGCTATTTTTTTAACTGGCTCCATTTACACTCAGTCCCCTGGCTCCAGGTCATTCGTACCCAGGCCTCTGCGATAGCTTGATTACCAGCTGTGTAAACAACAGTTATAGTGCAGGCTAGCTATTTAAAAAGTGAAACAACCTTTCAGCATACCTTGGATTTTAAAATTTTTTTTCACATTTCAACCCACAATCGAAAATACAGAAAAATGAAAGGATTCAATCTTTATAAGCCTCAACCCTGAAAAACTATAAGTGAAAGACAGCAAAGGTCGAAGGCAGAAAAAAATAGGAAAAACAAATGAAGCCATAGTGCAAAAATAAAGCTAAGATGATTAATGTTAAAAAGACCAATCTAAAGATGTGTCTTAATGCATTGAGAATTCACAATAAAGTAAATGGATTAACAATGCAATTATACGTACATCTTTACAATATAGTTACATTTATTGAGACATGGCTGAGGATTGACCAAGGATGGGAACTGAACACATTTAGGAAGGACAGACAAACAGGGAAAAGACAGTAGTAAAGGAGCAGGCAATACTGAGATTGGCTCCAAACATCATGACATGGAGCCAGTATAAGCAGAGACAAGAAACAACAAGGGACAGAAAATGTTGATGGGATTGTCAGTAGGTTCCTGAACAGTAGAGGATATGTAAGGAAATGCATTAAACAAGAGAAGAGAGAAACATGCAATAAGAGTAGAATTGTAATCTGTAAACTGAGAAGCTGTCATAGAGTCCAAACTCAGAGTCAATGAGCAAGTTGTTCCTTTACAAGTGCCACTTGATAGCACTGATCTTCACTTTGCTGGCAATCGATTAGACTCATAGGGGAGTAATTGGCTGGATTAGATGTGACCCGCTCTCTGTGCATTGGACATGTTTGGACAATTTTCCACATTATCAGGCAGTACTATACCTGCATTGGGATGACGTAGTTGGGGTACGGATGGGTCTAGACCAAAGGCCTTCAGTATAATTGCTTAAATGTTATTAAGACCCATGGCCTCTTCAGCCACGTCTTGACATCATGGTGGGCGGGTTGGTCTCTGCGATGTTGGGGGCTCAGGAGGAGACTGAGATGGATCATTCACTTGGCACTTCTGGCTGAGAATAGATGCAAATGCTTCAGTCTTGCCTTTACGGCACAGTGGCTCAGTGGTTAGCTCTGTTGCCTCACAGCACCAGGATCCTGAGTTCGATTCCAGCCTCGGGTGACTGTCTGTGTGGAGTGTGCACATTCTCCCTGTATCTGTGTGGGTTTCCTCCCACAGTCCAAAGATGTGCAGGTCAGGTGAATTGGCCATGTTAAATTGCCCACAGTGTTAGGTGCATTAGTTAGAGGGGAATGGGACTGGGTAGGCTACTTTTCGGAGGGTTGGTGTGGACTTCTTGGGCCGAAGGGCCTGTTTCCACATTGTAGGGAATCTAATCTAATCTACACTGACAGAGTTGAGGTTGGGACATTTGTGAAGCCTCTTCATTGTACTAAATTTGAATTAAATTTCCTGCCTCCAAAAGGAGAGGTGTAAAGTTTATTGTGTGTGAACTTCAGCTGGAGAGAGATTCCAAAAGTTGTGAGGTGCTATTCCAAAGCTGTATGCTTGCAGTCTGAGTGCTCAGCAAGGACAGCTACCCCATCTCAGTTAGCTTTGAAAATAGGTATGGAGACTGCAGTGCTTTTTAAAAAAATTATCCTATTTTCGTAATCAACCTGTGGAACAAGTAAGATTTGAACCTGGGGCTCCTGGTCAAGGAGAAGGGACACCAACCACAAGATGGTCCCTGTGATGAATAATTAACTCACCGAGTGGCACAGTGGTGAGCACTGATGTCCCACAGCGCCAGGGACCCAGGCTCAACTCCCCCCTCAGGTGACTGTCCATGTGGAGTTTGCATGTTCTCCCCGTGTCATTGTGTGGGATTCCTCCGGGTGCTCCAGTTTCCTCCTGCCATCTGTAGGTGTACAGGTGAGACGCTTTAGCCATGGGAAATGCAGTGCTATAGGGCATGGGGTTGCATCTGGGTGGGATGCTCTTCGGAGAGTCAATGTGGGCTTGATGGGCCAAATGGCCTGCTTCCACACTGTAGGGATTCTATGATGGAAGGTCACATCCATATTGTGCTTCCCACTCATTTTGAAGATTCCGGGATCCAGCAGACCACCGTTAGTTAGCTAGAATTCAGTAATGGGGGGATTCAATATGGCTAACACCACTTGCACTGCTTGCAGGGAAGGTGTATTATGGCAGGTTCTGGCACAAATGGTGGAAATGAAGCTGACTTATAAACACGAAATCATGGTACAAATAGATGAGAGCGTGCTCTGAGATTTTTGGGTATTTCACTGGAGCCTTGGTGGAGGTGATGGGTACGGAGTGGAAACATCCTGGGTACATAAGAGAGAAGGAGGCTCTCTTTCCAAGGCAATGGGATCAGATTGTTGTGGAGGTTAGTGCCAAGAGTCCAACCCTGAGGAGCTGGGGCTGAGACTATTGTAAAGGAGAGAACCCTCATCATTGTCAACTGCACTTCCCTTCTCATCCACACAATCTCTTTAGGTTTATAAATTGCAGAGGTTGTAAGAGTACACCTTCCTTCCTCCCCTCATGTCAACTTTATCCTTTTGCCTTTTTTCTGTAGATATTTAAGAAGTGCAGCCTGACTGCATTTTGTAGATTCGGCAAGAAATGTATCCTGAGGAAGAGGGGCTATCACTCAGTTTGGGAGTAGAGAGGTGGGATCTAATCATGGTGAGGCACCAGGCATGACTGTCCCGGAGCCAGGGCAAGAGGCAAGGATATTGAGGTAGAAGATCACTGGCAGATGAGGTCACACCCAGGTTTCACAAGAGAGGACAGAGATGAGCAATTTGATGGGGTCACTTACAGGAGAAGATGCGCACAATGGAATACTTTGTGCATTGGTAAACATGCCCAAAAGCTTGCAGTGATGTCAAAGAAGATGGTGAGTCTAGCATCAACTTAGCATCGAACTTTGTGCAAAGATGGGATCCTAGACTTTCCAGTTACCAGCAATGACTAACCCTGTTTGCACACGTGGGGAACACAAACTTGGTGCAGCTTCAGATGATTGATGCTCCCACTGCAGCACAAACACAGACAACCAACTCTCCAGCTGCAGAGGGAACACGCACTGGGGTTCTGCGTATTAACTGCTGCAGGCAAGGCGTTGTGCGAGGCACTGGCAGCATATCTGAGGAATCCAGTGATTGGCCCTTTCATGCGGCATATTATTAGGATCACTGAAGTATAGTGAGTAGAATGGGCTGTCCCCTCTCTGAACGGCATCACTCCTCAATCTCTGCCATTTGCTTTTGCCCCTTTTACTGCCTGTCATCCCAGATCCACTACCACGTCTGCACATCAATCTGATCCCGCTGCCTTGGAATTGTCTCTGGAGAGCCTCCTGTCCCCTTGTGGACACTGTATTAATGGCTAAAAGCTCCAGTGCTGCTCAATATTGTCGGCCATGGGCATCTGCAGTCTCGTCCACAGGAGGTCAGCACATTTCCCGATCTTGTCATCTCTGGGCCAGCACTACTCCAGAGCACTTTGGACAAAGGTACTCAGAGGGAAGCGAACATGGCTGACTCATCAACCTTCGCATGCAGCTTCTTCCTTCTCCTTCTCATGTTTCTGCTTCTGAGATTTCGAGCTGAGTCTTATGCGTTTTTGGCTAAGTCTGAGTTGCAATCAGCTTTCATGGAATCTCATTCCTCACAAAACCTGGGCGTGGTCTCACTGTATCTGACCGAACCTTCCTCAGTATTGACCTACAAGACCCCCCATGGTGCTTCTTGTGTCAAATTTCTGCTCCATCTTACCATTCACACAACAACTTCCACTCACTGGATATCTGCTGAAAGGCTAACAGTCCTTGTACCTGCACCATCTATGAAAGGCTGTTGTGCTCCTGGACTAGTGTTGGCAATCTGGCATTGCCCCTCAATGGCAATGTGATGGCATAACACTAGAAAGTCACACTGCCCGCAGCACACAGCAGATTTGGCTGGCTCCCTTGCACATACAACCCCAGTCTCTCAGCTGACATGGTGGCTCACTGGTTAACACTGCTGCCTCAAGGCATGAGGGACTTGGGTTCAATTCCACCCGTGGGTGTCTGTGTGGAGTCTGCTTGTTCTCTTCATGTCTCTGTGTGGGATGGGAAATGTGGGATTATGGGGATGAGGTGGGATGCTGTTCCTGCACTGTAGGGATCATATGATTGTTATTAGCTACATGTTTATAGATTAGATTACTTACAGTGTGGAAACAGGCCCTTCGGCCCAACAAGTCCACACCGATCCGCCGAAGCGCACCCCACCCGTACCCCTGCATTTACCCCTCACCTAACACTACGGGCAATTTAGCATGGCCAATTCACCTGACCCGCACATCTTTGGACTGTGGGAGGAAACCGGAGCACCTGGAGGAAACCCACGCAGACACGGGGAGAATGCTCAAACTCCACACAGTGAGTCACCTGAGTCGGGAATTGAACCCGGGTCTCTGGCGCTGTGAGGCAGCAGTGCTAACCACTGTGCCACCGTGCCGCCCACATGTTATCTTGTCTTGGGCAGTAGGATTGGGGGACATAGCTGAGCTCCCCAGGTGCAGGATGCCATTGACTGTACAGAGCGAGAGGGCCATTAAATCACCATTACACTTTCAACCTGCATCCAGTCATTATCCAAGAGGGTAACATCACACTGAGGTAGGCAATCAGACAAATATGAGCTTTAATTTATAAAAAGCAAATGGGAACACAAACAATGCCAACAGAGGCTGAACTTGCCCCCACAATACCAACTAGATTCCAGCATCGTGACCAAAGATTATTGTACAGTCAACAATCATCTGCTTCACCCAGCTCTTATCTGGGTCAACCAGGTGTCAACGAGGTCCTGTCTGACCTCTAACCTGGAAGCAGTTAGGCTCTGTTCATGACAGGAGAAAGGTTTCCTCCTCCCCACTGACCTTGTCCTCCTTCTCCACCTCAGAGTGCTCCAGGCTGTAGGAGTCATGGCAGCTGCCAAGACAGCCGTGCACACCCCTCCAGGGACAGGTTACAGTGATCACAGATCCCCTGCACATTAACCAAATGGGAATCCTTCCTGCTGATGGATTCCACACCGTTGTGTGTGCAGTCGATGACACCCTGCACCTGGGGGAGCTCAGTTATATTTCCCCGTGTCCGACTGCTCAGACTGCAGCGCTGACATCTCCCTCAGGAAACAAATGAGCCAGTGTGATCTCGCCCAGGTGCCATTGGTCACTGTCCTGATGCATTGTGGGTGTGTGGGCTAAGCGATCCCACACAGGTCACTCATCGGTCCCTGGAAGGAGCCGGTAATACAGCAGTTCATAGCAGCTGTCACCTTCACAATGACTGGGAGAGGGGTGGCCTCCTACCACCCTCACCCCCCACCCCCACCCTCACCGCCCCACCCCCACCCCCACCCCTACCCCCCAGCAGCAGGCTTCAGATCCCACTCCAGTATCTGCCATCAGAGTGTCCTGGAACGCACAGAGTCTGCATTGATACAGCACCTTGCTCATCCCAAGGGAAAAGAGTAGCACCGAGAAGCCCTGTGTTTCCTGCACAAGCCTTGCATCTCAAAGGGTTCTGGAATTGTAATCTCTCCCTGCTTCTGGGCTTGTCACTGGCCCTGCTCCTCCAGCATCCACCTTCAGCGGAATCGCCCATGACCAACAGCACAGCAGGCACCAGGGGGCCGAATTGCCTACTCCCTGTCCCTAGTTAGGATCGTCTTATGTTCACCTTCGAACATAAGCAGATACAGTGACCAACACACCACAACTGGCAGAGTCCAGGACCTCCAGTGGAGCCGACTGACATTGAAGAGACAAGGAGCGAACGTAGTTCTCGGGTCTCAGGGTCATCCGTGGCAAACCAGAAGATCGTAAGATATAGGAGCAGAATTAGGCCATTTGGCCCATCACGTCTACTCCACCATTCGAGCATACATTTTTCAACCCTGTTCTCCTGCCTTCTCCAGTAACACTTGATCCCCTTACCAATTAGGAAGCTATCTGTCTCTGTCTTAAATATACTCAGTGACCTGGCCTCTACAGCAATGCGTTCCACAGACTTAAGTACCCTCTGGCTGAAGAAATTTACCCTCATGTCGTTTTTAAGGGTTCCTTCAGTCTGGGGCTGTGCCCTTGGTTCCTAGTCTCTCCTACTAGAAGAATCATCTTTTATTCAGGCCTCTCAATTTTTTGTAAGTTTCAATGAGATCTCTGCACCACCTCCCCACCCCCAATCCTTCTAAACTGAATTGAGTACAGACCTAGAGTCCTCAGCCACTGCTCATGTGACAAGTTCTTCGTCCTGGGATCATTATTGTAACCCTCCTCTGGACCCTCTCCAATGCTAGCACATCCTTCTTTAGATATGGGTTCCCAAAATTGCTCACAATATTCCGAATACGGTCTGACAAGAGTTTTATATGAACTCAACAGTACATCTCTGCTCTTGTATTCTAGCTCTCCAGAAATGACTGCCAAATTGCATTTACCTTCCTAACAGCCAGTTGAACCTGCATGTTAACCTCAAGAGAATTTTGAACTAGGACTTTTGTGGGCGGCACGGTGGCACAGTGGTTAGCACTGCTGCCTTACAGCGCCTGAAGACCCGGGTTCAATTCCCGACTCAGGCGACTGACTGTGTGGAGTTTGCACGTTCTCCCCGTGTCTGCGTGGGTTTCCTCCGGGTGCTCCGGTTTCCTCCCACAGTCCAAAGATGTGCGGGTCAGGTGAATTGGCCATGCTAAATTGCCCGTAGTGTTAGGTAAGGGGTAATGTAGGGGTATGGGTGGGTTTCGCTTCGGCGGGTCGGTGTGGACTTGTTGGGCCGAAGGGCCTGTTTCCACACTGTAAGTCTAAGTCTAAGACTCCCAAGTCCCTTTATGCTTCAGATTTCCAAAGCCTTCCCCATTTAGAAAATAGTCTCTGACTCTATTCTTCATAAACTCATACATTGCCACATTGTATTCCAGCTGCCACTTCTTTACCCACCTGCCTAGCTCGTCCAAGTCCTGCTGCAACCTCCCCACTTCGTCAAGACTAGCTGTCCCTCCACCTATCTTTGTGTTATCTGCAAACCTAGTGACAATGCCCTCAGTTCCTTCGTCCAGCTTGTTAATTATGGTTCAAACACTGACCCGTGCGGAACTCCGCTTATCACTGTCTGTCATCCTGAAAAAGACTTCTTTATCCCTACTCTATGTCTCCTGGCAATCAGCCAATCCTTTATCCTTGTCGATACCTTGCCCCAACACATTTACATAGCACTCTCCTGTGAGGCACCTTGTCAAAGACTTTCTAGAAACCCAAATAGATCACATTTACTGGCTCTCCTTTGTCTAACTTACTCATTACCTCCTCAAAGAACTGTAACAGATTTGTCAGGCATGACCTCACTTGATGAAGCCGTGCTGTCTCATCTATATTTTACCATGCATCTCAAAATGCTCTGCTATGTTATCCTTACTACTGGATTCTAAAACCTTACCAATGGCCGAGTTCTGGCTTATTGGCCTTTAGTCTCCTGTCTTCTGCCTCCCTCTTTGTTAAACAGGGGTGTTGCACCAGCCATTTTCCAGTGCTCTGGGACCCACCCTGACTCCAGTGATTCCTGAAAGATCACCATCAATGCCTCTACAATCTTCTCGGCTATCTCCTTCAGACCTCTGGGGTGGAGTCCATCTTGTCTGATTGGTTTATCCACCTTCAGGCCTTGCAGATTCTCCAGCACGTTCACCTTAGTGATGGTCACTACATTCACTTCTCCCTCCATGTCACCCTTGAAGTTTTGATATGCTGCTGTGAAAACAGAAGCAAAATACTTATTCAGTTCCTCCGTCATCTCTTTGTTCCCCATAACTCCTTCTCCAGCCTTACCTTCTTAGCTGTCCAATGTCCACACTTGCCTCTCTCTCACCTTTCAGATAGCTAAAATAAAACTTGCAATCCTCTTTTACATTCCTAGCCAGCCGAAATTCATATTTCATCTTACTTATATTACTTCTTTTAGTTGTCCTCTGCTGGTTTTAAAGGGTTTCCCAATCCTCTGGATTCCCACTAATCTTCACCACACTGTATGTTTTTTCTATTGTTTTTATGCTGTCCCTGACTTCCCTTGTCAGCCATGGGGGCTGCCTCATCCCCCCTTCACTGGAACAAACTTTGTCCTAACTGGCACTCTTGATAAACCGGCAGAAATTATATACACGCAATACTGGGTATTTACTGTCTTATCGCAATCTCCGTGATATCTGAGTAGTCAATTGAAGGTGTGGGTGAGAAGGCTCTCTGCCAGTAAGTTTTATTTAAGAAAAGTTTGCATTATTATTTAAGAGATTTATTCTATTTGTGAAGTGACGTGAATACCCCTTACATTATGTTTCTGTTACTCAGTGTGTGCTTTTACATTGATTATGTAGACTCTTCATAACCAGATATACTCCTGATCCCATAGGTGCCAGTTAGTACATTTTTTATTGCCTTGGGATGAGTTTCTGCTGTGTCCCTTGAATTACTCCCAGAAATGTCTGTCTCTGCTGCTCCAATAATTCCCCTGCTGGGCTCCCCTTCTAACCAACTTTGACCAGCTCCTCCTTCAGGTCTTGTAGTTACCTACACACAACTGTAATACCGTTACGTCTGATTCCAGCTTCTCCCTCCCTAACTGCAGGATGGATTCTATCAGATTATAGCCACGTTAAGCTCCCCAATCAAGCCCATCACTAAATCCAGAATTGTCTATTCCCTAGTGAGATCCACCATCAGCTGATTCAAAACAAACATCGAATTCTTTATCATCAACCAGATTTCCCAGTCCACCTGCATATTGTAATCCAATGTGATTACTGTATTAGTGCCTGTCTTTCATGCTTTTTTTATCTCCTGATTTATTTCCTTCCCCACATCCTGACTACTGCTAGGGCACTTGTACACAGCTCCCATCAGGGTCTCCACTCCCTGTGTTTCCTTAACCCTGCCCTAGATTCAGTGTCTTCTGACTCTATATCACTTCTTGTTGTCCATTTAATTTCATTTCTTACTAACAAGGCAACACTACTCCCTTTTCCCAATCTGTCTGTACTTTCAATAGGATATGAACCTTGGATATTTAATTCCCAGCCTGATTCCTTTTCAGCTACATCTGTGATACCCACAGTACCATACTTCGAGTCATAGAGTCATAGAGATGTACAGCACGGAAACAGACCCTTCAGTCCAACCCATCCATGCCGACCAGATATCCCAACCTAATCTAGTCCCATTTGCCGATATCCCTCCAAACCCTTCCTATTCATATACCCATCCAGATGCCTTTTAAATGCTGTAGTTGTACCAGCCTCCACCACTTCCTCTGGCAGCCCACTCCATCCACACACCACCCTCTGTGTGAAAATTTGCCCCTTAGGCCCCTTTTATATCTATGCCCCCCAGTTCTGGACTCCCCCACCCCAGGGAAGAGACTTTGTCTATTTATCCTATCCATGCTTCTCACGATTTTACTTGCTGCTAATTTAAATCTATCTTGTTTCAATCCTCAGTCCTGTGTTTACTGGCTGCTTCTCCCAATTGTCCCCTTACCTGCTGTGCCTGAAGGTAGATTCCTGAGCTTTTCCATTTGCTTTCATATGTATTTTGGAAACTTTAACCTCTGCTGAGCCCCACCTGCTTTTAACTTTTTCATAATTTTCTTTACAACTGAACCCATGGCCCTCACGGTTTCGTTTTAAGCCCTAGTTTTGTAATCCTGGTCCCAGCACGATTCGGGTGGAACCAGTTCTTTCAGAACAACCCCCTCCTCCCCCAGTATTGATGGCAATATCCCATGAACTCAAACCCATTTCTCCCATACCCACCTTTGAATATTTACCTCTTCAGTTTAATTGACCCCAATCCAGTTTGCAAGTGACTCAGGTAGTAACCCAGAGATCATTGCCGCTTTATAATTTACCTGCTAGCTGCTTACACTCCCTCAGCAGAATCTCTTTCCTTGTTCTACTTATATCATTGGTACCTACATGCACCACCACAATAGGATCTTTCTCCCCCCATTCCACATTCCTAATCAGCCCAGATGAAATATCCTGAACCGAGGCATCAGGCAAGCAGCACTGCCTTGGGAATCCTTGATCCTGGTCACAATGTTTGTTCCCATGATTATACTATTCCCAATTACAACAACATTTATGTTTTCTCCTCTCCCCTGAATTGCTCCCTGTACCTCGGTGCTGTGGTCAGGCTGCTCATCCTCCCCACAGCCCCTGCTCTCGTCCACACAGGGAGCAACAATCTCAAACCTCTTAGACAAACTCAAGGGCTGAGGCTCCTCCAACACTACCTCCTGCCTAGCTCGCAGTCACACCCTCCTGTCCCTCACCACTGTCTGAATTTCAGGTCGTTAATCTCAGGGGTATGACTGCCTCTTTAAATATAATGTTCAGCTAACTCCCCCTGTCTGATGTGTCCAAAGCTCAGACTCCAGCTCATCAACTCCTAGCTTAAGTTCCTCAAGCAACCAACCCTTTGTACAGACGTGGTCACTCTGAAGCACTATGGGGTCCACCAGCTCCCACATCATGCACATGCAAAGCATCATTCTTTAAATTCCTTAGTTCTTAATTTGATTTTTAAAACCCTCATGCTGGTCTGTTAACTTTGTAGTACAAATAGTTCTTTATATAGCTTCACTGTGAAAAAATCAACTGTAACAAATCATCAAATTAGTAGCTATCATCAATCAATTAACTTACAGTTTGCCTATGATGTCACTCTCTAGGGCTGGCCCTCTAATCCTGGGCTTCAATTTATATTGTTACAAAAACCCAATGAGTTATAAGCTGAAACAAAGCAAGCACAACATTCCCCTCTGCACAAAATTCCCATGTTATCTCCAAATTCCCCAAACTCTATACTCACTTGGGCTGTGCCTCACTCTGGATGTGATCTCTCCTCGTGGAGCTTATTCCTCCACGCAATAAGACATGCTTCACTCAGATAATAAGGGCCATGTCTCCAAGACTGCTTCAGCATCAGCCTCAGCACATGCACCTAATTCCCCAAGTGATGTGAGGGACCAGCATGTTACATCATCATCGAGCGCCTAATGTGCTCTGACAGCCTTCTCATCCCAGATCTGCTTCCCTCATTTAACTGTTCATTCCATTCAGTACAGCCCATCATTAAAGTTACTTGACAGACGATGAAGTGACGGTTTGCACCTCTGACAGACTCCTTGAAATTTGCACAATTAATGGTTTGCCTTTGGCTGGTATTAACCTCCTTTAAAGTCATTGCTGGTAGTTTTAGCATCATTGAGATACCAATGTTCAATTTACAACCACCAACATTATGGTGCAAATTGTCTTTGACCAGCACTTGGCCCCTAAGAGCTTTTACTCTTCATGCATAGCAAATGGGCGATGAAATAATTACAAATTAAACGTAGCTGGGCTTGCAAACAGCTGCTTCGTACAATTGAGCCTCAAATGTATTATTGCCCAGTAAGGTGCCACTGACCCTGCTTACTCTGGGTGTTGTCCCAGCCATTTCCTGGTCGCATTTTGCATGTATAGAATGGCCAATGATGGTTAGGAACACCTCTCATGGTAGACAGTGTCAGCACCAGACCCTGCCTGAATCAAAGGTGGGTTACAGTGCAGAAGGCCACTCAGCCCATCATGTCTGCCCCTGGTTGGTTAACTGAGCATCATTACCTTATGACAATCTCCCACTTTGCCTCTATACCTTTGCACATTATTTAATAATACTCTCTTTAATTGAACCAGCCTCCACCACATTTCCAGACAGTGCATCCCTCACTGTAACTACTGGCTGAGTGTAAAAGTCTTTCCTCCCTTCACCCGTGCTTCTGACACAGATCACTTTAAATCTGCCCTTTTCTTCATGTTCCCATTATGACCAAGAGCAGTTTCTCCCCAACTTTCTGTTCAGCCCCTCATGATTTTGAAAGCCTCAATCAACTCTCCTGGTACCTTCTCCTCTGCAAGGAGACCAGTCCCAACTTGTTCAATCCATCCGCACCAACTGAAGTTCCTTATCCCTGGAACCTTTCTTGGAAACTGCTTCCTCAATCTCTCCAACCCACTCACACCCATTTCAGGTGCAATAACTCTCCCTCAGCTATTCTGTTGGGGGATCTCACTTCCTGACTTGTTTGGCTTCCCTCACCACAGGGAAGGATATGTGAAGCAGTGCTTGGGAGAAAATGACACCAGTTACATTCTAGATATAGTTATGACTTAAGGATGAGGAAATGTCACACAGGTTCCCAGTTACCCCTTGAAATGAGCTACTGGCATGAAGATTCAGGGCTGCTGTGACCTCTGACAGCCATTGCGATGGGATGGCCACCCAGTCTTCCTGGGCCCAAGCCCTGCCCCAGCAGATAACACAGTGATGATGACCTCAGACATCCTCAATCAATGTCCGAACCGTCTTTCAGACAATTGAACAAAATGGCAGTGCAGCCTGGCAATCCAGGATCTCAACATCTGCCTCTGTCTTCTGGAAAGAATTTGCTAAACTCCCTCAGGAGACTGTCTTGTAGTAACTGTTCTTGCCAGCAAAATCAGAATTCACTGTCTCCATCAACATTATCTTCAGAGTTGCACTACGTCCATGACTTGTTCAGCAATGGCTTTGTCCATGTGAGATCCAAGAGCAGATTATCTGTTGGGAATTGTCAGAAAGATAACACAATTTTATTGCAGGAATTTCCACAGACTCACATCCAGAACAATTAGAAACCTCTTGTTCTGCCCATTCTCATTGTGACCGTGGGCACTTGCCAAGTCATTGTTATGCCTCCATAATGAGCTCTGAGATATGTCACACGATCTGATTGGACATTGCACAAACAAAGTTTTCATGCTACATTTGGAGTAAAATTGTGCCAGTAAGCCGCCATGCTACCCCAAGCACCTCCAAAGAAAAGTCACCCACAAACCACATCCTTACATACTTACAATGCAGTGTGTGAATGTGCCAGTTCCAAAGTGTTGTCTTCCAGTGTTTGCTGAGTAATGTGCGTGTGAAATGGGAAATTCAGGTGCCGAGTTTAAGTGTCCTGTTGTCATCATATGTGCCAAGTTGACATAACAAGGAAGTAGCTCATTTCAAGAGGTAATGATGGCCAGGACAAGCACTCAGTGATCTCTGATTTATGTGTTGGGAATTTGTAGCTTCTAGTTTCTCAGTGGAAGAGAGGAATGTTGGAAATGATATACTAAAAAACAATGTGAGTTTGAGCTGCAGTGAAATACAAATGCATGGAAGTAACATAATCATAACCTAACAGCTTGATTCTGAAGGACCATTTCAGGTATGAGTGGGGAAATTGGAAAATTGGAATCTGATATTTTTCATTCTTTCCTTTTTTCCTAATCTTTCTTACCATTTCTCACACTATTCCAGGGAGAGGAAATTTCCATCCGTTATCTAGGTCACTAATTCTGTGTAAATCTGAAAGAGCACCTTATTACAGGTAGCAATCTTCAAATGAGATATTCAGCTGAGGCTGACCACCAATTTCAAATTCCCCGCCAAGCCACACAATCTTGACATAGAACTATATCACTATTTCTTCACCGGGTCAATATCCTGGAACTGCCTGCCAAATAACGCAATGGATGTCCCTCCACCCAACGATTCAAAAATGGCAGCTCATATTCACCTTCTACTCAAATGCCTACATTCACCGTGGCACAGTGGTTAGCACTGCTACCTCACAGCGCCTCAGGCAACTGTCTGTGTGGAGTTTGCACGTTCTCCCCGTGTCTGTGTGGGTTTCCTCCGGGTGCTCCGGTTTCCTCCCACAGTCCAAAAATGTGCAGGTCAGGTGAATTTTTTTTATTACTTACAGTGTGGAAACAGGCCCTTCGGCCCAACAAGTCCACACCGACCCGCGGAAGCACAACCCACTCAGACCCATTCCCCTACAATTACCTCTTCACCTAACACTACGGGCAATTTAGCATGGCCAATTCACCTGACCTGCACATCTTTGGATTGTGGGAGGAAACTGGAGCACCCAGAGGAAACCCACACAGATATGGGGAGAATGTGCAAACTCCACACAGTCAGTCACCTGGGGCGGGAATTGAACCCAGGTCTCTGGTGCTGTGAGGCAGCAGTGCTAACCACTGTGCCACCGTGCCCAACTGGTCATGCTAAATTGCCCGTAGTGTTAGGTGAAGGGGTAAATGTAAGGGAATGGGCCTGGGTGGGTTGCTCTTCAGAGGGTCGGTGTGGACTTGTTGGGCCGAAGGGCCTGTTTCCACACTGTAGTTAATCTAATCTAAATACAAAATACTCCTGGCAAAGTTAACCAGTTCATATATCTCAAGATGATTGTGACTGAGTTGAGAGGTAAGCTTGGGGTTTTGGCAAGTTAACAAGAGAAAACTGACTGGGAACTCAGGTTTGAGACACCTGACAGGAAGCACAAAGCTGGGGGAGGGGCGAAGTTATTATCTTATCGCGCTGCCCCCAGCGGGTGCAGGGGACTATCTCCAATTCTCCTGTGATCTCACACTAAAGTCTGGAATCTTTTTTCTTTCACTTACACGCAGTGAAACGTCACACACAGAAGTTATTTGTAAGTAGCCCTTACAATGATAAATTCTTCAAATGTATTGTAAGGAGCAGCTCTCCCTCATTTTCCAGCTTCATTAATGTGACTTACTGAGATAAAACATTCATCTTTAGTCATGTCTCTCCACACTACAGGAGGATGGTAATTAACTGGTTCCCTTGGTGTTTTGGGTTGCAAATTCCTGCACCACACTAGAATGTTTTCCTTACATTTACAACACAAAGCATACTTATTCATTATTTATTTGAACTTTAAGGGCCGAACACTCAAACACAGCCATTGAAAATCAGGCATATGTGATATCCTCAATCTCCCCAGATGCACATTGAATCCTGAAACTGGTTGGAGGGCACTTGAATATTCAAGTCACACCATTTGGAGGACCCAATTTGCAATTTTCAGGTATAAGTAATGGGGCTTGCCCAGGTCACTTGGCTCCTTTGGAGAAATCTCTGAGCAGCCGTGCTCGCACTCCTTAAAGGACCTCAGATGGCCATGTGATAGATGTTGTGGGCCTTCGAAATTAGTCCTGCGTTGTGAGATGGCCTGCCTGAGATCCTTTCTGTCACCTGACCGAACATGAGAGCACCTAATTCCCACCTTCCAAAACCTGCTGAACTTCTGAATGGATTCGGTTTGATCTCCCAGATCAGTGACAGCGCACTCCTGATGCCTGGTACCAAAATGATTGGGTTATATGGTAGCTCTATAAGCAGGCACTGTGCGCATCTACTCCAGTGCAAGTCAAAGATCACCCACTTAGTATTCTAGAAATTCTTTTCTGAATGTTGTTGATTTATTTTTTAGCATTGTTGTTGTTCTCTTTCCCGCAGCTGGGTACTGTTATTCCAGGGAAATGCTTCTGCTTGTACCTGCTGGAGCTCAAGGAATGGAGGTAGCCTTTTCTATCATTGTACTGAATTAAACTTTAGTCGCTAGGGATTTATTCCCATTGGCAAGTGATGATTTAAAGTGACTGACCAAGCTGAACACATTTCACTGTAGCTGTGAGCTGGTCGAAGCATTAAGTTATTGGCCTTGTCAATTCTAATTTGTATAGATTTTCTTTCTGTGATTGAATTTAAAGAAACATAAACAGAATACTTGAGGAATCTAATTTAATGTCAGTGTGACAGCAGGTGCCTCTCTATATTCACCCTTTAGTTTTGATGGCCCTGTAGATAGTTTGTTGTAACAAAGCAATTCCCTTCTTCCTTCCTTCCCTTTCACTTGCTCTCTCTTTATTTCTTTCTCACTTCAGCTCTCTGCCTTTATATTCTGTGTTTTGGTTTATTCTCCTGTGTTTTAACACTACACAACACCTCTCACTGTATTTTGTAACAAGGCTCGCGTGACAATAAATTAAATGAAATCAAGTCAGGTTGAGCATTAAAAATGAACAAACAAGCTACAGACCTAAGTTTATAACAGTGAGTTTAACTGTTTAAGCACCGGGGCCATACAATATTCCCCAGGCAGAATGACCAGGATTACTTTTGTGCTCTGCACAATTTTGCTCTGGTACAAGGTCTGGATCTAAGTATCCAAGGCAAACGAGATGAATGCTGTACCTTGAGAATTGGAACTAGATTTTTAAGCTGACATGGAGAATACTACTCACAAGACAGAGTTGTTAAAGCATGACTTGTAACACTTGATGAGCCCTAGCTCAGAATCCCCATTCCTGTGTGTGTGAGCAGCAGACAATGTGAAGGCAAATGCACAGCAAGTCATTGAGGTATGAAGCTAACACAAAACTAAGGGTGTACAAATACAAAGCAGCAAACAAGCGGCCAGGCGTAGGGAAAGACTGGTGCTAACAGGAACAACTCCTTCATGGAAATACAACTTGGGGACATGTCATTGAGGTGTCGTGGATATCTTCACTGAGCTGTAGTCCTTTTCCCTGTGAACTTCCAGAGGGATATTCTTCCAGCCAGAAACCACAGGGACAGCAATAACACAGATGCAGACGTCTCGACACAACTACGAGATGCTGAATTTTTGCATGCAAGTGTGTGGATTTAACAAAGTACAGCAGGAGACCCATTGAAGTAGGTACAAGGTGGGCCACTGTAGAGATAGTGGCTGAAGATTCTGATGAATCACTCCTTACCATACAACAGGCTAACTCACTACCACAGCCACATCCCCCTCTCCTGAGGCAGACTCACTACCAGGGATGTCTTCCAGGGGGAAATAAGTGCGCTGAGCAATGTTCCAGCTGCCCTCGGGAGCGGCCTGACAGAGATGATGGAGGAGCTAAAAAAGGAAGGGAGCGACAAGGAAAATGACAACTACAAAAACAGAAATTGCTGGAGAAACTCAGAAAGACTAGCAGCTTTCTGTGGGGAGAAAGCCGAGTTAACATTTCAAATCCAGTGACACTTCTTCAAAGCTGGTGTGCCCTGAATCTGCCAGACCTGCTGAGTTTCTCTGGTAATTTCTGTTTTTTGTGTCAGATCTTCAGCATCCACAGTTCTGTTTTATTTTAGTTCCAGTGACAGAATGGATTCCCAGTGAACAATCTTGGTAGCTGACAGCGTACATTGGCACAAAGGATCTAAACAGGCGAGATACACTCTGGCGAGTAACTCTCCCCCTGACTCCCCAAAGACTGTTCACCATCTACGAGGCACAAGTTGGGAGTGTAAGGGAAACTCCCCAGTTGCCTGGATGGGTGCAGCTCCAACAACATTCAAGCTACCACCTTGCATTAGAGCCCTCTTGTGTGGTTTAGAGGTAGTGTCCACATGCCTGAGCCAGGAGATCCAGGTTCAAGTCCCACCTGCTCCCAGTGGTATGTCATGATATCCTTAAAAGGTTGATTAGAAAAATAGGTTAAATTAAAAGGAAAGAGTTTGAGTTCCTCCTTATAGTATCACTAACTATCGTGCGTGAGACCAGGGTTCAACTCCCCAATAGGGAGTATCTGGCGCATCTGAGATCACCTGTGCACAGGTAGGACATGCTTTCTCCCCCCATCACCTTTGATGGTTTGCCTTGCCCACAATGGACTATACTTGTATAAACCCAAATGGCTACATGGTCTTTTTTTAACTAATGGTGGCTATTAGTAAAAATAAAAGTGATGGTGATTTTGGTGATGGGCTGGTCGCTCAGTTGTGTGTGCTTGTATAAACTCAAATGGTTACTTTTTTTTTACTAGTGGTGCTTATTAGTGAAAAAAAATAACAGCCATGGTGTCTTTGGTGATGGAATGGTCAGTCAGTTGTGTGTGATCCCACTTCAGGGTAGGAAAGAAAGCAAACCAAAAAAGAAAGGAAGTTTGATTTCAGGACTCCCAGCCTAACTGTTTAATAATTCAGCATGTGCATAAAGACTCTTACTAATTTATACAGAGGCACCATAGGAAGTATTCTATCCAGAAACACCACACCCTGGTACAGCCACTGCTTTGCCCAGAACCATATGAAACTACAGAGAGTTGTCAACACAGCCCAGGCCAATTCACAAACCAGCCTTCCATCCATTGACTGCAGCTATACTTCTCGCTGCCTTATGAAAGGCAGCCAACATCATCAAAGCCCCCTCCCGCCCTGGTGATAATCTCTTCCAACCTCTGCCTTCAGGTGGAAGATGTAAAAGCTTAACCACACATGCTAGTCATTCTGTCATACTACACATTTCATCGGTGTGTCCTGGCTATAATGCGTGTAACGAATTGTGGATGTTGTTTGGATAACGCAAACCTTCTACTGAATGAGTACAGCAATTTTCTATTTGCAATCCTCGGCAGCGTGATTTTCTACAGCAGATTTCCATTGTTTGATTTTCTATAGTGTAAGGTTGCAGAGGAATCCAACTGTCGCGTTATAGCAGAACAACCTGTACCAGGTTCGAGAGGGGCTCCTTCCCTTCTGAATGGGCCTCACAAATTTTAAATTTAATGTTGATCCTGCTGTTGGTGCGCTTTCTCTGCAGCCATAACAATGTATTCCTGGCTCTGTTCGATTACCCATATGCAGTTTATATGTGTGATTCGCCTGCACTGTACACAAAACAGAACTTTTTTGTACTTAGGAACATGTGACGATAATAAATCAAATCAAATCAAACCCAAAACTGCTTATTTTGTGGAGGTTTGGAGACCATGGACCATGTATATATTTTTGTGGGTGTTTGTACCCCATTCCAGTAATTTGACATTTTATTTTGAGTGCTTGGTTGCACTTCTGTCCTAGGCTCCTGTTCTTGGGCTATTGCTGCATGGTATGTCGGCAGAGGGGACAATCTCCTACACCTGGGTCTACATCTAGGTCTGCATCTGGGTCTACACCTGGGTCTGCATCTGGGTTTACACTTGAATCTACACCTGGGTCAACAGCTGGGTCTGCACCTGAGTCTACACCTGGGTCTGGACCTGGGTCTACACCTGGGTCTGCACTTGGGTTTGCACTTGGGTCTACACCAGGGTCTATGCCTGGGTCTGCACCTGAGTCCACACCTGGGTCCACACCTTATTCTGCACTTGGGTCTGCCCCAGGGTCTACACCTGGTCTGCACCTTTGTCTACGGCTGGGTCCGCACATGGGTCTGCACCTGGGTCTACACCTGGGTCTACACCTGAGTCTACACCTGAGTCCACACCTGGGTCTGCACCTGGGACTGCACCTGGGTCTGCACCTGTGTCTGCTCCTGGGTCTAAAACTGGGTCTGCTCCTGAGTCACACATGGGTCTAGACCTGGGTCTACACCTGGTTCTCCACCTGGGTCTGCATTGGGTCCACACCTGAGTCTGCACCCGGGTCTGCACCTGGGTCTACACCGGGGTCTGCTCCGAAGACTGCAAATGGGTCTGCATCAGGGTCTGCACCAGAGTCTGCACCTGGATCTGCACCTGGGTCTACACCTGTTTCTGCACTTGGGTCTGAACGTGGGGCTGCTCCTGAGTCCACACCTGTGCCTACACCTGGGTCTGAACCTGGGTTTAAAACTGTGTCTGCTCCTGAGTCTCACATGGGACTGCATCTGTGTCCACACCTTGTTCTGCTCTTGGGCCTGCGCCTGGGTCTACACCTGAGTCGCACCTGAGACTGCACCTGGGTCCATACCTGAGTCTGCATCTGAGTCTGCACCTGGGTCTACACCTGGGTCTGCACGTGGGTCTACACCTGGGTCCATACCTGAGTCTGCACCTGAGTCTGCGCCTGGGTCTACACCTGGGTCTACACCTGAGTCGCACCTGAGACTGCACCTGGGTCCATACCTGAGTCTGCATCTGAGTCTACACATGGGCCTACACCTGGGTCTACACCTGGATCTGCACCTGGGTCCACACCTGAGTCTACACCTGGGTCTGCACCTGGGTCTACACGTGGCTCTACACCTCGGTCTGAACCTGGGTCTACACCTGGGTCTACACCTGGATCTGCAGTCAAGTCTGCAAATGAGTCTGCACCTGAGTCTGCACCAGGGTCTACACCTGCGTCTGCATCTGCGTCTGGTTCTGCACCTGGGTCTAGACCAGGTTCTGCACCTGGGTCTGCGCCTGGGTCTACACCTGAGTCGCATCTGGGTCTATACCTGCTCTGCACCTTTGTCTACAGCTGGGTCTGCACATGGGTCTGCACTTGGGTCTACAACTGGGTCTGCACCTGGATGTGCATCTGGGTCTACACCTGAGTCTACACCTGAGTCCACACATGGGTCTGCACCTGGGTCTGCACCTGTGTCTGCTCCTGGGTCTAAAACTGGGTGTGCTCCTGAGTCTCACATGGATCTAGACCTAGGTCTGCGCCTGGGTCTACACCTGAGTCACACCTGAGACTGCACCTGGGTCTATACCTGGTCTGCACCTGGGTCTGCACCTGGGTCTACACTTGGGTCTGCATCTAGGTCTGCACCTCAGTCTGCACCTGGGTCTACACCTGGTCCATACCTGAGTCTGCACCTGAGTCTGCACCTGGGACTGCACCTGAGTCTACACTTGGATCTGCACTTGGGTCTACACGTGCGTCTACACCAGTGTCTTCACCTGATTCTACACCTGGGTCTACACCTGGGTCTACACCTGGGTCTGCACCTGGGTCTGCACCTGGGTCTACACTTGGGTCTGCATCTAGGTCTGCACCTCAGTCTGCACCTGGGTCTACACCTGGTCCATACCTGAGTCTGCACCTGAGTCTGCACCTGGGACTGCACCTGAGTCTACACTTGGATCTGCACTTGGGTCTACACGTGCGTCTACACCAGTGTCTTCACCTGATTCTACACCTGGGTCTACACCTGGGTCTGCACCTGGGTCTACACCTGGGACTACACCTGGGTCTGGAGCTCAGCCTGAAAATGGGTCCACACCTGAGTCTGCACCTGAGTCTATGCCTGGTTCTGCACCTGGGGCTACACCTGAGTCAGCACCTGGGTATTCACCTGTGTCTGCACCTGGGTCAGCACCTGGGTCTGCCCCTGAGTCCACACCTTGGTCTGCACCTGGGTCCGCATGTGGGTCTACACCTGGGTCTGCACATGGGTCTGCACCTGATTCTACACCTGCGTCTGCAAATGGGTCTGCACCTGGGACTATACCTTGGTCTACACCTGGGTCTGCACCTGGGTCTACACCTGTGTCTGCACATGGGGCTGCTCCTGATCTGCACATGGGGCTGCTCCTGATTCCACACCTGGATCTGCACCTGGGTCTTTACCTGGGTTTGCACCTGGGTCTATAGCTGGGTCTACACCTGGGTCTGCACCTGAGTCCACACCTGGGTCTACACCTTGGTCTGCACCTGGGTCCACATGTGGGTCTACACCTGGGCCTACACCTGAGTCTATACCTGGGTCTGCAACGGGGTCTGCGCCTGAGTCTGCAAATGGGTTATTCCTGTGTCTGCACCTGAGTCTACACCTGGTCTGCACCTTGGTCTGCATCTGGGTCTTCATCTGGGTCTGCACATGGGTCTGCACCTGGGTCTACACCTGGGTCTGCAAATGGGTCTATACTAGGGTCTGCACCTGGGTCTGCACCTGGGACTACACCTTGGTCTACACCTGTGTCTACACCTGGGTCTACACCTGTGTCTGCATCTGTGTCTGGGTCTGCACCTGGGTCTAGACCAGGTTCTGCACCTGGTCTGCGCCTGGGTCTACACCTGAGTCCACACCTGGGTCTGCACCTGGATCTGCACCTGAGTATGCGCCTGGGTCTGCACCTGGGTCTATGCCTGGCTCTGCACCTAAGTCTACCCCTGGGTCTACACTTGCGTCTACACCTGGGTCCGCACCTGAGTCCACACCTGAGTCTGGACCTGGGACTGCACCTGTGTCGACACCTTGTTCTGCACTTGGGTCTGTGCCTGGGTCTACACCTGAGTCGCACCTGAGACTGCACCTGGGTCTATACCTGGGTCTGCACCTGGGTCTGCACCTGGGTCAGCACCTGGGTCTGCCCCTGAGTCTGCACCTGGGTCCACACCTGGGTCTGCACCTGGGTCTGCACCTGGGTCTACACCTGAGTCCACACCTGAGTCTACACCTTGGTCTGCACCTGGGTCCACATGTGGGTCTACACCTGGGCCTACACCTGAGTCTATACCTGGGTCTGCAACGGGGTCTGCGCCTGAGTCTGCAAATGGGTTATTCCTGTGTCTGCACCTGAGTCTACACCTGGTCTGCACCTTGGTCTGCATCTGGGTCTTCATCTGGGTCTGCACATGGGTCTGCACCTGGGTCTACACCCGGGTCTGCAAATGGGTCTATACTAGGGTCTGCACCTGGGTCTGCACCTGGGACTACACCTTGGTCTACACCTGTGTCTACACCTGGGTCTACACCTGTGTCTGCATCTGCGTCTGGGTCTGCACCTGGGTCTAGACCAGGTTCTGCACCTGGTCTGCGCCTGGGTCTACACCTGAGTCGCACCTGGGTCTATACCTGGTCTGCACCTTGATCTACAGCTGGGTCTGCACCTGGATGTGCACCTGGGTCTACACATGAGTCTACACCTGAGTCCACACCTGGGTCTGCACCTGGGACTGCACCTGGGTCTGCACCTGTGTCTGCTCCTGGGTCTAAAACTGGGTGTGCTCCTGAGTCTCACATGGGTCTAGACCTGGGTCTGCACCTGGGTCTGCACCTGGGTCTACACCTGGGTCTACACTTGGGTCCATACCTGAGTCTGCACCTGAGTCAGCACCTGGGACTGCACCTGAGTCTACACTTGGGTCTGCACCTGATTCTACACCTGATTCTACACCTGGGTCTACACCTGGGTCTACACCTGGGTCTACACCTGGGTCTACACCTGCATCTGAAGCTCAGTCTGCAAATGGGTCCACATCTGGTTCTGCACCTGGGTCAATACCTGAGTCTGCACCTGGGTCCGCAGCTGGGTCTGCACCTGGGTCAGCACCTGGATCTGCACCTGGGTCCACACCTGGGCCAACACCTGGGTCTGCACCTGGTTCTGCACCTGGGTCTACTCCCGGTTCTGCACCTGGGTCTGTGCCTGGGTCTACACCTGAGTTGCACCTGAGACTGCACCTGGGTCTATACCTGGTCTGCACATGGGTATGCACCTGGGTCTACACTTGGGTCTGCACCTGGGTCTACACAAGGGTCACACCTGGGTCTGCACCTGAGTCTGCACATGGGGCTGCTCCTGAGTCCACACCTGGATCTGCACCTGGGCCTTTACCTGGGTCTGCACCTGGGTCTACAGCTGGATCTACATCTGGGTCTGCACCTGAGTATGCGCCTGGGTCTGCACCTGGGTCTATGCTGGTTCTGCACCTAAGTCTACCCATGGGTCTACACTTGCGTCTACACCTGGGTCCGCACCTGGGTCCACACCTGAGTCTGGACCTGGGACTGCACCTGTGTCTACACCTTGTTCTGCACTTGGGTCTGTGCCTGGGTCTACACCTGAGTCGCACCTGAGACTGCACCTGGGTCTATACCTGAGTCTGCATCTGGGTGTTCACCTGTGCCTGCACTTGGGACTGCACCTGAGTCTACATCGGGGTCCGCACCTGGGTCTGCACCTGGGTCTGCACCTGGGTCTACACCTGAGTCTACACCTTGGTCTGCACCTGGGTCCACATGTGGGTCTACACCTGGGCCTACACCTGAGTCTATACCTGGGTCTGCAACGGGGTCTGCGCCTGAGTCTGCAAATGGGTTATTCCTGTGTCTGCACCTGAGTCTACACCTGGTCTGCACCTTGGTCTGCATCTGGGTCTGCATCTGGGTCTGCACATGGGTCTGCACCTGGGTCTACACCTGGATCTGCAAATGGGTCTATACTAGGGTCTGCACCTGGGTCTGCACCTGGGACTACACCTTGGTCTACACCTGTGTCTACACCTGGGTCTACACCTGTGTCTGCATCTGCGTCTGGGTCTGCACCTGGGTCTAGACCAGGTTCTGCACCTGGTCTGCGCCTGGGTCTACACCTGAGTCGCACCTGGGTCTATACCTGGTCTGCACCTTGATCTACAGCTGGGTCTGCACCTGGATGTGCACCTGGGTCTACACATGAGTCTACACCTGAGTCCACACCTGGGTCTGCACCTGGGACTGCACCTGGGTCTGCACCTGTGTCTGCTCCTGTGTCTAAAACTGGGTGTGCTCCTGAGTCTCACATGGGTCTAGACCTGGGTCTGCACCTGGGTCTACACCTAGGTCTACACTTGGGTCCATACCTGAGTCTGCCCCTGAGTCTGCACCTGGGTCGGCACCTGGATCTGCACCTCGGTTTACACCTTGGTCTGCACCTGCGTCTGCACCTGGGTCCGCACCTGGGTCCACACCTGGGTCAACACCTGGGTCTGCACCTGGTTCTGCACCTGGGTCTACTCCCGGTTCTGCACCTGAGACTGCACCTGGGTCTACACTTGGGTCTGCACCTGGGTCTACACATGGGTCACACCTGGGTCTGCACCTGAGTCTGCACATGGGGCTGCTCCTGAGTCCACACCTGGATCTGCACCTGGGCCTTTACCTGGGTCTGCACCTGGGTCTACAGCTGGATCTACATCTGGGTCTGCACCTGAGTCCACACCTGGGTCTGCACCTGGATCTGCACCTGAGTATGCGCCTGGGTCTGCACCTGGGTCTATGCTGGTTCTGCACCTAAGTCTACCCATGGGTCTACACTTGCGTCTACACCTGGGTCTGCACCTGGGTCCACACTTGAGTCTGGACCTGGGACTGCACCTGTGTCTACACCTTGTTCTGCACTTGGGTCTGTGCCTGGGTCTACACCTGAGTCGCACCTGAGACTGCACCTGGGTCTATACCTGGGTCTGCATCTGGGTGTTCACCTGTGCCTGCACTTGGGACTGCACCTGAGTCTACATCGGGGTCTGCACCTGGGTCTGCAGCTGGGTCTGCACCTGAGTCTACACTGGATCTACGCCTAGGTCTGCACCTGGGTATACATCTGTGTCTCAACCTGTGCCTACACCTGGGTCTTCACCTGGGTCTGCACCTGAGTCTGCACCTGGGGTCGCACCTGAGTCTGCACCTGCGTCACACCTGGGTCTACACCTGGGTCTACACCTGGGTCTGCACCGGAGTCTATGCCTGGATCTGCACCTGGGTCTGCACTTGGGTCTACACTTGGGTCCATACCTGAGTCTGCGCCTGAGTCAGCATCTGGGACTGCACCTGAGTCTAAACTTGGGTCTGCACCTGGATCTGCACATGGGTCTACACCAGTGTCTGCACCTGGGTCTGCACCTGGGTCTACACCTGGGTCTGCACCTGGGTCTACACCTGCGTCTGAAGCTCAGTCTGCAAATGGGTCCACACCTGGGTCTGCACCTGAGTCTATGCCTGGTTCTGCACCTGGGTCTATACCTGGGTCTGCACCTGGGTCTGCACCTTGATCTGCACTTGGGTCTACACCTGCGTCTGCACCTGGGTCTGCACCTGGGACTACATCTGGGTCTGCACCTGGGTCTGCACCTGGGTCTACATCTGTGTCTGCACCGGGGTCTGTACCTGGGTCTGCACCTGCGTCTATACCTGGTCTGCACCTGGGTCTGCACTTGTGTCTGCACCTGGGTCTATGGCTGTGTCTGCACATGGGTCTGCACTTGGGTCTACACCTGGGCCTGCACTGGGATGTGCACCTGGGTCTACACCTGAATCTACACCTGGGTCTGCACCTGGATCTACACCTGAGTCTGCACATGGGGCTGCTCCTGAGTCCATACCTGGATCTGCACCTGGGTCTGCACCTGGGTCTGCACCTAGGTCTACCCTTGGGTCTACACCTGCGTCTGCACCTGGGTCTGCACCTGGGACTACATCTGGGTCTGCACCTGGGTCTGCACCTGGGTCTACATCTGTGTCTGCACCGGGGTCTGTACCTGGGTCTGCACCTGCGTCTATACCTGGTCTGCACCTGGGTCTGCACTTGTGTCTGCACCTGGGTCTATGGCTGTGTCTGCACATGGGTCTGCACTTGGGTCTACACCTGGGCCTGCACTGGGATGTGCACCTGGGTCTACACCTGAATCTACACCTGGGTCTGCACCTGGATCTACACCTGAGTCTGCACATGGGGCTGCTCCTGAGTCCATACCTGGATCTGCACCTGGGTCTGCACCTGGGTCTGCACCTAGGTCTACCCTTGGGTCTACACCTGAGTCTGCACCTGGGACTGCCCCTGTGTCTACACCTTGTTCTGCACTTGGGTCTGTGCCTGGGTCTACACCTGAGTCGCACCTGAGACTGCACCTTGGTCTGCACCTGGGTCTACACTTGGGTCCGTACCTGGGTCTACACCTGAGTCTGCACTTGGGACTGTGCCTGAGTCTACACCTGGGTCTGCGCCTGGGTCTACACCTGAGTCTGCGCCTGGGTCTGCACCTTGATCTGCACCTGGATATACACCTGTGTCTGCACTTGTGTCTGAACCTGTGCCTACACCTGGATCTCCACCTGGGACTGCACCTGAGTCTGCGACTGGGTCCGCACATGGATCTGAACCTGGGTCTGCACCTGGGTCTGCACCTGCGTCTGCACCTGCGTCTGCAAATGGGTCTGAACCTGGATCTGCACCTGGGTGTACACCTGAGTCAGCACCTGAATCTACACCTGGGTCTACACCTGAGTCTGCACCTGGGACTGCACCTGAGTATATACTTGAGACTGCACCTGGGTCTACACCTGGGTCTGTGCCTGGGTCTACACTTGAGTCTGCACCTGGGACTGCACATGAGTCTACACCTGGGTCTGCCCCTGGGTCTGCACCTTTGTCTACGGCTGGGTCTGCACATGGGTCTGCACTTAGGTCTACACCTGGGTCTGCACATGGATGTGCACCTGAGTCTGCACCTGGGTCTGCATCTGAGTCCACACCTGGGTCTGCACCTGGGTCTGCGCCTGGGTCTGCATCTGAGTCCACACCTGGGTCTGCACCTGGGTCTGTGCCTGGGTCTACACCTGAGTCGCACCTGAGACTGCACCTGGGTCTATACCTGGTCTGCACCTGGGTCTGCACTTGGAACTGCACCTGGGTCTTCACCTGAGTCTACACCTGAGTCTGTTCCTGGATCTGCACCTAAGTCTACCCTTGGGTCTACACCTGGGTCTACACCTGGGTCTGCACCTGGGTCTGAACCTGGGTCTGCCCCCATGTCTACCCTTGGGTCTACACCTGAGTCTCCACCTGGGTCTGCACCTCGGTCTACACCTGAGTTGCACCTGAGACTGCACCTGGGTCTATACCAGGTCTGCACCAGGGACAGCACCTGGGTCTACACCTGGGTCTATACCTGGGCCTGCACCTGTGTATGCACCTGTGTCTACACCTGGGTCTACACCTGGGTATTCACCTGTGTCTGCACCTGTGTCTGCACCTGTGTCTGCACCTGGGGCTGCACCTGAGTCCACACCAGGGTCTACACCTGAGTCTACACCTGGGTGTGCACCTGGATCTACACCTGAGTCTACACATGGGGCTGCTCCTGTGTCCTCACCTGGATTTGCACCTGGGTCTGCACCTGGATCTGCATCTAGATCTACACCTGAGTCTGCACCTGGGTCTACACCTTGTTCTGCATTTAGTTCTGTGCCTGGGTCTAAACCTGAGTTGCACCTGAGACTGCACCTGGGTCTATACCTGGTCGGCACCTGCGTCTGCACCTGGGTCTACACCTGCATCTGCACCTGGGTCTACACCTGAGTCTGCACCTGGGTCTACACCTGGGTCTGGACCTGGGTCTACACTTCGGTCTGCACCTGGGTCTGCACCTGGGTCTACACCTGGGTCTGCACCTGAGTCCACACCTGGGTCTGCACATGGGTCTGCACCTGGGTCTACACCTGGATCTGCACAGGGATGTGCACTTGGGTGTACACCTGGGTCTGCACCTGAATCTACACCTCGGTCTGCACCTGGGTCCATACCTGGGTCTACACCTGGGTCTACACTTGAGGCTGCAGCTGAAACTGCACCTGGGTCTATACCTGAGACTGCACCTGGGTCTGCACTTCAGTCTGCACCTATGTCAACACATGGGTCTACACCTGGGGCTACACTTGGGTCTGCACCTGAGTCCACACCTGGGTCTGCATCTGGGTCTGAACCTGGGTCTACACCTGTGTCTGCACCTGGGCCCGCACTTGGGTCTGCACCTGGGTCTCCACCTGGGACTGCACTTGAGTCTGCACCTGGGTCTGCACCTGGGTCTGCACCTGGGTCTACACCTGGGTGTACACCTGGTTCTGCACCTGAGTCCACACATGGGTCTGCACCTGGGTGTACACCTTGTACTGTACTTGGGTCTGAATCTGGGTCTACACCTGAGTCTGCACCTGCGTCTGAACCTGCATGTGCACCTGGGTCTTCACCCGAGTCTACACCTGAGACTGCACCTGGGTCTATACGTGGTCTACACCTTGGTCTGCAGCTGGGTCTACACGTGGGTCTGCACCTGGGTCTATGGCTGGGTCTGCACTTAGGTCTACACCTGAGTCTGCACCTGGATGTGCACCTGGGTCTACACCTGAGTCTACACCAGGGTCTGCACCTGGGTCTACACCTGAGTCTATGCCTGGTTCTGCACCTGGGTCTATACCTGGGTCTGCACCTGGGTCTGCACCTTGATCTGCACTTGGGTCTACACCTGCGTCTGCACCTGGGTCTGCACCTGGGACTACATCTGGGTCTGCACCTGGGTCTGCACCTGGGTCTACATCTGTGTCTGCACCGGGGTCTGTACCTGGGTCTGCACCTGCGTCTATACCTGGTCTGCACCTGGGTCTGCACTTGTGTCTGCACCTGGGTCTATGGCTGTGTCTGCACATGGGTCTGCACTTGGGTCTACACCTGGGCCTGCACTGGGATGTGCACCTGGGTCTACACCTGAATCTACACCTGGGTCTGCACCTGGATCTACACCTGAGTCTGCACATGGGGCTGCTCCTGAGTCCATACCTGGATCTGCACCTGGGTCTGCACCTGGGTCTGCACCTAGGTCTACCCTTGGGTCTACACCTGCGTCTGCACCTGGGTCTGCACCTGGGACTACATCTGGGTCTGCACCTGGGTCTGCACCTGGGTCTACATCTGTGTCTGCACCGGGGTCTGTACCTGGGTCTGCACCTGCGTCTATACCTGGTCTGCACCTGGGTCTGCACTTGTGTCTGCACCTGGGTCTATGGCTGTGTCTGCACATGGGTCTGCACTTGGGTCTACACCTGGGCCTGCACTGGGATGTGCACCTGGGTCTACACCTGAATCTACACCTGGGTCTGCACCTGGATCTACACCTGAGTCTGCACATGGGGCTGCTCCTGAGTCCATACCTGGATCTGCACCTGGGTCTGCACCTGGGTCTGCACCTAGGTCTACCCTTGGGTCTACACCTGAGTCTGCACCTGGGACTGCCCCTGTGTCTACACCTTGTTCTGCACTTGGGTCTGTGCCTGGGTCTACACCTGAGTCGCACCTGAGACTGCACCTTGGTCTGCACCTGGGTCTACACTTGGGTCCGTACCTGGGTCTACACCTGAGTCTGCACTTGGGACTGTGCCTGAGTCTACACCTGGATCTGCGCCTGGGTCTGCACCTTGATCTGCACCTGGATATACACCTGTGTCTGCACTTGTGTCTGAACCTGTGCCTACACCTGGATCTCCACCTGGGACTGCACCTGAGTCTGCGACTGGGTCCGCACATGGATCTGAACCTGGGTCTGCACCTGGGTCTGCACCTGCGTCTGCACCTGCGTCTGCAAATGGGTCTGAACCTGGATCTGCACCTGGGTGTACACCTGAGTCAGCACCTGAATCTACACCTGGGTCTACACCTGAGTCTGCACCTGGGACTGCACCTGAGTATATACTTGAGACTGCACCTGGGTCTACACCTGGGTCTGTGCCTGGGTCTACACTTGAGTCTGCACCTGGGACTGCACATGAGTCTACACCTGGGTCTGCCCCTGGGTCTGCACCTTTGTCTACGGCTGGGTCTGCACATGGGTCTGCACTTAGGTCTACACCTGGGTCTGCACATGGATGTGCACCTGAGTCTGCACCTGGGTCTGCATCTGAGTCCACACCTGGGTCTGCACCTGGGTCTGCGCCTGGGTCTGCATCTGAGTCCACACCTGGGTCTGCACCTGGGTCTGTGCCTGGGTCTACACCTGAGTCGCACCTGAGACTGCACCTGGGTCTATACCTGGTCTGCACCTGGGTCTGCACTTGGAACTGCACCTGGGTCTTCACCTGAGTCTACACCTGAGTCTGTTCCTGGATCTGCACCTAAGTCTACCCTTGGGTCTACACCTGGGTCTACACCTGGGTCTGCACCTGGGTCTGAACCTGGGTCTGCCCCCATGTCTACCCTTGGGTCTACACCTGAGTCTCCACCTGGGTCTGCACCTCGGTCTACACCTGAGTTGCACCTGAGACTGCACCTGGGTCTATACCAGGTCTGCACCAGGGACAGCACCTGGGTCTACACCTGGGTCTATACCTGGGCCTGCACCTGTGTATGCACCTGTGTCTACACCTGGGTCTACACCTGGGTATTCACCTGTGTCTGCACCTGGGTCTGCACCTGGGGCTGCACCTGAGTCCACACCAGGGTCTACACCTGAGTCTACACCTGGGTGTGCACCTGGATCTACACCTGAGTCTACACATGGGGCTGCTCCTGTGTCCTCACCTGGATTTGCACCTGGGTCTGCACCTGGATCTGCATCTAGATCTACACCTGAGTCTGCACCTGGGTCTACACCTTGTTCTGCATTTAGTTCTGTGCCTGGGTCTAAACCTGAGTTGCACCTGAGACTGCACCTGGGTCTATACCTGGTCAGCACCTGCGTCTGCACCTGGGTCTACACCTGCATCTGCACCTGGGTCTACACCTGAGTCTGCACCTGGGTCTACACCTGGGTCTGGACCTGGGTCTACACTTCGGTCTGCACCTGGGTCTGCACCTGGGTCTACACCTGGGTCTGCACCTGAGTCCACACCTGGGTCTGCACATGGGTCTGCACCTGGGTCTACACCTGGATCTGCACAGGGATGTGCACTTGGGTGTACACCTGGGTCTGCACCTGAATCTACACCTCGGTCTGCACCTGGGTCCATACCTGGGTCTACACCTGGGTCTACACTTGAGGCTGCAGCTGAAACTGCACCTGGGTCTATACCTGAGACTGCACCTGGGTCTGCACTTCAGTCTGCACCTATGTCAACACATGGGTCTACACCTGGGGCTACACTTGGGTCTGCACCTGAGTCCACACCTGGGTCTGCATCTGGGTCTGAACCTGGGTCTACACCTGTGTCTGCACCTGGGCCCGCACTTGGGTCTGCACCTGGGTCTCCACCTGGGACTGCACTTGAGTCTGCACCTGGGTCTGCACCTGGGTCTGCACCTGGGTCTACACCTGGGTGTACACCTGGTTCTGCACCTGAGTCCACACATGGGTCTGCACCTGGGTGTACACCTTGTACTGTACTTGGGTCTGAATCTGGGTCTACACCTGAGTCTGCACCTGCGTCTGAACCTGCATGTGCACCTGGGTCTTCACCCGAGTCTACACCTGAGACTGCACCTGGGTCTATACGTGGTCTACACCTTGGTCTGCAGCTGGGTCTACACGTGGGTCTGCACCTGGGTCTATGGCTGGGTCTGCACTTAGGTCTACACCTGAGTCTGCACCTGGATGTGCACCTGGGTCTACACCTGAGTCTACACCAGGGTCTGCACCTGGGTCTACACCTGAGTCTATGCCTGGTTCTGCACCTGGGTCTATACCTGGGTCTGCACCTGGGTCTGCACCTTGATCTGCACTTGGGTCTACACCTGCGTCTGCACCTGGGTCTGCACCTGGGACTACATCTGGGTCTGCACCTGGGTCTGCACCTGGGTCTACATCTGTGTCTGCACCGGGGTCTGTACCTGGGTCTGCACCTGCGTCTATACCTGGTCTGCACCTGGGTCTGCACTTGTGTCTGCACCTGGGTCTATGGCTGTGTCTGCACATGGGTCTGCACTTGGGTCTACACCTGGGCCTGCACTGGGATGTGCACCTGGGTCTACACCTGAATCTACACCTGGGTCTGCACCTGGATCTACACCTGAGTCTGCACATGGGGCTGCTCCTGAGTCCATACCTGGATCTGCACCTGGGTCTGCACCTGGGTCTGCACCTAGGTCTACCCTTGGGTCTACACCTGCGTCTGCACCTGGGTCTGCACCTGGGACTACATCTGGGTCTGCACCTGGGTCTGCACCTGGGTCTACATCTGTGTCTGCACCGGGGTCTGTACCTGGGTCTGCACCTGCGTCTATACCTGGTCTGCACCTGGGTCTGCACTTGTGTCTGCACCTGGGTCTATGGCTGTGTCTGCACATGGGTCTGCACTTGGGTCTACACCTGGGCCTGCACTGGGATGTGCACCTGGGTCTACACCTGAATCTACACCTGGGTCTGCACCTGGATCTACACCTGAGTCTGCACATGGGGCTGCTCCTGAGTCCATACCTGGATCTGCACCTGGGTCTGCACCTGGGTCTGCACCTAGGTCTACCCTTGGGTCTACACCTGAGTCTGCACCTGGGACTGCCCCTGTGTCTACACCTTGTTCTGCACTTGGGTCTGTGCCTGGGTCTACACCTGAGTCGCACCTGAGACTGCACCTTGGTCTGCACCTGGGTCTACACTTGGGTCCGTACCTGGGTCTACACCTGAGTCTGCACTTGGGACTGTGCCTGAGTCTACACCTGGGTCTGCGCCTGGGTCTACACCTGAGTCTGCGCCTGGGTCTGCACCTTGATCTGCACCTGGATATACACCTGTGTCTGCACTTGTGTCTGAACCTGTGCCTACACCTGGATCTCCACCTGGGACTGCACCTGAGTCTGCGACTGGGTCCGCACATGGATCTGAACCTGGGTCTGCACCTGGGTCTGCACCTGCGTCTGCACCTGCGTCTGCAAATGGGTCTGAACCTGGATCTGCACCTGGGTGTACACCTGAGTCAGCACCTGAATCTACACCTGGGTCTACACCTGAGTCTGCACCTGGGACTGCACCTGAGTATATACTTGAGACTGCACCTGGGTCTACACCTGGGTCTGTGCCTGGGTCTACACTTGAGTCTGCACCTGGGACTGCACATGAGTCTACACCTGGGTCTGCCCCTGGGTCTGCACCTTTGTCTACGGCTGGGTCTGCACATGGGTCTGCACTTAGGTCTACACCTGGGTCTGCACATGGATGTGCACCTGAGTCTGCACCTGGGTCTGCATCTGAGTCCACACCTGGGTCTGCACCTGGGTCTGCGCCTGGGTCTGCATCTGAGTCCACACCTGGGTCTGCACCTGGGTCTGTGCCTGGGTCTACACCTGAGTCGCACCTGAGACTGCACCTGGGTCTATACCTGGTCTGCACCTGGGTCTGCACTTGGAACTGCACCTGGGTCTTCACCTGAGTCTACACCTGAGTCTGTTCCTGGATCTGCACCTAAGTCTACCCTTGGGTCTACACCTGGGTCTACACCTGGGTCTGCACCTGGGTCTGAACCTGGGTCTGCCCCCATGTCTACCCTTGGGTCTACACCTGAGTCTCCACCTGGGTCTGCACCTCGGTCTACACCTGAGTTGCACCTGAGACTGCACCTGGGTCTATACCAGGTCTGCACCAGGGACAGCACCTGGGTCTACACCTGGGTCTATACCTGGGCCTGCACCTGTGTATGCACCTGTGTCTACACCTGGGTCTACACCTGGGTATTCACCTGTGTCTGCACCTGGGTCTGCACCTGGGGCTGCACCTGAGTCCACACCAGGGTCTACACCTGAGTCTACACCTGGGTGTGCACCTGGATCTACACCTGAGTCTACACATGGGGCTGCTCCTGTGTCCTCACCTGGATTTGCACCTGGGTCTGCACCTGGATCTGCATCTAGATCTACACCTGAGTCTGCACCTGGGTCTACACCTTGTTCTGCATTTAGTTCTGTGCCTGGGTCTAAACCTGAGTTGCACCTGAGACTGCACCTGTGTCTATACCTGGTCGGCACCTGCGTCTGCACCTGGGTCTACACCTGCATCTGCACCTGGGTCTACACCTGAGTCTGCACCTGGGTCTACACCTGGGTCTGGACCTGGGTCTACACTTCGGTCTGCACCTGGGTCTGCACCTGGGTCTACACCTGGGTCTGCACCTGAGTCCACACCTGGGTCTGCACATGGGTCTGCACCTGGGTCTACACCTGGATCTGCACAGGGATGTGCACTTGGGTGTACACCTGGGTCTGCACCTGAATCTACACCTCGGTCTGCACCTGGGTCCATACCTGGTTCTACACCTGGGTCTACACTTGAGGCTGCACCTGAAACTGCACCTGGGTCTATACCTGAGACTGCACCTGGGTCTGCACTTCAGTCTGCACCTATGTCAACACATGGGTCTACACCTGGGGCTACACTTGGGTCTGCACCTGAGTCCACACCTGGGTCTGCATCTGGGTCTGAACCTGGGTCTACACCTGTGTCTGCACCTGGGCCCGCACTTGGGTCTGCACCTGGGTCTCCACCTGGGACTGCACTTGAGTCTGCACCTGGGTCTGCACCTGGGTCTGCACCTGGGTCTACACCTGGGTGTACACCTGGTTCTGCACCTGAGTCCACACATGGGTCTGCACCTGGGTGTACACCTTGTACTGTACTTGGGTCTGAATCTGGGTCTACACCTGAGTCTGCACCTGCGTCTGAACCTGCATGTGCACCTGGGTCTTCACCCGAGTCTACACCTGAGACTGCACCTGGGTCTATACGTGGTCTACACCTTGGTCTGCAGCTGGGTCTACACGTGGGTCTGCACCTGGGTCTATGGCTGGGTCTGCACTTAGGTCTACACCTGAGTCTGCACCTGGATGTGCACCTGGGTCTACACCTGAGTCTACACCAGGGTCTGCACCTGGGTCTACACCTGAGTCTATGCCTGGTTCTGCACCTGGGTCTATACCTGGGTCTGCACCTGGGTCTGCACCTTGATCTGCACTTGGGTCTACACCTGCGTCTGCACCTGGGTCTGCACCTGGGACTACATCTGGGTCTGCACCTGGGTCTGCACCTGGGTCTACATCTGTGTCTGCACCGGGGTCTGTACCTGGGTCTGCACCTGCGTCTATACCTGGTCTGCACCTGGGTCTGCACTTGTGTCTGCACCTGGGTCTATGGCTGTGTCTGCACATGGGTCTGCACTTGGGTCTACACCTGGGCCTGCACTGGGATGTGCACCTGGGTCTACACCTGAATCTACACCTGGGTCTGCACCTGGATCTACACCTGAGTCTGCACATGGGGCTGCTCCTGAGTCCATACCTGGATCTGCACCTGGGTCTGCACCTGGGTCTGCACCTAGGTCTACCCTTGGGTCTACACCTGCGTCTGCACCTGGGTCTGCACCTGGGACTACATCTGGGTCTGCACCTGGGTCTGCACCTGGGTCTACATCTGTGTCTGCACCGGGGTCTGTACCTGGGTCTGCACCTGCGTCTATACCTGGTCTGCACCTGGGTCTGCACTTGTGTCTGCACCTGGGTCTATGGCTGTGTCTGCACATGGGTCTGCACTTGGGTCTACACCTGGGCCTGCACTGGGATGTGCACCTGGGTCTACACCTGAATCTACACCTGGGTCTGCACCTGGATCTACACCTGAGTCTGCACATGGGGCTGCTCCTGAGTCCATACCTGGATCTGCACCTGGGTCTGCACCTGGGTCTGCACCTAGGTCTACCCTTGGGTCTACACCTGAGTCTGCACCTGGGACTGCCCCTGTGTCTACACCTTGTTCTGCACTTGGGTCTGTGCCTGGGTCTACACCTGAGTCGCACCTGAGACTGCACCTTGGTCTGCACCTGGGTCTACACTTGGGTCCGTACCTGGGTCTACACCTGAGTCTGCACTTGGGACTGTGCCTGAGTCTACACCTGGGTCTGCGCCTGGGTCTACACCTGAGTCTGCGCCTGGGTCTGCACCTTGATCTGCACCTGGATATACACCTGTGTCTGCACTTGTGTCTGAACCTGTGCCTACACCTGGATCTCCACCTGGGACTGCACCTGAGTCTGCACCTGGGTCCGCACATGGATCTGAACCTGGGTCTGCACCTGGGTCTGCACCTGCGTCTGCACCTGCGTCTGCAAATGGGTCTGAACCTGGATCTGCACCTGGGTGTACACCTGAGTCAGCACCTGAATCTACACCTGGGTCTACACCTGAGTCTGCACCTGGGACTGCACCTGAGTATATACTTGAGACTGCACCTGGGTCTACACCTGGGTCTGTGCCTGGGTCTACACTTGAGTCTGCACCTGGGACTGCACATGAGTCTACACCTGGGTCTGCCCCTGGGTCTGCACCTTTGTCTACGGCTGGGTCTGCACATGGGTCTGCACTTAGGTCTACACCTGGGTCTGCACATGGATGTGCACCTGAGTCTGCACCTGGGTCTGCATCTGAGTACACACCTGGGTCTGCACCTGGGTCTGCGCCTGGGTCTGCATCTGAGTCCACACCTGGGTCTGCACCTGGGTCTGTGCCTGGGTCTACACCTGAGTCGCACCTGAGACTGCACCTGGGTCTATACCTGGTCTGCACCTGGGTCTGCACTTGGAACTGCACCTGGGTCTTCACCTGAGTCTACACCTGAGTCTGTTCCTGGATCTGCACCTAAGTCTACCCTTGGGTCTACACCTGGGTCTACACCTGGGTCTGCACCTGGGTCTGAACCTGGGTCTGCCCCCATGTCTACCCTTGGGTCTACACCTGAGTCTCCACCTGGGTCTGCACCTCGGTCTACACCTGAGTTGCACCTGAGACTGCACCTGGGTCTATACCAGGTCTGCACCAGGGACAGCACCTGGGTCTACACCTGGGTCTATACCTGGGCCTGCACCTGTGTATGCACCTGTGTCTACACCTGGGTCTACACCTGGGTATTCACCTGTGTCTGCACCTGGGTCTGCACCTGGGGCTGCACCTGAGTCCACACCAGGGTCTACACCTGAGTCTACACCTGGGTGTGCACCTGGATCTACACCTGAGTCTACACATGGGGCTGCTCCTGTGTCCTCACCTGGATTTGCACCTGGGTCTGCACCTGGATCTGCATCTAGATCTACACCTGAGTCTGCACCTGGGTCTACACCTTGTTCTGCATTTAGTTCTGTGCCTGGGTCTAAACCTGAGTTGCACCTGAGACTGCACCTGTGTCTATACCTGGTCGGCACCTGCGTCTGCACCTGGGTCTACACCTGCATCTGCACCTGGGTCTACACCTGAGTCTGCACCTGGGTCTACACCTGGGTCTGGACCTGGGTCTACACTTCGGTCTGCACCTGGGTCTGCACCTGGGTCTACACCTGGGTCTGCACCTGAGTCCACACCTGGGTCTGCACATGGGTCTGCACCTGGGTCTACACCTGGATCTGCACAGGGATGTGCACTTGGGTGTACACCTGGGTCTGCACCTGAATCTACACCTCGGTCTGCACCTGGGTCCATACCTGGTTCTACACCTGGGTCTACACTTGAGGCTGCACCTGAAACTGCACCTGGGTCTATACCTGAGACTGCACCTGGGTCTGCACTTCAGTCTGCACCTATGTCAACACATGGGTCTACACCTGGGGCTACACTTGGGTCTGCACCTGAGTCCACACCTGGGTCTGCATCTGGGTCTGAACCTGGGTCTACACCTGTGTCTGCACCTGGGCCCGCACTTGGGTCTGCACCTGGGTCTCCACCTGGGACTGCACTTGAGTCTGCACCTGGGTCTGCACCTGGGTCTGCACCTGGGTCTACACCTGGGTGTACACCTGGTTCTGCACCTGAGTCCACACATGGGTCTGCACCTGGGTGTACACCTTGTACTGTACTTGGGTCTGAATCTGGGTCTACACCTGAGTCTGCACCTGCGTCTGAACCTGCATGTGCACCTGGGTCTTCACCCGAGTCTACACCTGAGACTGCACCTGGGTCTATACGTGGTCTACACCTTGGTCTGCAGCTGGGTCTACACGTGGGTCTGCACCTGGGTCTATGGCTGGGTCTGCACTTAGGTCTACACCTGAGTCTGCACCTGGATGTGCACCTGGGTCTACACCTGAGTCTACACCAGGGTCTGCACCTGGGTCTACACCTGAGTCTACACCTGGGTCAGAACCTGGGTCTACACCTGGATCTGCACCTAGATCTGCGCCTGGGTCCGCACCTGGGTCTGCACCTAAGTCTACCCTTGGGTTTATACCTGGGTCTGCACCTGGGTCTATACCTGGGTCTGCACCTGAGTCCACACCTGGGTCTGCACCTGGGTCCGCACCTGGGTCTGATCCTGGGTCTGAACCTGCATCTGTACCTGGGTCTGCACCTGGGTCTATACCTGGGACTGCACCAGGGACAGCATCTGGGTCTACACCTGGGTCTATACCTGGGACTGCACCTGGGTCTACACCTGGGTATTCACCTTTGTCTGCACCTGTGTCTGCACCTGGGTCTGCACCTGGATCTGCACCTAGATCTACACCTGAGACTGCACCTAGGTCTACACCTGGGTCTGCACCTGGGTCCACACCTGAGTCTGGACCTGGGACTGCACCTGGGTCTACACCTTGTTCTGCACTTGGTTCTGTGCCTGGGTCTAAACCTGAGTTGCCCCTGAGACTGCACCTGGGTCTATACCTGGTCAGCACCTGGGTCTGATCCTGGGTCTGAACCTGCATCTGTACCTGGGTCTGCACCTGGGTCTATACCTGGGACTGCACCTGAGTCCACACCTGGGTCCGTACCTGGGTCTACACCCGGGTCTGCACCGAGTCTACACCTGGATCTGCACCTGGGTCTGAACCTGCGTGTTTACGTGGGTCTGCACCTGGTTCTACACCTGGGTCTACATGTGGCTCTACACCTGGGTCTGCACCTGGGTCTGCACCTGGTTCTGTACCTGGGTCCGTACATGGGTCTACACCTGCGTCTGCACCTGGGTCTACACCTGAGTCTGCACCTGCCTCTGCACCTTAGTCTATACCTGGGTCTGCATCGGAGTCTGCGCCTGTGTCGGCACCTGCATCTACACCTGGAGCTGCACCTGGTTTTGCACCTGGGTCTACACCTGGGTTTGCACTTGGGTCTGCACCTGGGTCTGCACCTGAGTCTGCACTTGGGTCTGCACTTGGGTCTGCACTTGGTTCTGCACCTGAGTCTGCACATGGGTCTGAACCTGGGTGTTCACCTGGGTCTGCACCTGGTTCTACACCTGGGTCCAAACCTGAGTCTACATCTGAGTCTATACCTGGGTCTGCACCTGAGTCTGCACTTGGGTCTACACTTGGGTCTGCACCTGGGTCTGCACCTGAGTCTCACCTGGATCTACACCTGAGTCTGCACCTGGGTTTCACCTGGATCTACACCTGAGTCTGCACCTGGGTCTACACCTGAGTCTGATCCTATGTCTGCACCTGGGTCTCACCTGAGTCTGCACCTCGGTCTGCACCTAGGTCTCACCTGGGTCTACTCCTGAGTCTGCACCTGGGGCTGCACCTGGATCTACACCTGGGTCTGCACCTTGGTCTGCACCTGGGTCTGCACCTGAATCTGCACCTGGTTCTGAACCTGGGTGTTCACCTGTGTGTTCACCTGGGTCTGCACCTTAGTCTATACCTGGGTCTGCACCTGAGTCTGCACCTGGGTCTCACCTGGATCTACACCTGAGTCTGCACCTGGGTCTGCACCTGGGTCTGCACCTGGTTCTGCACTTGGTTCTGCACCTGGGTCTGAACATGCATGTTTACGTGGGTCTGCCCCTGGTTCTACACCTGGGTCTACACATGGCTCTACAGCTGGGTCTGCACCTGGGTCTGCACCTGGGTCCCACCTGGATCTACACCTGCGTCTGCACCTGGGTCTGCACCTGGGTCTACACCTGGGTCTACACCGGGGTGTTCACCTGGGTCTGCACCTTGTTCTCCACCTGGGTCTACACCCTGGTCTACGCCCAAGTCTGCACCAGGGTCCGCACGTGAGTCTGCACGTTAGTCTATACCTGGGTGTGCACCTGAGTCTGCACTTGGGTCTGCACCTGGGTCTCACCTGGATGTACACCTGAGTCTGCACCTGAGTCTGCACTTGGGTCTGCACCTGGGTCTCACCTGGATGTATACCTGAGTCTGCACCTGGGTCTACACTTGAGTCTGCACCTATGTCTGCACCTGGGTCTCACCTGGAGCTGCACCTGAATCTGCATCTGGGTCTGCACCTGGTTCTGAACCTGGGTGTTCACCTGGATCTGCACCTCATTCTACACCTGGGTCTACACGTGGCTCTATACCTGAGACTGCACCTGGGTCTGCACCTGAGTCCGCACCTGGGTCTCACCTGGATCTACTGCTGAGTCTGCACCGGGGTCTGCTACTGAGTCTGCACCTGGGTCTGCACCTAGGTCTGCACCTGGGTCTGCACCTGAGTCTGCACTTGGGTCTGCACTTGGTTCTGTACCTGGGTCGACACCTTGGTCTACACTTGTGTCTGCACCGGGTCTACACCTAGATCTGCACCTGGGTCTGAACCTGCGTGTTTACGTGGGTCTGCACCTGGTTCTACACCTGGCTCTACACCTGGGTCTGTACCTGGGTCTGCACGTGAGTCTGCACGTCAGCCTATACCTGGGTCTGGACCTGAGTCTGCACCTGGGTCTCACTGGGATCTACGCCTGAGTCTGCACCTGGCTCTGCACCTGGGTCTCACCTGGGGCTGCACCTTAGTCTGCACCTGGGTCTGCACCTGGATCTACACCTGAGTCTGCACCTGGGTCTACACCTGATTCTGCACCTGGGTCTGCACCTGGGTGTACGCCTGGGTCTGCACCTGGGTCTACACCTGGGTCTGCACCTGGTTTACACCTGGGTCTACATCTGAGTCTGCATCTGGGTCTGAACCTGGGTCTGCACTTGGGTCTGCACCTTGGTCTGCACCTGAGTCTGCACCTGGGTCTCACCTGGATGTACACCTGAGTCTGCACCTGGGTCTACACCTGAGTCTGATCCTCTGTCTGCACCTTGGTCTCACCTGGGGCTGCACCTGAGTCTGCACCTCGGTCTGCACCTGGGTCTCACCTGGATCTACACCTGGGTCTGCACCTTGGTCTGCACCTGAGTCTGCACCTGTTTCTGAACCTGGGTGTTCACCTGGGTCTACACGTGGCTCTACACCGGGGTCTGCACCTGGGTCTGCACCTGAATCTGCACCTGGGTCTCACCTGGATCTACACCTGAGTCTGCACCTGGATCTACACCTGAGTCTGCATCTGGGTCTACACCTGGGTCTGCACCTGGGTCTACACCTTGGTCTACACCTGTGTCTGCACCGGGTCTACACCTGGATCTACACCTGGGTCTGAACCTGCGTGTTTACGTGGGTCTGCACCTGGTTCTACACCTGGGTCTACACATGGCTCTACACATGGGTCTGCGTCTGGGTCTGCACGTGAGTCTGCACTTTAGTCTATACCTGGGTCTGCACCTGAGTCTGCACCTGGGTCTGCACCTGAGTCTGCAAGTGGTTCTCACCTGGGTCTACACCTGGGTCAGAACCTGGGTCAGAACCTGGGTCGACACTAGGGCCTTCAACTGCGTCTAAACCTCGGTCTACGCCTGAGTCTGCACCTGGGTCTGCACCTGGGTTTCACCTGGGTCTACACCTGAGTCTGCACCTGGGTCTACACCTGAGTCTGCACCTATGTCTGCACCTGGGTCTCACCTGGAGCTGCACCTGAGTCTGCACCTGGGTCTGTACCTGGATCTCACCTTGATCTACTCCTGAGTCTGCACCTGGGTCTCATCTGGATCTACACCTGGGTCTGCACTTTGGTCTGCACCTGAGTCTGCACCTGGTTCTGAACCTGGGTGTTCACCTGGGTCTGCAACTGGGTCTGCACCTTAGTCTATACCTGGGTATGCACCTGAGTCTGCACCTGGGTCTCACCTGGGTCTACACCTGGGTCAGAACCTGCGTGTTTACGTGGGTCTGCACCTGGTTCTACACCTGGCACTACACCTGGGTCTCACCTGGGGCTGCACCTGAGTCTGCACCTGGGTCTGCACCTGGATCTACACCTGAGTCTGCACCTGGGTCTGCACCAGAGTCTGCACCTAGGTCTGCACCTGGGTCTCACCTGGGTCTACACCTGATTCTGCACCTGGGTCTGAACCTGGGTGTACGCCTGGGTCTGCACCTGGTTCTACACCTGGGTCTGCACCTGGTTTACAACTGGGTCTACATCTGAGTCTGCATCTGGGCCTGAACCTGGGTCTGCACTTGGGTCTGCACCTTGGTCTGCACCTGAGTCTGCACCTGGGTCTCACCTGGATCTACTCCTGAGTCTGCACCTGGGTCTCACCTGGATCTACACCTGGGTCTGCACCTTGGTCTGCACCTGGGTCTGCACCTGAGTCTGCACCTGTTTCTGAACATGGATGTTCACCTGGGTCTGCACCTGGTTCTACACCTGGGTCTACACGTGGCTCTACACCGGGGTCTGCACCGGGGTCTGCACCTGGGTCTGCACCTGGGTCTGCACCTGGATCTACACCTGAGTCTGCACCTGGGTCTGCACGTGGGTCTCACCTGGATCTACTCCTGAGTCTGCACCTGGGTCTGCACGTGAGTCTGCACCTGAGTCTGCACTTGGGTCTGTACTTGGTTCTGCACCTGGGTCTGCACCTGTGTCTACACCTGGGTCTGCACCTGGGTCTGAACCTGCGTGTTTACGTTTTTCTGCACCTGGTTCTACACCTGGGTCTACACATGGCTCTAAACATTGGTCTGCATCTGGGTCTGCACGTGAGTCTGCACTTTAGTCTATACCTGGGTCTGCACCTGAGTCTACACCTGGGTCTCACCTGGATGTACACCTGAGTCTGCACCTGGGTCTGCACCTGAGTCTGCACCTGGGTCTCACCTGGATGTACACCTGGGTCTGCACCTGGGTCTGCACCTGAGTCTGCAAGTGGTTCTCACCTGGGTCAGAACCTGGGTCGACACCAGGGCCTTCAACTGCGTCTAAACCTCGGTCTACGCCTGAGTCTGCACCTGGGTCTGCACCTGGATCTCACCTTGATCTACTCCTGAGTCTGCACCTGGGTCTCATCTGGATCTACACCTGGGTCTGCACTTTGGTCTGCACCTGAGTCTGCACCTGGGTCTCACCTGGGTCTACACCTGGGTCTGCACCTGGGTCTGCACCAGAGACTGCACCTGGGTCTGCACCTGAGTCTGCACCTGGGTCCGCACCTTAGTCTATACCTGGGTCTGCATCTGAGTCTGCATCTGTGTCTGCACCTGGATCTACACCTGAGACTGCACCTGGGTCTGCACCTGAGTCTGCATCTGTGTCTGCACCTGGATCTGCACCTGGATCTACACCTGAGACTGCACCTGGGTCTGCACCTGAGTCTGCACCTAGGTCTGAACCTGGGTGTTCACCTGGGTCTGCACCTGGTTCTACACCTGGGTCTACACCTGAGTCTGCACCTTAGTCTATACCTGGGTCTTCACCTGAGTCTGCTCCTGGGTCTCACCTGGATCTACACCTGAGTCTGCACCTGGGTCTACACCTGAGTCTGATGCTATGTCTGCACCTGGGTCTCACCTGGGGCTGCACCTGAGTCTGCACCTAGGTCTGCACCTGGGTCGCACCTGGGTCTCACCTGGATCTACCCCTGAGTCTGCACCTGGGTCTCACCTGGATCTACACCTGGGTCTGCACCTTGGTCTGCACCTGAGTCTGCACCTGGTTCTGAACCTGGGTGTTCACCTGGGTCTACACGTGGCTCTGCACCTGGGTCTGCACCTTAGTCAGTACCTGGGTCTGCACCTGAGACTTCACCTGGGTCTCACCTGGATCTACATCTGAGTCTGCACCTGGGTCTGCACCTGGGTCTCACCTGGATCTACTCCTGAGTCTGCACCTGGGTCTACACCTGGATCTGCACCTGGGTCTGAACCTGCGTGTTTACGTGGGTCTGCACCTGGTTCTACACCTGGGTCTGTACCTGGGTCTGCACTTGGGTCTGCGCCTGGGTCAGCACCTGGGTCTGCACCTGAGTCTGCACCTGAGTCTGCACCTGGGTCTGCACCTGAGTCTGCACTTGGGTCTGCACTTGGTTCTGCACCTGGGTCTACACCTTGGTCTACACTTGTCACTGCACCGGGTCTACATCTGGATCTGCACCTGGGTCTGAACCTGCGTGTTTACGTGGGTCTGCACCTGCTTCTACACCTGGGTCTGTACCTGGGTCTGCACGTGAGTCTGCACTTTAGCCTATACCTGGGTCTGGACCTGAGTCTGCACTTGGGTCTGCGCCTGGGTCTGCACCTGAGACTGCACCTGGGTCTCACTGGGATCTACGCCTGAGTCTGCACCTGGCTCTGCACCTGGGTCTGAACCTGGGTCAGCCCTGGGTCTCACCTGGGTGTACACCTGGTTCTGCACCTGGGTCTACACCTGTATCTGCACCTGGGTCTGCACGTGAGTCTGCACATTAGTCTAAACCTGGGTGTACAACTGGCTCTACACCTGTGTCTGTTCCTGGGTCTGCACCTTGGTCTGCACCTGGGTCTGCACCTGAGTCTGCACCTGGTTCTGAACCTGGGTGTTCACCTGGGTCTGCACCTTGGTCTGCACCTTAGTCTATACCTGGGTATGCACCTGAGTCTGCACCTGGGTCTCACCTGGGTCTACACCTGGGTCAGAACCTGAGTCTACACCTGGGTCTGAACCTGGGTCGACACCTGGGTCTTCAGCTGGGTGTTCACCTGGGTCTGCACCTTGCTCTCCACCTGGGTCTACACTCCGGTTTACGCCTGAGTCTGCACCTGGGTCCACACGTAAGTCTGCACATTAGTCTATACCTGGGTTTGCATCTGACTCTGCACTTGGGTCTGCACCTGAGTCTGCACCTGGGTATCACCTGGATTTACACCTGTGTCTGCACCTGGGTCTACACCTGAGTCTGCACCTATGTCTACACCTAGGTCTCACCTGGGTCTACACCTGAGTCTGCACCTATGTCTGCACCTGGGTCTGCACCTTAGTCTATACCTGGGTCTGCACCTGAGTCTGCGCTTGGGTCTCCACCTTGGTCTGCACCTGAGTCCGCACCTGGGTCTCACCTGGATCTACACCTGGGTCTGCACCTGGGTCCGCACCTGGGTCTCACCTGGATTTACTCCTGAATCTGCACCGGGGTCTGCTACTGAGTCTGCACCTGGCTCTGCACCTAGGTCTGCACCTGAGTCTGCACCTGAGTCTGCACGTGGGTCTGCACTTGGTTCTGCACCTGGGTCTACACCTTGGTTTACACCTGTGTCCGCACCGGATCTACACCTGGAGCTGCACCTGGGTCTGAACCTGCGTGTTTACGTGGGTCTGCACCTGGTTCTACACCTGGCTCTACACCTGGGTCTGCACCTGGGTCTGCACCTGCGTCTCACCTGGATTTACAGCTGGGTCTGCACCTGGATCTACACCTGAGTCTGTGCCTGGGTCTACACCTGAGTCTGCACCTATATCTGCACTGGGTCTCACCTGGATCTACTCCTGAGTCTGCACCTGGGTCTACACCTGGGTCTGCACCTTGGTCTGCACCTGAGTCTGCACCTGATTCTGAACCTGGGTGTTCACCTGGGTCTGCACCTCATTCTACACCTGGGTCTCCACCTGGGTCTGCACCTTAGTCTATACCTGGGTCTGCATCTGAGTCTGCGCTTGAGTCTCCACCTAGGTCTGCACCTGGGTCCGCACCTGGGTCTCACCTGGATCTGCACCTGAGTCTGCACCTGGGTCTGCACCTGGGTCTGCACCTGGGTCTCACCTGGATCTACTCCTGAGTTTGCACCGGGGTCTGCTACTGAGTCTGCACCTGGGTCTGCACCTAGGTCTGCACCTGGGTCTGCACCTGAGTCTGCACTTGGGTCTGCACTTGGTTCTGCACCTGGGTCTACACTTTGGTCTACACCTGTGTCTGCACTGGGTCTACACCTGGATCTGCACCTGGGTCTGAACCTGCGTGTTTACGTGGGTCTGCACCTGGCTCTACACCTGGGTCTGTGCCTGGGTCTGCACAATAGTCTGCACGTTAGTCTATACCTGGGATGGCACCTGAGTCTGCACTTGGGTCTGCACCTGGGTCTGTACCTGAGACTGCTCCTGGGTCTCACCGGGATCTACACCTGAGTCTGCACCAGGGTCTGCACCTGGGTCTCACCTGGGGCTGCAATTAGTTTGCACCTGGGTCTCACCTGGATCTACACCTGAGTCTGCACCTGGGTCTGCACCAGAGCCTGCAGCTAGGTCTGCACCTGGGTCTGCACCTGGGTCTCACCTGGGTCTCACCTGGTTGTGCACCTGGGTCTGCACCTGGATCTGCACCTGGGTCTGCACATGGGTCTACACCTGGATCTCCACCTGGATCTGCACCTGGTTCTGAACCTGGGTGTTCACCTGGGTCTGCACCTGGTTCTACACCTGGGTCTACACGTGGCTCTACACCTTGGTCTGCACCTGGGTCTGCATCTTAGTCTATACCTGGGTCTGCACCTGGGTCTCACCTGGATCTACTTCTGAGTCTGCACCTGAGTCTGCACCTAGGTCTGCATCTACATCTGCACCTGGGTCTGCACCTGAGTCTGCACCTGACTCTGCACGGGTCTGCACTTGGTTCTGCACCTGGGTCTACACCTTGGTCTACACCTGTGTCTGCACCGGGTCTACACCTGGATCTGCATCTGGGTCTGAACCTGCGTGTTTATGTGGGTCTGCACCTGGGTCTACGCCTGGCTCTACACCTGAGTCTCACCTGGGGCTGCACCTTAGTCTGCACCTGGGTCTCACCAGGATCTACACCTGAGTCTGCACCTGGGTCTGCACCTGAGTCTCACCTGGATCTACACCTGAATCTGCACCTGGGTCTGCACCAGAGTCTGCACCTAGGTCTTCACCTGGGTCTCACTTGTGTCTACACCTGATTCTGCACCTGGGTCTGAACCTGGGCGTACACCTGAGTCTGCACCTGGATCTGCACCTGGGTCTGCACGTGGGTCTGCACCTGTGTCTGACCCTGCGTGTTTATGTGGGTCTGCACCTGGCTCTACACCTGAGTCTCACCTGGGGCTGCACCTTCGTCTGCAACTGGGTCTCACCTGGATCTACACCTGAATCTGCACCTGTGTCTGAACCTGGGTGTACACTTGGATCTGGACCTGGGTCTACACCTGGGTCTGCACCTGGTTCTACACCTGGGTCTACACCTGAGTCTGCACCTGGGTCTGCATCTTAGTCTATACCTGGGTCTGCATCTGAATCTGCACCTGTGTCGGCACCTGGATCTACACCTGAGACTGCACCTGGGCATGCACCTGGGTCTGCACCTGGGTCTACACCTGGGTCTGAACCTGGGACAGCCCTGGGTCTCACCTGGGTGAATACCTGGGTGTACACCTGGGTCTGCACCTGGGTCTGCACATGAGTCTGCACCTTGGTATCACCTGGGACTACACCTGGGTCTGAACCTGGGTCGACACCTGGGTCTTCAGCTGCGTCTAAACCTGGGTCTACACCTGGGTCTACGCCTGAGTCTGCACCTGGGTACGCACGTAAGTCTGCACATTAGTCTATACCTGGGTTTGCATCTGAGTCTGCACTTGGGTCTGCACCTGGGTCTCACCTGGGTCTGCACCTGGGTCTCACCTGAGTCTGCACCTATGTCTGCACCTGGGTCTCACCTGGGTCTACACCCGGGTCTGCACCTTGGTCTGCACCTGAGTCTGCACCTGATTCTGAACCTGGGTATTCACCTGGGTCTGCACCTCATTCTACACCTGGGTCTGCACCTGGGTCTGCACCAGAGACTGCACCTGGATCTACACCTGAGTCTGCACCGGGGTCTGCTACTGAGTCTGCACCTGGGTTTGCACCTGAGTCTGCACCTGAGTCTGCACTTGGGTCTGAACTTGGTTCTGTACCTGGGTCTACACCTTGGTCTACACCTGTGTCTGCACCGGGTCTACACCTGGATCTGCACCTGGGTCTCAACCTGCGTGTTTACGTGGGTCTGCACCTGGTTCTACACCTGGCTCTACACCTGGGTCTGCACTTGGGTCTGCACGTGAGTCTGTATGTTAGTCTATACCTGGGTCTGCACCTGAGTCTGCACTGATCTGCACCTGGGTCTCACCTGGATCTACACCTGAGTCTGCACCTGGGTCTACACCTGAGTCTGCACCTTTGTCTGCACTTGGGTCTCACCTGGGTCTACACATGAGTCTGCACCTATGTCTGCACCTGAGTCTGCACCTGGGTCTGCACTTGGGTCTCACCTGGATCTACTCCTGAGTCTGCACGTGGGTCTCACCTGGATCTACACCTGGGTCTGCACCTTAGTCTGCACCTGAGTCTGCACCTGGTTCTGAACCTGGGTGTTCACCTGGGTCTGCACCTCATTCTACACCTGGGTCTACACGTGGCTCTACACCTGGGTCTGCACCTGGGTCTGCACCTTAGTCTATACCTGGGTCTGCATCTGAGTCTGCACCTGTGTCGCCACCTGGATCTACACCTGAGCCTGCACCTGAGCCTGCACCTGAGTCTGCACCTGAGTCTGCACCTGAGTCTGCACCTTTGTCTCATCTGGTCTACACCTGGGTCAGAACCTGAGTCTACACCTGGGTCTAAACCTGGGTCTACACCTGGGTCTACGCTTGAATCTGCACCTGGGTACGCACGTAAGTCTGCACATTAGTCTATACCTGGGTTTGCATCTGAGTCTGCACCTGGGTCTGCATCGGGGTCTCACCTGGATGTACACCTGAGTCTGCACCTGGGTCTGCACCTGGGTCTCACCTGGATCTACACCTTAGTCTGCACCTGGGTCTGCACCTGAGTCTGCACCTGGGTCGACACCTGTGTTTGCACCGGGTCTACACCTGGATCTGCACCTGGGTCTGAACCTGTGCGTTTACGTGGGTCTGCACCTGGTTCTACACCTGGCTCTACATCTAGGTTTGCACGTGAGTCTGCACCTGGGTCTGCACCTGGGTCTCACCTGGATCTACACCTGAGTCTGCACCTGGGTCTACACCTGAGTCTGCACCTTTGTCTGCCTCTGGGTCTCACCTGGGTCTACACCTGAGTCTGCACCTATGTCTGCACCTGGGTCTCACCTGGAGCTGCACCTGAGTCTGCACCAGGGTCTGCACTTGGGTCTCACCTCAATCTACTCCTGAGTCTGCACCTGGGTCTACACCTGAGTCTGCACCTATGTCTGCACCTGGGTCTCACCTGGGTCTCCACCTGGGTCTCACCTGGGTCGACACCTGAGTCTGCACCTATGTCTGCACCTGGGTCTCACCTGGAGCTGCACCTGAGTCTGCACTTGGGTCTGCACCTGGGTCTCACCTGGATCTACTCCTGAGTCTGCTCCTGGGTCTCACCTGGATCTACACCTGGGTCTGCACCTCGGTCTGCACCTGAGTCTGCACCTGAGTCTGCACCTGATTCTGAACCTGGGTCTGCACCTGGGTCTGCACCTGGGTCTGCACCTGAGTCTGCACTTGGTTCTGCACCTGGGTCTACACCTTGGTCTACACCTGTGTCTGCACTGGGTCTACACCTGTGTCTGAACCTGCGTGTTTACGTGGGTCTGCACCTGGTTCTACACCTGGCTCTATACCTGGGTCTGCACCTGAGTCTGCACTTGGGTCTGCACCTGGGTCTGCACCTGAGACTGCGCCTGGGTCTCACCGGGATGTACAGCTAAGTCTGCACCTGAGTCTGCACCTGGGTCTCACCTGGGGCTGCACCTTAGTCTGCACCTGGGTCTCACCTGGGTCTGCACCTGAGTCTGTACCTGGGTCTGAACCTGGGTCAGCCCTGGGTCTCACCTGGGTGTACACCTGGGTCTGCACCGAGGTCTACACCTGGGTCTGCACCTGGTTCTGCACCTGGGTCTACACCTGGATCTGCACCTGGGTCTGCACGTGAGTCTGCACATTAGTCTGAACCTGGGTGTACACCTGGCTCTACGCCTGAGTCTGCACCTGGGTCTGCACCTGGATCTACACCTGGGTCTGCCCCTGAGTCTGCACCTGGGTCTACACGTGGCTCTACACCTGAGTCTGCACCTGGGTCTCACCTGGAACTTCACCTGAGTCTGCACCTGGGTCTGCACCTGGGTCTCACCTGGATCTACTCCTGAGTCTGCATCTGGGTCTGCACCAGAGCCTGCACCTGGGTCTGCACTTGGGTCTGCACTTGGTTCTGCACCTGGGTCTACACCTTGGTCTACACCTGTGTCTGCACCGGGTCTACACCTGGATCTGCACCTGGAACTGAACCTGCGTGTTTACGTGGGTCTGCACCTGGTTCTACACCTGGCTCTACACCTGAGTCTGCAACTGGGTCTGCACCTTAGTCTATACCTGGGTCTGCATCTGAGTCTGCGCCTGTGTCGGCACCTGCATCTACACCTGTGACTGCACCTGGGTCTGCACCTGGGTCTACACCTGAATCTGCACCTATGTCTGCACCTGGGTCTCACCTGGAGCTGCACCTGAGTCTGCACTTGGGTCTGCACCTGTGTCTCACCTGGATCTACTCCTGAGTCTGCTCCTGGGTCTCACCTGGATCTACACCTGGGTCTGCACCTCGGTCTGCACCTGAGTCTGCACCTGAGTCTGCACCTGATTCTGAACCTGGGTCTGCACCTGGGTCTACACTTGGGTTTACACGTGGCTCTACACCTGGGTCTGCACCTGGGTCTGCACCTGGGTCTGCACCTGAGTCTGCACTTGGTTCTGCACCTGGGTCTACACCTTGGTCTACACCTGTGTCTGCACTGGGTCTACACCTGTGTCTGAACCTGTGTGTTTACGTGGGTCTGCACCTGGTTCTACACCTGGCTCTATACCTGGGTCTGCACCTGAGTCTGCACTTGGGTCTGCACCTGGGTCTGCACCTGAGACTGCGCCTGGGTCTCACCGGGATGTACAGCTAAGTCTGCACCTGAGTCTGCACCTGGGTCTCACCTGGGGCTGCACCTTAGTCTGCACCTGGGTCTCACCTGGGTCTGCACCTGAGTCTGTACCTGGGTCTGAACCTGGGTCAGCCCTGGGTCTCACCTGGGTGTACACCTGGGTCTGCACCGGGGTCTACACCTGGGTCTGCACCTGGTTCTGCACCTGGGTCTACACCTGGATCTGCACCTGGGTCTGCACGTGAGTCTGCACATTAGTCTGAACCTGGGTGTACACCTGGCTCTACGCCTGAGTCTGCACCTGGGTCTGTACCTGGATCTACACCTGGGTCTGCCCCTGAGTCTGCACCTGGGTCTACACGTGGCTCTACACCTGAGTCTGCACCTGGGTCTCACCTGGAACTTCACCTGAGTCTGCACCTGGGTCTGCACCTGGGTCTCACCTGGATCTACTCCTGAGTCTGCATCTGGGTCTGCACCAGAGCCTGCACCTGGGTCTGCACTTGGGTCTGCACTTGGTTCTGCACCTGGGTCTACACCTTGGTCTACACCTGTGTCTGCACCGGGTCTACAACTGGATCTGCACCTGGAACTGAACCTGCGTGTTTACGTGGGTCTGCACCTGGTTCTACACCTGGCTCTACACCTGAGTCTGCAACTGGGTCTGCACCTTAGTCTATACCTGGGTCTGCATCTGAGTCTGCGCCTGTGTCGGCACCTGCATCTACACCTGAGACTGCACCTGAATCTGCACCTGGGTCAACACCTGGGTCTGCACCGGGGTCTATGCCTGAGTCTGCACCTGGGTCTGCACCTGGATCTACACCTTGGTCTGCACCTGAGTCTGCACCTGGGTCTCACCTGGATGTACTCCTGAGTCTGCACCTGGGTCTACACCTGTGTCTGCACCGGGTCTACACCTGGATCTGCACCTGGGTCTGAACCTGCATGTTTACGTGGGTCTGCACCTGGTTCTACACCTGGCTTTACACCTGGGTCTGCACCTGAGTCTGCACCTGAGTCTGCACGTGAGTCTGCACGTTAGTCTATACCTAGGTCTGCACCTGAGTCTGCACTTGGGTCTGCACCTGGATCTACGCCTGAGTCTACACCTGGGTCTCATCTGGATCTTCACCTGAGTCTGCACCTGAGTCTGCACCTGGGTCTCACCTGGGGCTGCACCTGGGTCTCATCTGGATCTACACCTGAGTCTGCACGTGGGTCTGCACCTGGGTCTACACCTGAATCTGTACCTAGGTCTGCACCTGGGTCTACACCTGGGTCTACACCTGAGTCTGCACCTAGTTCTGCACCTGGGTGTGCACCTAAATCTGCACCTGGGTCAGCCCTGGTTCTCACCTGGGTGTACACCTGGGTCTGCACCGGGGTCTACACCTGGGTCTGCACCTGGTTCTGCACCTGGGTCTACACCTGGATCTGCACCTGGGTCTGCACGTGAGTCTGCACATAAGTCTGAACCTGGGTGTACACCTGGCTCTACACCTGGATATGTTCCTGGATCTACTCCTGAGTCTGCACCTGGGTCTGAACCTGAGTCTGCACCTGGTTCCGAACCTGGGTGTTCACCTGGGTCTGCACCTGGTTCTACACCTGGGTCTACACGTGGCTCTACACCTGGGTCTGCACCTGGGTCTGCACCTTAGTCTATACCTGGGTCTGCACCTGAGTCTGCACCTTTGGTCTCACCTGGATCTACTCCTGGGTCTGCACCTGGGTCTGCACCTGAGTCTGCACTTGGGTCTGCACTTGGTTCTGCACCTGGTTCCGCACCTGGGTCTACACCTTGGTCTACACCTGTGTCTACACTGGGTCTACAACTGGATCTGCACCTGGGTCAGAACTTGCGTGTTTACGTGGGTCTGTACCTTGTTCTACACCTGGCTCTACACCTGGGTCTAAACCTGGATCTGCACCTGGGTCTGAACCTGCGTGTACACCTGGGTCTCCACGTGTGTCTGCACGTTAGTCTATACCTGGGTCTGCACCTGAGTCTGGACTTGGGTCTGCACCTGGGTCTGCACCTGGGTCTCACCTGGATCTACCCCTGATTCTGCACCTGGGTCTGAACCTGGGTTTGCACCTTAGTCGGCACCTGGGTCTCACCGGAATCTTGCCCTGGGTCTCACCTGGGTCTACACCTGATTCTGTACCTGGGTCTGAACCTGGGTGTACACCTGGGTCTACACCTGGGTCTGCATCTGAGTCTGCGCCTGTGTCGGCACCTGCATCTACACCTGAGATTGCACCTAGGTCTGCACCTGAGTCGGCACCTAGGTCTGCACCTGGGTCTACACCAGAGTCTGCACCTGGGTCTGCACCCGGGTCAGCCCTGTGTCTCACCTGGGTGTACACCTGGGTCTGCACCTGGTTCTGCACCTGGGTCTACACCTGGATCTGCACCTGTGTCTGCACGTGAGTCAGCATATTAGTCTGAACCTGGGTGTACACCTTGGTCTGCAACTGGGTCTCACCTGGGTCTGCACCTGAGTCTGCACCTGGGTCTCACCTGGGTCTACACCTGGGTCAGAACCTGAGTCTACACCTGGGTCTGAACCTGGGTCGACACCTGGGTCTTCAGTTGCGTCTAAACCTGGGTCTACACCTGGGTGTTCACCAGGGTCTGCACCTTGTTCTCCACCTGGGTCTACAACCTGGTCTACGCCGGGGTCTATACCCCGGTCTACGCACCTTAGTCTATACCTGAGTCTGCACCTGGGTATGCACGTAAGTCTGCACATTAGTCTATAGCTGGGTTTGCATCTGAGTCTGCACTTGGATCTACACCTGAGTCTGCACCTATGTCTGCACCTGGCTCTCACCTGGAGCTGCACCTGAGTCTGCACCTGGGTCTCACCTGGGTCAGAACCTGAGTCTACACCTGGGTCTGAACCTGGGTCGACACCTGGGTCTTCAGTTGCGTCTAAACCTGGGTCTACGCCTGGGTGTTCACCTGGGTCTGCACCTTGTTCTCCACCTGGGTCTACAACCTGGTCTACGCCTGGGTCTACACCCCGGTCTACGCACCTTAGTCTATACCTGAGTCTGCACCTGGGTGCGCACGTAAGTCTGCACATTAGTCTATAGCTGGGTTTGCATCTGAGTCTGCACTTGGATCTACACCTGAGTCTGCACCTATGTCTGCACCTGGCTCTCACCTGGAGCTGCACCTGAGTCTGCACCTGGGTCTCACCTGGATCTACTCCTGAGTCTGCACTTGGGTCTCACCTGGATCTACACCTGGGTCTGCACCTTGGTCTGCACCTGATTCTGAACCTGGGTCTGCACCTTAGTCTCTACCTTGGTCTGCACCTGATTCTGCGCTTGGGTCTCCACCTGGGTATGCAACTGAGTCGGTAACTGGGTCTCAGCTGGATCTACACCTGAGTCTGCACATGGGTCTGCACTTGGGTCTGCACTTCGTTCTGCACCTGGGTATACACCTTGGTCTACACCTGTGTCTGCACCGGGTCTACACCTGGATCTGTACCTGTGTCTGAACCTGTGTGTTTACGTGGGTCTGCACCTGGTTCTACACCTGGCTCTACACCTGGGTCTGCACCTGGGTCTGCACGTGAGTCTGCACTTTAGTCTATACCTGGGTCTGCACCTGAGTCTGCACTTGGGTCTGCACCTGGGTCTCACCGGGATCTACTCCTGAGTCTGCACCTGAGTCTGCACCTGGGTCTCACCTGGGGCTGCACCTTAGTCTGCACCTGGGTCTCACCTGGATCTACACCTAAGTCTGCACCTGGGTCTGCACAAGAGTCTGCACCTAGGTCTGCACCTGGGTCTCACCTGGATCTACACCTGATTCTGCACCTGGGTCTGAACCTGGGTGTACACCTGGGTCTCCACCTGGGTCCACACCTGGGTTTACACCTGGGTCTGCACCTGGGTCTACACCTGGGTCTACACCTGAGTCTGCACCTGGGTCTGCACCTTAGTCTATACCTGGGTCTGCATCTGAGTCTGCGCCTGTGTCGGCACCTGGGTCTACACCTGATTCTGCACCTGGATCTGAACCTGGGTGTACGCCTAGGTCTGCACCTGGGTCTACACCTGGATCTTCACCTGGTTCTACACCTGGGTCTACACCTGAGTCTGCACCTGGGTGTGCACGTTAGTGTATACCTGGGTCTGCATCTGAGTCTGCGCCTGTGTCGGCACCTGGATCTACACCTGAGACTGCACCTGGGTCTGCACCTGAGTCTGTACCTAGGTCTGCACCTGGATCTTCACCTGGTTCTACACCTGGGTCTACAACTGAGTCTGCACCTGGTTCTACAGCTGGTTCTAGACCTGAGTCTGCACCTGGGTCTACACCTGAGTCTGCACCTGGGTCTGCACCTGATTCTGTACCTAAGTCTGGACCTGGTTCTACACCTGAGTCTGCACCTGGGTCTACACCTGGGTCAGAAGCTGCGTGTTTATGTGGGTCTGCACCTGGTTCTACACCTGGATCTACACCTGGGTCTTCACCTTGGTCTGGACCTGGTTCCGAACCTGGGTGTTCACCTGGGTCTGCACCTGGTTCTACACCTGGGTCTGCACCTGGGGCTGCACCTTAGTCTGCACCTGGGTCTCACCTGGATCTACATCTAAGTCTGCACCTGGGTCTGCACCTGGGTCTCACCTGGGTCTACACCTGATTCTGCACCTGGATCTGAACCTGGGTGTACACCTAGGTCTGCACCTGGGTCTACACCTGGATCTTCACCTGGTTCTAAACCTGGGTCTACACCTGAGTCTGCACCTGGTTCTACACCTGGTTCTACACCTGAGACTGCACCTGGGTCTGCACCTGATTCTGTACCTAAGTCTGCACCTGGTTCTACACCTGAGTCTGCACCTGGGTCTACACCTGGGTCAGAACCTGCGTGTTTATGTGGGTCTGCACCTGGTTCTACACCTGGATCTACACCTGGGTCTGCACCTTGGTCTGGACCTGGTTCCGAACCTGGGTGTTCACCTGGGTCTGCACCTGGTTCTACACCTGGGTCTGCACCTGGGGCTGCACCTTAGTCTGCACCTGGGTCTCACCTGGATCTACATCTAAGTCTGCACCTGGGTCTGCACCTGGGTCTCACCTGGGTCTACACCTGATTCTGCACCTGGATCTGAACCTGGGTGTACACCTAGGTCTGCACCTGGGTCTACACCTGGATCTTCACCTGGTTCTACACCTGGGTCTACACCTGAGTCTGCACCTGGGTCTGCACCTTAGTCTATACCTGGGTCTGCACCTGGGTCTACGCCTGAGTCTGCCCCTGGTTCTACACCTGGTTCTACAGCTGAGACTGCACCTGGGTCTACACCTGGGTCAGAACCTGCTTGTTTACGTGGGTCTGCACCTGGTTCTACACCTGGATCTACACCTGGGTCTGCACCTTGGTCTGGACCTGGTTCTACACCTGGATCTGCACCTGGTTCTACACCTGGATCTACACCTGGGTCTGCACCTTGGTCTGGACCTGGTTCTACACCTGGATCTACACCTGGGTCTGCACCTTGGTCTGCACCTGGGTCTGCATCTGAGTCTGCACCTGGTTCAGAACCTGGGTGTTCACCTGGGTCTGCACCTGGTTCTACACCTGGGTCTGCACCTGGGGCTGCACCTTAGTCTATACCTGGGTCTGCATCTGAGTCTGCGCCTGTGTCGGCACCTGGATCTACACCTGAGACTGCACCTGGGTCTGCACCTGAGTCTGTACCTAGGTCTGCACCTGGATCTTCACCTGGTTCTACACCTGGGTCTACACCTGAGTCTGCACCTGGTTCTACACCTGGATCTACACCTGGGTCTGCACCTTGGTCTGCACCTGGGTCTGCACCTGAGTCTGCACCTGGTTCCGAAGCTGGGTGTTCACCTGGTTCTACACCTGGGTCTGCACCTTGATCTGCACCTTAGTCTATACCTGGGTCTGCACCTGGGTACGCACGTACGTCTGCACATTAGTCTATACCTGGGTTTGCATCTGAGTCCGCACCTATGTCTGCACCTGGGTCTCACCTGGGTCTACACCTGAGTCTGCACCTATGTCTGCACCTGGGTCTCACCTGGGTCTACACCTGAGTCTGCACCTATGGCTACACCTGGGTCTACACCTGGGTGTTCACCTGGGTCTGCACCTTGTTCTCCACCTGGGTCTACAACCCGGTCTACGCCTGGGTCTACACCCCGGTCTACGCACCTTAGTCTATACCTGGGTCTGCATCTGAGTCTGCACCTGTGTCAGCACCTGGATCTACACCTGAGACTGCACCTCGGTCTGCACCTGGGTCTGCACCTGGGTCTACACCTGGGTCTGCACCTGTGTCTGTACCTAGGTCTGCACCTGGATCTTCACCTGGTTCTACACCTGGGTCTACACCTGGTTCTACACCTGGTTCTACACCTGAGTCTGCACCTGGGTCTACACCTGGGTCTGCACCTGATTCTGTACCTAGGTCTGCACCTGGGTCTACACCTGAGTCTGCACCTGGTTCTACACCTGGATCTACACCTGGGTCTGCACCTTGGTCTGCACCTGGGTCTGCACCTGAGTCTGCACCTGGTTCCGAAGCTGGGTGTTCACCTGGTTCTACACCTGGGTCTGCACCTTGATCTGCACCTTAGTCTATACCTGGGTCTGCACCTGGGTACGCACGTACGTCTGCACATTAGTCTATACCTGGGTTTGCATCTGAGTCCGCACCTATGTCTGCACCTGGGTCTCACCTGGGTCTACACCTGAGTCTGCACCTATGTCTGCACCTGGGTCTCACCTGGGTCTACACCTGAGTCTGCACCTATGGCTACACCTGGGTCTACACCTGGGTGTTCACCTGGGTCTGCACCTTGTTCTCCACCTGGGTCTACAACCCGGTCTACGCCTGGGTCTACACCCCGGTCTACGCACCTTAGTCTATACCTGGGTCTGCATCTGAGTCTGCACCTGTGTCAGCACCTGGATCTACACCTGAGACTGCACCTCGGTCTGCACCTGGGTCTGCACCTGGGTCTACACCTGGGTCTGCACCTGTGTCTGCACCTGGGTGTGCACCTGGGTCTGAACCTGGGTCTACACCTGGATATGCACCTGGGTCTGCACTTGGGTCTGCACCTGGTTCTACACCTGGGTCTGCACTTGGGTCTGCACCTGGTTCTACACCTGGGTCTGCACCTGGGTCTGCACCTGAGTCTGCACCTGGGTCTCACTGGGATCTACGCCTGAGTCTGCACCTGGCTCTGCACCTGGGTCTCACCTGGGGCTGCACCTTAGTCTGCACCTGGGTCTCACCTGGATCTACACCTGAATCTGCTCCTGGGTCTGTTCCTGGATCTGCACCTGAGTCTGCACCTGGATCTACTCCTGAGTCTGCACCTGGGTCTCACCTGGATCTACACCTGGGTCTGCACCTGGGTCTGCACCTGGGTCTGCACCTGGTTCCGAACCTGGGTGTTCACCTGGGTCTGCACCTGGTTCTACACCTGGGTCTACACGTGGCTCTACACCTGGGTCTGTACCTGGGTCTGCACCTTAGTCTATACCTGGGTCTGCACCTGAGTCTGCACCTGGGTCTGCACCTGGGTCTCACCTGGGTCTACACCTGATTCTGCACCTGGGTCTGAACCTGGGTGTACACCTGGGTCTGCACCTGAGTCGGTACCTAGGTCTGCACCTGGGTCTGCACCTGGGTGTGCACCTGGGTCTACACCTGGGTCTGAACCTGGATCAGCCCTGGGTCCACACCTGGGTCTGCATCTGGGTCTACACCTGGGTCTACACCTGAGTCTGCAACTGGGTCTGCACCTGAGTCGGTACCTAGGTCTGCACCTGGGTCTGCACCTGGGTCTACACCTGGGTCTGAACCTGGATCAGCCCTGGGTCTCACCTGGGTGTACACCTGGGTCTGCACCGGGGTCTACACCTGGATCTGCACCTGGGTCTGCACGTGAGTCTGCACATTAGTCTGAACCTGGGTGTACACCTTGGTCTGCAACTGGGTCTCACCTGGGTCTGCACCTGAGTCTGCACCTGGGTCTCACCTGGGTCTACACCTGGGACAGAACCTGGTCGACATCTGGGTCTTCAGCTGCATCTAAACCTGGGTCTATACCTGGGTCTACACCTGGGTCTACACCTGGGTCTACGCCTGAGTCTGCACCTGGGTACGCACGTAAGTCTGCACATTAGTCTATACCTGGGTCTGCACCTGAGTCTGTACCTGGGTCTCACCTGGGTCTGCACCTGAGTCTGCACCTGGGTCTCACCTGGAGCTGCATCTGAGTCTGCACCTGGGTCTGCACCTGGGACTCACCTGGATCTACACCTGAGTCTGCACCTGATTTTTCACCTGGGTGTTCACCAGGGTCTGCACCTCATTCTACACCTGGGTCTACACGTGGCTCTGCACCTTAGTCTATACCTGGGTCTGCACCTGATTCTGCGCTTGGGTCTCCACCTGGGTCTGCACCTGGGTCTGCACCTGGGTCTACACCTGAATCTGCACCTGGGTCTGCACCTGGGTCTGCACCTGGGTCTACACCTGAATCTGCACCTGGGTCTACACCTGGGTCTGCACCTTAGTCTATACCTGGGTCTGTATCTGAGTCTGCACCTGTATCGGCACCTGGTTCTGCACCTGAGCCTGTACCTAGGTCTGCACCTGGGTCTACACCTGAATCTGCATCTGGGTCTGCACCAGAGTCTGCACCTAGGTCTCACCTGGGTCTATACCTGATTCTGCACCTGGGTCTGAACCTGGGTGTACACCTGGGTCTGCACCTGAGTCTGCACCTTACTCTGCACCTGGTTCTACACCTGGTTCTACACCTGGGTCTACACCTGAGTCTGCACCTGGGTGTGCACCTTAGTCTATACCTGGGTCTGCATCTGAGTCTGCACCTGTGTCAGCACCTGGATCTACACCTGAGACTGCACCTGGGTCTGCACCTGAGTCTGCACCTGGGTCTACACCTGAATCTGCCCCTGGGTCTGCACCTGGTTCTACACCTGGGTCTACACCTGAGTCTGCACCTGGGTCTGCACCTTAGTCTATACCTGGGTCTGCATCTGAGTCTGCACCTGTATCAGCACCTGGATCTACACCTGAGACTGCACCTGGGTCTGCACCTGGGTGTGCACCTGAATCTGCACCTGGGTCTGCACCTGGGTCTGCACCTGGGTCTGAACCTGGGTCAGCCCTGGGTCTCACCTGGGTGTACACCTGGTTCTGCACCTGGGTCTACACCTGGATCTGCACCTGGGTCTGCACGTGAGTCTGCACATTAGTCTAAACCTGGGTGTACACCTGGCTCTACACTTGTGTCTGTTCCTGGGTCTGCACCTTGGTCTGCACCTGGGTCTGCACCTGAGTCTGCACCTGGTTCCGAATCTGGGTGTTCACCTGGGTCTGCACCTGGTTCTACACCTGGGTCTACACATGGCTCTACACCTGGGTCTGCACCTGGGTCTGCACCTGGGTCTCACCTGGGTCTGCACCTGAGTCTGCACCTGAATCTGCACCTGGGTCAGCACCTGGCTCTACACCTGGGTCTGCATCTGGTTCTGCACCTGGTTCTACACCTGGGTCTACACCTGAGTCTGCACCTGGGTCTGCACCTTAGTCTATACCTGGGTCTGTATCTGAGTCTGCACCTGTATCGGCACCTGGATCTACACCTGAGACTGCACCTGGGTCTACACCTGGGTCTGCACCTGGGTGTGCACCTGAATCTGCACCTGGGTGTACACCTGGTTCTGCACCTGGGTCTACACCTGGATCTGCACCTGGGTCTGCACGTGAGTCTGCACACTAGTCTAAACCTGGGTGTACACCTGGCTCTACACTTGTGTCTGTCCCTGGGTCTGCACCTTGGTCTGCACCTGGGTCTGCACCTGAGTCTGCACCTGGTTCCGAACCTGGGTGTTCACCTGGGTTTGCACCTGGTTCTACACCTGGGTCTACACATGGCTCTACACCTGGTTCTACACCTGGGTCTACACGTGGCTCTACACCTGGGTCTGCACCTTATCCTATACCTGGGTCTGCACCTGGGTACACACGTAAGTCTGCACATTAGTCTATACCTGGGTCTACACCTGATTCTGCACCTGGGTCTGAACCTGGGTCTCCACCTGAGTCTGCAACTGGGTCTGCACCTTAGTCTATACCTGGGTCTGCATCTGAGTCTGCACCTGTGTCGGCACCTGGATCTACACCTGAGACTGCACCTGGGTCTGCACCTGAGTCTGTACCTAGGTCTGCACCTGGGTCTACACCTGAATCTGCATCTGGGTCTACACCTGAGACTGCACCTGGGTCTACACCTGACTCTGCACCTGGGTCTGCACCAGAGTCTGCACCTAGGTCTCACCTGGGTCTATACCTGGATATGCACCTGGGTCTGTACGTGAGTCTGCACATTAGTCTGAACCTGGGTGTACACCTTGGTCTGCAACTGGGTCTCACCAGGGTCTGCACCTGAGTCTACATCTGGGTCTGAACCTGGGTCGACACCTGGGTCGACACCTGGGTCTTCAGCTGTGTCTAAACCTGGGTCAACACCTGGGTCTACACCTGGGTGTTCACCTGGGTCTGCACCTTGTTCTCCACCTGGGTCTACACCCCGGTCTACGCCTGAGTCTGCACCTGGGTACGCACGTAAGTCTCCACATTAGTCTATACCTGGGTTTGCATCTGAGTCTGCACCTGGGTCTCACCTGGGTCTCACCTGGATGTACAGCTGAGTCTGCACCTGAGTCTGAACTTGGGTCTGCACCTGGATCTACACCTGAGTCTGCACCTATGTCTGCACCTGGGTCTCACCTGGGTCCACACCTATGTCTGCACCTGGGTCTCACCTGGAGCTGCACCTGAGTCTGCACCTGGGTCTGCACCTGGGACTCACCTGGATCTACTCCTGAGTCTGCACCTGGGTCTACACCTTAGTCTATACCTGGGTCTGCACCTGATTCTGCGCTTGGGTCTCCACCTGGGTCTGCACCTGAGTCTGCACCTGGGTCTCACCTGGATCTACACCTTAGTCTGCACCTGGGTCTCACCAGGATCTACTCCTGAGTCTGCACCTAGATCTGCACCTAGATCTGCACCTAGGTCTGCACCTGAGTCTGCACTTGGGTCTGCACTTGGTTCTGCACCTGGGTCTACACCTTGATCTACACCTGTGTCTGCACCGGGTCTACACCTGGATCTGCACCTGGGTCTCAACCTGCGTGTTTACGTGGGTCTGCACCTGGTTCTACACCTGGCTCTACACCTGGGTCTGCACCTGGGTCTGCACGTGAGTCTGCACGTTAGTCTATACCTGGGTCTGCACCTGAGTCTGCACTTGGGTCTGCACCTGGATCTACGCCTGAGTCTACACCTGGGTCTCATCTGGATCTACACCGGAGTCTGCACCTGGTTCTGCACCTGGGTGTGCACCTAAATCTGCACCTGGGTCAGCCCTGGGTCTCACCTGGGTATACACCTGGGTCTGCACCGGGGTCTACACCTGGGTCTGCACCTGGTTCTACACCTGGGTCTACACCTGAGTCTGCACCTGCCTCTGCACCTTAGTCTATACCTGGGTCTGCATCTGAGTCTGCACCTGTATCGGCACCTGGATCTACACCTGAGACTGCACCTGGGTCTGCACCTGAGTCTGCATCTAGGTTTGCACCAGGGTCTACACCTGGGTCTACACCTCATTCTACACCTGTGTCTACACGTGGCTCTACACCTGGGTCTGCACCTGAGTCCGCACCTGGGTCTGACCTGGATATACACCTGAGTGTGCACCTGGATCTGCACCTGAGTCTGCACTTTGGCCTGCACTTGGTCCTGCACTTGGTTCTGCACCTGGGTCTACACCTCGGTCTACACCTCGGTCTACGCCTGAGTGTGCACCTGGGTCTGCACGTGAGTCTGAACATTAGTCTATACCTGGGTCTGCATCTGAGTCTGCACCTGGGTCTGCACCTGGGTCTCACCTGGATCTACTCCTGAGTCTGCACCTGGGTCTGCACCTGAGTCTGCACTTGGGTCTGCACCTAGGTCTGAAGCTGCGTGTTTATGTGGGTCTGCACCTGGTTCTACACCTGGCTCTACTCCTGGGTCTGCACGTGAGTCTGCACGTTAGTCTAAACCTGGGTCTGCACCTGAGCCTGGACTTGGGTCTGCACCTGGGTCTGCACCTGAGACTGCACCTGGGTCTCACCGGGATCTACACATGAGTCTGCACCTGGTAATACACCTGGGTCTACACCTGAGTCTGCACCTGGGTCTGCACCTGGGTCTCACCTGGATCTAAACCTGAGTCTGCACCTGGGTCTGCACCTGGGTATACACCTGGGTCTCACCTGGATCTACACCTGAGTCTGCACCTAGGTCTACACCTGGGTCTCACCTGGGTCTGCACCTTGGTCTGCCCCTGTGTCTACACCTGGGTCAGACCCTGAGTCTACACCTGGGTCTGAACCTGGGCCGACACCTGAGTCTTCAGCTGCGTCTAAACTTGGGTCTACATCTGGGTGTTCACCTGGGTCAGCACCTCGTTCTCCACCTGCGTCTACACCTGGTCTACGCCTGAGTGTGCACGTGAGTCTGCACCTGGGTCTACATGTGGATCTAAACCTGGATCTGCACCTGAGTCTGCACTTGGGTCTCACCTGGGGCTGCACCTGGGTCTGCACCTGGGTCCCACCTGAATCTACTGCTGAGTCTGCACTGGGGTCTCACCTTGGTCTACACCTGGGTCTGAACCTGGGTCTGAACCTGGGTCAGCCCCTGGGTCTCACCTGGGTCTGCACCTGAGTCTACACCTGGGTCTGCACCTGGGACTGCACCTGGGTCTGCATGTGAGTCTGCACCTTCGTCTGCACCTGGGACTGCACCTGAATGTCACCTGGATATATTCCTGAGTCTGCACGTGGGTCTCACCTGGGGCTGCACCTGGGTCCCACCTGAATCTACTGCTGAGTCTGCACCGGGGTCTCACCTTGGTCTACACCTGGGTCTGAACCTGGGTCTGCACCTTGGTCAGCTCCTGGTTCTACACCTGGGTCTGCACCTTAGTCTATAGCTGGGTCAGCACCTGAGTCTGCACTTGGGTCTCACCTGGATTTACACCTGAGTCTGCACCTGAGTCTGCACTTGGGTCTCACCTGGATCTACACCTGAGTCTGCACCTGGGTCTGCACCTGAGTCTGCACCTGAGTCTGCACCTGGTTCTACACCTGGCTCTACACCTGGGTCTGCACCTGGGTCTGCACTTGGGTCTACACCTGGGTCTCACCTGGGGCTGCACCTTAGTCTGCACCTGGGTCTCACCTGGATCTACACCTGAGTCTGCACCTGGGTCTGCACCTGGGTCTCACCTGGTTCTACACTGGGTCTGCACCTGGTTCTACACCTGGGTATACACCTAGGTCTGCACCTGGGTCAACACCTGTGTCGGCACCTGGATCTACACCTGAGACTGCACCTGGGTCTACACCTGAGTCTGTACCTGGTCTGCACCTGGGTCTACACCTGGGTCTGAACCTGGATCAACACCTGAGTCTGCACCTGGGTCTCACCTGGATCTACACCTGAGTCTGCACCTGAATCTGCACTTGGGTCTCACCTGGATCTACACCTGAGTCTGCACCTGGGTCTGCACCTGAGTCTGCACCTGAGTCTGCACCTGGTTCTACACCTGGCTCTACACCTGGGTCTGCACCTGGGTCTGCACTTGGGTCTACACCTGGGTCTCACCTGGGGCTGCACCTTAGTCTGCACCTGGGTCTCACCTGGATCTACACCTGAGTCTGCACCTGGGTCTGCACCTGGGTCTCACCTGGTTCTACACCTGGGTCTGCACCTGGTTCTACACCTGGGTATACACCTAGGTCTGCACCTGGGTCAACACCTGTGTCGGCACCTGGATCTACACCTGAGACTGCACCTGGGTCTACACCTGAGTCTGTACCTGGTCTGCACCTGGGTCTACACCTGGGTCTGAACCTGGGTCAGCCCTGGGTCTCACCTGGGTGTACACCTGGGTCTGCACCGGGGTCTACACCTGGGTCTGCACCTGGTTCTGCACCTAAGTCTACACCTGGGTCTGCACCTGGGTCTGCACATGAGTCTGCACGTTAGTCTATACCTGGGTCTGCACCTGAGTCTGGACTTGGGTCTGCACCTGGGTCTGCACCTGAGTCTGCACCTGAATCTCACCGGGATCTACACATGAGTCTGCACCTGGGTCTACACCTGGATCTACACCTGAGTCTGCACCTGGGTCTACACCTGGATCTACACCTGAGTCTGCACCTGGGTCTGCACCTTAGTCTATACCTGGGTGTGCACCTGTGTCTGCACCTGGGTCTCACCTGGATCTACACCTGAGCCTGCACCTAGGTCTGCACCTGGGTCTCACCTGGGTCTGCACCTTAGTCTGCCCCTGTGTCTACACCTGGGTCAGAACCTGAGTCTACACCTGGGTTTGAACCTGGGTCGACACCTGAGTTTTCAGCTGCATCTAAACTTGGGTCTACACTTGGGTGTTCACCTTGGACAGCACCTCGTTCTCCACCTGCGTATACACCTGGGTCTGCATCTGAGTCTGCACCTGGGTCTGCACCTGGGACTACACCTGGGTCTGCACTGGGTTCTACACCTGGGTCTGCACTGGGGTCTACACCTGGATGTGCACCTGGGTCTGAATCTGCATGTACACGTGGGTCTGCACCTGGTTCTACACCAGGGTCTACATGTGGATCTAAACCTGGATCTGCACCTGAGTCTGCACTTGGGTCTCACCTGGGGCTGCACCTGGGTCTGCACCTGGGTCCCACCTGAATCTACTGCTGAGTCTGCACCGGGGTCTCACCTTGGTCTACACCTGGGTCTGAACCTGGGTCTGAACCTGGGTCAGCCCCTGGGTCCCACCTGGGTCTGCACCTGAGTCTACACCTGGGTCTGCATGTGAGTCTGCACCTTCGTCTACACCTGATACTGCACCTGAATCTCGCCTGGATATACTCCTGAGTCTGCACCTGGGTCTCATCTGGTTCTACACCTGAGTCTGCACCTTAGTCTATAGCTGGGTCAGCACCTGAGTCTGCACTTGGGTCTCACCTGGATCTACTCCTGAGTCTGCACCGGGGTCTGCTACTGAGTCTGCACCTAGGTCTGCACCTGGGTCTGCACCTGAGTCTGCACTTGGGTCTGCACTTGGTTCTGCACCTGGGTCTACACCTTGGTCTACACCTGGATCTGCACCTCGGTCTGAAGCTGCGTGTTTATGTGGGTCTGCACCTGGTTCTACATCTGGCTCTACACCTGGGTCTGCACCTGGGTCTGCACTTGAGTCTGCACCCTGGGTCTCACCGCGATCTACACCTGAATCTGCACCTGAGTCTGCACCTGGGTCTCATCTGGGGCTGCACCTGGTTCTACACCTGGGTCTACACCTGGATCTGCAGCTGGGTCTGCACATGAGTCTGCACCTTGGTCTGAACCTGGGTGTACACCTGGGTCTGCACCTGGGTCTCACCTGGATCTGCACCTGAGTCTGCACCTAGGTCTGCACCTGGGTCTCACCTGGGTCTGTACCTTAGTCTGCTCCTGTGTCTACACCTGGGTCAGAACCTGAGTCTACATCTGGGTCTGAACCTGGGTCAACACCTGGGTCTTCAGCTGCATCTAAACTTGGGTCTACACCTGGGTGTTCACCTGGGTCTGCACCTCGTTCTCCACCTGCGTCTACACCTGGGTCTATGCCTGAGTCTGCAACTGAGTCTGCACCTGGGTCTGCACTTGGTTCTGCACTTGGTTCTGCACCTGGATGTGCACCTGGGTCTACACCTGGGTCTGCACTGAGGTCTACATCTGGATGTGCACCTTTGGGTCTGTATCTGCATGTACACATGGGTCTGCACCTGGTTCTACACCTGGGTCTGCACCTGGGTCTGCACCTGGGTCTACACCTGGGTCTACATGTGGATCTAATCCTGGATCTGCACCTGAGTCTGCACTTGGGTCTCACCTGGGGCTGCACCTGGGTCCCACCTGAATCTACTGCTGAGTCTGCACCGGGGTCTCACCTTGGTCTACACCTGGGTCTGAACCTGGGTCAGCCCCTGGCTCTCACCTGGGTCTGCACCTGAGTCTACACCTGGGTCTCACCTGGGTCTGCATGTGAGTCTGCACCTTCGTCTATACCTGGAACTGCACCTGAGTCTGCACATGCGTCTGCACCTGGGACTGCACCTGAATCTCACCTGGCTATACTCCTGAGTCTGCACCTGGGTCTGCACCTTAGTCTATAGCTGGGTCTGCACCTGAGTCTGCACCTGAGTCTGCACTTGGGTCTGCACCTGGGTCTCACCTGGATCAACACCTGAGTCTGCACCTGAGTCTGCACCTGGGTCTACACCTGAGTCTGCACCTGGGTCTGTGCACCTGGGTCTGCACCTGAGTCTGCACCTGGGTCTCACCTAGATCTACACCTGAGTCTCCACATGGGTCTGCACCTTAGTCTATACCTGGGTCTGCACCTGAGTCTGCACTTGGGTCTGCACCTGGGTCTGCACCTAGGTCTGCACCTGGATCTACATCTGGGTCTGAACCTGGGTCAGCCCCTGGGTCTCACCTTGGTCTGCACCTGAGTCTACACCTGAGTCTCACCTGGATCTACACCTGAGTCTGCACCTAGGTCTGCACCTGGGTCTACACCTGGGTCTGAACCTGGGTCTGCCCCTAGTTCTCACCGGGGTCTGCACTTGGATCGGAACCTGAGTCTGCACCTGGGTCTGAACCTGGGTGTACACCTGGGTCTAGACTTGGGTCTGCACCTGAGTCTGAACCTGGGTGTACACCTGGGTCTGCACCTGGTTATACACCTGGGTCTACACCTGAGTCTGCACCTGCCTCTGCACCTTAGTCTATACCTGTGTCTGCATCTGAGTCTGCACTTGGGTCTGCACCTGGGTCTGCACCTGGGTCTCACCTTGGTCTACACCTGAGGCTGCACCTGGGTCTACACCTGGATCTGCACCTGGATCTGAACCTGGGTGTTCACCAGGTCTGCACCTGGTTCTACACCTGGGTCTACACCTGGGTGTTCACCTGGGTCTAAACCTGGATCTGCACCTGGGTCTGAACCTGCGTGTACACCTGGGTCTCCACCTGGCTCTACACCTGGGTCTGCACGTGAGTCTGCACATTAGTCTATACCTGTGTCTGCATCTGAGTCTGCACTTGGGTCTGCACCTGGGTCTGCACCTGGGTCTCACCTGGATCTACACCTGAGGCTGCACCTGGATCTGCACCTGAATCTGCACCTAGGTCTGCACCTGGGTCTGCACCTGAGTCTATACCTCGGTCTACACCTGGATCAACTCCTGAATCTGGACCTGGGTCTACACCTGGGTCTCACCTGGGTCTGCATGTGAGTCTGCACCTTCGTCTATACCTGGAACTGCACCTGAGTCTGCACATGCGTCTGCACCTGGGACTGCACCTGAATCTCACCTGGCTATACTCCTGAGTCTGCACCTGGGTCTGCACCTTAGTCTATAGCTGGGTCTGCACCTGAGTCTGCACCTAAGTCTGCACTTGGGTCTGCACCTGGGTCTCACCTGGATCAACACCTGAGTCTGCACCTGAGTCTGCACCTGGGTCTACACCTGAGTCTGCACCTGGGTCTGTGCACCTGGGTCTGCACCTGAGTCTGCACCTGGGTCTCACCTAGATCTACACCTGAGTCTCCACATGGGTCTGCACCTGGGTCTGCACCTTAGTCTATACCTGAGTCTCACCTGGATCTACACCTGAGTCTGCACCTAGGTCTGCACCTGGGTCTACACCTGGGTCTGAACCTGGGTCTGCCCCTAGTTCTCACCGGGGTCTGCACTTGGATCGGAACCTGAGTCTGCACCTGGGTCTGAACCTGGGTGTACACCTGGGTCTAGACTTGGGTCTGCACCTGAGTCTGAACCTGGGTGTACACCTGGGTCTGCACCTGGTTATACACCTGGGTCTACACCTGAGTCTGCACCTGCCTCTGCACCTTAGTCTATACCTGTGTCTGCATCTGAGTCTGCACTTGGGTCTGCACCTGGGTCTGCACCTGGGTCTCACCTTGGTCTACACCTGAGGCTGCACCTGGGTCTACACCTGGATCTGCACCTGGATCTGAACCTGGGTGTTCACCAGGTCTGCACCTGGTTCTACACCTGGGTCTACACCTGGGTGTTCACCTGGGTCTAAACCTGGATCTGCACCTGGGTCTAAACCTGGATCTGCACCTGGGTCTGAACCTGCGTGTACACCTGGGTCTCCACCTGGCTCTACATCTGGGTCTGCACGTGAGTCTGCACATTAGTCTATACCTGTGTCTGCATCTGAGTCTGCACTTGGGTCTGCACCTGGGTCTGCACCTGGGTCTCACCTGGATCTACACCTGGGTCTGAACCTGGGTCTGCCCCTAGTTCTCACCGGGGTCTGCACTTGGATCGGAACCTGAGTCTGCACCTGGGTCTGAACCTGGGTGTACACCTGGGTCTACACTTGGGTCTGCACCTGGGTCTGAACCTGGGTGTACACCTGGGTCTACACCTGAGTCTGCACCTGCCTCTGCACCTTAGTCTATACCTGGGTCTGCATCTGAGTCTGCACCTGTGTCTGCACCTGGGTCTACACCTGAGCCTGCACCAGGGTCTGCACTTGTTTCTGCACCTGGGTCTACACCTGGGTCTACAACTGGGTCTGCACTGGGGTCTATACCTGGATGTGCACCTGGGTCTGAACCTGCATGTACACATGGGTCTGCACCTGGTTCTACACCTGGGTCTGCACCTGGGTCTGCACCTGGGTCTGCACCTGGGTCTACACCTGAGTCTGCACCAGGGTCTGCACTTGTTTCTGCACCTGGGTCTACACCTGGGTCTACAACTGGGTCTGCACTGGGGTCTATACCTGGATGTGCACCTGGGTCTGAACCTGCATGTACACATGGGTCTGCACCTGGTTCTACACCTGGGTCTGGCCCTGGGTCTGCACCTGAGTCTGCACTTGGGTTTGCACCTGGGACTGCACCTGAATCTCACCTGGGTCTGAACCTGGGTCAGCCCCTGGGTCTCACTTGGGTCTGCACCGGGTCTACACCTGGATCTGCACCTGGATCTGAACCTGGATCTGCACCTGGGTCTCACCTGGGTCTGCACCAGAATCTGCACCTGGGTCTGCACCTGAGTCTGCACCTGGGTCTCGCCTGGATCTACACCTGAGTCTGCACCTGGGTCTGCACCTTAGTCTGCCCCTGGGTATACATCTGGGTCAGAACCTGAGTCTACACCTGGATCTGAACTGGGGTCAACACCTGGGTCTTCAGCTGCGTCTAAACTTGGGTCTACACCTGGGTGTTCACCTGGGTCTGCACCTCGTTCTCCACCTGGGTCTACACCTGGGTCTATGCCTGGGTCTGCATGTGAGTCTGCACATTAATCTATACCTGAGTCTGCACCTGGGTCTACACCTGGGTCTGCACTGGGATCTACACCTGGATGTGCACCTGGGTCTGAATCTGCATGTACACGTGAGTCTGCACCTGGTTCTACACCTGGGTCTACATGTGGATCTACACCTGGTTCTGCACCTGAGTCTGCACTTGGGTCTCACCTGGGGCTGCACCTGGGTCTGCACCTGGGTCCCACCTGAATCTACTGCAGAGTCTGCACCGGGGTCTCACCTTGGTCTACACCTGGGTCTGAACCTGGGTCTGCACCTGAGTCTGCACCTGGGTCTCACCTAGATCTACACCTGAGTCTCCACATGGGTCTGCACCTGGGTCTGCACCTTAGTCTATACCTGAGTCTCACCTGGATCTACACCTGAGTCTGCACCTAGGTCTGCACCTGGGTCTACACCTGGGTCTGAACCTGGGTCTGCCCCTAGTTCTCACCGGGGTCTGCACTTGGATCAGAACCTGAGTCCGCACCTGGGTCTGAACCTGGGTGTACACCTGGGTCTACACTTGGGTCTGCACCTGAGTCTGAACCTGGGTGTACACCTGGGTCTGCACCTGGTTATACACCTGGGTCTACACCTGAGTCTGCACCTGCCTCTGCACCTTAGTCTATACCTGTGTCTGCATCTGAGTCTGCACTTGGGTCTGCACCTGGGTCTGCACCTGGGTCTCACCTTGGTCTACACCTGAGGCTGCACCTGGGTCTACACCTGGATCTGCACCTGGATCTGAACCTGGGTGTTCACCAGGTCTGCACCTGGTTCTACACCTGGGTCTACACCTGGGTGTTCACCTGGGTCTAAACCTGGATCTGCACCTGGGTCTGAACCTGCGTGTACACCTGGGTCTCCACCTGGCTCTACACCTGGGTCTGCACGTGAGTCTGCACATTAGTCTATACCTGTGTCTGGATCTGAGTCTGCACTTGGGTCTGCACCTGGGTCTGCACCTGGGTCTCACCTGGATCTACACCTGAGGCTGCACCTGGATCTGCACCTGAATCTGCACCTAGGTCTGCACCTAGGTCTGCACCTGAGTCTATACCTCGGTCTACACCTGGATCAACTCCTGAATCTGCACCTGGGTCTACACCTGGGTCTGAATCTGGGTCAGACCTGGGTCTCACCTGGGTGTACACCTGGGTCTGCACCTGGTTCTGCACCTGGGTCTACATGTGGCTCTACACCTGGTTCTGCACCTGAGTCTGCACCTGGGTCTGCACCTGGGTCTCACCTGGGTCTACACCTGAGTCTGTACCTGGGTCTGCACCTGAGTCTACACCTCGGTCTACATCTGGGTTTACACCTGAGTCTGTACCTGGGTCTGCACTTGGGTCTGCACCTGGGTCTACACCTGAGTCTGTACCTGGGTCTGCACCTGAGTCCGTACCTGAGTCTGCACCTGGGTCTACACCTGGGTCTGGTCAGGCTGGCTATAAACAGTCCAGTCAGTGGACTGTGCAGGGTGCCATCTCTGCCGAGTGTTTCCCATTCCTTTGTAGTTATGTTCATGCCCAAGGGCCTTTGGAGAAGGAGTACCTAGTGAATATGAATGCTCATGATGCCTTTAGAGAGAATTGGGCACTATAGGGGGTACAATGTTCTATTTCCCTCTCCAACTCCATTTTGATTTAGTCCCTCCTGTTTGCCGTAACTGCCCCCCAACTCCTTGGATGGTTCATAGTGCCTTTAACAAGCTTCACCTGTAAATACTCAATCAGCGTTTTACTCGGGGGAAAAAACCAGGAAAGGAAGTCACCGTGACTGTCCCCTGGTGGTGGGACAGTTGATCAGTCTGTGCGATAGGAAAAGTTTCTGCATCCAGCCATCCTAGACTGATTTTATCTGATTTTGGAAATGAAGCAAACTCAGGTCTGGTATGAACTTGGATGGAAAACAGCCTAGGAATACCAGCTTCTGTTGGCTTATGTGGAGGGAGTCATCGCTGTTGACTGCCTGCCCCTCTTCTTAGATTAATTAGAATTAGAATTAGACTCCCTACAGTGTGGAAACAGGCCCTTCGGCCCAACATGTCCATACTGACCCTTCGAAGAGTAACCCACCCAGATCCATTCCCCTATATTTACCCCTGACTAATGCACCTAACCTGCACATCCCTGAACACTATAGGCAATTTAGCATGGCCAATTCACCTAACCTGCACACCTTTGGGTTGTGGGAGGAAACCGGAGCACCCTGAGAAAACCCACGCAGACGCATTACAGGCCAAGGAATCAAACTTTTATTTTGGTCAGTTCTAAAAAAGGAAAGAGTTATTTTCTATATTTGCCAATCAACCTATTCAGAGATGTTATTACATATCTCTACACAGACAGTCACCAGAGGCTGGAATTGAACCTGGGTCCCAGCTGCTGTGAGGCCGCAGTGCTTACCATTGAGTCACCGTGCTACCCATGGGTTATTTGTTCTGGGGTGTCATTGGAGAGGGAGTATGTGGTGTTCACTGATGCCTTTCGAGAGAGGTGTGAACTGCGGGGTATGCAGTGCTTAATTTCCCCCTCCAACTCTATTTTAATTGAGTCCCTTCCCACTCTCCCCCATTCGTCCTTCCACTCTCCTCCCCTTTGACAGTTTACATTGCCCCAAACAGGTTTTGCTTGTGAATATTTAAAAAAGCAAAAATAAATGTGGTGCTGAGTTTGGGGGGGGGTGTACAGGCACCAGGCACCAGCTGAGGTTCTCCAGGTTATTAATGTTCCAGATGAATACCCTAAATTACTAAGCTTCCAGGCAAGGAGGGATGAGCTAGCTCCCTTTCTGTTTTCATCTGCCTCCTGGTCACAAGATTAATTTGAAAAGGATTCCTTCCTGCTTTTCCTCCAGATCAAATGAATATATGTTTTAGACGGAGCCAATGAAACCAGGCTTTATTGAGTTGTCAGAAACTGAGTTTATTCGTTTACTAAATGCAACAAGAAGTAATAACGTGACACACACACCCAGATCAAGAATGAGTTCAGAGAAAACAGATCAGTCTCTCTGGGTCATTCAGGAGGGTAGGTAGTAGAAAGTTGTTAGCTGAACTGCTGATTTTTAGATTCTTGGCTTTTACAGATTAGTTTTGACATGTTTCGTCTTGAAGGTAGTGGTTTGACAGTACTCTGAGTGACAGAGTCCTCCCTGTTTGGTTCTTTCTGACTGACTTGTTGGCTAATTAGCTTCTTACACTGAGAGCAGAGATTTTGTTTACCTACAAAGCAGGCATGACTAGTGGCTGGTTCTTCAACTGCGGCCGTCACAGCATATTGATGTTTGAACCTAGCCAATAAACATGAATCTCTGCTCACCAGCACACAGACCTGGATTACAGCTGTGTACTTCTCACACTCTCCACATATTCTCGGAAATGCAAACAGTCTATAAGAACTAACAAAGCAAAGATCTGTGCACTCTGAAAGTTAGAGAAAAATAAATTGCTGAAAAATCTCAACAGGTCTGGCAGCATCTGTGAAGAAAAATCAGAATTAACATTCTCGGTCTAGCGACTCTTCTTCAGAACTGATTGTAGCGAGGACAAGGTTGGTATATGTGTTAAAGTTAGAGTGGAGGAGGGGGAGCGGAGTAAGTTATTGGTGGATAATTATAAGGGTGCACAGTGACTTAGTGGCTAGTACAGCTGCCTCACACCGTCAGTGATCCAGGTTTGATTCCAGCCTCAGGTGACTTTCTGTGTGTAGTCTATATATTCTCTTCGTGTCTACGTGGGTTGCCTCCAGGTGCTCCAGTTTCCTCCCGCAGTCCAAAGGTTAGGTGGGTGGGCCATGTTAAATCACCCACAGTATTCAGTGATGTGCAAACCAGGTGGGTTAGCTATGGGAAACGCAGGGATTGGGTAAGGGGGTGGGTCTGGGGGGTATGCACTTCGGAGGGTTGGTGTGGAGTCAGCAGGCTGCTTCCACACTGTAGAAATTCTACTCAATGATTCAACTGGTTTTCTGTCTTGCTGGGCTCCATTTCTGCCTATTGTTTACTCGTGGCCTCTACCCCATCCCATATAAGTCAACCATGTTAGTGAAGTTTGGTCATCTGCTTACCTTTAGTAGGACCATCTCCATACTGGCACATAAAGCTCTCACTTTAAGAATGACATCCCATCTCATGCTTTCTTAATAATGATGTGGAGGTGCTGGTGTTGGACTGAAAGTTAAAGATCACACAATCCCAGGTCAAGGTCCAACAGGTTTATTTGGAAGTACAAGCTTTCAGAGCACTGCTACTTTGTCAGGTAGCTAGCTCACCAAAAGCCTGCACTTCCAACTACACCTGTTGGACTATAACCTGGTATTGTGTGATTTGTTACTTTCTGAATAAGGCAGTTTCAGTTAATGAACTTGAAAATCCCTTCCTACTACAACTCTATTCCTCACAGACCTGTCTGTGATTAGCCTACAGATCTGCTCCTCTATCTCCGTCTGACGTTTGGAAGGCTTGTAGTATAATCCCAGCAATGTGATCATCCCTTTTTTATTTTTAAACTCTACTCAAATGGTTGTCTAAGACATCCTCCCTCATTTCTGCAGTGGTGGTCTCCTTTATCAATGTGTCTGTTACAAACCACCCACCCCTCCCCATTACCCCTGAAACCTCCATACTCTGGAATGTTGAACTGCCACTCCTGCCCTTCCTTCAGCTATTTCTGAGTAATTGCAACAATGTCATATTCCCATATGCTGCTCATCACTCTAAGTTCATCTGCCTTCCCTGTTTAGCTCACTGCATTAAAATGGACACAGTTAGGCTTTCCAGTCCTCCATAGGCCTTGTCATGCCCATGTCTTCTGATCCTACTAGATTGCCTGAGAACTCCTTCTATTACTGACTGAACCTTGCTCCCAACTTTACAACTAATCTGTGCCCTACTCCCACAGCCAAATTAGTTAAAACCCTGCCCAACAGCACTGCCAAAGCCCGAGCAAGGATATTGGTCAGTCCAGATTGTCCACGTCACAGCTACTCCAGAAAAAGTCCCAATAGTCCAATAATTTAAAGCCCTCCCTCCCACACCATCCCTTTAGCCACACGTTCATCTGACCTATCTTCCTATTCCTACACTCAGTAGCATGTTGTAACCTTTATAGTGTTCCTCTTTAATCAACTACCTAACTCTCTAAATTTATTTTGAAGGAGTTCATTTCTTCTTTTCACCCATGTCTTTGTTACTGACACCTACCACAGCCGCTTGGCTGTTCATCCTTTCCCTTCATTGTGCCCTTCAGCTGCTCTGGGACATCCCTGACTCTGGCACCAGAGAGCTGGGGTGGGGTGAGGGGGGAGACAACGTACCATTGAACACCCTCGTTTATGGCCACAGCACTGCCTGTCAGTTCCCCTTTACAATCAAGTACTCCATCACTAAAGCTCTGCCGGTTGTTTCTCAGCCTCTGCTGTGCAGCAGTGCCAACCATAGCGCCACAAACTGGTTGTTGCTGCTTTCCCTCAGAGGCCATGCCCCCCAACAGTATCCAAGACAGTATATTTGTCTGAGAGGAGAATGGCCATGAGGAATCCTTCACAACCTTCCAACGCTTACTAGTCTTCTTGGAAGTCACCCAATTTTTCTCTGTCTGTGTACCCCTTACTTTGGTGTGAACAGCTCATCAAACCTGCTATCCATGACATCCTCTGCTCCACAGTGAGTCCATCCGCAGCTCCATGCAGCAAATCAGGAGCTGCAACTGAACACACTTCCTGCGTACATGGTCACCATGGAGACTGAAGTTGTACCTGATTTCCCACAGATTGGAGGAAGAGCATTCCCTGGGCCAAGTTCTGCCTCCATTGTGATCCCTACCAGCTACAAACAAAAAAACCAGGAACACATTACTCAACCATACTCATTACCCACCAAATCAGATTCCTTGATGTTCTTCTCTTAACATTGATACAAGTTTCCTTCTTATGCGTCCAAGCTAAATGGCCAGACAAGACTCATGTGAGCCCAGGACCTCTGGCTGAGGGGACAAAGTTAAAAAATTAATACAAGGCCTGGATGTTGTGAACAACCAGGTTGGTTCAAAGCAAGTGCGTGCTCTGAGACCAAGTGAAGAGACCTGACTTGAAGCCTGCTCCAGTCCATGAGCTGGGTTTGTTTACATGAACTCATTGTTCTGCAAATGTACTAAAATGTTACTTGCTGGTGCGACCCTGAGGTGCAGCTGTGGGTTGGACAGTGGCTCAGTGGTTAGCACTGCTGCCTCACAGTGCCGGGAACCCGGGTTCAATTCTCGCATTGGGTGACTGTCTGTGTGGAGTTTGCATATTCTCCCCTGTGTCTGAATGGGTTTCCTCCCACAATTCAAAGGTGTGCAAGCCAGCTGAATTGGCCGTGCTAAATTGCCTGTAATGTTAGGTGCATTAGTCAGGGGTAAGTATAGGATAGGGGGAATGGGTCTGGATAGGTTACCCTTCGGAGGGTCGATGTGGACTTGATGGGCTTGTTTCCATACTGTAGGGTATCTAATCTAATTAAGGTGCAAAAGCATCCTGTCAGTGGGTTAGAGATGTGCCATGACCATTCTTAAAGGCTGGTAATTGTCAGATGCCAATGTCTGTTGAACATGGAGTGGAGTGGGTGGTATCCACAGAGCATGCTCTGAGATATTGGCACCCTGTGTGCATTGGCATGGAGTGAAATTTTGAAGTCCCCACCAGGTAAACAACATCAAAAGCCCTCATTCATTCCAATATTCACCTGTTTATTATGATGACACACAGTAACAAATTCAGTTTAGTCCTCAGATCTCAATGTTCCTGTTTATTATGTGCCACAGAAGCCATGGCTGGTTTAGGTGCTACGAAAACTAGGTCCCACTACAATAAGTCTTATAGTTACTTCCTGGTATTCTGTATGAAAATACACTGGGTGGAAATTTCTGGAACATTGATCTCAGTTGAAAATCCAGTGAAACACCACAGTCGGCTTCATTTCAGAAAATTCTGTGACAGTCAGGCACTTATTAGGCCAGCTATGGGCTTTCTCCTGGATGAAAGACCCCAGAGGGTAAGTCATGCCCACCCATATGGTAGCTCCATTTGTTCGGCTGTGCCATTAGTATCGGTGATGTCTGCTGCTGATATCTGACCAAGTCCCAGAATTAAGAAGACACTGAGGAAAGGGTTTTGTGATGCAAGAGCAGATGAGTACCGCACAGTGACCTCCCTCTCTTTGCTGGACCTGGGGAGTCCATCAGCCAAAACACCAGGGTTTGCTTGTCACAATTCTGAGATAGCTGGCCCTTCACCTGCTACAGGTTCCCAACCAGTGGAATGAAACTCTTAAGTGGGTGTAGACTGCCAACTTCAGACCCTCAATTTGCAGGGCAAAGAACTCCCAACAATGAGCCTCCCTACTGTCAATGTAATCAGGGCAGAGATGGGACAGTGGTGACCCCATCACCAAACACATCATGGAAGAGTCTGTTAGATTTGCCTACTAGACTGAATTTTACCACAACTGGCTACATGTTGATTTTAAGGAGTTTCATGGAATGTTTCTTGCCAAGAGTTCTCTTAGAATCATAGAATCCCTGACAGTGTGGAAACAGTCCATTTGGCCCAACAAGTCCACACCAACCCTCCAAACAGTAACCCACCTAGTCCCATTTCCCTACTCTATTAATCTACTTTTAACCCCAACTAATGCGCCTAACCTACATACCCCTGAACACTACGGGCAATTTAGCATGGCCAATTCACCTAACTTGCATATCTTTGGACTGTGGGAGGAAACTGGAACAGCCAGAGGAAACTCACACAGACACGGGGAGAATGTGTAAACACAGACAGTCACTAATCCACCTAAGCTGCACATCCTTGGACTGTTTGAGGAAACACACACATATACAGGGAGAATGTGTTAACCTTACACAGACAATCGCCCGAGGATGGAATCGAACCGAGGTCCCTGGCGCTGTGAACCAATGTACCAAGATTTTGAAAGCTTTAAAGAAATTATGGAATAGAATCCCGACAGTGTGGAAACAGGCCATTCAGCCCAACAAGTCCACACTGTCCCCCTGTAGAGTAGCCCGCCCAGACCCATTGTCCTACCCTATGACTAATACACCTAACCTACACATCCCTGAACACTATGGGGCAATTTAGCATGACCAGTTCACCCAACCTGCACATCTTTGGACTGTGGGAGGAAACCCACACAGAAATAGGGAGAAAGTGCAAACTCCACACAGACAGTTGTCCAAGGCTGGAATCAAACCCAGGACCCTGACACTGTGAGGCAGCAGTGCTAACCACTGAGCCACTGAGGTCTAGTGAGTTATGTGTTTCCGTTGCTCACCTCAGGATTGATCATGGTTTAATCTCTGGACTGTAATGGTATCAAGCTGACTCTGATCACCACCAACATCTGACTCAATGTGTCTGAACTCTGGAATGAGATCTGACAACAGTCCTTCTTGATTTGACTGAGAACCACTGCCTTAGAATTTGAAACATGGTCATTTGGTTGCAGCACATGCCATGTATTTTCCACATAAGCTGCTAACATATGTCAAAGATGTGACATTGATGTAGCACAGTGCCATACAGTAATACCTCTCCCCCCTTGACTGAGGGTGTACACTCTGAAATTCATGTTGGGACTTGTCACTATCTAATTTCTCTCCAGCAGCTGGTGTTTAAGGGAGGTGGGAATAGGTAATAATGACATGTTGATGTTTGCAAGTAGGTCGCTTGCCCTTCATGAATAAAGCTCCCCTCTCACCAGTAAAACACAAGGCGGAAAATCTGAGTAGTTTTTCTCAACATCAAGAATATCGGTCATCTGCTCTTTTTCCATCTGAACGCTATTGACATTCAGGGGTGGCAAAATTCAGCCCATTGTTACAGTTATATCTTTACCAGGGGGAGAAGTGAACTTCACAAATACTTATTTAATAAAACAGGTTTAAGAATACAGTTTTATCTACTTCTATTTATTGGCCTGTGCTCAGCACACCTATCCAGTTTACTGTGATGACAAAAGCCAGTTGAAAACACGGGTCTAATTTTATCTTATTCATGCTCAATATTGATATTTATGTCTGTCAAACTACACTCTGAACATACAGGAAAAGTTTAGGCCTATTTTAGATCACCTCTGGCACATGTAACTCTGCTGGATGTAATGTCTACATCAAGAAATAGACAGAATGGAGTTAACCAGTGTGAAAAACACTTGTGAAGACGTTTTTACATACAACTTGTCTAAATCTATCGATAAACCGAGATACATTATTAATGAAGCCTCCGGCCTGCCTGCTCCTGCTCAGATGGTTTGGGCTCTTAATAGGAACTATTTCTGTGAACCTGCTGCACCAAGCAATGACAGTGTCTGTTTTAAATTGAACAAATGACTACAGAAAGCTCTGGGGAAGCTTATGGCAAGCACATGCTTTCTGAGCACAAGCCGCAGGATTCCGACCTGCTGCAGGCAGTCACTGCTAGCCCACTGAACATTGGCTGCTAAATAATTTAACAAAACAGGGATCCTAATTCTTTTTGAACATGACACTATCCTGATATTCTGCCTTTTCAGCCCTTCTAATCTTGTTTGCAGAACTCAGAATACTAAGGCTGTGATTTTGCCCAATGAAAGGTGAAAAGGTTCGGTTTCCACTTACAATTTGTATTATTCCTTCAGCATGTACGTTTCTGAATATAGCAGTATAGGTGAGTTCAAATGGCTCACTCCATCATTAAAACCTCAAATGCGAAAACTGAAAGAAACATTTTGAACCTGAATCCAAACCACCTTCAACTGTCGGATTTTTTTTTGGATGTGGGACAAAAAACAGCCATCCTAACACTCGGAGATGTTTTGTAATTTGAAAACAGCTAATTATTGAAGGGCAGGAGTGATCAGACCATGTGTTGAGTTGATATTAATATTGCTTGATGATATTGCCATAAAATTGTTGCTTACGAAAAACAGCTTTGCCTAACCATATGAAGGTCTCCTTCATAATCCAATATTTACTAAAATCAATTCAATCAATTGTTCAAATGAATTTCCTTACACTAAGATTGGAAAAGAGTTCAGGCTGAAACAAATGTACTCTCAAAGAAATGCCTGTCCCGAGGTATGATAATGTTTAATTTGAGAGTTCAAGCTGAAGGCTTGAATTTCAATTATCCAAAGGACACAGTGGGAAGTATTTCGTTTGGCTAATCGAATTCGAGATAATCGAATGCAGGATAACATAGTCTAGCTGAGCATCGGGACCTGCAATCATGCCGGATAATCCGATATTCGGATAATCTAATGCCGGATAATTGAGGTTCCTCTGTATTGAGTGAAATGACCCAAAGTAAAGATTTCAAACCCTTTAAGCATTCAATTTTAAACATTTGACCTTGTGCCTATCATTGATATCCTTAAATGTTTGCAAAATACCAACAACAAAATGACAAACCATAACATCACATATATTGAAGCAATCTAATGAGCCTGGAAGACAAAGCCTATCCCAGCAAAAACGTAATTTATTAGTAAAATGAAATGCTTAAGGTTTACATTTCAACTGAGGATTATTTTCTATTCCCACTGCAGGGGTTTCTAAGAACAGTCCACCGTGCTTTTATCTTGTTGTAAAACTCCTGATGTTGACCTAAGATTTCCAAAATAATATTTTGGATATAACAGACTTTGTTCCTGTTGGAATCTTTTAAGTTTCACAATTTTCTTGTAGGTTCTGTCTCCCAAACAAATGTTGGAGATGGAACCCACAAGAAAACTTAGTGCTGTGAAAGTTTCCTTGTATGTTGTGGCATTACATTTAATGGAGGGTGATGATTATTGAGGATATTGCTGAGTCCTTCCAACTCTCTTCTGTGTGAGTTTAAATCCCTCATAGATCAAAGCAAATACAGAAGGTAATGTTACTCCGGATTGAATCTTATATCCTTCTATCTAAGTCTCAGTTGCGTTGAGCTTTTGGCAGGGTTTATTAATGCAGTGCCTCATGAGTCCTCTCACCTTATCTTACCAAAATAACCTGAATTACCTACCATCCTTCATGTCTGATGTTTGCACCATCTTACCATACCATATGCCCTGAACAACATGCCACTCAGAGATAACTGCTGAGAGACCAGCATCCCTTGTGTCCATGCCATCTTTAGAAGGCAGTTATGCCCGTGGACACATGCTGCCAGTCCTGCACATTTCCTGGCATTTGCCCTGGGCATGGCCGATTGGGAGAAAATGTTGCCTGACTTGGTGGGCAGTGTCCTGCAGGCCTGCTGTATGTAATTGTGTGGAGCAGTGACCTCCTTTCTTCCCAGGACCAGTAGAAGAGGCTATGACACCAGACCATACCAACGCGGTCCGAGGTCCCTACCTAGGTCAGTGTAGTTTCAGTCAGCAGAAACAATGCCCAGCAATGTTAGAAGAAGGATAATGTTTTTTCTCGACTCCACCAATGTAAGCTTCACCATCTTCTCTCCAATACCTTCCATTTGCTCTTTCTCTGAGACTATACTGACCTCCCACCACTCTCCTTCTGCCACTCTTGCTACTGTGACATCTTGCCTCCCTCCTTCGCTGTCACCCACCCTCAATCCTGTCACCAGTAACCCTGCATGTCCTTATTATTGCCTCCTTGCTCACTCAGACACTTCCCCACCTACACCAGAAGTCATCACTTTGCCACCCAGTTTCACACCCTTAATACTGTCCATCCCTGCATAATTCCTGGAGGAAAACAAACCTCTCAGGACTGAAAGAGTGAGGATATCATGTGAGAACTGTAAAAAAAACCACTACGCTGAACAAACTAGCAGGAAACTTGCCACAGGATACACGAACACCAACTGGCCACCAAAAGACATGACCCATTATCACTTGTTGCCATACATACAGACAGAGAGGAACAGCACTTTGACTGGGACAACACACACAGATCCTAGGACAGGCAGAACAATAACATGCACGAGAATCCTTAGAGGCATGGCATTCTAACCAGAACTCCATCAGTAAACACATCGATTTAGACCCTATCTATTTTCCCTTGAGAAAAAGGACTGAAAATGACATCACCCACCTTAAGAAACTAAGGCTTATAAATAGAGAGGCAGGACATACCACCAGCGCTTTACCGGAGACTCTCACTGATGATGTTACCTACTATCGTGACAAAACATCTGAAAACAAACCTTCCAGCTCAGTGAGCAAACTTACATAAGTGAATGCAGGTGATTGGCTGCTCAACATTAGGCTCCTCACCCCTTATGAAGAGAGAATCCTGATTCTGACCACCTCAAATGACTGGCTGACTGAGTCCAAACCTTGGGACAGGTATCGGAGGCTACCCTTGACTTCCCGTACCAGATCTCCCATGCCTTCAATCCTCCTTGACTTGGCTGAGCTCTGTGGTGAACCACAACAAGTTTCCTTCCTCTGTGTTTGTACTAAGCAGCTAGATGAGTGGATTAATGTGAGCGTGGTATATCTAGCTAAGGAGGCAAAGTGCAAAATGCAAAGACAATGTGAGCATTCAGGTAGGTTCAGACTGAGTGAGTGTTATGACAACAAGCAGAGAGCCTGGAGCTGGAGCCTGGATGTTGTGTTACTGAATGCAGAGTGTCCTAGCCGCTGCGTTACAATGCAAATTGTTATTGCAATTCCCACACTGCGTTATTGAAGTGCAGAAACATCCCGTGAGTGGATCAGAGATGTCATGAGGTTGTTAAAGTCTGAGATATGTAGGATCCCAAAGTCTGTGGATGTGGGGTGTGTGTGGCTGGTGCCAATTGAGCATATCCTGAGATGTTGTTGCCCAGTTTCCAAAATGGAGGCAATCTGAACCAAGGGCTGAGCTGAATCTGTCAACTGCTCGTTTCGGTTCCCTTGTCGAGTTTTCCCAGCATCCCAGTGTGTTTGACAGTGTGCTAAGATAGAAAGCTGAATATTAATGACAAGGTGTTTTATTAAACCATAATCAACATCAACATCAATTGGCAAGTAGTCATTGCCTAACGAGAAACACACTATGCACTGGCAAAAACATAAGATATGCAGTGAGACTCTCCTGAAGTGGAATAGGCCTCCGTAGACATCTTCTCTGAGTTTACCACTCATCTCACCATGTTGTTCAGGCCCCTATACAATGCCACACAGACTGTTTGAAAACTAAGTCTTGTTAAGCCTATATAAAACGTCTCAAGGTAGGGGAGTCCAGAACCACAGGGCATAGGTTTAAGGTGAGAGGGGAAAGACTTAAAAGGGACCTAAGTAACAACGTTTCCACGCAGAGGGTGATGCGTATATGGAATGGGTTGCCGGAAGAAATGGTGGAGACGGGTACAGTTGCAATATTTGAGAAGCATCTGGATGGTACATGAATAGGAACAGCTTAGAGGGATATGGGCCAAGTGCTGGCGACCGGGACCAGATTAATTTAGGATAACTGGTTGGCATGGATGAGTTGGAAGGAAGGTTCTGTTTTCTGTGACTCTCTGATAATCGTTCCTAATTCTGGGCAACTGAATGTGAAGGGAATTGTTAAATGTGACTGTGATGTTGGTGGAGCTGGGGGTGCTTGAGGGGGGGTGGATGATAATGGACCCAGAAACAGGAGAAGCAAAAGGGTCCATGGTTTTTCTCCCTGGCCCTGGTATCAACTCTCTCAGTCCTAAATACAACAGATCTCAGAAAACAAGACCTCAACTGAGGCAAGACATCCTCTCGGAGAATGGAAGTACATTCAAGTCTCAGCTTCTGAGTTGTGGGCCAGGAGGAAGAGAAGTGATTTGCCCATCCTCCAAGCTTGCTCTCACTTATCCCATCTCTTCAACAGAAAAACCCTTGGGATTGGCCCCATTCCAATTCAAGGGTCAGCTGAACCAGTCTTGCAAATCAGATATCATCAAGGACTAGGGGTTACACATCAGTTTAGATTAGATTACTTACGGTGTGGAAACAGGCCCTTCGGCCCAACAAGTCCACACTGACCTGCAACCCACCCATACCCCGACACCTAACACTATGGGCAATTTAGCATGGCCAACTCACCTGACCTGCACATCTTTGGACTGTGGGAGGAAACTGGAGTACCCGGAGGAAACCCACGCAGACACGGGGAGAATGTGCAAACTCCACACAGTCAGTCACCTGAGTCGGGAATTTCTGGGGTTGGTGATCAGGCACTAGTTCGTATGTGGACCTCACCAGTTCTGCATACAGCAGGGTAGCACAGTTGTCATTCCTGCTTCAAGGTGAGTCTCATGTTGTGGGACATTTAATCAATTGAGAAGATGGTGAGTGTGAACCCTGCTACCTTCCTAACTGTACTCTAACTCGGTCCAATGCTGGGGGGGGGGGCTCACGGATGGCCTAACTGGCCTTCATCAATTCAATTCCGGTTCTTCAGTAGGCATGTATTTAACCAGCAGTGGGTGAGGAACTTGTCATATTTGAAGCTGGACAAGGATGCCTTAGCATGTTTCCTCAGGGCTTCTGGGGAGGCTCTTCATTGAAAAACACTCAATATCTGATCGAAGCACACAGCACCAAGAAGGGGAGGGGATTGACACCACCCTGACCTTGCTGCTGATCACCTCGTCAAGATACCACCTTCACCTTGCCCTCGCTCACCCATAGCCTGGGTCCTTCAGAGATCCTGGATCTCTCGGGGTTGCATTGCTGGTGAGTCCCCCTACTGGTGCTGCCCGTAATACACAGTTGTCAATTTCCAATTTTCCAGCAGCAGACGGGCGTGGGAATTTAATCCCCTGGGGTCTTTGATACTGTGGGAAGCCTGCTACTGGCTCAGGAACATTGAATATGGTAAGCGTTCCCATAGGACGCATCAAGGGTCACTCAAGGGAGTCCTGAGGAAGGGTCACTCTATCCAAAACATTAACTCTGATCTCTCTCCACAGATGCTGCCTGACCCACTGAGCTTTTCCAGCAACCTCTGTTTTTGTATCAAGGGTTACTCGTCAGCTTTCTAGTCAATAGAAGCCAAAACCCACATTCCTGCATTAAAAACTGCCCAGTTGTCCCATTGCCACATTCTATTTTCCAGTAGAGTACATTCAACTATGCAATTGGATGGATGTTTATTGAATAATCTCTTATTTTATGATGTTGTCCAAGGAGGTATCAGCAACATCGCTGATTTCTGATTTGTTTCATTACTTGTGATAATTAGGAACCACGTTCAGGAGCCAGTTCCCGTTCATCAATTGGACATGTTGGTAAATCACAAACATGCTACTTGTGGTTGGTTCTCTTTCAAGATCAGAGTAAAGTTGCAGCCAGCATGCTCATGTTTACCAATCTGGGCATGCAGTAGAATGGAGAACCTAATTGGAAAGTTGATCCTTTCATTAAAAGTAAATACCCTGATATGTCACTCAATTCTGGAAAATATGAAAGAAAAGTCCCTGCTATCTTTCTGTTATATTTGCTCCATGACCAAGACAGATGCAATTAAAATTTTAGTTTCTTCAGCCCATATTATATTTATGCTTCCCTTCCCTATGTTTCGCATAATCTGGAGAACGTGGGATTTGAAAGTAATGTAAAATTTCAGTGGTATATGCAGTTAAGGAAGTTCAGTACTCGGGAGATTAATGTGAACAATCCCACATGCCTTTGAACAGTGATAATTACCACCTACCTATTAATGCTTCAACTGCAGCTGCTCCAGGGGACTCTGCAATCCCTAAGCCTTTTATGACGAAAAAAGATTTCAACGTATGCTTCATAATTCTGAAAACTTAGCTAAGATTACAGTAATAAGGCTGCTGATTGCTTTTTTGCTGAATTATTAATACCATACTAAGAAAATACACATCAGAAAATTAAAAAATAAAAATCAAAAGCTTTAAAATGTTGCTTGTGACATCTTAAATTTCCTTATTGTCTCTTCCTTTTCATTTTTAAATATTCAAAATCTAAGGCAGAGTGATTTTAAGGGGACATTTTAACCTTCATAGACATTGGACAAGCAGACTAACTCATGTCAGATAGTTTTTTTTCAATCATCCTATTCAGAAGTGTGTGACATAGATCTGAAACAGGTAAAATGTGAACCCAGGACTTTTGGCTCCGAGATGGAGACTCTACCACTGTACCACACAAACCCTCTTTCAGTGCAGAAAGATTGTGATACTCTGGATTGTACTCAGAATAGGTTTCTTTTTGCAACAATATTTCCTGGAATCAACTCAGAGACAAGGTATATTAGGTTGAGTCACAAGCATTAAACCAGATTTAGTTAACCTTGGTTCACCTTCTTGTTGGAGAGTTAAGGACCTGACTGTCTTTCAGTTGTCTTTCATTGATGCTCATTTCAACAAGAACCTGTTATTTTTAAACATGTTATTTACACAGTGAGGTTTTTACAAATTTAGAAAATTTCCTCCATGAGAGCTCTTTTCAGACCCTGCCTCTTGAGTCATATATGCTGAAAAAGCGCAGCAGGTCAGGCAGCATCCTAGGAACAGGAAATTCGACGTTTCGGGCATAAGCTTTTCCAGCCACACATTTTCTGCTCTGATCTCCAGCATCTGCAGACCTCACTTTCTCCTCTTGAGTCATACAGCCTTGCATCACCCTCATTAACCTTAGACTCATGTTGTTAACCCATTAATACACATCTTCCTCCGAGTCTTTGTCCGTACAAAGTTAAAAATCACACAACACCAGGTTATACTCCAATAGGTTTAATTGGAAGCACACTAGCTTTCGGAGCATCGCTCCTTCATCAGGTGATTGTGGAGGGTTCAATCCTAACACACAGAATTTATAGCAAAAATTTACAGTGTGATGGAACTGAAATTATACATTGAAAAATCGATTGTCTGTTAAGCCTTTCATCTGTTAGAATACAGTGATAGTTTCACTTCTTTCATGTGTAAATCACAAAACCTTTTTTAAAAAGTTGCGTTCTCAGGTTAGCTGTTAACAATGGTGATAGCTAGACAATATGTTGGAGGTGTTAGCCCCCTGAGTTCTCTGTCTATGCCAGGATGTTTAGATTGATTTTAATCTAAAAAGTGAGATAATGGAGTTTTACATGTCCATACTATTTACATTGTCTCCCGCTCCCTCCAAAGTCTCAAATACTGCAGGATTGGTATCTGAAGTAATTTGACAGTTGCCTCCAGTTTCACACAGATTTGCATCTGAGGGTAATGTTCTTTTGCACTTTTCCTTCTTTTAGTTTAAGTGTATGTTTTTTGGGTATTTATATAGCTTTTGATTAGTTTCTGTTTTTCTTCAAAGGCAGAGTAATATGTTTGTGTTTCTATTGTCTTTCTTTCCAAGATTACTGAGGCTCTCCATTTTTATTGATAATACCTTGTAATTTCTTCAGTTTATATCATCTCACACATGCTGCTTTCTCAAGGTCAGTTTCTGTTTGTCGGGGTGGGAATCATACCTGTTGTCCTCACTGAAGGCTTGGTAACTTTCTTGCCCAATGGCAGTGATTGAAGCTCCCGTTTGTTTTCTCTTTGGGAATCCTCACAGTTTCTTGCTCTATCATGATCTTCTGTAATAAGACCATGACCATTAATAAGGCATTAATTCTCCCCATAAACAATTCTGCTGGAGATTGTCCATTTTGCAAACGTGATGATGATCCAAATCTCAACAGAGGCAAAGCAATGTCATTACTTTCCTTCAGACGTTCTTTTGTAGTTCAACCTCCGCTTTCTGCTTCACCATTGACATGGAGGTAATTAATCTAACACATTCTATGAATGAACCTATGTGCTTTGGCAAATTTGTTAAATTGCTCATTTGTGAATTGTAATCTATTATCTGATACAATAATGTCAGGAAAACTACGTTTTGATGATTTTATCACAGGCCATTTGGACATTTGAGCCTGCTATGGTACTATACAACTGATTTATCTCAATCCACATTTTGTTGATAATAATGATACTCAAACAAATTTATTCCTAACTTTCACCAAGGCCTCAATGGAAGTACTGACAGTAGCAAAGGTTATTTCTATTGTCTACTGTCAGTGGTACAGAACTGACTGTTGTATATCAGTTCCTCAATCAATCAAACTGACTATTGTGATTTTGTTCAACATAATAACACAGAAAATAGGAAGAAGAGGAGGCCATTTGGTCATTTGAGCCTGCTCCATCATTCAATATGATCATGACTGATGATCCAACACAGTATCCTGCTCCTGGTTTCATCCCATACCTTTTCATCCCTTTAGCCCTAAGAACTATATCTAAGCCCTTCTTGAAAACATATTGATATTCCCAAAGGATCTTGATGTAACCTTTGAAGGATATTAATTCTGGGTGTTTTATGATTACCAATCTTTCAATGAAGACAGACAAATCATCTATATTCATGGGATATTCTCATTGTTCAAAGTATTGCCTTAACACAGGTTTATTGAGAATGTGTGTTGGCCATCTAACCTGGAAATATCTACTATTCAGGAGACATTTTTCATCTGTTTTGTGCTTCTCACTCTCTTCCAATTTTGCCTCTGCTGTTGAAGATGTTCTATTATATGTATATTCTACTTTCTCTATAAGCTCCAAATCTTGTTTATTATCTCTTCACTTGTTATTCTAAGTAAAGTATCTGCTATTATTTGACACTATGCTTGTATTTCCTACAAAGTTGAGTTATATCTCACCAAAAGCAGACTGAAGCACTAAATGAAACGTAGCATCTTCACAATTTCCTTCGTACTGAGAGAAGAAACCAATATTTGTGACCTAATTCATAATGTAACCTTTAGGCTCTTACCATAGTCCAAGAGCTTCTTGCATGTCAAGGTTGCCACCAAGGCTTCTCATTCGATTGTGGTGTATCCTTTCTCTGTTTCTCTTAGGGACCTTGAAGCAGACCCACCCATGCTTTCCAACTTCCTGGACTTGTGGCAACACTGCATCCATTCCAATGAATGTTTGCAACTGCCAGATGTAACGTATGTACTTGTATTTTGAAATAATTTACCTGATTTACATTCCAGGATGAATGGTGACCTTGTCACAATAGCTCTCTTGTCAATTCATTAATGGCTGTTAAATTAGGAATGAGTTTCCCAATTTATGATATAACTACGGAGATAACTATCCCTTGACATCTTTGCAGCTCTGTTATGTTTCTGGCCTCTGAAAATCTCTGACCACTTTTTTCTTCTGAGGATAAACCAATATTCCTGTGGCTTTGACAAACCTTTAAAGAATTTGATCACAAGCGAATTTGTACTTATCATTTAGAGTTAGATCTGTATTCTGTAATGTTTTCAGAACTTTCTTAATTCTACAATCATCCTCCACCTTTGTGAAACTTTGTATATGAGAATATCATCTGTATGGCATATTATTCCAACCTTTCTCAGGAGGTGTGTGGAAATTATCCTCTGAAGTTGGTACAGATGCTATTCCAAATGGTATTCTTTTCATGCAATAATGACCAAAAAAAACATACAAATTGCCAGCAATCTTGATTTCTAACATAAAGGTATTTGCCAAAATCTCCTATTAATGTCTCAGATTGTGAACATAATACACTTCACCAGTTTAGCTGGCTATCATCAGCTCATGATATTGGATGAACTTCATGTTGGTTAACAAAATTGATCGTCCAAATCATAATATCCCATTTGGTTTCAAAATAGTGAATTTTATGCAGATCTGAGCAACATGAGCTATGGCAACATGTGCCTCCATTTTGTATACTTTTCACAAATGGTGCATGTAGATTCTTGCTAAACAGCAGCAAGATGACAATTAACAGTTATTACTGATTTTTAAATGCCTTCTCAATGTTACAATTCATCTCATTCATATTCAGACTTCCATCTCATCTTACTAAGCTTGCCAAATAAGCTATATATTGGGAAAACTCAAAAAGGAAATGTTGAGCATGTAGCTGACAGATTCAGTTCACCACTTGCTCCAAAAGGTCTTTATTTTGGACACCAGGTAATAACATCACAGGGCTCTTTCCATGCACACTATATGAATTCATTCCTCCTCCATGAATGTTGGAATCAATGAACTCATCATGCTCATTAACTAACAGTGTGCACTGGAAGTGTATAATATAGCTCCAGTGTTAAATCCCATTACATTTATATTCAATGTCTCCACTCCAGTCAGTTCAGCTGCAATGCAAGTTCTGAAACCCAGAGTGTTTAATCTTATGAAGCCAGTGACAATCCCTATGTGTTTGTCTGAGGTATAATTTGGAGATGCCGGTGTTGGACTGGGGTGTACAAAGTTAAAAATCACACAACACCAGGTTATAGTCCAACAGGTTTAATTGGAAACACACTAGCTTTCGGAGCGACGCTCCTTCATCAGGTGATAGTGGAGGGATCAATCCTAACACACAGAATTTATAGCAAAAATTTACAGTGTGATGTAACTGAAATTATACATTGAAAAATTGATTGTCTGTTAAGCCGTTCATCTGTTAGAATACCATGATAGTTTCACTTCTTTCAAGTGTAAATCACAAAACCTTTTTTTAAAAAGTTGCATTCTCGGGTTAGCTGTTAACAATGGTGATAGCGAGACAATATGTTGAAGGTGTTGGCCCCCTGTGTTCTCTGTCTATACCATGATGTTTAGATTTGGAAATGCTGGTGTTGGACTTGAGTGAACAAAGTTAAAAATCACAGAACACCAGGTTATAGTCCAACAGGTTTAATTGGAAGGTTTAATTGCTTCCAATTAAACCTGTTGGACTATAACCTGGTGTTCTGTGATTTTTAACTTAATGATGTTTAGATTGATTCTAATCTAAAAAGTGAGATAATGGAGTTTTACATGAATTCATGCAGTTTTTGAGCTCAGAGTTCTACATGAATGTATGCAGTTTTTGAGCAAAGTACAATGTAATTCTGCAAGTACAAATTCACCCCGCAAAATAAATGTGTGCATGTGGGTCTTTGTCTGTCTGTCTGTGTGTGTCTGTCTGGGTTGGGAGTTGTGAGTGTGAGAAAGTGTATATGTGTGTGTGTAGTGAGTGCAGTGTCTTAAGTCTGTGAGGGGGTGCATGTGTGAGTGTGGGAGTGTGTGTGTGTCTGTAAGGGAGTGTGTGTAGGTGTCTGTGTGCGCATCTGTGTGTGTGCGTGTGTGTGTATATATTATATATATATATATATATATATATACAGTGCAATGGTGATCACCTGTAATGTGACATGAACCCAAGGTCCCAGTTGAGGCCCTCCCTATGGATACCGAACTTAGCTATCAGCCTCTGCTCGGCCACTTTCCCCTGCTGCCTGTCCCGAAGTCCAACTTGAAGGATGGTCACCCGAAGGTCTCAGGTATATGCTGCATCATGACTTTACACATAATACAGGATGGATACTTTACTTGCCTGAGCTGACCTGCTGTAACAACTATTTATTATGATTAGAACAGGAGAAAAATTGCCTGTTTTCACCATTAACTTCTTCTTTGACACTGATGAAAGAGCTAACTAATGGAGGATGAAAAATGTTAAAGAAAGAAAGCGTCTCCTTTACTACTGTATATACTCATGTAAAAGCCAATCTCATGTAAAAGTCGACCCTTTACTTTTGGCCAAAAAATCTTGTATTTTCCATATATCTTGTGTAAAAATCAACTCTACTATACGGCATTATAAATATCTTACAAAGGAAACTGCATGATCCCATTAACCCACATATGAAATAGCATTCGTTCATTCACACCAGTAACTCTACTCATTGCTCTTTGTTCACTAGATTGCACCTCTATTCATTCATTCATAACTCTGCTTAGCCCACCTGGTTTACTACAGCGCATTTTGATTCATTCATTCATTCAGACCGGGACTCAGTCGACCGGTACTTCTTGCACTTTGTTCACTATACATTCAAAAGTTAATATCATTGAAAAGTTAATCATTTTAACTGAGCCATTATATCTGAATAAAAATGAGATATATTAGCTTCCTATATCTTTAATTCCTTGACAAATTTGCTAATGTTGTTGAGGTTCATAACAAACAAGAGTAAATGGGAGGGAAACGAAAGAATTTAGCAGGAAAGTTCAAGATGCTTACTCATTCAGAATTTAATGAATGTTTCATTTCAAGTGTGCCATTATACCAGGCCAGGGTGATGTTGAATAGTGTGATTTTGCAGGACTTCAATGAATATTTGACCTGTTAAATTTTCATACTGGTATGTATAAATAATATTAATACCGGTAATTCATTCTTGTTTCTCTTGCTTTTATCTGTTAATTATTTTTACCATAATTCATTGTGTTTTTCTTCTTTCCCCAAAATTAGTTGAACAATCAAATCAACTTCTGCTAATAATATGGTATTTCGAACTGCAGCATGAAGTTCTTCCCCTCAAAACTAGTGCCGTGTAAGAGTCAATCCTATAAATTGAACCTTTAAGAATAGTCTAATAAAATTTGACTTTTACACGCGTATATGGCATATCACCAATAACTCACTAACCTTACACTTCTCACTCTGTATAATAAAACTAGCACACAATGCAAGCAAGGCAGCACTGAGAGAGGGCTCTTTTTATGCTTCCTGAAAACAATTAATCAGCTCCAAAAGAAACAATTAAAGAAGGCACTAATTAACTAGCTACCACTTCTCTCGGAGCTTCTACCCCCTTGATAAGATTTAAGTGAAGAGCAGTTATGTTTAGTTAATTGCTAAATTAACTTGGTCATTGCTTTCATTTGTTAAATTTAGCTTGGTTAATGAACAGTTTCTTACAGCTTGTAAAATACATATCGAAGGCTTTCAGGACTTAGTCACCACGGCATCCATGAAGGTTCCAAATTTATAGTCCAGCACACAGACCTGATCTTTCTGGTCCTTTTTGTTTGATCCCCTGCAGAATTCTTCCACCAGTTCTCCACTTCTAGGCCTGCAGTGTGCCTTCAGTGTTTGGAAGTAGCTCTGAGATGGAACTGATTATTCCTTGCTCTGTCATGCACTAGAATGAAGCCTCCTCAAAACGTTGTTGCTGTGTTGTTGTTTTTCATTTTGTGACACTCCTTCTGCTCCCCAGTTCACATCAGTGGCTTCTTGGTGCATTTAAACTGCTTCTGTCCTTCCATACTGAACTACTGCCAAAGGACTTCAGTGGTTTGTGACTTTGTAGAATTTTCTTCAGTAGATGTTATTGTTTTCCTTGTCATTGCCACATGCTGCCGTCATGTATGTTTGTCTTTTCATCAGGGTTTCAGGGACCTGAATGTCCTTCAGATAATTCTGATTTAATCTGTGTTCTTTTATTTGCAGATATTCTGTTTACACCATAGTAGGTCTATACGAGTTGAAAAAGTTGCCTTCAGAGTTCTCTCAGCTGACCCTCCCTCAAGTTATCTGACCGTATATCATAATTGAACCATGATCATTCAAACTTATGATGTAGGCCATTGCTATACCAATCTCCTGATGTTGCCTGAATATTTATCTAATAATGGTCATACAATGAACTTCAACATTACCTTTGAAAAGAGAAACATGTGGCAGTTACGAAAGATTAGTGATTTAATTTAGGTGGATTTCAATTAGTTAAAACAGATCACAATAAGCTCACCAACTTGATAGAAAATCAATGTAAGATTGTTTTAAAAAGTACTTCTCTGACGCAGAACTAATTTATACACCTAAACAATAAGGTTTCAACTTGTTAAGAAAAAACCCAGATGACTAAAGAAATTAAGAGATAATAGAAAACAGAAAGAAAAAACACTTGCAAAAATTTGTACACACCCTGACAACCTAAAAGAGATGCAAAGAAAAATAATCGGTCTCCATCATGCTATATTAACACAACTGTATTGGAACATTGCAGTCCTTCTCTGTGGATTTTCCCTGCCTGGCTGTTGATATGCAACTGTAAAACTGAAAAAAGAACTACTTCCATTTAGAGCTTCCACCTCAGCAAGGAAACACATGCAACAATCTGCTCTGAAGATTCTGCTCACACTATGAAAGCTATGACAAATTCTGCCACAGCAGCTGGGATAATCCACAATATTCTAAATGTAAAGTAAATTCACTCGTCTCAATGTTAATGGATCCTTTAAAAAGATTCTATGGTCTGGATCCTCACTTGGCCAAAATCCTTTCCCTCACCACACCCTATTCATAAAATATACAAGACAGCTATAGCTTTCAGACAAACCAACTAAAACAGCGACAAAATTTTAATTCCATGTACTTTCAGGGGCAAAGGTAAAAATGTCGACAAACACACATAATAAAAGATAAGCAAAGAGAATATAAAAAGAAAGTTGCAAAGGATCTCAAAATCAACACTATCGTTTCCTTTTATAATTATATTAGGAAAAAGGTAGGCCCCAGGAGTAAAGTGGATCTTTTGAGAACTGGTAACTGACTTGCATTAAATAAAATAAATGGACAGATTTAGTAATTGCTTTGCATCAGTGTTTACTATGGAAGAAGAGTGTAGAAAACATGCCAGATATCTCATGGAAACTAACTTACGTTTTCATTAAACTTGGAACTCAGATAGGCTATAGTCAAAGGAAGAATTGATTAGATTTTGATAAAGATGAAGATCTGGATCCAGAACCTGATCCAGAAATTCTATCAAGGATTCATCTATTAATATAGGGAAGGAAGGTGAATTAACTTTCTATTGTGGGCTGTCTCTGTTGCCACTGTGCAAATTTAAGCTGTTAATAAAAATATTTATTTTTTTCAGCCTTGTATTTACGGAGCATTAACCATGCAGGGTAAAGCCTCAAGAAAGAGCTGTGTGATTGTAATAATGTTGAAACTCCAAACTGTTGCAGAGGTATATGCTCTACTGATTACCCTCTTTACTTACATAGAATATAGATCATAGAACGTTATAACGCAGTACAGGGCCTTCGGCCCTCGATGTTGCGCTAACCTGTGAAATTAATCTGATGTCCATTTAACCTATAACATTCCATTATTACCCATATGTATCTCCAATGTCCATTTAAATGCCCTTAATGTCGGCGAATCTACTACACTCTGAGTAAAGAAACTACCCCTAATATCTGTCCTAAATCTATCACCCCTCGATGTAAAGCTATGTCCCCTCGTGTTAGCCTTCACCATCCAAGGAAAAAGGCTCTCACTGTCCACCCTATCTAACCGTCGGATTATCTTATATGTCTCGATTAAGTCAGCTCTCAACCTTCTTCTCCAACGAAAACAGCCTCAGTTCCCTCAGCCTTTCTCGTAAGACCTTGCTTCCATACCAACATCTTAATAAATCTCTGCATCCTGTCCAAAACTTCCACATCCTTCCATGTACGGCCTTCTCAATGTGTCTTGTATAGCTGAAGGCCTTGTGGCTCTGAAACTCAATCCCCCTGCCAAAAAGCACCAACACACCATATGCCTTCTTAACAACCCTATCAACCTGGGTGGTAGCTTTCAGGGATTTATGCACCTAGATACCAAGATCTCTCTGTTCATCTACACTGCCAAGAATTTTGCCATTAGCCCACTACTCTGCGTTCTTGTTACTTCTTCCGAAGTGAACTACCTCACACTTTTCCACATTAAACTCCATAACTTGTTGTACTGCTTGTCATTTTAAAATAATAGTAGTTTGAATCAAAATATTTCAATTCCTAAAAATGACAATGAGGCAAGGTGACTCAGTGATTAGCACTGCTGCCTTACAGCGCCAGGGACCCGTGTTTGATTCCAACTTCGGGCAACTGCCTGTGTGGAGTTTGCACATTCTCCCCATGTCTGTGTGGGTTTCCTCCGGGTGTTACGGTCTCCTCACATAGTCCAAAGATGTGCAGGTTAGGTGATTTGGCCATGCTAAATTGCCCATCATGTTCAGGGATGTGCATCATTCAGGCGGATTGGGTCTGGGTGGGTTACTCTTCGGAGGGTCAGCATGGACCTGTTGGGACGAAGGGCCTGTTTCCACACTGTAGGAATTCTAATTCTAAAAGTTACATAGAATCTTTAAGTAAGATTTAATAGCGTGAACGCTAAGAAATACATTCCTATAGCGTCTCGTTGCTGCAGAGACTTATGTCAATTTCCCAGGGCCAGGCAGTGCATAAGCTGCTATCTACTTGACACATCCAGCTTTCTTCAATGATATCATTGTGCTCTCAGCACAAATTAAGCTGATGTAAGTCAGCTTAGCCCTGCTGGCAGTGCCACTGCCCATACTTATTTCTCCCCAAAACACTCCTGAAGAAATTACATAGAATGAATTTTACATTCAGAAATTGTGCACATGCTTGATTAAGCACATGGCCCATGCTTAAGCAAAGTCCAGTTGGATTACATTGTATTGTTAACCCTATCTGCACCACGGCTTCTGGCAGCACAAATTTCTAATTCTAACCAGTCTCTACCTAACAATGGGCATTCTTCGATTAACTCTGGCTCTGTCCCCATTTGGCTTAAGTTAGGGCCCTCTGTCTCTTGTTTCTTCCAGCAACGAGAACAAATTCTCCCGAGCTGCTCTGTCCATACTCCCTCATGGTTTTAAACACCTCCATCAAGTACTCCTCTGAGTAAAATAATCTCAGTTTCTCCATTTGATCCACATATTTGCAATTCCTCATCCCTGCAACCATTCTCACCAATCTTTTCTGCACTCTCCCTAATCCTTAACATCCTCTCGAAAGACGAGTGCCCAAAATTAAACTGAATGAGCTGGATTTGACCAGACTTCAGGAAGTGTCAACCTAACCCAATAATAAGTTTCCACCATTTTCCCCAGGCATGTTTGACAGGGCAATGTGGCACCCTGCTTTGTTCATTGAGATTTGGAGTCGTGATGGGTAAGAGGAGATCCATCTTCTGCCCCCAGTCCCAATAGAGAAGACCAGCCCACAGAAACTGCCAGCACAGTCTGATCCTGCCATCTAAGTCAGTGCAATGTCCATAGCCCAGAAAGATGTCCAGCAGTGTAGGGAGAAGGTCAATCACTGCACTGCAGTAAAACAAAGAACTGCAGATGCTGAAGATCTGAAACAACCAAAAACAGAGATCGCTGCACAAAACTCAGCAAGTCTGACAGCATCTGCAGAGAGAAAGCAGAGTTAACGTTTCAAGTCCAGGGATTCTTCCTCACTCCTGCACACAATGAGACACGAGTTAGAACTAACATCCTTTAGGGAAGGAAACTGCCATTCCCTTATCTGGTCTGGCCTACACGTGACTCCAAACTCACAGAAACATGGCTGACTCTTAACTGCCCTCTGGGTAATTAGGGATGAACAATGAATGCTAGCCTGGTGAGCGATGCCCCTATCCCTAGAATGAGTTTTAAAAAAAACATGGATCACTCCAACAGGGAAGGCTGTGTAATGCCTCCACATGGAATTTTTGGCATTGGAATTTACTCTCATGAATGCATCTCCAGTCATGTCACAAAGAGACAGTAGGCGGTTATAAATGCTGTGTAAGTACAGAACCCTTCTCCTCTCAGCTGCACATCACCCATAAAAGGCATCATTTCATGTATATTGAATTATACTTACAATTCAAGTTGAGAGGGCATAAGTTCCATGCCCTGGTACAGCCTATGAGAATCTAGCAGAATGTCTGCTTTGTGGCTCACAGATATCACATGTGGAGTTGCCTGTCAATCTGCAGTGATCAATACACACCCGCCACATAAGAACTTAAGAAATAGGAGCAGGAGTAGGCCAACCTGGCCTTCAAGCCTTCCTTGGCATGCAACTAGAAAATGGTGACACAATGATATAATTGCAGATAACCTCAACCACAATCTGAAAATAAATGATTGAGGAGCCTCCTGCTGCTCAGAAGTGGATTCTGTTTTTCAAACAGAAACAAAACTTCAGCCCTTCTGGATGCGTTTGTGGTCATTTTCCATTCATAAGTTGCATTTAGGATTCTAAGGATCATGGAACATAACGCAGGAGCCACTGGATATCATAAATCATAGACTCAGCCAGGCCCTCAGGTCCACGCCTACTTGCGACAGACACCTGCCTGTGCAACCCACATACCTCTTTGTACCTAGCACTGCCTGTACAGTGCATTGCTATTCATCCCCCATATGTTCCCACACACCACCTTGAATAATTATTAGATAAAATTAGATTCCCTACAGTGTGGAAATAGGCCCTTCGGCCCAACAAGTCCACACCGACCCTCTGAAGAATAACCCACCCAGACCCATTCCCTACCCTATATCTATCCCTGACTAATGGCCAATTCACCTGACCTGCAAATGTGGGAGGAAACCCCAGCACTCGGAGCAGTGCCCATACAGACACCGGGAGAATGTGCAAACTCCACACAGTCACCTGAGGCAGGAATTGAACCCAGGTCCCTGGTGCTGTGAGGCAGCAGTGTTAACCACTGAGCTACCCTGCCACCCAGCAATGATGCCAACTCTCAGCCTGACACCCTGATCGAGGTCACGACAGTTTAATCCTGCTCACATCAGAATGCACAGTCCCCATTAACCCCTCCCCCCAACAACAACATCACATATCCAACATATCTATCCCATGATTCATCATTGCTGAAAATCAAGGTTTTGTGTCTGCACTTACCAGCAAGACAAGTGTATTTAACTGTGGTTGAGGGGTGAAAGTGCAAAACAAATGCTGTGAGAATGTAAGGAGGTGCGAAGAGAGTGTGCTCTCAGAAAGCAAGTGAGCAGCCCTGAGGTAACCTTCTCCAGTGCTTTTGTCTGCCTGTCGTGTTCTTGCAAAGACCTCTTCATATGAGTTGCCAGAGAACTCTGCAGTGCACGTCTGTGCTCTCTGCTCATTGCAATGGATCAGAGAAGTGACATGGCGGTTATGAAAGATTGGAATTTTTTTTAACTCCTTCATGGGAAGTGGCCATCACTGGCTGGGTCAGTATTTATTGCCTTCCCCGTTTGCCCAAGAGAAGGCAGTGTGAACTGCCTCCTTCAACGGTGGCAGTCCATGTGCTGTATATAGACCCACAATGCCATGACGGAGGGAATTTCAAGATTTTGACCCAGTGACACTGAAAAAATGGTGATCTATTTCCAAGTTAGCATGGTGAGTAACTTGGAGGGAAGCAACAGATGGTGGTGCTCCCATGTTTCTGCTACCCTTGTCCTTCTAGATGGTATGGTCATGGTTTGGAAGGTGATATCTAAGGATCCATGGAGAAATTCTGCAATACCTTGTGTGGATAATGCACACTGCTGCTACTGAGCAGCAATGTTGGAGGGAGTGAATGTTGGTGGATGTGATGCCAATTAAGTGGGTTGCTTTGTCTGGGTTGGATTTGATCTGCTTTTGTGTACAGGACATACCTGTACACAACTCTCACAATTTTGTCATTAACCCTTAGATGTTAGTAAGGAGATCTTTACGGGGCCAACTGTGTTTCTCATTGCCATTTTCACTGTCTTACAACAGATGAAATTAAAAATCACACACCACCAGGTTATAGTCCAACAGGTTTATTTGGAAGCACTAGCTTTCAGAGCACTGCTCCTTCATCAGGTAACTGTGTTGCAGGATCAGAAGACACAGAATTTATTGCAAAAGATCACAGTGTCATGCAATTAAAATGGTGTTATATCTTTGCAAGGCTCTTTGAACAAAACAGGAACTTGGAATACAGGCATCATGACAGTTCGCAGAGAATCCATGACTAATTTCTAATGACCACAGTTGACTTGTACATTGATGGAATGGAACCCTTTCCTATGGATGAACTCAACTGCATTATAATATGGCCCTCTCAGTATCGGAAAACAAGACAAAGCAGTGAGTACTGGCACAAATTGCACCAGTAACAGCCTTAACACATTTGTGGGTTGAGTACTGAGAGATCCCCATAAGTGCCCAGTGGTTCCTTGGAAGTTGCATATAAATTTAGTGCAGCTGTCACCTTGATGCGACCAGAGTAGGGTAGCCATCCACCCCTTCAGGTTGCAGGTCCCAATCGAGCACCTGGCATAGGGTCTCAGGAGACCACAGTCTGTGGTGACACTGTGCCTTACTCATCTGGAAGGAACAACACTGTGGACGTTCAGCTCTTGACTTGTTCCTCCTGTGCAGCCTGAGGAGAGCTTCAGTTGTGACACTGCCATGTGGAGGTTATACAGCACCTGATAGATTATACTGCACAGAAACAGACACTTGGTCCAACTCATCCATACCAACCAGATTTCCCAAATTAAACAAGTCCCATTTGTCTGCATTTGGCTCATATTTCTCTAAACCTTTTCTACTCATGTACTTGTCCAAATGTCTTAAATGTTGTAACTGTACCTCATCTAGCACTTCCTCTAGCAGTTCATTCCATCTATTCACCACCCACTATGTAAGAAAGTTTCCCCTTGGGTTTAAATCTTTCTCTCTCACCTTAAAACTATATGTCCTAGTTTTGAATTCCCCTCTCCTATGTATTCATCTTTGCTATTCACATTATCCATGCGCCTCATGATTTTATAAATCTCCATAAGATCGTCCTCCTAGGGTCCAGGGAAAATAAAATCTCAGTCTATCCAGCCTTTTCTTACAACTCCATTCCCAGTAACATCCTCGTAAACCTTTTCTGCAACGTTTCCAAATTTAATACTAGCCTTCTTATAGCAAGGTAACCAGTATTCCAAAAGTGGCCTCACTAATGTCCTGTACAGCCACAATATGAGTCCTAACTTCCATACTCAGTGCTCTGACCAAATGAAAGCAAGTGTACTAAATGTCTTCTGTACACCTGTGAGGCCACTTTCAAGGAACTATGTACCTGAACCCCCCAGACTCTCTGTTTGACAACACTCCCCACTCCAATATTTCTACCATTTATTATGCAAGTCTTGCTCTGGTTTGGCTTACCAAAATGCAACACCACCATCGAAATTAAACTTCATCTGCCACTTCTTGGCCCATTGGCTAAACCTCTGAATAATTCTGTAGTTTCCTATATTACCAAACCGATGTGGATGCTTTGGAGAGAGTGCAGAGGAGGTTCACTAGGATGTTGCCTGGTATGGAGGACACTAGCTATGAAGAGAGGTTGAGTAGATTAGCATTATTTTCATTAGAAAGATAGAGGTTATGGGGGGACCTGATTGAGGTCTACAAAATCATGAGAGGTATAGACAATGTGGATATTAAGAAGCTTTTTCCCAGAGTGGGGACTTAATTACCAGAGGTCACAAGTTCAAGGAGAGAGGGGAAAAGTTTAGGGGAGATATGCATGCAAAGTTCTTTATGCAAAGGGTGGTGGGTGCCTGGAAAGCGTTGCCAGCGGAGGTGGTAGAGGTGGACATGATAGCATAATTTAAGATGCATCGAGACAGATACATGAGTGGGCATGGTGCAAAGGGATAAAGACCCTTAGAAAATAGATGGAGGATGTGATTCGGTGCAAGCTTGGAGGGTCAAACGGCCTCCTGTACTTGTGCTGTAATTCTCTTTGTTCTTTGTTCTCCCTTGTTTCAATGAGATCACCTCTCACATTTCTAAACACCAGTGAGTAGTCTTCCAGCCTGTTTAGCCTTTGCTCATCAGACAATCCCTCCATAATGTTCTCTGAAATGCCTCAATTAAATATTACCTTTCCTTAAATTGCTCACAGTATTCCAGATGTGGTCTCCCCAGCACCGTGTACAATTGCAGTAAGACTTCCTTACTCTTATACTCCATTCCCTTAAAATAAGGACCAACATTCAATTAGCCATCCTGATTGCCTGCTGCACCTGTGTGCAAGCTTTCTGTATCTCTATGAACCTATTTAAACCATGGTCACATGGGACTGCCGCATACAACAGCCTACACCCCAGATCCACAACAGAAAGGAGGAGGACGCCTGTGCAGAGTGCCCTCAGCTTCCACCAGCACCAGGCAGCAACATAAAATTTTGAATCAACTTGAGACACGCCTCCATGGCAACTGGGACTTGAATGCAGATCTTCTGGCCTGGAGGTATGGACACTACCACTGTGCCACAACAGCCTCAATCCACCTTTCTAGATATTTTTTATTCAACTTGTTCAGAGATGATACAACACACCACAGTGGACGGGACTTGAACCCAGGCCTCAGAGATAGGGCCATGTTAACAAATGGCGTGGGAAAACATGGAGTGATTCATTTTGGAAGGGTGAACAAAAGAACAGAATATTATTTAAATGGAGAAAAGCTGCAACACACAATGACTTTGGGGTACTTGTACACAAAATACAGAAAGCTAACACAAGGGGAAGCAAGTAATCAGGAAGGGTCATAGAATATTGGTGTTTATTTCAAGGGAATTGGAGTGTAAGAGTAGGTAAGTCTTACTGCAACTGTACAAGGTGCTGGGGAGACCGCACTGTGAATTGTGCTGGTCCTCTTATTTAAGAAAGGATATTGTTTTATTGGAGGCAGTGCAGAGAAGGTTCGCGAAGATGACCTCTGGTATGGAGGGATTATCTTATGAGCAAATAGGAAGGGTTTGGAGGGATATGGGCCGGGTGCTGGCAGGTGGGACTAGATTGGGTTGGGATATCTGGTCGGCATGGACAGGTTGGACCAAACGGACTGCTTCTGTGCTGTACATCTCTATGACTCTAAGTATCCCCAAGTGTCTTTGTGTTACAGCTTTCTGCAATTATTCTTCTCCATTTAAATAATATTGTTCTTTTATTCTCCCCACCAAAATTAACTTGACATTTACCCACATTATATTTCAATTGCCAACTTTTGGCCACTTACTTAACCTCTCAATCTCTGCAAATTGTTTGCATCCTTCTCACAACCTGCCTTTCCACTGTTGTGTCATCTGCAAATTTGACTGCAGTACATTCACTTCCTTCCTCTTTAAGAGCATTTGTTTACAATAAGATGTTACCATACCAGACTGGCCTCTGTGCTTTATTGGTTAAAGTCTCAAACAGATTAATATTGGGATTTGATTTTAATTATATAAGTGTCCTAAAATGTACAGATTGTACTTGCCATCTGTGTAGTGAGACTTTGTGCTCCAACCTCCACACTATACGAGTCCAACAAGTACACAGGTTTTTATGGGTCTTGGCAAAGTGAATGCTCAGCTCAACCTAATCAGGGATCCTCTCCCCATGTTCCCTTCTTCCTGTAACTCTCTGTCGAGCCCATCAGCTCTGAGCTTCAAAACATTTCCAAAGTCCTCATTGAATTATGACTAATCTTTTGACATTGCCCCCCTGACACCCATCCCTACAGGGTGGAAGTGGCTACTGCAGATGCTGGAGATTAGAGTCTAGATTAGAGTGGTGCTGAAAAAGCACAGCAGGTCAGGCAGCATCCAAGGAGCAGGAAAATCGACATTTCAGAAGGGCTTTTCTGATGAAGGGCTTTTGCTCGAAATGTCAATTGTCTTGTTCCATGGATGCTGCCTCACCTGCTGTGCTTTCCCAGCACCACTCTAATCTTGACCCCCATCCCTACAATCAATTATCTGTATGTCCTCCCCAGCATGTCAGCATGGTGGTAACCATTGATGAACTCTTCCCTCAGTAAACCTGTTCTCCAATGCATTATCATCTCCTTCCACTTAAATGCTGAGTTTCCCTCCATCACAATTATTGTCCTGACTCTATCCAAGCATTTTGCCCCAAATCAGCAGTGGTCCTTTGTAACCTTTCTTGAATTTCATTGAGCTAACCTCCGGGAATGACCATAGCTCACTCCCTTGACAAATATGGGCAGACAGTCCCAGCAGTGTACTTTCTGCATAAGCTGCTGGCACATGGTGCAGGTGTGATTGACATCACACACTATTGTATAGCAATGTGTCCACCCCCTTGATTGATCATTTCTGACAACCAAGACAAGCTGCCTGGCTTTATGTCTACCCTAAAGAACAAGGCAGGGCAGAAGTACTGGAAGTCTCAGGCTGAAAGTGCACTTGCAATCTCAATTATTGCCAATCGCACCCTTAATTACCAACTTCCACACCAATGCCCTTATTGTTCAGAGACTGGGAAGATTCCACCCATCGTCTCAGACTCAGTCCCCTTTCCTTCAAACTGAATGTAAAGTTCAATCAGGTTATGGTTGCTGCTGTTTAGGACTGCCTTTACAATCAGATCATTAATTAATCTTAACTCATTTCACAATTCTATTACTGTCTGCTGTTTGATTGGCTCTAGAACATGTGATTATAAGATACTAACCCTAAACCATTCAATATGCTCCTTATCTAGGCTGCCATTGCCCACCTTATCCTTCCAGTCTAAGTATAGACTTAAATTTCCCATGATTACTGATATGCCGATCTGAAAATATATTAACATTGGCTTTCATTTTATTGTTTGGAATGAAAACCTTTTTAAATCCTTTTTTCAGCAAAAGAGTTTGGGGAACTCCTGTGTCCATTAATAGAATTATGGGGTTGGAGGCATTATTTGAAGATAAAGTGGTTCTTTTCACTTTTGACAGACCTGTAATCTACCTTACACAGCCTTCCTGCACTCAACAGATATTAATTCTGTTTGTTTGGTTGTAGTTAAAACTATATTTTGATCAGTGGCGTTTCCCTTTTGAGTTTCTTTTTCGGATCACTCTTATGGGCACCAATAAGTCAGTTGGGTTACCCTCGCAGCTTCCAGCATTCTGAATGATGGTAACTCATGTTATTACAATGGAAACACTTGGGTTTTCAATTTTCAGCTCATTGGCAACCTCAGTACCTTCACACGGCTGCTACATCACATCATTGTGGATGTATCGACACCACATGGACTGCAGCAGTGAAAGTAGGTAGCTCACCATGACTTTCACAAAGGCAACTGGGGATGGGCAATAAATGCAGGCCTAGACATTATGCCAATATCCCACAGTGATTTAACAAAAATTAAAATAGAGTAACTTGTCAGTGTTCACCAATCAGCTTGTTCCCTTGATCTGATGTACTTTTAACTTCAGAAGGTTAAAAATGGCCGATGAAAGCAGTACCTCCACCCCCTAACCAAATTTCTTCTTGCTCACCAACATCCCACTTTACGTTCTGTGTAAACATGTAGCACTTTGCAGGAAAGACACCAATGGCAGAGCCCTCTGTTTATATTTCCTGAAAACACCTGACTCAGCTTTCAAAAATGGTTTGAGACAGCCACTAATCAATTAGCTACAGCATCTCTCAGAGCTTGTCTCCCCCTAATTAAAGCTGCAATAAAGTTGAATCTCTCTTAACTTAAAAAGTAATGTTTAGTTAATTGTTAAACTAGAGAAGAAACAAGACTTTAAATAAAAATTACCCTTTAAACCTCACTCACCAGCTCACAGTGCACACAAGGCATCTCTGAGAGGACTTGATCCTTCCTGAAAATAATGGCTTATGGCATTTTGTAAACAAAGGATGTAAATGAAGATCATGTGAATTATCATACAAAAATCTTAGAATATTAAAAATCAATCTATACAATATCACATTCTTTACAAATGTGTTTTTGTCCATAAATTTTAACAATAGTATTAACAATATTAATTCATTAATAGTGAATCCATTGCAAACATATATTTTGTTCTCCAACACATGTTTGAGGAAGCATTCAACAAATTACTATATTAATGCTTATGAAAAATATGATTATCATTCAGACTAAATAACCACAAATTATTAAATTGCAAACCAAAGATCTGACAAGTGATCTGCATGTTTTGTGGTATAGTTAATAGTGTGTCATTTTGTTTATTTGTATGTATGTTACCGTGTAATTGAGGTATTTGCAACATATCCAAACATGCTTTATCCCTTTTCACTACAGTTTGGTTGACTATTCTAGTTTGTGTTCCCCCAAGGATAGTTCCCAGATTCTGATGAACATCCCTATTCATGTATTCTCTGTACAAGATCTCTTCAGGGAAACTAAATACACTATTTGCATACTGAATTGGTTTAGGCCCCTGCCAACTGTGTATTTGTATGTCTCAAACTCTTTTAATCTTTACAAACCAAATGTTGGACTCATTCTATTGTTTAGATTGCACTTGCTATAAACTCAGAGTTTTAACTTTGTCAGTCACATTTTAACAGGCACAGAAACATAACTCTTTTTTTAAAAAAAGTGATGTTAGAATTATTTAAGTCCATATCATTTTCTCTCTATCCACAATAACTTGTTAATTAACGTTTGTATGCACTGCAAAATGACCAAAAGCATAAACAATTTCCATAACACTCCAATGTTAACACTTTACACATATGTACTGAAACATTTTGGAAAAGAAAAATTGCACCTCATTGAAAAACAACTCTATGTAACGTATGTGGATTCCCTCGATATGTTTTTCTCTGCTCATTTTTATATTGAATTGTGTTATGTGTTATCACTGAAGACTACAACACACCCATGGTACTGCCAGATTTTATTTTAAACTGTAAATTCATTAGTGGATCTAATATAAACTGAGTACTTAAAGAAAAATCCTCTTCTTTCAAAAAACTCATTTACATTTCTTAATAAAATATATTTAATTACACAACTTTACAAATCATAACAGGATCATAAAAATGGTCAGTTTTGTGTACATTTGGTTATTCTTTTTGTATCCAATATATTCACTCCAGTATAGTGTGAAAATGTCATGCAGATGTTAGTACTTATTGAAAGCTTCATCCTGAGAATGCTTTCTGAGATAGTATTACTGTTGACCAGCATTTGAGAAGAATTAATTTTGTATGGTTCATCTTTGTCATGTATATTGTTCACATGAATTATTTTGAATGTATTTTTTTGTATAAATCAAATTTTATTGATGCCAATTTGCTTCTCTAATTCAGGTGCAGTTACACTGAAATATGAACTGTAATGTTACCAGGTTTTCTTAGGGCAGATTTGAATAGAAATGTGAATTGAGAGCAGACTGTAATGGGCAGAAGTCCATCATCTTGGCGTCACCTTTGAAGTTTAACAGTGGCAGGAACTATGGAGGATGGATTTTGAACATCGAGGCAACAGGGCACCAGTTAAAACAGTGAAAAGGTAACTGGCTGAAATTTAATGATGGATTACTAATATATTAATGGAGCATAGGCATTGTGGGTCTTGCCTGGTTAAATGAGCCTTCAGTGAAATGAGGGGAAGTGTAGGAAGGGTGGTGCACAGAGGTATCCCTTGGATATTGCCAAAATGGGGGATTAAAGTGTTAGGACAATGGGACCATCCCAGAGAAGAACACAAAGGGGTAAGTCAGGTGGCACGGTGGCACAGTGGTTAGCACTGCTGCCTCACAGCGCCTGAGACCCGGATTCAATTCCCGACTCAGGCGACTGACTGACTGTGTGGAGTTTGCACATTCTCCCCGTGTTTGTGTGGGTTTCCTCTGGGTGCTCCGGTTTCCTCCCACAGTCCAAAGATGTGCGGGTCAGGTGAATTGGCCATTCTAAATTGCCCGTAGTGTTAGGTAAGGGGTAAATGATTAGACTTACAGTGTGGAAACAGGCCCTTCGGCCCAACAAGTCCACACCGACCCGCCGAAGCGCAACCCACCCATACCCCTACATATACCCCTTACCTAACACTACAGGCAATTTAGCATGGCCAATTCACCTGACCCGCACATCTTTGGACTGTGGGAGGAAACCGGAGCACCCGGAGGAAACCCACGCAGACACGGGGAGAATGTGCAAACTCCACACAGTCAGTCGCCTGAAGCGGGAATTGAACCCAGGTCCCTGGCGCTGTGAGGCAGCAGTGCTAACCACTGTGCCACCGTGCTGCCCTTATTGTAGGGGTATGGGTGGGTTGCGCTTCGGCGGGTCAGTGTGGACTTGTTGGGCCGAAGGGCCTGTTTCCACACTGTAAGTAATCTAATCTAATCAAATACCAGTACACAAAAGATGCTATTTTCAGGACAGGGTTTACTGCCAAAACTGAACTGTCTCCAAGCATCCAAATGGTAATGTTAGAGAAAACTGTGCCCTTCCATGCATGACATCACTAATCCCTGAGCCATGCTGCAGAATGGATAGAGATGTGCGAGGTGGGAGGGGCGACTATTGGAGTGTGGTTTGTGGATACCTAATGCGAGTGGCAAGAAGATCATCAACACCTCTGTCTCTTTCAATGATTCAATGGGGATGTGTGTTAGATCTCCCAGAGTGCCTCCAAATGATGTACCAAAGAGGTGAACAATTCTAATTTCAAGAAGGTGTGCTGATACTTCCTGAAAGATTGCATCTGCATAGATCCCAGAGATCAGTGTTTAGTGAGATCAATCTTCATGTGCTAGAACGTCAGAATGATTCTCCTTTATTGTCTTGGCTTCTTGACATGATGATGTCATTGAAAATGAGGTTGAGGAGGTTTTGTTCTCACTGAGGAGCAAGGTTATGGCATATAAATCTGCCCACATCTCTGAAATCCATGATAAATTGGAATGGAAATAAGCCATGCAGTGTATTAAGTACTGTTTGCCATTTGATGACATCATAGCTAATCTGATAATCCTCGATTTCACTTTCCTGCCTTTTTCCCATAATCTTTGATTGCCTTACTGATCAAAAATCTGCCTCTCTCTAGCTCAGCTTTGAATATATTTAATGACTCAACTTCAGCCTTTGACTGGTCTACTGGATGTGGCTCAATAAGCATTAGCAATATCTAAGTTTGTGAGAAGATTTGAATCTGCCGCTTCCGGTTGTCAGTTCCAAACCACTACAAATGCTGGAGGAAAGATCACAGAAGCGTTTCACAGGAGGCTCCCAAGCACTGAGGATGTCACCTAGACAGGGGACGAAACGTCTGCGACACAAATTCCCAGCTCGGTGAACAGAACCACAACATTAGCAATCTCTCAATGGAGGGTGACAAGCACACAGCCATCAGAGGTATGCTTAGCTGTCCTTCTACATTAATCACAAACTGTTAATATGCAGGTTGAGCAAGTAAGTTGAAAGGCAAATGAAATCTTGTTTATTGAAAGTATATTGATGTATAAAAGTAGGGAAGATTTTTTTATAGCTGTACAGGGCATTAATGAGACTGAATTGAATGTATTGTGTACAGATTTCATCTGCTTCTTCAAGAAATGACATCATTGCTTTAGAAACAGTGAAGAAAAAAGAATCACTTAACGTTTTTCCTGGGATGAGGGGATCATTTTAAGTGAAAGGATAAACATGTTTGGTCTACATTCAACGGAGTTTAAAAGAATGATGGGTTGATCTTATTCTATCATATAAGATCCTGAGGTGCCTTGACCAGGGTGGATGCTGAAAGGATGTTTCTCCTTGTAGATGGGACTAGGGATCCCCATTTAAAAGTAAGAGGCCTCCCAGATAGGATGAAGATAAATGTTTTCTCCTTTCACAGTGCAATGTGGAATTGTCCTTCCCAAACAGCAGTCCAGGCAGCATCATTGAATACTTCTATTACAGCAATAAAAAGAATCTTGACTAACAGAGGCAGCAAAGGTTGAAAAAGTAGGCATGGCAGTGGACTTGAGACTGCAATCAGATCAGCCATATTAATATTGAATAGTGGGGCAGGTTTACAGGGTCAAATGTCCTCATCTTGCCACTACAACATATGTATGTTGTTGTAGCTGCAGCAGTTGGCATGTTGCAGCTGACGCCAAATACAAGTTATTAGCCTATGACTCATCACAGACCAGGCCTGTCATGGTGCTCTGACTGGTCTGTGACCTTGGCTACCACACCTTCCATTGTATCTGTCATATGCTCGTTGATACAGACCGCGTACCTAATCGTAAATGTATGTCCATTGACATGATCATACCTTCACTAGTGGAGGGTGCAAAGGAATGATGTGACAGCGCACCCTCTGAGGATTTCTCCTTCTCTGTCCAGCAGGCCCCTGACTCTCAAGTTCTTCATCCCTCAGCTTAATCCTGACATAAATAGAAGAACTTAAAAATGTTAGCTTTATGGGTTTCGGACTTTTTCAACTCAACCATTCTTGTGTTGGAGCTCCATTTATCCAGCCTTGGTCACATCAGTGCTGTGCCTTATCTATGCCAAATACAAACTCAGTGCACCCTCAGTCATCCTCTCAACCTCTTGGTTTAACATTTCTGGCTCCAGATCAGCAATTGCATGGACACATTGGTGTTTTGCTAACACAAAGATCTCCTTGAGCTATGGAGACATAGTACCCCTCCTCCAATCCTGGCTTCTCTTTATTATTATGTGCTGTCTTTTCTTGCAAATGCAAAAGGAAAGACTTGGTTTTCTCCGTGGAGACACAAACAAAACCTATTCTGCTGCAAGGTGGGATAGAGGACCCTACCTTTACACAGCCATTCTGAAGAGATCTTGTGAAAATCAGCAAAGACAGATGAGCACCTCTCAATGAACTACATCCATACCTCTGACAGGATATGTAACTGCCTACCCCATTTTCCACCAACTAATGGTCACTCCCTCTTTGCCAAGTGCATCGTCTCATGTTAGCACAGACAAGCCCCAATTGGCTAAAGGGATGACAGACTGAATGAAGAATTTGACATTCATCCAGACTTGATCCATGTTGCTAAAGTCTCTGCGATTTTCTTCCAGTTTGTTTGATTAGGACCCTCCCTGCCTTCTGATCCTGATAAGCAGATCTCCCCCATTATCCTTGAAGACTGTAGGTGGACCTGCAATGAGTCATGATTGCAGTATGGGATACCCAGCATGTGAAACTGTTGCTGCAGTCTCTAGGAGGGCTTTTTGGCTTGAATTTCCAGTCGAGAGACCAAGCAGCAGTAGCAGGATGGCTAAAGGTGGCTGGAACAGAAAGGAGACTTTTGTTCAGCTCCTAGTTTATATACATGAAATTGCACTTTTTAATACTTGAAGATGATTATGTATAATTCAAGAATAACTCAAACTGCATAATCTCAGTTATGGTCAATAAAAATACCTGATGCAAATTCCGGTCTTGGGACAATAAGATTAAACTGCAATACTATTTTATTGCATGAAATTGTTCAGTTGAGGTTGTATGGAACAATGTCGCGGCCGCTTCTGGAGTACTGTGTGCAGTTCTGGTCACATCGTTATAGGAAGGATATAATCAAATTGACGGAGGTTCAGAAAAGATTTACGAGGATGCTCCTGGGAATGGAGAGTTTGAGAAAGATTAAAAAAGGCTGGGACTTTTTTTCGCTGGAACGTAGGAAGTTGGGAGGTAACCTTATTGAGGTTTATAAAATCATGATGGGCATGGATAGATAAATTACAAGGGTATTTTCCCTCGGGTAGGGCAGTTAAAAACTAAGGGGCATATTTTAAGATGAGAGGGAAAAAAATTTCAAAGGATCTAAGGGGCAACTTTTTTTAACACAGTATGGCTCATGTGTGGAATGAACAGCCAGAGAAAGTGGTGGATGCAGGTACAGTTACAACGTTTAAAAATATTTGGATAAGTTCATGAATAGGAAAGGCTTGGAGGGCTAGTATAGTTTGGGAACATGGTCAGCATAGACTGGTTGATCTCAATGACTTTATAAATCAATGGAATAGATTGTCAACCTTTTGCCAAGGCACTAAATTGTCATTACAAATTGAGCCCCTCAAATACATGTGACAATAAATAAATCAAAATCAACAGAATAAGAATCAAACAGTTGATGTAATGTGCAGCTATTCCACACCTAAACAGGAATTTGAAAATCTATTCCACTATTTCAGTTAAATTAAGCACACAGTTACATTTCCATTGAAATGCCCTTTCTTTAAGGGTATTTTTTGTTCATTTCATAACAAATATTTCTTAAAGTATTAGCTTCATTACACAAGCATATCTGAAAAAAATCAGAATGGGTATTTATTCAATCAGGTCTTCACATCTTTAATTTTAATCTAAGATTGCAGTTTTGAACAAGTAATTGATGATATTGCATTAAGAAATAACTGTTATAAGTACTCCAATGTTGACATTAATGATACATTTTCAGCAAAGAAAGCCCAAACTATCACACATGATTTGGAGACTGGTGTAGAATAACATAAAGGTTTCTGGTTACAAAACTTAAATACCTTGTTCATTGCATTGAATTGACTTTTTCCCATTTTCAATGCATATATTTTTACAGCCCCATCTCTATGTATATGGTCCTGAAAATGTAAACACATTCTATCAAGACCTTTATTTATGGAAATTATTGTTAGGAGTTCACCATATCTTTCTACTATCTGCCTCCCTTTGCATTTGGTAAAGTACAAAAATCTATTGTAATTCGTCAAGTCAAATGTATTCATAGGCTGTTGCAGCAGTTTTATAGAAAATCACTATATTCTGATATCAGAATGCATTTTTCAGTCAAAAAGATGTTAATTGTCATTTTGTTCAAACAGCCTTTATTTATTTTGATAGTAACTCAAACGTACTACACAGTTATGATTCTTCATATCACTCTATAACCAGCCTGACAAACAAAAGTATAACAATCTTTGATAGACACCTTTCGCTGTATGTTCTGAGCTTCGAACAGTGAGAATGTTGAAGGGAAATTTTAAATGTTTGCTTTTTTTTGAATTTCTGTACAACTAAAGTACCTGTCAGGTATTAATACATATTAAATGAGCCACACATGTTCTGTCCCCAATTATAGCAAAGATATGCCTTTCTTGTTTTCACATTGTGGTCTTGCAAAGATTATGGAAAAAAGGTTACAAAGGAAGAACAAAGGCAGCTTTGCAAATTGTGTTTGTCATGTCATGTCACATCTTCCTAAATGCTATTAAAGCCTGTAAGGTTCAGTTTCCACATATTAAGAAATAGTGTAGCTATTATTTATTTTAGGAAAATTTCAGGACATTAAGACAAGCTGTTAGTGGAGCACAGAAGCTGTGTTTTGGCTGTAATGCCCTCTGGCTCTCCTGCCAGTCTCATCTCTCAGATCAGAGCCATAAGCCAGACTGATCTCGAATACCAATCACCTAGCCCAGAACCAGTCCTTTGAGTTCTCTTTAGCATCTACTCCTTCTGCCAGTGTCCTCTTCAGCTGCTTGCTTTCCGTCTGAAGTTGACAACAAAGACATCCTTAGGGTCTTCATTGATGTAAGCCCTGCTCTTGATGTTGTTACATGTTTTTCTGTACCTTAAAGTTACACTACTTTTGTATTCAACTAGCACAATATTTGCATGCCATGAAGTCAAAGGAGAAGGTAAAGCTTTTCATGTTAGGTTACATATCACAAGCTTATTTGTACAATCATGCTCTTTTAAAAAATTACAACTTCACTTATTTCCATCTGCATAAAGAATGAACTGAAAAACAACTTTACTGTGTAATGACCAGGTTGTCCTTTCTTATCTAAATTAGCTTGAACTGCCACTTTAAATATTAAATCATAGCTGCACAGGATCAACGAGTGTGGAATTTCTATCATCTTCAAACTTTTGAACAGTTCCTGCCCTCTGTGATAGCAAGTTTTAAAAAGGGAAATCTCCAAAGAGCTAATTAGTTTTGGAATGGAGCAGGAGCTTGAACAGAGCTACACATATACCAGATAACTAAAAGGACCTGGCCAAAGCTGACAGATATCAAAGACATTACTGTGCACTAGCAGTAACCTTAGGCTGCTCACTGACAGGGACAATCAAAAGCTTATAAACATGGTGCTGAGTGACAGCTACTACTACAGGGTCTCTGAAGGGTATGAGACCTTTGCCAAATGAGCTAATCTCACAATTGGCAGCTGCTGTAGGAAAGAGATGGCAGTCTGAAGATTAAAGAAAGCTTGCGTTAATAGATCAAATAGAGTGGAGCAAGATTCCCATTGAAATAAAGTGACCAAAAATTACTCCAAAACACCGAAATGTAATGATCATATCTTCTAATTACGTGTAGGAAAGATTAGGTTGGAGTGTGTTACAAATGCTGCAACACAATTAAACAGAGCTCATGTGAGTCCATAAGTGATGCAAGATTGAAGTATACAGTCATCAGCAGGACAAGACTGTCACACAGCTCATACCTTGCTCCAATCAGTTATTTACACATTACAAGTGCAGGCTTGGAAACACACTTCACCTTCATGTAACAAAAGGGAGAGTGACAACATGTACACTATGTGAGCCAAGATTCAGAGGACGGTGGTGGCTGAATGGTTGCTTTACAAACTGAAGGAAAACATAGTGTTATTCACCAGGAATTATTGTTAAGACCACTGCTCTTTTAGACTTATATCAATGTCCTGGACAGGCCATAATTTCTACTTGGCATAAGACACAAAAATTGAAGGTGTAGTGAATATTCAGGAGGATGGTAACAGTCTTTGGCAAGGCATCGGCTGGTGAAATGTGTATATCGCAGATAGAAGTTCACACAGAGATGTATCAAGTTTTTGATAGGATGAATGAGGAGGGATGATGTAATGAAAAATGGAGTAATTTTAAATGAAGTAATTTGTAAAAAACAGAGAAGTGTACAGGTGTAAGTGTGCAAATCATTGAAGGCAGCAGCTTGAGGCTGTGTAAATACTTATAAGAACTTTGGCCTTTATGGGCAAGAGTTTAACACATTTAAAATTCACCCACTTGTTGATTTTTTAAAAAATGTTAATCTTTCATTGGATTTGGGCATTTGCCAATATTTGTTGACAGCCTCAAATACCCTTGAGAAGGTAGTGCTGAGCTATCTTCTCTACCTGCTGCAGTCCATGACGTATAGGTACTCTCACAATGCTGTTGTGAAGGGAGTTCCAGAATTTTGACCCCAAGACAGTGAAAGAATCATGATATGGTTTCAGATGGCATGTGACTCCAAGGGGAACTTGCAGGTGATGATTCATCTGCCGCATTTGTCCTCATGAGTGGTTGACGCTGTAGATTTCAAGGATGCTGCTACAAAGGTTTGATGAGTTCCTGCAGTACACTTTGCAGTTAACACACGATGCTGCCTCTGTGCACTGGTGCTAGAGGGATGAATTTGGTCTCCTTACTTGAAAAAGAATGTACTGACACTGGAGGGGGTGCAGAGGAGATTCACTAGGTTGATTCCGGAGTTGAGGGAGTTGGCTTATGAGGAAAGGCTAAGTAGATTCAGAATTGGACTATTTGGCACTGCCCTTTTGGCGCCGATCATTTGGTCCCGCCATTTTGGCACTCATTACTTTGGCACTGAGCTGTTTTGGCGCCAATTCAGAATTTTAAAAAGTCTTGTAGAACAGTAAGAAATTCGTTTTTATTGCATTGTAAGAAATAAATCTAATTCTTTTTATTCATTATTTTTAATCTATTCATTATAAAAACGAATTTCTACATTTTGCTACATTTATCAAACACATATAGATAACCATCGTGTGAAAATTTTGGTTTGTCTCTCTTGCTTAGAATGTTTTCAGCCATTTCTGGTATGGGTTCTACAAGAAAATGGAAAGAAAATTATATTACAGCTTTCCAATGTGAAGACGTAAGGGCTTAAGTATCATCAAGGCAGTAGATGACTATTAACAATTGTTAAATGAGAAAATTATTACAAAACAAGATTTGAATTGACAGCGGGTCATTACAGGTTTGACTATCAACTCTTGCTAGTTGAGAAAATTACATCGGGTCGCTAGTCATCCTCTCTTCTGTAACCAAACAAGACATTGTTTTTATTCTGAACTGGCACAAAAACAGCTCAGCGTGAAAGTAATGAGCGCCAAAACAGTTTAGAGCCAAAACGGCAGGGCCAAATGTTCGGCGCCAAAAGGGCGGTACCAAAACATACCCAGCTCAAGTAGATTGGGATTATATTCATTGGAATTCAGAAGAATGAAGGGGAATTTTATGGAAACATATAAAATTATGAAGGGATCGATAAAATAGAAATAGATAGGATGTTTCCACTGGCAGGTGAAACTAGGACAAGAGGGCATGGCCTCAAGATTGGAGACATAGAGTCATCAAGATGTACAGCATGGAAACAGACCCTTCAGTCCAATATGTCCATGCTAACCAGATACCCCAACCCAATCTAGTCCCACCTACCAGCACCTGGCCTCCAAACCCTCCCTATTCATATATCCATAAAGATGACTTTTAAATGTTGCAATTGTACCAACCTCCACCACTTCCTCTGGCAGCTCATTCCATACACATACCACCCTTTGCATGAAAACGTTGCCCTTTACGCCTATTTTATATCTTTCCCCTCTCACCCTAAACCTATTCCCTCTAGTTCTGGACTCCCCCACACCAGGGAAAAGACTTTGTCTATTTATCCTATCCATGTCCCTCATAATTTTATAAACCTCTTTAAGGTCGCCCATCAGCCTCTGACACTCCAGGGAAATCAGCTCCAGCCTGTTCAGCCTTTCCCTATAGCTCAAATCCTCAAACCCTGGCAACATCCTTGTAAATCTTTTCTGAACCCTTTCAAGTTTCACAACAACTTTCTGATAGAAAGGAGACCAGAATTGCACGCAGTATTCCAGCGCCTCACATTTATCTAAATTAGAGGAAGCAGGTTTAGAACTGAACTGAGCAGGAACTGCTTCACCGAGAGGGTTGTTAATCTATGGAATTCCTTGCCCAGGGAAGTAGTTGGTAGTACTTCAGTAATCACTTTTAAAGCTAAGGTGGATACTTTTTTGAAAATTAAAGGAATTAAGGGATATGGTGAAAATGGTGGGTAAGTGGAGCTGAGTCCATGAAAAGCTTGGCCATGATCTTCTTGAGTTGTGGAGCAGGCTAAAAGAGCCAGATGGCCTACTCCTGCTCCTAGTTCTCATGTTTTTATGCCATTAAATGAGATGTCAATGGTTGCATTGATTTGGACAGTGTGAACTTCTTCAGTCCTGTTGGGGTTGACCCAACCAGGCATGTGGAGATTAAAAGATCAAACTCCTGATTTGCACTTTGTAGAATGTGGACAGACTTTGCAGAGGTACAGGTGAGTTACTTACCAGAGAAATCCCTAATCTCTGAACTGCTCTTGAAGTTGAAGAATAGATAAGATCCTTTCCTGCTGGAGTTGATGCTCATATTACTTGCCAGTTGTCTAAAGTTATCCAGGGCTTGGAGCATATTTACATGAATTGCTTCAATATCTGAGGAGAGCCATATGATGCTGAACATTGTGCAAGCATCAGCAAACATCCTCACTACTGATCTTACTGTGGAGAGAAGACATTGATGAAGTAGCTGAAGATGGTGAGGCATAGGACCTTCAACTGAAGAAGTCCTGCAGCAATGACCTGACCTTGAGATATTTTGCCTTTGGCAATTACAGCAAACTTTTAATTAACCAGCACTTATGGGACCAGGTGTGTGCTGATGATCAAATATTCTGGTTGATCAAGAGGTCCACATAATTAATGTGAAAACACACACAAAGTAATAACAATGTTATGCAGGGAGTATACACATCATTGTTATACTTTATTTACAGCACAAATCACTTACACAATAATTCAACTATGCCTTAATTCAAATTTACTGGCAGAAAGCCTCGTCTCTCGCACCCTCACCTGACTACTCGGGCATTGTGGAAATCACAATAATATAGTAAACTTCCGGTCCTTGAAGTATATAATTTTTCCCAGTTTAATGAAGGCGCCAGTTAGAACAAAGTCTGCTGTATCTTCCTTCGTGCCAGGTATGTTCCAACAGGTAGTGAGGTCTCCTTCTCATTTACATTGACTTCAGTCTTACATATGAGCACAAATAAAGAGTAGGTGTAAGCTACTCAGTCCCCTGAACCTGCTCCACCATTCATTAAGATCATGGTAACCTCAAATCCACATTCTCACCTAGCCCTGATAAGGTTTCCAGATACTATATAGATCGGTCTGAAAAATATTCAAGGAGACTGCTTCGATTGCCTTTTCAGGGAAAGAGTTCCAAAGACTCAGAAAAAATAATCACTAATCTCTGTTGTAAATTGGTGACCCCAGAATTTTAAACATTGACCCCTAGTCCTAAATCCTCCTGTAAGAGCAAATATTTTGACCCCATTGACCCTGTCAAGATCTCTCAGGAGTTTAAATGTTCCAATTAAGAATCTTAGAATCCTTAGGCTTTAAGGGGTGGCACAGTGGCTCATGGTTAGCACTGCTGCCTCACAGCGCCAGAGACGCGGGGTTCAATTCCAGTCTCCACATATGTCTATGTGGAGTTTGCACATTCTCCCAGTGTCTGTGTGGGTTTCCTCCCAGAATCCAGAGATGTGCAGTTCAGGTGAACTGGCCGTGCTAAATTACCCACAGTGTTAGTGCATTAGTCAGGGGTAAATATGGGGAATGGGTCTGGGTGGGTTACTCTTCAGAGGGTCAGTGTGGACTTGTTGGGCTGCAGGGCCTGTTTCCACACTGTAGGGAATCTAATCTAATAAAGTTAAACTTCTGAACTCTAGAAAATACTTGTCAAGCTTTCCTCATAAGACAACTTGCTCATTCCAGATTTTAGAGGAGAAAGTGAGGACTGCAGATGCTGGAGATCAGAGCTAAAAATGTGTTGCTGGAAAAGCACAGCAGGTCAGGCAGCATCCAAGGAGCAGGAGAATCAACGTTTCGGGCATGAGCCCTTCTTCAGGAATGAGGAAAGTGTGTCCAGCAGGCTTAGACCATAGCAACATGACGGCTGGAGGAAGAGCGCCTCATCTTCCGTCTAAGAACCCTCCAACCACAAGGGATGAACTCAGATTTCTCCAGTTTCCTCATTTCCCCTCCCCCCACCTTGTCTCAGTCAAATCCCTCAAACTCAGCACCGCCCTCCTAACCTGCAATCTTCTTCCTGACCTCTCCGCCCCCACTCCCACTCCGGCCTATCACCCTCCCCTTAACCTCCTTCCACCTAGCGCATTTCCAAAGTCCCTCCCCCAAATCCCTCCTCCCTACCTTTTATCTTAGACTGCTTGGCAGACTTTCCTCATTCCTGAAGAAAGGCTCATGCCCGAAATGTCGATTCTCCTGCTCTTTGGATGCTGCCTGATCTGCTGCGCCTTTCCAACAACACATTTTCAGCATTCCAGATTTTAGTCTTGTACATGTTTTCAGAATTGCATTCAATGCATTTCCATTCTTCTTTAAATAAGGAGACCGATATTACGCACAGCACTCAGAGGTGATCTCACCGGTGTCCTCTGTTGCAGAAGCATAATCTTCCTATGTTTGTGTTCAGTTCCCCTCACAATAAATGATAATGTTGCATTGGCTTTCCTAATCACTTGCTGAAATTGTACACTATTCTTTTGTAATTCATGAACAAGGGCATCCAAATCCCTTTGTACCTCAAAACTCTGCAATTTCTCACTGTTTGAATATTCGGATTTTTTTAAAGTCTTTCTGTCAAAATGGAAAATTTTACATTTTCTCGCATGATACTTATTTGCCAGACCTTCGTGCACTCAGCCCGAGTCCTTTTGTAATCTTCGTATATCCATTTACAACTGACTTTCCCATCCATCCTTGTGTTGTCAGCCAGTTTGGCAACCATACCCTTTGTCCCTTCAGCTAAGAATTTATATAAATTGTAAGCAATTGTGGTCCCTCTGGCACACCACTGATTTTATCTTGCCAAATTGAGAAAGTCCAATTATACATCCATTAATCAACCAATTGTCTACCTATTCCAATTTTCTTCTCCCAATACCATGAGCTTTTATTTTCCACAATCACTTATTAGATTAGATTACTTACAATGTAGAAACAGGTCCTTCAACCCAACAAGTCCACACCGACCCTTCGAAGAGCAACCCACCCAGACCCATTCCCCAACATTTACCCCTTCACCTAACACAACGGGCAATTTAGCATGGCCAACTCACCTAACCTGCACATTTTTCAACTGTAGGAGGAAACCAGAGCACTCGGAGGAAACCCACGCAGACACGGGGAGAATGTGCAAACTCCACACAGACAGTTGCCTGAGGCGGGAATTGAACCCAGGTCCCTGGCGCTGTGAGGCAACAGTGCTAACCAATTAGGAGAAAGTGAGGACTGCAGATGCTAGAGATCAGAGCTGAAAATATGTTGCTGGAAAAGCGCAGCAGATCAGGCAGCATCCAAGGAGCAGGGGAATCGATGTTTCGGGCATAAGCCCTTCTTCAGGAATGAGGAGAGTGCGCCAAGCAGACTAAGATAAAAGGTAGGGAGGAGGGACTTGGGGGAGGGGCATTGGAAATGCGATAGGTGGAAGGAGGTTATGGTGAGGGTGATAGGCCAGAATGGGGCACCGCCTTCCTAACCTGCAATCTTCTTCCTGACCTCTCCGCCCCACCCCCACCCCGGCCTATCACCCTCACCTTAACCTCCTTCCACCTATCGCATTTCCAATGCCCCTCCCCCAAGTCCCTCCTCCCTACCTTTTAACTTAGCCTGCTAGGCACACTCTCTTCATTCCTGAAGAAGGGCTCATGCCCGAAACGTTGATTCTCCTGCTCCTTAGATGCTGCCTGACCTGCTGCGCTTTTCCAGCAACACATTTTCAGTGCTAACCACTGAGCCACCTTATCAAGTGCCTTCTGAAAATCTAAGTACAATGGTTCCTCCCCATTCACAACATGTGTTACCTCCTAAAGAATTTGATTAGATTGGTTAAATATGCATTCCCATGGAAAGCCATGTCAATGTTGCCTGATTACCTTGAATTTATCTAAGTGCCCTGTTATAACTTCTTTCATAGTAGTTTTTAACATTTCCCCTATGACAGATATTAAGTTAATTAACCTGTGGTTTCCTGTTTTCTGTATGCCTTCCAATTTGAAAAAAAGCAGATGCATTTGATATTTTCCAATCAAAGGGGGGCCTAACATGAATCAAAGGAATTTTAAGTTTTAAAACCAATGCATCAACCATCTGACTAGCCACTTGTTTTAAGATTCTAGACTGAAGTCAATCATGAACTGGGCAGCTGTCAGCACATCGCTCCAATAACTTACTCAGTGTCTCTTCACTGATTATTATGATTTTCCTGAGTTTCCCCCTCAATTCCATTTCTGGATTTATCTCTGCTTTTGGGATGTTACTTGTGGCCCTCTATAGTGAAGCTTAATGCAAAATACCTATTCATTTCTTCTATCATTCTCTTATTTTCCATTTTAACTCACCAGTTTGACTGTGTAAGTGAACAATTCTGTTCTTTTTTCAATAGTTATGGGAACTGGTGTCTGCTTCTATATATCTGGCTACCTTCCTCTTCTACTCTAATGTCTCCCAGTTTATTAATTTTTGACGGACAGGATGTATATGTACTTGGAAAGGCAAGGACTGATTCGGGATAGTCAACATGATTTTGTGCGTGGGAAATCATGTCTTATTGTTGTGGTTCTGTTCGCCGAGCTGGGAGTTTTTGTTGCAAACGTTTCATCCCCTTTCTAGGTGACATCTTCAGTGCTTGGGAGCCTCCTGTGAAGCGCTTCTGTGCTGACCCGATACCCAGCAGGAGCAAAACCAATGTAGTGTACAAAATCCCATGCAAGGACTGCACAAAACACTACATAGGACAAACAGGAAGACAACTAACAACCCGCATCCATGAACACCAACTAGCCACGAAACGACACGACCAGCTATCCCTAGTAGCCATACACTCAGATGACAAACAACACGAATTCAATTGGGACAACACCACTATTATAGGGCAGGCCAAACAGAGAACAGCCAGGGAATTCCTAGAGGCATGGCACTCATCCACAAATTCTATCAACAGACACATCGAACTAGACCCTATATACCGGCCACTGCAGCTGACAGCAACTGACAACCGGAAGCGGCAGATTCAAACCACTATAAATGCCGGAGGAATCAGCACAGAAGCGCTTCACAGGAGGCTCCCAAGCACTAAAGATGTCACCTAGAAAAGGGACGAAACGTTTGCAACAAAAACTCCCAGCTCGACGAACAGAACCACAACAACGAGCACCCGAGCTACAAATCTTCTCACTAACTTTGAAATCATGTCTCACAAACTTGATTGAGTTTTTTGATGAAGTAACAAAGAAGATTGATGAGGGCAGAGCAGTAGATGTGATCAGTGTGGACTTCAGTAAGGCATTCAACAAGGTTCCCATGGGAGACTGATTAGCGAGGTTAGAATACAGGGAAGAACTAGCCATTTGGATACAGAACTGGCTCAAAGGTAGAAGACAGAGGGTGGTGGTGGAGACTGGAGGCCTGTGACCAATAGAGTGCCACAAGGATCGGTGCTGGGCCCTCTACTTTTTGTCATTTACATAAATGATTTGGATGCGAGCATAAGAGGTACAGTTAGTAAGTTTGCGGATGACACCAAAATTTGAGGTGTCGTGGACAGCAAAGAGGGTTACCTCAGATTACAACAGGATCTGGACCAGATGGGCCAATGGGCTGAGAAGTGGCAGATGGAGTTTAATTCAGATAAATGCAAGGTGCTGCATTTTGGGAAAGCAAATCTTAGCAGGACTTATACACTTAATAGTAAGGTCCTAGGGAATGTTGCTGAACAAAGAGACCTTGGAGTGCAGGTTCATAGCTCCTTGAAAGTGGAGTCGCACGTAGATAGGATAGTGAAGAAGGCGTTTGGTATGATTTCCTTTATTGGTCAGAGTATTGAGTACCGGAGTTGGGAGGTCATGTTGCAGCTGTACAGGACATTGGTTACGCCACTGTTGCAATTCTGGTCTCCTTCCTGTCGGAAAGATGTTGTGAAACTTGAAAGGGTTCAGAAAAGATTTACAAGAATGTTGCCAGGGTTGGAGGATCTGAGCTATAGGGAGAGGCTGAACTGGCTGGGGCTGTTTTCCCTGGAGTGTTGGAGGCTGAGGGGTGACCTTATAGAGGTTTACAAAATTATGAGGGGCATGGATAGGATAAAGTCTTTTCCCTGGCGTGGGGAGTCCAGAATAGAGGGCATAGGTGAAGGGTGAGAGGGGAAAGATATAAAAGAGACCTGAGGGGCAACTTTTTCACGCAGAGGGTGGTACGTGTATGGAATGAGCTGCCAGAGGATGTGGTGGAGGCTGGTACAATTGCAACACTTAAGAGGCATTTGGATGGGTATATGAATATGAAGGGTTTGGAGGGATATGGGCCGGGTGCTGACAGGTGGGACTAGATTGGGTTGGGATATCTGTTCGGCATGGACGGGTTGGACCGAAGGGTCTGTTTCCATGCTGTACATCTCTATGATTCTATGACTCTATGACTTTCTTTGCTGTTTTTTATAGTCTATCTAATCTTCAAACCTGCATTGTTTATATGCTTTTACTTTAAGCTTGGGACTAGCTTTAACTATTATTAACCATGGTCACTCCCTTAGAATTTATCTTATTTATTAGAACGTATCTATTCTGTACATTCTGAAATATCCCCTTTAACATCCACCACAGCATCTCTATTGATGTATCCTTTAATTCTGCCAATTCACTTTAGCCAGCTCAGCTTTCATATCGCTATAAGTGCTATAATTTAAATGTCAAAGAAAAAATTCTGACTCACTTCTCTTTCCATCAAATTTAGCATAACTGTCAATCATGTTATGATTGCTGTTACCTGGGGTGCCTTTACACTGAGGTCACTAATTAATCTTATTTCATTGAACAGTACCAGGTCTAATATTGTGTGCTGTCCAATCAACTCCAGAGTGCGCTGCTCCAAGAAACAATCTTGAAAACATTCCGTGAACTCATCTCAGCTAGCTTTGCCCATCTAACTTTTCCAGTAGATATGTAGATTAAAATCTCCAATAATTCATACCAAGTGTTTCTTACAAGCTGTCATTATTTCTTCCTGTAGGCTTCGCCTTACTATGTGGTTATTGATAAATGGCCTGCAAGTTTTACAAGCAAAGTAAACAGTAGAGTGCATTAGGGGCTTGAATTAGAAAGTATTTGAAAGGATGTTTTGGTTAGAGGAAACATCCAAGGCTTGCAGAAAACATTTTGGTTTGAGTTTCCAGAGGCTTTGACTAAAGTTAGGTTCATAAGATGATTGCTCCTGATGAAGGAAAATCATTTAGAATTGTTAAGAAATAAGTTACCTCAGTGTAGTTCAGTTAAGCTACAGACAAAAAGTGTTTGGTTCAAACCCTGAAGGGTTATTTGAACCTGGGGATATCTAAACTCAGTATACGGATACTTGAGGAAGGGACTATCAGATTTTCAAGGTTGAGAATTGAAACTACAGTTAAGTTAAACTCCATAAATGTGATACGAAAAGGAATCCTCTCTGTTGTGATTTCTGTAAAAAAAATGCTGTTGGAATTAATGGATTATGTTTTACTGTATGTCTCAACTTGTGTTAAATGCAAATAGTGTGGTTTACTCTACATTTTTCTTTATTTCTTTTGCAAATATAAACATCTGTTTTGTTGTTAAAACCAAATCTGCAGCCTAATGTATTTGTTCTTCAGTGATAAACTAAAATAGTATAATGTGATCTACCAAGTGTTAGTCAGGGGTCTGGCTTGTCCAGTGATAATATGAGCTAGGATAATAACACAGGAAATAATGCAGTGACCATGAACTTTTGAGGTTGTTTCTTAATTTGATGCCTAATCTCCTTATCAGTAGGTACCCCATGGACAGCAATGATAGGATTCTCCATCCCCCCCCCCCCCCCCCCCCCCCCCCCCCCCCACCGCCCCCCCTTGAAGTTCCTGTCCAGCCCAGAGCAGATGTTACAAACCTTGGCAGTGGGCAGACAAACAAGTACCTAGAATCATGCTTTTTGCTGCAGAGAACAATGTCAATGCCCCTCACTATGTTAGCCTTATTATCACTACATTTTCTTTCTTGCAAGTCTTAAGCAGCTTCCTGTATCATGGTGCATGTTCAGTTATGTTATACCCCCTGCAGCTCTCAATCTCATCAAAATTAGTTGAAAGAACCTCAAAAATATTGGGCAATTGTAAAGGCTGAGGCTGCTCCTCTCCTATCCTTTGTGATTCCTTCTCCTTGACGTTGAACTTAGTCAAATGCTCCCAAAGTCAATCACTCTCAACTTATTTGTTGACTTAAGCTGTTTTGTCCATGCTTTAGAGGTGCTGGTGCTGGACTGGAATGTACAAAGTTAAACAGTTTTCAGAGCACTGTTCCTTCATCAACCACTGTTGAAGGAGCAATGCTCCGAAAGCTAGTGCTTCCACTTAAACCTTTTGGATTATAACCTGGTGTTGTGTGATGTTTAACTTTATTTTGTCGATGTTTAATGAACCCAAACTGAGGGTCAGTGAGTAAGTTATTGCTAAGTTAGTCCTACTTGGTGGAACTGGCATCAATCCCTTCTGTCAGTTTGCTGATGATCAAGAGTAGAATAATGGAATAGTAACTGGTTGGGTTAAATCTGTCCTGGATCTTGTGGACTCACATACCTAGGCAATTTTCCTTCTTGTTGAGTAGATGGAGATGGTTCCTTTAGTTTGGAAGCACAGGTATAATGGAGGTAATGGCCTCCTTCTCAGCTGCATCATGTTATGATACTATATAAAAAAGTGTGTTGACAAACTTTCATATATTAAACAAAATGTATTAACTTTACTCATAATTATAGTGTGATTACTTTCATGGTGAAAGAATAATTTGACATTGGCACATTGAGGCACTCGTGAAAATGTACTCCAGTAAACATGGATGAGAAAGTGGTCTTGAGGGATGGTGTTCATCCATGGCAGGAATACCTGAGCTTCAAGGGTGGGCCACGTATCCTCACAGTTGACATGGTCACCTCATATGCTAGAGGCTTCAGGGAAAGGTGGGCAGATGGCGGGCTGATGTAAATGCAGGTGTGGTTTTGGAAAACGCCAACTCAGTGGGGTTCACAGGAAAGGGTTATGAGAAAGGGGATTTTGACATTCGGAATTTCACTGACACAGAGATGGAGGCTGGAATCCACTGACTGGAGAAGTGCTGGCCACAGAAAGTATAGTGATGTTTTAGGACAAGGGCAAATGGTGTCAGCCAAACTCATTGCTCAGTAAAATCCTTGTTAACTATGTTGGAAGTACACACAGCTGGTGTGGAGGGAGCCTGCTCAGAGGCAGAGCCCCTCGGCCCCAAAGGTTTGGTCAGGCAACCCTGGGGTATTTATATCTGTTTGGCCCAGACATGCTGAGGAATTTCTGGACGCTCTTCAACTTGAACCACCACAAAGGTCGGAGAGTCGCAGACAGGGTAGAGATGGAGTGTTTCTGGCTATTTCTGGAGTGTTCTGAGAAAACACCTCTAAGTGGCCTGTGTGTATCTACTTCACTGGCTGGATACTGCCTTGCCTGACTCTGTTGCCTTGTCAGAAAGGGGCATTTGGAGTGTGCGCCAGATTCCCTGTTCCCATTCCTGTTCCTCCTGAGAAACAATGGCTGCAGTGGCAGAGTGTAGGTATGTGCTCCTCGCCACCAGAGACTGATGGTGCTGGATCTGGCTCTCCTTGGAAGCTGCCAACCTGTTTGTGGAGGCAATTGGACAGTTGCATGTGTAGCTGCACTCATGGGTTTCTGGGCAATGAGGGGCATCACGTTCCCATGTACACATCTGATACTCCTGTTTATGAGGATTAAATCCCTGACTACTGACACCACAGGGCCTTGTCCAGTCTGGGGTAGTTCTCCAATTGCCAATGGGCTGGGCATGTCTTCCTTGACTATGCAATCAAGTGCTCAACAGATAGTACTCCCACTCTTTCTAAACCTGACATTTCCACTGAGGTGTCAGTAGCTGGGCTGATGGAGGAGGCAGGAGGATTGGCTGATATCCATGGAGGTAATGGATATCCTTCAGTACCTGCAGAGCACAGTGGAGAGAAGGTTTCATGGCCAATGGTTCAAAGTAGTGAGCAAGGAATGAAAACAGGGGTGGGGCTACTGTTCTGGGGACAGAATCGAACATGAGAAATACTAAAGGTGGTCGGTGATTAATGAGTGTGGATTTGGTGCGACACAGTGAGATAAGCTATTAGGTGTGTTAACAAACACTCCAAAAGACTCCTTGCAACTTGGACATTTCCAGATAAATATAAAATTCAACCCAATGTCCCTTTTAGAGTGAAAGTTATGAGCATAGCAGAGGTGATTTACTGCTTTATTTTTGTACTGAAGAACTTGGTCCTAAGGGAGCATATCAGGAATTAGACCTACAAATTGTGCACAGCTTCTAACCATTTAAAATTAATACTCAGATTCATTCTTATTTCCCAGCCATGTTTTCACTTATTGCTAAAAGTGCTGGTCAAAATGTAGGTGCATTTGACTGATGCAGTTAAATGAAACGGTAACATTTTTCAGCTCTACTGCCATAATAAAACCTGAACTTCTACCTCAATATTACAGATATCCAGTGCTGTTAAGTAATATAGAACAAATAACATTTTTAAAATCTTGATGGATAGACTACATATTACCAACTCCATATTTATAATTTTGGAGACTTTATTGAAGACAAGAGTCTCAATTTTGTCCAGGAAGTTGACTGGCCTTCTGCAGGAGCAGACAAACCATTTCAGTCAAAGCATTCTCGGAGGTTGGGGGGTGGCGATATTACCTGATTTCCAAGTTGTGCTGATGACAGGCAAGTGGTTCCTTGGCAGGACAAATTATAAAATTCCCATCCATGTGCTCAGTTCAAAGATGGCAAGTGTCAACATTCTAAGCTGTCAATGTTTCACCCTGTGTCAAGAAAAATACCAACTTCTTTGCTGGAATTGGAGGTTGTTAAGTTAACAAATCAGATCAAATATTGCTGGTACTGGAATAGCAAATTAAATTATTTTTCTTGAAAAGAACGTTGTGGTACATGCCTGGACGCTTTTCCAACATTATGCTCCAAAATGTGAAAAATGCATCAAATCTGGTCCAAAACTAATTAACCAGTTCCAGTTCCTGACAAGTCCCAAAGTTCACTTGAGAAATACATTTCAAATGTTCACATCCCGTGGCAGTAATTTTAAATTTTATCGCCGCAACACATATTTTTCTACACCGCAATAAATGTATGTCTTGTCACAGCTTCAGTCTCCCAATTTCATTTATGACAGAACTTGCATTCATGCCAGCTAGTTATTGCTTTCCTGCTCCAGTTAATAGAATCACAGAATGTCTACCAGACAGAAGGAGGTCATTTGGCTGTTCATGTCCATGACAACGTTCTGTAAGAACAACTAACCTAGCTCTCCACCCTTTCTTCTTAGCACCTCAAAAAATTCACACTGTCCACTACCAGTTTATACTGACTGCAATGTATACCAACTATAAAATGACTTGATGCAATTTGCAAAAGTTCTGCAATGGTGCTTTCCAAACAGAGAACTGCTAGCATCTATGATTTGCAGCTGCATTAGAACTGCTTGACCTGCAGGTATCTCTCCAGATCACGAATCACCCTAACCTGGCTATCACAACTGCTCATCATAGCTGGGTACAAATTCTGAATAACCTCACAGTGGGAGCATTTACATCAATTAGATGATCATAATTCAAGAAGACAGCACACAAAACTCTTCAAGGGCATTTGGGACTGACAACTGTTCACCTTGCTACCCTACAAATAGTTCATGACTGAATACTATAAAAAGATTCTCCAAAAACATCTACTTAATTTCCCAAACATAATCTATCTTTAATAAATCATTGATATCTGTCTTTTATTAAATGTTTACTAATCTGATGTCAAATATAAATTATAAAGCAGCAAATTTAACTCAACAAGAGTTAGCTTGCCTAGGTCCCATTTAAATACACTTCCGCATGTCCCCATCCAACATCAGTATCCATAATAGAAACAAAGGACAGTAGTAGCCCACTCAAGCCTTCAAACTTCCTTGACCATTCAGTAAGACTATGGCTAATCTGGTTTTAACCTGAACTCTACATTCCTGCATATCCCTAATAAATTGTCTATCTCTGCCTGAAAAATGTATAAAAATTCTGCAAATGGAGAACAGGAAAAATTTCTGGCTGTAACAGGCTGCTCCTTTTTTGAGGTTCAGAAAAGATTTACAAGGATGTTGCCAGGATTGGAGGACTTGAGCTATAGGGAGAGGCTGAACAGGCTGGGACTGTTTTCCCTGGAGTGTCGGAGGCTGAGGGGTGACCTTATAGAGGTTTACAAAATTATGAGGGGCATGGATAGGGTAAATAGGCAAAGTCTTTTCCCTGGGGTCGGGGAGTCCAGAACTAGAGGGCATTGGTTTTGGGTGAGAGGGGAAAGATATAAAAGAGACTTACGGGTCAACTTTTTCACACAGAAGGGTGGTATGGGCATGGAATGAGCTGCCAGAGGATGTGGTGGAGGCTGGTACAATTGCAACATTTAAGAGGCATTTGGATGGGTATATGAATAGGAAGGGTTTGGAGGGATATGGGCCAGGTGCTGGCAGGTGGGACTGGATTGGGTTGGGAAAGATGGTCGGCATTGACGGGTTGGACCGAGAGGTCTGTTTTCATGTTGTACATTTCTATGGCTCTATGAGGTATTTTAGGTGTTGGAGGTGATTTCCTCAAATCCCAGGAGCAGCAATTACTGTTTTATTTGCTGTTGCATTGTTTTGGAACTTTGGAGAAAAAGAAGTTAAAACAACAGCACTTGTAAAAGGCAGAGAAACAGCCAAAGGAAGCACATGGTGAGGTCAGTAGGAGAGAGAGAGAGAGAGAGAGAGACAGGATGAAACAAACGCTTACTGGAATAGCAAATTAAATTAATTTTCACTGACCGAGCAGTGAACCTGCACAGTTATTGTCTTTGCTGTTTGAATTCATGAATTGCTGGACATCAGAGTACATCTAGGAAAATTAACGAACAGTGACTCTCACAACTAATCTTGGAGGAACCTGTTTGGGAGAGGTCACAGCACAGAAACAGATAAGTGAATAGTTTTAAGTGTGACCTTACTGTAAATCTGCAGTAGTGAGTAGAGTGTGTTCTTTCTTGATTATATGTTTTATTGAGATATGTCTCTTGATTAAACTTAAAAATATAAGCCATAAGTATTAAGTTAGCCTGGAGCAGTGTTTTGTAGAAGAATAAGACAGTGCTTTTTTTTGGGTCTGTAGATTGGAAGAAGCAGGAATGGCCTTTAGTAAAGTGATATACATTCTTGTCAGATGTGGGAGGTTAGGGAGCGTTTATGGGTTACTGAGGATTATACCTGCAATCAATGTCATTGGTTACAAATCCTGTCAGATTGAATGGATTGGTTGGAGAGACAGTTAAAGGCAATGAGGAATTTAAAAGAGCTGGGGGTGTGATGGATGGCAGTTATAGGAAGGGAGAAAAGCTGCAGATATAGTCACGTAGATGGGTTAACTCCAGGAAAAGTAGGAGTGGTAGGCAGGTAGTGCAGGAGTCTTCTGTGGCTATGCAGCACGAACAGCCACGTTTCTAGTATCGAGACTGGCTGTAATGCAATGAGGGTACGTCGGGTTCCAAGAGATCAATTGTGTTAGGGGACTCTCTCGTCAGAGGCTCAGACAAATGTTTCTATGGCCAGCAGAGAAAAAGCAGAATGATGTGTTGCCTTCCTGGTGCCAGGATCAAGGATGTCTCAGAGAGGGTGCAGAATATTCTCAAGGGGAAAAAGGACCAGCAGGATGTCATTGTACATATTGGAACTAATGATATAGGAGGGGGGAAAGGATGAGATTCTGAAGGGAGAATATAGAGAGTTAGGCAAGATTTAAAAAGGAGATCCTTGAGAGTAAAAATATCTGGATTACTCCCAGTGTTATAAGCTAGTGAGGGTAGTAATAGGAGGGTAATGCAGATAAATGCATGGCTGAGGAGCTGGTGTATGGGAGAAGGATTCACATTTGTGGATCTTTGGAATTTATTATGGGGTAGAAGTGACATGTACAAGAAGGACGGATTGCACCTGAATTGGAAGGGGACAAATATACTGGCAGGGAGATTTGCTAGAGCTGCTCAGGAGGATTTAAACTAGTAAGGTGGGAGGTTGGGACGCAGGGAGACACTGAGGTAAGAGATCAATCTGAGACTAGTACTCTTGGGAAAAGAAGCAAGTCAAACAATCATGGCAGGCAGGGATAAAGCAGAGAACAAGGTAGGACTGATAAATCAAACGGCATTTATTTCAATGCAAGAGGCCTAACAGGGAAGGCAGATGAACTCAGGGCATGGTTAGGAACATGGGACTGGAATATCATAGCAATTACATAAATGTGGCTCAGGGATGGACAGGACTGGCAGCTTAATGTTCCAGGATACAAATGCTACAGGAAGGATAGAAAACGGAGGCAAGAGAGGAGGGGGAGTAGTGTTTTTTTCAGGAATGGCATTACAGCTGTACTTGGGGTGGATATTCCAGGCAATACATCCAGGGAAGTTATTTGGGTTGAATGGAGAAATAAGAAAGAGATTGTCACCTTATTGGCATTGTATTATAGACCCCCTAATCGAGGGAAATTGAGAAACAGATTTGTAAGGAGGTCTCAGTTATTTGGTGGCATGGTAGCTCAGTGGTTAGCACTCCTGCCTCAGAGCACCAGGGACCTGGATTCGATTCTGGCCTCGGGAATTTGCAGATTTTGGGTGGCACAGTGGTTCAGTGGTTAGCACTGCTGCCTCACAGCACCAGGGTCCAGGGTTTGATTCCAACTTTGGGCGACTGTCTGTGTGGATTAGATTAGATTAGATTCCCTACAGTGTGGAAACAGGCCCTTCAGCCCAACAAGTCCACACCGACCCTCCGAAGAGTAACCCACTGACTAATGTACCTAACACGATGGGCAACTTAGAATGGCCAACTCATCTGACCTGCGCATCTTTGGACTGTGGGAGGAAACCGGAGCACCAGAAGGAAACCTGCGCAGACACGGGGAGAATGTGCAAACTCCACATGGGCAGCTGCCTGAGGCCGGAATCGAACCCGAGACCCTGGTGCTATGAGGCAGCAGTGCAAACCAGTGAACCACCGTACCACCCAAAATCTGCAAATTCCCGAGGCTGGAATCAAACCCAGGTCCCTGGTGCTCTGAGGCAGCAGTGCTAACCACTGAGTGGGTTGCTGTTCAGAGGGTTAGTGTGGACTGGTTGGGCCGAAGGGCCTGTTTCCACACTGTAGGGAACCTAATCTAACCTTTAAGAATAATAGGGTGGTTATGGTAGGGGATTTTAACTTTCCAAACATAAGCTGGGACTGCCATAGTGTTAAAGGAATTTGTTAAGTGTATACAAGAAAATTTTGTGAATCAGTATGTGGATGTGCCTACTAGAGAAGATGCAAACCTTGGACTACTTTTGGGAAATAAGGCAGGGCAGATGACTGAGGTGTCAGTGGGGAAGCACTTTGGGCCAGCGACCATAGTTCCATTAGCTTCAAAATAGTGATGGAAAAGGATAAACCAGGTATAAAAGTTAAAGTTCTAAATTGGAGAAAGGCTAAGTTGACGGTATTAGACAAGAATTTTCAAAAGCTGATTGGGGCAGAGGCTCGCAGGTAAAGGGACGGCTGGAAAATGAAAACGCCTGAGGTTGGAATCAAACTCGAGACCCTGGTGCTATGAGGCAGCAGTGTTAACCACTGAGCCACCGTGCCACCTAAAATCTGCAAATTCCTGAGGCTGGAATCAAACCCAGGTCCCTGGTGCTCTGAGGCAGCAGTGCTAACCACTGAGCCACCATGCCACCAAATAACTGAGACCTCCTTACAAATCTGTTTCGCAATTTCCCCCTATTAGAGGGTCTATAATACAAGGCCAACAGGAAGCCTTCAGAACTGAGATAATGAGAGTCCAGAGACAGTATATTCCTGTTAGGGTTAATGGAAACTCTGGTAGGTATAGGGAAAGCTGGATGACGAAAGAAATTGAGCATTTCGTTAAGGGAAAGAAGGAAGCATATGTAAGGTATAGACAAGATAGACCAAGTGAATCCTTAGAAGAGTATAAAGAGAGTAGGAGTATACTTAAGGGGGAAATCAGGAGGGCAAAACGGGGACGTGAGATAGATTTGGCAAATAGAGTCAAGGAAAATCCAAAGGGTTTTTACAAATACATTAAGGACAAAAGGGTAACTAGGGAGAGAATAGGGCCCCTCAAAGATCAGCAAGGCGGCCTTTGTGTGGAGCTACAGGAGATAGGACAGATACTAAATGAATATTTTGCATCATTGTTTACTGTGGAAAAGAACATGGAAGATATAGACTGTAGGGAAATAGTTGGTCACATCTTGAAAAATGTCCATATTACAGAGGAGGAAATGCTGGTTGTCTTGAAACGCATAAGAGTGGATAAATCCCCAGGACCTGATCACGTGTAACCTAGAACTCTGTGGGAAGCAAGGGAAGTGATTGCTGGGCCTTTTGCTGAGATATTTGTGTCATCGATAATCACAGGTAAGGTGCCGGAGGACTGGAGGTTGGCTAACGGGGTGTCACAGTTTTAGAAGGGCAGTAAAGACAATGAAGGGCTGATGAAGGGCTTATGCCCGAAACGTCAAATTTCCTGCTCCTTGGATGCTGCCTGACCTGCTGCGCTTTAACCAGCAACACATTTTCAACTCTGATCTCCAGCATCTGCAGACCTCACTTTTTACAGTAAAGACAAGCCAGGGAACTATAGACCAGTGAGCCTGATGTCAGTGGTGGGCATCTTGTTGAATCCTGAGGGACAGGATGTACATGTATTGGGAAATGCAAGGACTGATTCGGGATAGTCAACATGATTTTGTGAGTGGGAAATCATGTCTCACAAACTTGATTGAGTTTTTTGATGAAGTAACAAAGAAGATTGATGAGGGCAGAGCAGTAGATGTGATCTATATGGACTTCAGTATGGCGTTCGACAAGGTCTCCCATGGGAGACTGGTTAGCAAGGTTAGATTTCATGGAATACAGGGAGAACTAGCCATTTGGATACAGAACTGGCTCAAAGGTAGAAGACAGAGGGTGGTGGTGGAGGGTTGTTTTTCAGACTGGAGGCCTGTGACCAGTGGAGTGCCACAAGGATCGGTGCTGGGTCCACGACTTTTGGTCATTTATATAAATGACTTGGATGCGAGCATAAGAGGTACAGTTAGTAAGTTTGCAGATGACACCAAAATTGGAGGTGTAGTGGACAGCAAAGAGGGTTACCTCAGATTACAACAGGATCTTGATCAGATTGGCCAATGGGCTGCGAAGTGGCAGATGGAGTTTAATTTAGATAAATGGAAGGTGCTGCATTTTGGGAAAGCAAATCTTAGCAGGACTTATACACTTAATGGTAAGGTCCTAGGGAGTGTTGCTGAGCAAAGAGACCTTGGAATGTAGGTTCATAGCTCCTTGAAAGTGCAGTTGTAGATAGATAGGATAGTGAAGAAGGTGCTTGGTATTAGATTACATTACATACAGTGTGGAAACAGGCCCTTCGGCCCAACAAGTCCACACCGACCCTCTGAAGAGCAACCAATCCAGACCCATTCCCCTACACCTAACACTACAGGCAACTCATTTGCCACCGGGCGGTGGGGATCCCCAGTGGAGGGCCTTCTACGCAGAAGTCCTCCCCCTTTCTCTCGGTGATCTGGGGTGGAGGGTGCTGCACGCAGTGGTCCCCTGCAACCGCAGATTGCGGTGGTTCACGGACTCCCAGCCCAACTGCTTGTTCTGTGGTGCTGTGGAGTCCGTGGACCATGTGTATATTGGGTGTGGGTGTTTGCACTCCCTCTTTGATTTCCTCAAAAACCTACTCCTCTGCTTTTGGTTGCACTTCAGTCCCACGCTCCTGATTTTCGGGCACCCGGTACGGAGGAGGGAGGGCAGGTCTGAAGACCTCCTCGTGGGTCTGCTCCTGGGCCTGGCCAAACTGGCCATAAACAGGTCCAGGCAGCGGGCCGTGGAGGGGCTCGTTAGGGCCGACTGCCTGCCCCTCTTCCGCGGTTACGTTAGGGCCCGGGTGTCCTTGGAGAAGGAGCACGCGGTGTCCACCAACACCCTGGAGTTGTTCAGGGAGAGGTGGGCACCGCAGGGAGTGGAGTGCATCATTTCTCCCTCCAACTCTACTTTGATTTAGTCCCTGCCCTTCCCTTCACTGTTTGATCACACAGCATTGCCCTTCGATGTGAAGGGCACTGCTTGTCACTGGCCACTCAGGTGTTTCCTTTCTTCCTGGTGGTGGAAATTAAATAAAGATTTGTGTCTTAAAAAAAAACAACACCACAGGCAATTCACCTAACCACATTTTTAGACTGGGGGAGGAAACCCACACAGACACAGGGAGAATGTGCAACCTCCACACAGACAGTTGCCTGAGGCAGGAATTGAACCCATGTCTCTAGTACTGTGAGGCAGCAGTGCTAACCACTGTGCCACGAGCATTGAGTACAGGAGTTAGAAGGTCATGTTGTGGCTGTATAGGATATTGGTTAGTCCACTTTTGGAATGCGATGTGCAATTCTGGTCTCCTTCCTATCGGAAAGATGTTGTGCAACCTGAAAGGGTTCAGAAAAGGATGTTGCCAAGGTTGGAGGATTTGAGCTATAGGGAGAGGCTGAATAGGCTTGGAAAGGGTGGACACTAGGAAATTGCTTCCGTTAGACGAGGAGACTAGGACCCACGGACATAGCCTTAGAATTAGAGGGGGTAAATTCAGAACAGAAATGCGGAGACATTTCTTCAGCCAGAGAGTGGTGGGCCTGTGGAATTCATTGCCGCAGAGTGCAGTGGAGGCCGGGACGCTAAATGTCTTCAAGGCAGAGATTGATAGATTCTTGAAGTCACAAGGAATTAAGTGTTACAGGGGGAATGCGGGTAAGTGGAGTTGAAATGCCCATCAGCCATGATTGAATGGCGGAGTGGACTCGATGGGCCGAATGGCCTTACTTCCACTTCTATGTCTTATGGTCTTAGGCTAGAGCTGTTTTCCCTGGAGCATCAGAGGCTAAGGAGTGACCCTATAGAGGTTTATAAAATCATGAGGGGCATGGATAGGATAAATAGACAATGTCTTTTCCCTGGGGTGGGGGAGTTCAGAACTAGAGGGCATAGGTTTAGGGTGAGAGGGCAAAGATATAAAAGAGACCTAAGGGGCAACGTTTTCATGCAGAGGGTGGTACCTGTATGGAATGAGCTGCCAAAGGAAGTGGTGGAGGCTAGAATGATTGCAACATTTAAAAGGTATTTGGATGGGCTTATGAATAGGAAGGGTTTGGAGTGATATGGGTCGGGTGCTGGCAGATTGGACTAGATTGGGTTGGGATATTTGGTCGTCATAGATGAGTTGGACCAAAGGGTCTGTTTCCATGTTGTACATTTCTATGACTCTATTCAATGCCCTTTGAGGATACACAACCATCTGAAAGAAAAGATATTTCTTCATCTCTGCTTTTAAATGGGCATCCCTTTTGTTTAATGCTGATACCCAGTGCTGGATTCTCCCATAAGAGGAAAATTGCTTTCAACAACCACCCAGCAAAGTCCCCTCAGGATTTTATATGCTTCAATTAAGTCACCTCTAATTCTTCTAAGCTCCAGAGGGGACAGACCGAGTCTGTCTAGCCTTTCCTAAAAATGCAATTCACTCATTCTGGGTATTAACCTCATAGAGGGTGACATGGTAGCTCAGTGGTTAGCACTGCTGTCTCACAGCGACAGCAACCCAAGATTGATTCCCGCCTCGGGCGACTGTGGAGTTTGCATATTTTCCCTGTGTCTGTTTGGGTTTCCTCCCACAATCCAAAGATGTGCAGGTTCAGTGAATTGGCCATGTTAAAGTGCCCACAGTCTTCAGGGTAGGTTAGATGCATTTGTCAGGTGTAAAGGTAGAGTAATAGGGTGGGGTAAAGGGTGTGGGTGGGTTACTCTTCAGAAGGTCTGTGTGGACTTGTTGGGCCAAGTGGCCTCCTTCCATACTGTTGGGATTCTATTCTCAGATAAACCTTCTCAGAACTGCTCCCAACACATCAATGTCCTTCCATAAGTGTTCCACATGTGGCCTCACCAATCTGCTGTAGAATCCACCCACAAACTCACTTCTGCTGCATTCAATTCCCCTTACAGTAAAGCATAACATTCTTTTAATGTTCCTGATTATTTGCTGTACCTGCATACTAACACCTATATTCATATACAAGGACACCCAAACATCTCAGTGTCTCAGAGTTCTGCAGCCTGTTACCATTCAGATAATATGGTTTATTGTTTCTGACAAAATTGTTAATTTCACTCATGTCCACATTTGCTAGATCTTTGACCACTGACTTAACCTATCTACATCCCTTTGCAAGCTCCTTAAGTCATTTTCACAACTCACTTTCCTACCCAACTTTTTGTCATCTGCAACTTTAGCAACAATACCTTCAATTCAAATCATTTATATAAATCGGAAAGAGTTTAGACCATAGCATCCACCTTAATTGCAACGATGACACCTTGCCAGCCTGAAAAAGACTCATTTATTTCTAGTCTCTGCTTCCTATTGGCAAACCAATCTTCTTTCCATTCTATATCTTACCCCTCCACAGTGAGTTTTTATCTTCCACAATGATCTCTATCATGGCACTTTATCAAATGCCTTCTGGAAATTTAAATACAATACATTCACTGGTTCCCATTTATCTCCACCACAAGTTACTCAAATAACTCCAATAAATTGGTTAAACATGGTTTGTGGCTAGGTTTGAAACAAGGTGGCTGTAGTCATGTACCTACAGGGAGTCAAGTCAGCTGACTGTACTTTGGGGAGGGACAACCTTGTTGGCCATAGTAACTGACCTTCTCTGCCCTCTTCTGGCCAAGCTACTCCATCAACCTATATGACTATGCTTGCCTGCGACCAATCATCAATACAAATTCAAAATTGTTCAAAGACTTGAGCGATATCAAAACGTAAGACCATAAGATCTTAAACCATAGGTACAGAATAAGCCATTCAGCTCATGGAGTCTGCTCTTTCATTTGATGAGAGCATGACTGATCTGATAACCATGACTTGGCCTTGCCTGCCTTTTCCTCACACTGATTCTCTTACTGATTAGAAATCTGTCAACCTCAGCCTTGAATATATTTTACCTCATTAGCTTTCTGTAGTGAAGAATTCCACAGACTCACTACCCTCAGGGACAAAATTCCTCTTCATCTCTATCTCAAATGTGCGACCACCTATTTTGCAATTATGTCTTCTGAACCTCAACTCTCCAGAAGGGGAAGTAAACTTTCCACATCTGCCATGTCAAGTCCCCTAAGGGTTTGTATGTTTCTATAAAGTGACCTAAAAAGCACTTCTATAAAGTGCTGAACAAAGAGACCTTGGAGTGCAGGTTCATAGCTTCCTGAAAGTGGAGTTGCAGGTAGATAGGATAGTGAAGGCGGCGTTTGGTATGCTTTCCTTTACTGTTGGGAGAGTGGTGCTGGAATAGCACAGCAGGTCAGGCAGCATCAGAGGAGCAAGAAAATTGATGTTTCAGGCAAAAGCCCTTCATCAGGAATGAGAGCTTTCCTTTATATTGATCAATACAGCATATTGATACAGAAGTCATATTGCAGCTGTACAGAACATTGATTAGGCCACTTTTGGAATATTGCATGTAATTCTGGTCTCCTTCCTATTCAAAGGATGTTGTGAAACTTGAAAGGGCTCAGAAAAGATTTACAAGGATGTTTTCAGAGTTGAAATATTTGAATTATAGGGAGATACTGAATAGGCTGGGGCTGTTTTCCCTGCAGTGTCGGAGGCTGAGGGGTGACCTTATAGAGTTTTATAAAATCATGAAGGGCATGGATAGGATAGATGGACAAGGTCCTTTCCCTAGGATGGGGGAGTCCAGAACTAGAGGGCATAGGTTTGGGGTAAGAGGGGAAAGATATAAAAGAGATGTAAGGGGCAACCTTTTCACACAGAGGGTGGTACGTGTATGGAATGAGCTGCCAGAGGAAGTGGTGGAGGCTGGTACAATTGCAACATTTAAAAGGCATCTGGATGGGTATATGAATAGGAAGGGTTTGGAGGAATATGGGCCGGATGCTGACAAGTGGGACTAGGTTAGGATGGGATATCTGGTCAGCATGGACAAGTTGGACCAAAGAGTCTGTACATCTCTATAGCTGTACGATTCTATGACTTCTCATTTTTCTAAATTTCAATGAGTAGACACCCAGCCTGCTCAACATCCCCTCTTAAGGCAGTTACTTTGTCAGGCTTTTTAAGCTGAAAGAGGATTTGCCAGTTCCAATGACCACACATCTTTCCTGAAATGTGCCTGTCAAAATGACAGGTGGATCTGGTTAGTGCTGTTATTATAATAGTTAAGCCACCATCAGCCCTGTTTTACTGTCAGGTGGTTGCTTCAAATACAAAGGGTGACAGTTTGTCTCCAATTGACATTCAACTGGCTAGGTTACAGTTACCTGACTTTCCCTTTCTTCTTGAACACAACTGCTATACCAGTTTCTTTCTTGTCCATTTTGCACATCTCAAGATGATCGATGAACAGTGGTCAGGGAGAGTTATTGCCATCACCTCCTTGACTTCAACGCACACCCTCGGGTTGTTAGCTCACTTGCTCAACTTGGGTTCTGGCATGTTTCCAGAAAAAGCTCCTTTTCTACAGGTACATCTGCTTCTCTAATCCCCTGGAATCCATATATATGCTCATTTCCACCAGAAAGGAACCAATACAAATTAGATCACCAAGACCTTTCTGAAGCAGATCATTTCACAGCATATCTTGATTGCAATATATGTTCTTTACCATTCTTTTCAAACAACTGTGCTCCAAGTTGCTGGCAGTATGAGTTAGATATCTGGTATCTTGGTGAACAATGGCCCTTATTTTACCCTAACTAATGAGTTTTAAGGATTGTTCTGATTCCGATTGAAGCCAATAAACTACAGGAACCAAACTTACCACTCACCCCAACTGAAGAAGCTGAAAGACAAGATTTCACTCTTCTTGACTTGTATTTTAACAATCAAAATGAAATCAATATAAATTAAACATGAATTAACAAATTGCTTTCAGTAAAATCAAGAATCTATACACTAAATAGCTGGCATGACTGATAGATCTCATGGATTACCGGCAGTCCCCTCAGCACATATGGCACCATGTTCAACCAAAGACCCTGATCTTCCTCAAGTAGTTTCCCTTTCCTTATTCACGCATCATCAGGCCATCATAAAAATGGCACATGATCTAGCTTGGTTCATCACATTATTGATAGTGTGGATTCCCTGAAAAATGAAGCCGCATCAGTAAAGTTTATTTTGCTATCCCTGCTGCTGAGCCCAGTTCTTAGATTTTATTCTTTCCAGCTGACCCACAGCTGACCTGACTTATGTTCTGTGCTCCAGACACACCAATCAACCAATGCATGATTCTGTTTCTGGATGTTGCTATGGCATACAGACCTTAGAGCAGCAAGAAAAAATAGAGGGAATGTTGTTGACAATACGCTTTTCCAAGTTTATATATAAATGAAAATAGCAATAATTATTGCCATCCCTTAATCACAAGCACACAATCTTTCTTCTCATATACTTTGTCCTACATCGTAGTTACTGTTAGGAGACCTGTAGACAATGCCCACTAATGACATTCTTGTTGCTATTCTTCATCTCCACACAAACTGATAGCACATCCTGATATCCTGAACCAAGGTCATCTCTAAATCAGATAGACGAGAGTGCTTTGGAGTTGGGTTAAAACAGTGAGTTAGGTCAGTGAGGTGTTCAGTTGCAGTCCAAAAAGTTTAGAAAGCTTTGCAGCCCCAACAGAAACAGCCAACTGGTGTTTTTCTTTTAGCCTTCACTTGAACCTACCTTCTGAAGAGAGCTTTTCGATAGGAAGGTAGCTTCATTGGGTCCGGAGTTGCTGTGTCTTCAGAGGGAGTGTGGTTCCAGAGTCAGTCAGTCTGTGAAGCCCAGAGCGGCACTCTGGGGTGGCACTATGGCCTGGGCTGGCGAAGTCCAGAGTGGGACTGCAGTGGTGGCGAAAGAAACGTTGGACTGTCTTTAACTTATCTTTCTTTATTTTTTATTTTCTTTTAAGTTAATGAGAATGGTGCCGATTCATGGCAAGGGCACAAATCTTTCATTGTAGTTTACACTGAATACATGTGACAATAAATGAATCAACTGAAGAGTATTTTCTTACCATTTTTTAAGCATAATATAATAGCTTAAACAAGGGAGAGATTTTTGATTATAATAGAAGTGCTTGGAACAAAGGAGAGCCCCTAGCTTAATTACATTTCCTTAAAGGGAATAACCAGGTAAATCTAAAGAGAAGCCATGAGAGGAAACCTTCGAGCTGTGGTGTGTTTCTCTTGCACAATGTTGAATATATGCGATGCTCCCATTGTCCCTGAGACTGTGCGTGTAAGAAGTGTGTCCAGCTGCAGCTGGACTCACTGCGGAGTATTGGTGATATTGAGAATATTGTGGGTAGCATGTTTTTCAAGGTGGTCACACTGCAGCTGAGGATTACATGGGCTGAAAGAGATTGGGTGACCATCAGTCAAAGGAAAAGGCTTAAGAAGAAAGGAAAGGAGTTCCCTGTGTTCTTCTGCCTCTCAAACAGATACACGGCTTTGGATACTCTTGTTTCAGTTTGCCTAAATCTTTGGGTAGCTTGAGGAATTCTTGCTGAATTACCTCCTGTTTTTATTCTCTGTTAGTCCATCAATTCTCTAAAATCCAGGTGAGTGCGTACATTTCTGTTCAACAAAGGGTACAACATTCTGATTCCTCAGTAACATGGAATGTTTCATTGACACTTCATCCTCAGTGACTGAGCTTCATGGTGATTTCCTCATGCACCAGAACATCTGTGCCTAACGATCCTTGGAGTTTTATTTTGCTGCTCTGGCTCTCACAGACTACAACCATGGCAAATTATCTGCCAGTGTTGAAATAGCTGCTTTTCTGTCAAATTTAAAAAAAACAAAAGCAGAGTATTGTGAATGGTGCAGACGTGAAAGAAAAACACAAATTGCTGGAGAAACTCAGCAGGTTTGGTAACATCTGTGCAGAGACAGAGTCAATGTTTCAATATGACTATTTCAATATAAGTCCTATATGACTCTTTTGGAAAAGAAGGGGGTGCTTCATTTTTGGATTTTTTTTGCTATTGATGATGTGGGAGGAGGATTACATGGAACAGATGATGAGGGTGTGCACTGCAAAAGACAAAAGAACTGGTAATGATGGTGGAGAAGAGCCAGAACACAGAATAGGTGATATTGGTAGATGGTCGTACAAGAAAGTAGGTGAGCTCTGCATAGAAACAAAGCCATTGCGGTGAGGTATTATGGGTGGAGCTCAGGACCAGGAAGGGTAGAAATCACAGCGTTGGGAGTTTTCCATAGACCTTCCAACAGCCATGGGAGACAGAGGAGCAGATATGTAGTCAGAGACTGGAAAGGTGTGAATAAAGCAAGGTAGTTGTGGTGGGTAACTTCAACTTTCCTTTTATTGATTGGGAATCCCTTAGAGCCAGGGGCTTAGATGGAGAGCAATTTGTTAGATTAGATTAGATTACTTACAGTGTGGAAACATGCCCTTCGGCCCAACAAGTCCACACCAACCCGCAACCCACCCATACACCTAAATTTACCCCTTACCTAACACTACGGGCAATTTAGCATGGCCAATTCACCTGACCTGCACATCTTTGGACTGTGGGAGGAAACCGGAGCACCCAGAGGAAACCCACGCAGACACGGGGAGAACCTGCAAACTCCACACAGTCAGTCGCCTGAGTCAGGAATTGAACCCGGGTCTCAGGCGCTGTGAGGCAGCAGTGCTAACCACTGTGCCACCGTGCCGCCCACAGGAGGGCTGCTTGAGACAGTATATTGACAATCCAAACAGAGAGGAGGCCATACAAGACTAGATAGTAGGTAATGAGCCAGGACAGTGATCAATGTTTCAGTAGGAGAGTATTTTGGACAGTCATGGACAAGAACAAGAGTGGCCTTCGGGTGAGGATGCTTAATTGGGCAAGGGCTAATTACATCCAGATTACACAGGAACCAGTGAATGTGGATCGGGGGAAGGTTCTTAAGGGCAAATCTATGTCTGGCATTTCGAAGGCTTTTAAAGACCAGTTGATTAAAGTACAGGACATGCATGACCCTGCAAAACTGAAGAATAGGAATGGCAGGATTCAGGAAGCATGGATGACAAGGGAAATTGTAAACTTAGTCAAAAGGAAAAAGGAAGTATGTTATTATATAGGTCTGAGTGGTTACAAACCCATGAAGCCCTTGAGGTGTATAGAGAAATTAAGAAGAAACTTAAATGCAGAATTAGGAAAGTTAAAAAGGGCAATGAAATGTCTTTAGCAAACAGAGTCAAGAAGAATTCCAAGGCTTTTTATGCATACATCGAAAGAAGGAGAGTAGCAAGGGAAAGAGCAGGCCCACTCAAGTACAAAGGAGGGAGGTTATGCATGCAGCCATGGGAAGTGGGAGAGATCCTGAATGAATACTTTGTATTAGAATTTACTAAGGAGAAGGACGTGATTAATGTTGAGGTCAGGGATGAGTGTGTGAATACTCTAGAGAATGTCAATATATTGAAGGAGGAAGTCTTGGGTATCCTGAATTGCATTAAGGTAGTTAAGTCCCCAGGGCCAGGTGGGATCTATTCCAGGTTTCTGCGTGATGCAAGGGAAGAAATAGCTGAGGCATTTGCAGATATCTTAACATTCTCTTTGACCTCAGGCAAGGTTCCAGATGACTGGAGATTAGCCAGTGTTGTTCCCTTGATTAAGAAAGGAAGCAGGGGTAATCCAGGAACTTATAGGCCAATGAGCCTGACATCTGTAGTAGGGAACCTCTTGGAGAAGATACTGAGGGACAAGATATATGCACTTTTTGAAGAAAATGGGCTAGTTAGTGACAGGCAGAATTTTTTTTATGGGGAAGTTGATGTCTTACCAACCTGATTGAATTTTTTGAAGAGGTGACAAAGATAATTGATGAGGGAAGGGCTGTGGATGTAGTTTATATGAACTTTAGTCGGACATTTGATAAAGTCCCATATGGCAGATTGGTATAAAAACTAAAATCACATGGGATTCAGGGTGGGCTGGCTAGATAGATACAAAACTGGCTTGGTCATAGAGGACAGAGGGTAGTGGTGGAAGAGTATTTTTCAGAATGGAGACCGGTAACCAGTGCAGTTCCGCAGGGATCAGTCTTAGCTCCTTTATTATTTGTGGTATGATCTAAATGAAAATTATTGTTATATTATACTGTAATTATACTGTAGATGGCAGAATCCTTAGGAACATTAATATACAGACAGGTCTGAATGTGCAGGCCCACAGTTGCCTAAATGTTCCGGATGTAGGAATGCTCACTGAGCTGGAAGGTTCATTTTCAGACGTTTCGTCACCCTACTAGGTAACAGTGGCTAGTTGATGTTCATGTATCCTGGTGGCAAGTTTTCTGCCTGCTTGTCCAATGTAGTGTTTGTTATAGTTCTTTACAGAACTGCAAGAAGCTGAAATGGGCAGAGGGAAAACTTGTAGGGCATTCTTCTCAGAAATTGAATCAACATTTTAAAAAAAAATCTATGTTGAGAAAGGAAGCTGTGGGATTGTTACTGGCTATCAATTACTTTGAAAGTTAAGTATGTCCTGACAATGAAGAAATGCTGAAATCAATTAATTCTAATTCATTCCCCTTGGCAGAGAAGTGTAAAAATCAAAAGGCTAAAATGTTTCAGTGGATTTTGTGCATTCAGACTTGTATTTGTATTGTTGAATGGATAATTTCATTGCAAATGCATTCAACCGTTTGTGATAATATCAAATAGCTTGAATATTAAGCAAGTGACAGGTTGTACAGGCAAACTATACAGACTTTGTACAATTAAATGAGGGTGAATCAATGAAAGTCTATATGTCTGTTTTACGTTATATATATTTGCATGCCTACATCATAATGAAAGGAATTTGGAAATGGTATTTGCTTTTGCAATGGAAGAGACATGTTAGGAATACATATTTACAGCTATCTGGGAAATATTGGACGATTTTGGACTATTTGGTCATTTTCAGGAATGGAAAGAGTTATATAATGTGAGTTATTGGAAACATGTGTGCTGCAGTACACTTAGAGTCATAGAGTCATTGAGATATACAGCACAGAAACACACTCTTTGGTACAACTTGTCCATGCCAACCAGATATCCTACATTTGCTATTCACTAGACTTTGGAGAAGTTGCTAAGCAAAGTTCAAAGAGATAAGAAATAGCATTTATTCCTGTTGTTACTGAAAGTAAAACTGGCTTTGAGAGGGCTATGTGTCAATGTCAATGGTTGCCTATCAACCCTGTCTTGTCCAAAAATTGTGTTTGCAGACCTAGCAGTCAGTGAGTATAAAGAAGCTGCCTCTCACCTGAAATTCTGCTTCTTCGACAATGGCCCTGGAATTTGATAGAGTTTCTAAATACAAGTATTCCTGTTAAGTTGGCAAAACCTGAGGCCGTGGTGTGTGATCATTTCTCAATAACTTAAATCAGAAGTTATTAGTTGAATCAGAACTGGACATTTACCATGATTCAGCTTCATCAGGGAATCCAGTAGACCTGAGAATTTGTCACATTTTCTCCTTTGTTTCCAGGCAATTGGCCCGTAGCAATTGCTTTCCACTTTGCCTTTTTTTAAAGTAAAGCCACCATCTCTGCAGAAACATGTTTGTTTTGTGAGGGCATTTGTGTGGGAGAAAGGGGATATCATTTTAATTTTGAATTATACTTTTGGCATTCACCAAATTTTAACCACTTACTTTATGAATACCTTATGTTTATAATTAAAAGATTCTTGTGAAATCACGAAAGAAGCCTGGTGATGTTTCATTATTTCAATAATAGTACTAGAGAGAAACCATTGGCCAACTTGGTAATTAAATTAACACATTGAAAACTCCTGTTCCAGGTATTGGTCTGGTAGGTGTTCTCTGGACAGCTTTCATCACATGCACATCCTTCCTTCAACATGTTGGCCAATACTGAACAAAGTACTCCAAATGTGGTCTTACCGGTGCCCTGTATAAGTGAAATATAAACTTCCTGGTTTTGGACTCCATTCCCTTTACAATAAATGATTAAATTCAATCAGTTTTCCTAATTAATTCCCAAATATCTGAATACTAGCTTTTGTGATCAATGCATCAGGACACCAAGATCCTCTGTACATCTAAACTCTGCAATGTCTCACCATTTAGATGATACATATTTCTTTTATTCTTTCCTTTCTTTCATTTATTCATTTTGTGGGATGCAGGCATTTATTGCCCATCATTAGTTGCCCTTGTGAAGGTGGTAGTGAGCTGCCTTCTTGAACCGCTGCAGTCCTCCTGCTGTGGGTTGACCCACAATGCCATTAGGGAAGGAATTCCAGGATTTTGACACAGTGATACATTTCCAAGTCAGGATGGTGCCTCGGAGGGAATCTTGAAAGTGGTGGTGTTCCCATTTACCTGTTGCCCTTGTCCTGATGGAGGTACCTGTAGGTTTGGAAGGTGCTGTCTGTGGATCACAGAATCTCTACAGTGTGTAAACAGACCACTTGGCCCAACAAATTCACGCTGACCCTCCGAAGAGCATCTTACCCAGACCCATCTCCCTACTTTTCCCCTGTAATCCTTCATTTCCCTTGGCTAACACAGCTCAGGATCTTTAGTGAATTTCTGCAGCATATCTTGTAGATAGTACAAACTGCTGCTACCAATCAAGTGGGCTGCTTTGTCTTGGATGGTGTCAAGCTTCTTTAGTGTTTTTGGGACGGTATTCATCCACGCAACTGGGGAGAATTCCATGACACTCCTGACTTGTGCCTTATAGATGGTGGACAGACTTTGGGGACTCAGGAGGTGAGCTACTCACTGCAGTATCCCTAGCCTCTGACCTGCTCTTGCAGACACTGTGTTTATGTGGTGAGCTCGGGTGAGTTTCTGATCAACAATAACTCACAGGATGTCGATAGTGGAGGATTATTTTATTGATGTTGGTCATAGCCTGGCATTTGTGATGCAAATGTTACTGCCACTTGTCAGCCCTAGCCTGGATATTGTCCAAATCTTGTTGCATTTGGACATGGACTGCTTCAGTGTCTGAGGAGTCTCAGGTGGTGCTGAACATTGTGCAATTATCACCAAACATCCACACATTTGACTTGATGATGGAGGGAAGATCATTGATGAAGCAGCTGAAAATGTTTGGGTCTACGACATTACCCTGAGGAACTCTTCCAGAGATGTCCCGGAGAAGAAATGACTGACCTCCAACAACCACAACCACCTTACTACATGTCAGCTATGACTCTACCCACCAAGAGAGTTTGCCTCCGATACCCATTGATTCCAGTTTTGTTAGGGCTCCTTATGCCACACTCGGTTCGATTGCAGTCTTGATGTCAAGGGCTGTCACTCTCACCTCACCTCTAGATTTCAGCTATTGTGTCCATGTTTGAACCAAAGCTGTAATGAGGTCAGGAGATGAGTGGCTCTGGCGGAACCCAAACTGGGTGTCACTGAGCAGGTTATTGCTGAGCAGGTGCTGCTTGACAGCATTGTGGATGACACCTTCCATCACTTTACTTATGATCGACAGTGGACTGATGGGGCAGTTGGGTTGAATTTGTCCTGCTTTTTATGTACAGGACATACCTGGGCAATTTTATACATTGTTAGGTAGATACCAGTGTTGTAACTGTATTGGAACAGCTTGGCTGGGGGAGTGGCAGGTTCTGGAGCACAAGTCTTCAATACTATCATTGGAGTGTTGTCAGGGCCTGAAGCCTTGGCAGTATCCAGTGCCTCCAACCGTTTCTTAATATCAGATGGAGGGAATCAAAATGGCTAAAGACTGGCATCTGTTACATTGGGGACCACTGGAGGAGACCGAGTTGTATCATCCACTCAGCACTTCTGACTGAAGATTGCTGCAAATGCTTCGGTCTTATCTTTTGCACTGATATGCTGTGCTCTACCATCGTTAAGGATGGGGATATTTGTGGAGTTCCCTTCTCCAGTCAGTTATTTAATCATCCACCACCATTCACAACTGGATGTGGCAGGACTGCAGAGCTTAGATCTGACAGTTGGTTGAGGTAGCTCTATATATGACTTGCTGCTTACGCTGTTTGGAATGAAAGTAGTCCTGTTTGGTTCCTGGTGCTGCTCCTGGCATGCCCTCCTGTATTCTCCATTGAACCAGAGTTGATCCCCTGACTTGATGGTAATGGTTGAGTGGGGGATGTGCCAGGCCATGAGGTTATAGATTGTTCTGGCGTACAATTATTTTGCTGTTAATAGCCCACGGCATCTTGTGGATGCCTACTCTTGAATTGCTAGATCAGTTTGTAGCCTGTCCCATTTAGCATGGCATTAGTGCCACACAACATGGGTGGAGTTTATTCTCAATGTGAGAATAAGGACTGTGCGGTGGTCACTCTTACCGATATTGTCATGGACAGATACATCTGCAGCCAGCAGATTGGTGAGAATGAGGTCAAATATGTTTTTCCCTCTCATTGGCTCCCTCACCACCTGCCGCAGACCCAGTCTAGCAGCTTTGTCCTTTAGGATCTGATCAGCCCGATCCGTAGTGCTGCTGCCGAGTTACTGTTGGTGGTGATTGTTGAAATCCCCACCCAGAGTATATTTTGTGCCTTTGGCCATCCCCAGTGTTTCCTCTGCATGTTGTTCAATATGGTGAAGTCTTGGTTCATCAGCCGAGGGTGGACAGTACGTGGTATCAGCAAGAGGTTTCCTTGCCCATGTTTAACCTAAAGCCACGAGACTTCTTGTCGTCCAAAAGCAATGTTGAGGACTCCCAGGGCAACTCCCTCCTGGCTGTATACTGCTGTGCCACCACCTCTGCTGGATCTGTCCTGATGGGCACTAGTCACCAGGATTTTTCAGAGTTGACAGGGCTGTTTTGTCTTTTCCAGTGCCGAGGTCCATGCCAGGTGATCCATTCAGTTTCATTTCTTTGAGACTTTGTCACTATTGATACAATTGAATGGCTTGCTAGGTTATTTAAGAAGGCAGCTGAAAATGTGTTGCTGGTTAAAGCACAGCAGGTTAGGCAGCATCCAAGGAACAGGAAATTCGACGTTTCGGGCCAGAGCCCTTCATCAGGAATGAGGAGAGGGTGCCATGCAGGCTAAGATAAAAGGTAGGGAGGAGGGACTTGGGGGAGGGGCGATGGAGATGTGATAGGTGGAAGGAGGTCAAGGTGAGGGTGATAGGCCGGAGTGGGGTGGGGGCGGAGAGGTCAGGAAGAGGATTGCAGGTTAGGAGGGCGGTGCTGAGTTCAAGGGAATCGACTGAGACAAGGTGGGGGGAGGGGAAATGAGGAAACTGGAGAAATCCGAGTTCATCCCTTGTGGCTGGAGGGTTCCCAGGTGGAAGATGAGGCACTCTTCCTCCAACCGTCGTGTTGTTATGTTCTGGCGATGGAGGAGTCCAAGGACCTGCATGTCTTCAGTGGAGTGGGAGGGACAGTTAAAGTGTTGAGCCACGGGGTGGTTGGGTTGGTTGGTCCGGGCATCCCAGAGGTGTTCCCTGAAGCGTTCTGCAAGTAGGCGGCCTGTCTCCCCAATATAGAGGAGGCCACATCGGGTGCAGCGGATGCAATAGATGATGTGTGTGGAGGTGCAGGTGAATTTGTGGCGGATATGGAAGGATCCCTTGGGGCTTTGGAGTGAAGTAAGGGAGGAGGTGTGGGCGCAAGTTGAGAAGGCAAGTGAGAATCAACCACATTGCTCTGTGTCTGGAGTCACATGTAGGCCAGACCACGTGAGGATAGTAGATTTCTTTCCCTGTAGGACATTAGTAAACCAGATGGGTTTTCTGCAAAATAGACAATTTTACATATTCCCTTTTATACAATGTTTGTCTGATCTATGCCCATTTGCCTAACTTATCTATGTCCTTTTGTAGCTTGCTTATGTCCTTTTCAGAACCTATTTTCCTACCTATCTTTGTGTCATCACAAACTTTGGCAATTATAGCATCCATGCCTTCATCCAAATCATTCATACAAATTACAAACAGTTGAGATCATGGTACTAATCTCTGTATCTTGTCTTCCTGAAAACATCCCATTTCTGCCTTCTCTCAGCTTTGTTAGCCAGTTAATTTTCCATAACATTCATATATCTACATTATACACAATAGGTTATCTGATGTGTAGTGTAGTGTCAATGATGTTTTCCTTCCCCTTTTCAATCTAGATCAGCTCTCTTACTAATGTCAGTCATGTGATCAGTTGTAGTATTACAATTTACATGAATCTCACTGCCCCACAATTAAACGATTTTATTCTCCACAACCAGTTGATGAAGGAGCAGTACTCTGAAAGCTAGTGCTTCCAAATAAACCTGTTGGGCAATAATCTGGTGTTGTGTGATGCTTAACTTTGTCAACCCCAGTCCAACACCAGCACCTTCAAATCATGACAATTAAAGTATCCATTCTGCTCGTGTTTTCTTCAGTGAACTTCACATTACTTTTGTTGCAGGGGGTCTGCTTCAGTCCATGCCACAGTTACATTTCATCACAGTGCACTATTTGCAGCACTGACAAAGTAACTGAGCCAGATACAGTGATTACGTAGATTTGCAGTACATGTTTTTGTTGGGTATCATTTCTAATGCACCAGACTTCAAATCGAAGCATGGTTGCAAAGAAGTGAGTGCTAAAAATAAATACATTATAATTAGTGCAGACGTTGTAAGTTAGATCCTCTGAAAAATAATGTTATAATACCTACTATCAAATAACAGTAGATTAGCGGTTAAAATTGGGTAGCACTGTTAGGTACCTTATAAGCTGAAACCTTAAAGAAATCAAATTATGAATTGTCTGAAGAAGAATAAAGAAATAATTAGTTTCAAGAATGGTAACAAAATCTGAATGAATTATTAAAATATGTGAACCTCTTAGTACTCATTCCAACATTTTATTACACCCCATCAATAATCATTAACAGGACATGCAATTTTTTCACAGAATTAGCTATTCTACAGATTGTTATTTTATTTGTATTTCAATATTACATTTAAATTGATTTTTTTTTCTCTAATGTGTTTGTATGCACACTCCGTAACTCTGCTGCCTTAGGTAAATCTGCTCCATTTTCTATTGCTAACATTGATTTAAAAATGATTGCTTTTCCGAAGTTAGTTCAGACAAGGCTGTTCTTGGCTACTTTCTTTCCGGCTGCAGGTTTAAAAATGTGATCAAACAGTTTTACAACTAATGAGTCTATCTACTCCCTTCTGATTCTATTAGCCTATGGCCATTTCTATCTTACCCGAGGCCTCCTTGAGCCAAGTATTATGCTTGAGTTCATGTGTAGCGCTGACGCAGTGGAGCAACACCTTACTTCCAGAATTTTTTGCTGTTGTTAAGTGCGCTGGGGATAATTAAAGAGTACAGTTTGGTTTTCACAATATTAACTATGGACAATGTCTTCTGATGTAGTTATAGAGTGGACAGCATTCAATCCTTAAGAATGAGAGTGGCTCTCTTGCAATGAAGTGTAAAAGATGGTTTCACATACTAATAAGTTTGGAGTTTAGTCGCATCTGATATGAAAGGTATGATCAAAGTTGTTGTGTGCAGAAGAAATTCTGAAAAGAGAAAACAGTGATAATGCAAATAAAACTTGAACCATTGTGCTACCACAGATGCATACAAAATGTGTGTTCCCTGAAATAGAATAGGTAATTTTCTGACTTTGTTTTACCAGAAGGGAACCTCAGCAACAGAGGTGCATATTAGAGAATTCAGTGCAGCAGTACCTGAATTTCCAATTGCATGTTGTTAATGCAAAGTCAGAAAACTCTGTCTTCAAAGCAGTAGCTAATCCAAAACACAAACAGAAATTCTGGTGAAACTCAGGTCTGCCTGCATCTGTGGCGAGAAAGCAGTTAATGTTTCAAGTCATTAGAATTTTTGATGAAGAGTCACCTGACTCAAAGTGCTAGGAGAAAGTGAGGTCTGCAGATGCTGAAGATCAGAGCTGAAAATGTTTTGCTGGAAAAGCGCAGCAGGTCAGGCAGCATCCAAGGAACAGGAGATTCGAAGTTTCGGGCATAAGCCCTTCTTCAGGGCATAAGCCCTTATGCCCTGACTCAAAGTGCTTTTGCCCTGCAGACACAATTTTTACCAACAACTTCTGTTTTGTTTCAGATCTCCAGCTTCCACAGTTATCACAGAGTCATCGGGTATTGCAACATGAAAACAGGCCCTTTGGCCCAAACTGGTCTATGCTGACTATGGTGCCCACTCAGCTAGTTCCAATTGCCCGCATTTGGTCTATATCCCTTTAAACCCTTCCCATCCATGTACCTATCCAAACATTTTTAAATGTTGCTCTTGTACCTGCCTCAACCACTTTCTGTGACATCCCATTCCATGTACGCTTCACGCTCTGTGTAAAGAAGTTGCCTCTCAGGTCCTTCTTAAATCTTTCCCATCTCACTTTAAACCTATGCCCTCTAGTTTTCAATTCCCCATCCCTGGGAAAAATGCGTCCTATCCAACCCCTCATGATTTGAAACACCTCAATAAGGTCACCGCTCATTCTCCTATATTCCAATGAATAAACTCCTATCCTGGCCAACTTCTCTATATAACTCAGGCCAACTAGTCCTGGCAACATTCATGCAAATCTTCTTTGCACTCTTTCTAATTTAACTGTGTCTTTCTTATTACAAGGTGAGCAAAACTAACACAATACTCCAAATGCAGCCTCACCAATGTCCTGTACAACTATAAAATAAGGTTCCAACTCCTAAACTCAATATCTCAATCAATGAAGGCCAGTATGCTAAACGCCTTCTTCATCACCCTGTCTACCTGTTACGCAGCTTTTCAAGAACCATGTACTTGTATTCCTAGGTTCCTTGGTTCCAGAACACTCCTCCAGACCTTACCATTTACTGTATAAGTCCTACCTTGGTTTGATTTTCCAAAGTGCAACACTCCACACTTATCTGTATTGAACTGCACTTGCAAATCCTCAGCCCACTTCCACATCTGATCAAGATGTCTCTGTAATTTTTGATAACCTTCCTTACTATCAACGATACCGCCTAATTTTGTATCATCGGCAAACTTACTAATCACACCTTGTACATTTGCATCCAGTTCATTTCTGTAAATAACAAAGGTCCTAACACTGACCCCTGTGGCACACCACGAGTCACAGGCTTCCAGTCCAAGGAACAACTTTCAACCATCGCCTTGATTTTATTTTAGCAGCTAATCTAAGGATTATTAAAGATCAGATGGGAAAATATGTAAGGTAACCAGATATTTATCAACATTACATCCTTGAATGCACATTTACTCTGAATCAGAAAATTTGCATTCAAGCCTCGGTCCAGGATTTTTATCACAATGTCTCGGCTCAAACTGTGAAAACGTTATTAAACAAAGGTTCCCCTGCCATTCCAGATGTTTGTAAATGATTCATAGAAACATAGAGACATAGAAGATAGGAGCAGAAGGAGGTCATTTGGCCCTTTGACCTGCTCCGCCAGTTATCTCGATCATGGATGATCATCCAACTCAATGGCCTAAACCTACTTTCTCACTATAACCTTTGATCCCCCTTGCCTCAAGTGCTGTATCTAGCCACATCTTGAATACATTCAATGCTTGGGCGTCAATACCTCCTGTGGTAATGAATTCCACAGGCTTACCACTCTTTGGGTGAAAAAATGCCTCCTCATCTCCTAAGTGGTCCATCCCATATCCTCAGATTGTGACCCCTGATTCTGGATGCACCCACCATTGGGAACATCCTCCCTGCATCTACCCTGTCTAGTCCTGTTAGAATTTTCTAAGACTCTACGAAAATCCCCCCTCACTTGTTTGAATTCCAGTGAAACAATCCTAATCTGGTCAATCTCGCCTCATATGTCAGTCCCACCATCCCCGGAATCAGTCTGGTAAACCTTTGCTGCACTCCCTCGAGAGCAAGAGCATCCTTACCCAGAAAAGGAGACCCAAACTGCACACAATATTCTAGGTGTGGCCTCACCAAGGCCCTGTATTACTGCAACAAAGTATCCCTGCTCCTGAACTCGAAACATCTTGCAGCGAAGGCTGACATATCATTTACCTTCTTTACTGCCAGCTGCAACTGCATGTCTACCTTCAGCGACTGGTACAAAAGGACCCCCAGGTCTTGCTGCACACTCCCCTCTCCCACTTTACAGCCATTCAGGTAGTAACGTCCCTTCTTGCTTTTGCTTCCAAAGTGAACAATCTCACATTTATCCAAATTATACTGCATCTACCATTGATTTGCCTGATCACTCAACCTGACAAGATCATGCTGAAGGATCTCGAGATCCTCGTTACAGTTCACCTTCCCACCCCCAACTTGGTATCATCTGCAAACTTTGAGAGGTTACATTTTGTTCCCTCATCCAAATCATTACTATATATTGTGAATAGCTGCAGTCGTTGGACTGATCCCTGTGGCACCCCAGTAGTTTACTGTCCGCCAATTTGAAAAGATTAGATTCCCTACAGTGTGGAAACAGGCCCTACAGCCCAACAAGTCTGCACCAACCCTCCAAAGAGTAACACACCCAGACCCATTTTCCCTTTGACTAATGCATCTAATACTATGGGTAATTCACCTAACCTGCACATCTTTGGACTATGGGAGGAAACCCACGCAGAAATGGGGAAAATATGCAAACTCCACACACAGTTGCCCGAGACTGGAATCGAACCTGGGTCCTTAGCGCTGTGAGGCAGCAGTGCTAACCACTGAGCCACCCTTAAAAAGACCCATTACTTCCTATCCTTTGTTTCCTCTCTGCCAATAGAGTCTATTCCTCTCAATACACTTCCTCTAATCCCATGCACTTTAATCTTGCACAATAATCTCTTATACGGGACTTTGTCAAATGCTTTCTGAAGGTCCAAATATACTGCATTGACTGGCTCTCCTTGTCAATTCACACAAGTTACATCTTCATAGAATTCCAACAGATTTGTTAAGCATGATTTCTCCTTCATAAATCCATGCTGACTCTGTCCGATCATGCCACTGCTTTCTAAATGCTCCGCTATAAAGTCCTTGATAATGGATTTGAGAATTTTCCCCACTACTGATGTCAGGATTACTGGTCTATAATTCCCTGGTTTCTCTCTCCCTCCCTTTTTGAATATTGGAATAATATTAGATTTGCTCCAATCTGCAGGGACTCTTCCAGAGTCTACAATTCCCTGGTTCCTCTCTAGCTTTCTTTATGAATACTGGCATAACATTAGCTACCCTCCAATCAGCAGGGACTCTCGATACAGCCCTGGAAGATGACCACCAATGAATCCAGCATTTCTCGAGCCACTTTCTTAAGTACTCTGGGATGTAGATTATCAGGCCCTAGGGATTTATCTGCCTTTATTCCCCTCAATTTTCCTAGCATCATTTCTCTCCTAATGCTGATCTTGTTCAGTTCTTCCCTCTCACTAAATCTTGCATTCCCTAACATTTCTGGTATCTGATTTGTGTCCTTTTTTTTGTGAAGACAGAACCAAAGTGAGTCCCGGTGCAGAGGTCGTAGTAGGGTGGTGAGTCCCGATGCAGAAGCCGTGGCAGGGAGGTGAATTCCAGTCCAGAGGCTGCAGCAAGGTGGTGAGTCTCGGTGCAAAGGCCACAGCAGGGAGGTGAGTCCTGGTGCAGAGGCCATATTAGGGAGGTGAATCCCAGTCTAGAGGCTGGAGCAGGGAGGTGAGTCCCAGGCTGGAGGCCAGCACATGGAGGTGAGTCCCAGTCCAGAGGCCGTAGCAGGGAGGTGAATCCCGGTGCAGAGGCCATAGCTGGGAGGTGAGTCCCGGTGCAGAGGCCGTAGCTGGGAGGGTGAGTCCCAGACCAGAGGCCGTAGCAAGGTGGTGAGTCTCGGTGCAAAGGCCATAGCAGGGAGGTGAGTCCTGGTGCAGAGGCCATATTAGGGAGGTGAATCCCAGTCTAGAGGCTGGAGCAGGGAGGTGAGTCCCAGAGTGGAGGCCATAGCAGGGAGATGAGTCCCGGGCCAGCGGCTGTATCAGGGAGGTGAATCTCAGTCTAGAGACTGTAGCAGGAGAGTTGAGTCCTGGTGCAGACACTGTAGCAGGGTGGTGATTTCCAGACTGGAGGCCAGTGCATGGAGATGAGTTCCGGTCCAAAGGCCATAGCTGGGAGGTGAGTCCCAGTGCAGAGGCTGTAGCAGGGAGATGAGTACCGGGCCAGAGGCCGTAGCTGGGAGGTGAGTTCCGGTGCAGAGGCCGTAGCAGGGAGGTGAGTCCCAGACTGGAGGCCAGCACATGGAGGTGAGTCCCAGTCCAGAGGCTGTAGCGGGGACTTGAGTCCCAGTGCAGAGGCCATAGCAGGGAGGTGAGTCCAGGTGCAGAGGCCGAAGCGGGGAGGTGAATCCCTGTCAAGAGGCTGTAGCAGGGTGGTAAGTCCCGGTGCAGAGGCCGTAGCGGAGATGTGAGTCCCGGTGCAGAGGCCATGGCGGGGAGGTGAGTCCCGGAGCAGAGGCCAGCGCATGGAGGTGAGTCCCAGTTCAGAAGCCATAGCTGGGAGGTGAGTCCCGGTGCAGAGGCCGTAGCAGGGAGGTGAGTCCCAGACTGGAGGCTGGGACTCACCTCCCTGCTACGGCCTCTGGCCCGGTACTCATCTCCCTGCTACAGCCTCTGGTCTGGGACTCACCTCCCAGCTATGGCCTGTGGACCGGAACTCATCTCCATGCACTGGCCTCCAGTCTGGGAATCACCACCCTGCTACAGTGTCTGCACCAGGACTCAACTCTCCTGCTACGGTCTCTAGACTGAGATTCACCTCCCTGATACAGCCGCTGGCCCGGGACTCATCTCCCTGCTACGGCCTCTGGTCTGGGACTCACCTTCCTGCTATGGCCTCTGGACTGGGACTCACCTCCATGTGCTGGCCTCCAGTCTGGGACTCACCTCCCTGCTCCAGCCTCTAGACTGGGATTCACCTCCCTAATATGGCCTCTGCACCAGGACTCACCTCCCTGCTATGGCCTTTGCACCGAGACTCACCACCTTGCTACGGCCTCTGGTCTGGGACTCACCTCCCTGCTACGGCCTCTGCACCGGGACTCACCTCCCTGCTACGGCCTCTGCACCGGGACTCACCTCCCAGCTATGGCTTCTGAACTCGGACTCACCTCCATGCGCTGGCCTCTCCACCGGGACTCACATCTCCGCTACGGCCTCTGCACCGGGACTCACCTCCCTGCTACAGCCTCTTGACAGGGATTCACCTCCCCGCTTCGGCCTCTGCACTGGGACTCACCTCCCTGCTATGGCCTCTGCACTGGGACTCACCTCCCTGCTACGGCCCTTGGTCTGGGACTCGTCTCCCTGCTACGGCCTCTGGTCTGGGACTCAGCTCCCTGCTACAGCCTCTGGTCTGGGACTCACCTCCCTGCTACGGCCTCTGGTCTGGGACTCACCTCCCTGCTACAGCCTCTGGACCAGGACTCACCTCCCTGCTACAGCCTCTGGACCGGGACTCAACTCCCTGCTACAGCCTCTGGACTGGCACTCACCTCCCTGCTACGGCCTCTGGTCTGGGACTCAACTCCCTGCTACAGCCTCTGGACCAGGACTCAACTCCCTGCTACAGCCTCTGCACTGGGACTCACCTCCCTGCTACAGCCTCTGCACTGGGACTCACCTCCCTGCTACGGCCTCTGGTCTGGGACTCACCTCCCTGCTACAGCCTCTGGACCAGGACTCACCTCCCTGCTACAGCCTCTGGTCTGGGACTCACCTCCCTGCTATAGCCTCAGGACCAGGACTCAACTCCCTGCTACAGCCTCTGGTCTGTGACTCACCTCCCTGCTACAGCCTCTGGTCTGGGACTCACCTCCCTGCTACGACCTCTGGGACGGGACTCACCTCCCTGCTACAGCCTCTGGTCTGGGACTCACCTCCCTGCTACAGCCTCTGGTCTGGGACTCACCTCCCTGCTACAACCTCTGGACCGGGACTCACCTCCCTGCTACGGCCTCTGGACCGGGACTCACCTCCCTGCTACGGCCTCTGGACCGGGACTCACCTCCCCGCTACGGCCTCTGGACCTGGACTCACCTCCCCGCTACAGCCTCTGGACCAGGACTCACCTCCCCGCTATAGCCTCAGGACCAGGACTCACCTCCCTGCTACAGCCTCTGGTCTGGGACTCACCTCCCTGCTACGGCCTCTGGACCGGGACTCACCTCCCTGCTACAGCCTCTGCACTGGGACTCACCTCCCTGCTACAGCCTCTGCACTGGGACTCACCTCCCTGCTACGGCCTCTGGTCTGGGACTCACCTCCCTGCTACAGCCTCTGGACCAGGACTCACCTCCCTGCTACAGCCTCTGGTCTGGGACTCACCTCCCTGCTATAGCCTCAGGACCAGGACTCAACTCCCTGCTACAGCCTCTGGTCTGTGACTCACCTCCCTGCTACAGCCTCTGGTCTGGGACTCACCTCCCTGCTACGACCTCTGGACCGGGACACACCTCCCTGCTACAGCCTCTGGTCTGGGACTCACCTCCCTGCTACAGCCTCTGGTCTGGGACTCACCTCCCTGCTACGACCTCTGGACCGGGTCTCACCTCCCTGCTACGGCCTCTGGACCGGGACTCACCTCCCTGCTACGGCCTCTGGACCGGGACTCACCTCCCCGCTACAGCCTCTGGACCAGGACTCACCTCCCCGCTACAGCCTAAGGACCAGGACTCATCTCCCTGCTACAGCCTCAGGACCAGGACTCATCTCCCTGCTAAAGCCTCTGGACCAGGACTCACCTCCCTGCTATAGCCTCTGGTCTGGGACTCACCTCCCTGCTACAGCCTCTGGACCGGGACTCACCATCCTGCTACAGCCTCTGGTCTGGGACTCACCTCCCTGCTACAGCCTCTGGACCAGGACTCACCTCCCTGCTACAGCCTCTGGTCTGTGACTCACCTCCCTGCTACAGCCTCTGGACCGGGACTCACCTCCCTGCTACAGCCTCTGGTCTGGGCCTCACCTCCCTGCTACGGCCTCTGGTCTGGGACTCACCTCCCTGCTACAGCCTCTGGACCAGGACTCACCTCCCTGCTACAGCCTCTGGACTGGCACTCACCTCCCTGCTACGGCCTCTGGTCTGGGACTCAACTCCCTGCTACAGCCTCTGGACCAGGACTCAACTCCCTGCTACAGCCTCTGCACTGGGACTCACCTCCCTGCTACGGCCTCTGCACTGGGACTCACCTCCCTGCTACGGCCTCTGGTCTGGGACTCAACTCCCTGCTACAGCCTCTGCACTGGGACTCAACTCCCTGCTACAGCCTCTGCACTGGGACTCAACTCCCTGCTACAGCCTCTGCACTGGGACTCACCTCCCTGCTACGGCCTCTGCACTGGGACTCATCTCCCTGCTACGGCCTCTGGTCTGGGACTCGCCTCCCTGCTACGGCCTTTGGTCTGGGACTCACCTCCCTGCTACAGCCTCTGGACCAGGACTCACCTCCCTGCTACAGCCTCTGGTCTGGGACTCACCTCCCTGCTACAGCCTCTGGTCTGGGGCTCACCTCCCTGCTACGACCTCTGGACCGGGACTCACCTCCCTGCTACAGCCTCTGGTCTGGGACTCACCTCCCTGCTACAGCCTCTGGTCTGGGACTCACCTCCCTGCTACGACCTCTGGACCGGGACTCACCTCCCTGCTACGGCCTCTGGACCGGGACTCACCTCCCTGCTACGGCCTGTGGACCGGGACTCACCTCCCCGCTATAGCCTCTGGACCGGGACTCACCTCCCCGCTATAGCCTCTGGACCGGGACTCACCTCCCTGCTACGGCCTCTGGACCAGGACACACCTCCCTGCTATAGCCTCTGGTCTGGGACTCACCTCCCTGCTACGGCCTCTGGACCGGGATTTACCTCCCCGCTACAGCCTCTGGACCAGGACTCACCTCCCCGCTATAGCCTCAGGACCAGGACTCACCTCCCTGCTACAGCCTCTGGTCTGGGACTCACCTCCCTGCTACGGCCTCTGGACCGGGACTCACCTCCCTGCTACAGCCCCTGCACTGGGACTCACCTCCCTGCTACAGCCTCTGCACTGGGACTCACCTCCCTGCTACGGCCTCTGGTCTGGGACTCACCTCCCTGCTACAGCCTCTGGACCAGGACTCACCTCCCTGCTACAGCCTCTGGTCTGGGACTCACCTCCCTGCTATAGCCTCAGGACCAGGACTCAACTCCCTGCTACAGCCTCTGGTCTGTGACTCACCTCCCTGCTACAGCCTCTGGTCTGGGACTCACCTCCCTGCTACGACCTCTGGACCGGGACTCACCTCCCTGCTACAGCCTCTGGTCTGGGACTCACCTCCCTGCTACAGCCTCTGGTCTGGGACTCACCTCCCTGCTACGACCTCTGGACCGGGACTCACCTCCCTGCTACGGCCTCTGGACCGGGACTCACCTCCCTGCTACGGCCTGTGGACCGGGACTCACCTCCCTGCTACGGCCTCTGGACCGGGACTCACCTCCCCGCTACAGCCTCTGGACCAGGACTCACCTCCCCGCTACAGCCTCAGGACCAGGACTCATCTCCCTGCTACAGCCTCAGGACCAGGACTCATCTCCCTGCTAAAGCCTCTGGACCAGGACTCACCTCCCTGCTATAGCCTCTGGTCTGGGACTCACCTCCCTGCTACGGCCTCTGGACCGGGACTCACCTTCCTGCTACAGCCTCTGGTCTGGGACTCACCTCCCTGCTACAGCCTCTGGACCAGGACTCACCTCCCTGCTACAGCCTCTGGTCTGTGACTCACCTCCCTGCTACAGCCTCTGGACCGGGACTCAACTCCCTGCTACGTCCTCTGCACCGGGACTCACCTCCCTGCTACAGCCTCTGGTCTGGGACTCACCTCCCTGCTACGGCCTCTGGTCTGGGACTCACCTCCCTGCTACAGCCTCTGGACCAGGACTCACCTCCCTGCTACAGCCTCTGGACTGGCACTCACCTCCCTGCTACGGCCTCTGGTCTGTGACTCAACTCCCTGCTACAGCCTCTGGACCAGGACTCAACTCCCTGCTACAGCCTCTGCACTGGGACTCACCTCCCTGCTACGGCCTCTGCACTGGGACTCACCTCCCTGCTACGGCCTCTGGTCTGTGACTCAACTCCCTGCTACAGCCTCTGGACCAGGACTCAACTCCCTGCTACAGCCTCTGCACTGGGACTCACCTCCCTGCTACGGCCTCTGCACTGGGACTCACCTCCCTGCTACGGCCTCTGGTCTGGGACTCACCTCCCTGCTACAGCCTCTGGACCAGGACTCACCTCCCTGCTACAGCCTCTGGTCTGGGACTCACCTCCCTGCTATAGCCTCAGGACCAGGACTCAACTCCCTGCTACGGCCTCTGCACCGGGACTCACCTCCCTGCTACAGCCTCTGGTCTGGGATTCACCTCCCTGCTACAGCCTCTGGTCTGGGACTCACCTCCCTGCTACGACCTCTGGACCAGGACTCACCTCCCTGCTACGGCCTCTGCACCGGGACTCACCTCCCTGCTACGGCCTCTGGTCTGGGACTCACCTCCCTGCTACAGCCTCTGGTCTGGGACTCACCTCCCTGCTACGACCTCTGGACCGGGACTCACCTCCCTGCTACGGCCTCTGGACCGGGACTCACCTCCCTGCTACGGCCTGTGGACCGGGACTCACCTCCCTGCTACGGCCTCTGGACCGGGACTCACCTCCCCGCTACAGCCTCTGGACCAGGACTCACCTCCCCGCTATAGCCTCAGGACCAGGACTCACCTCCCTGCTACAGCCTCTGGTCTGGGACTCACCTCCCTGATACGGCCTCTGGACCGGGACTCACCTTCCTGCTACAGCGTCTGGTCTGGGACTCACCTTCCTGCTACAGCCTCTGGTCTGGGACTCACCTCCCTGCTACGTCCTCTGGACCAGGACTCACCTCCCTGCTACAGCCTCTGGTCTGGGACTCACCTCCTTGCTACGGCCTCTGGACCGGGACTCACCTTCCTGCTACGGCCTCTGGACTGGGACTCACCTCCATCTGCTGGCCTCCAGCCTGGGACTCACCTCCCTGCTCCAGCCGCTAGACTGGGATTCACCTCCCTGCTACGGCCTCTGGACTGGGACTCACCTCCATGTGCTGGCCTCCAGTCTGGGACTCACCTCCCTGCTCCAGCCTCTAGACTGGGATTCACCTCCCTAATATGGCCTCTGCACCAGGACTCACCTCCCTGCTATGGCCTTTGCACCGAGACTCACCACCTTGCTACGGCCTCTGGTCTGGGACTCACCTCCCAGCTACGGCCTCTGCACCGGGACTCACATCTCCGCTACGGCCTCTGCACCGGGACTCACCACCCTGCTATGGCCTCTTGACAGGGATTCACCTCCCCGCTTCGGCCTCTGGTCTGAGACTCACCTCCCTGCTACGGCCTCTGCACCGGGACTCACCTCCCTGCTACGGCCTCTGCACCGGGACTCACCTCCCTGCTACGGCCCCTGGACCAGGATTCATATCCCCGCTACGGCCTCTGCACCGGGACTCACCTCCCTGCTACGGCCTCTGGACCGGGACTCATCTCCCCGCTACGGCCTCTGCACCGGGACTCACTTCCCTGCTACAGCCTCTGGTCTGGGACTCACCTCCCTGATACGGCCTCTGGACCGGGACTCACCTTCCTGCTACAGCCTCTGGTCTGGGACTCACCTTCCTGCTACAGCCTCTGGTCTGGGACTCACCTCCCTGCTACGTCCTCTGGACCAGGACTCACCTCCCTGCTACAGCCTCTGGTCTGGGACTCACCTTCCTGCTACGGCCTCTGGACCGGGACTCACCTTCCTGCTACGGCCTCTGGACTGGGACTCACCTCCATGTGCTGGCCTCCAGCCTGGGACTCACCTCCCTGCTCCAGCCGCTAGACTGGGATTCACCTCCCTGCTACGGCCTCTGGACTGGGACTCACCTCCATGTGCTGGCCTCCAGTCTGGGACTTACCTCCCTGCTCCAGCCTCTAGACTGGGATTCACCTCCCTAATATGGCCTCTGCACCAGGACTCACCTCCCTGCTATGGCCTTTGCACCGAGACTCACCACCTTGCTACGGCCTCTGGTCTGGGACTCACCCTCCCTGCTACGGCCTCTGCACTGGGACTCACCTCCCAGCTACGGCCTCTGCACCGGGACTCACATCTCCGCTACGGCCTCTGCACCGGGACTCACCACCCTGCTATGGCCTCTTGACAGGGATTCACCTCCCCGCTTCGGCCTCTGGTCTGAGACTCAAGTCCCCGCTATGGCCTCTGGACTGGGACTCACGTCCATGCACTGGCCTCCAGTCTGGGACTTGCGTCCCTGCACCAGCCTTGCCTCTGGAACTTGTCTTGCCATGCCGACCTCTGCTCTGGGACTCCTCTCCTGCAAAGACCTCTGGTCTGGGATTTGACTCCAGGACATGCTTCTTCACCACAGCCTTCAGTCCGGCACTTGCCCAGGGATTCGACTCCCCGTGACAGTCTCCAGTCAGGTACCCACCTTCCTGCTACAGTCTCCGCTATGGTCACCATACCGGACCCGTTTACGTGTACCAGCCTCTGGTCTGAGTCTTGCCTCCCTGTGAAGGCCTCCAATCTGGGAACCTGCCTTTATTCTGGATCCTGCCTCCCTGCTCCAGCCTCTAGTCTGTGACCCACCTCTCCACCCAGGCCTCCAGTCTATTACTTGCCTCCCCACACCGGTGTCCAGTCGGTGATTTGCCTCCCCATTCCGGCCCTTGCTCTGGGGCTCGCCTTCCTTCACCGGCCTCCAGTCTGTGATCCACCTCATGCGCCAACTCCAGTCCGGGACCTAGCCCCGGGACTTGCCTCCCAATCCTGCCTCTGGTATGGGGCTTGCCTCCCGTGCTGGCCTGGTGTGGGGCTCGCTTTCGGGATTCATCTCCCATGTTCGCCTGGTCTGGAACTCACCTGTGGCGACCTCCTGTCTGAGAACTGCATCCTCCATTCTCCTCCGAGTCAGTTTAAAGTTAAATGTTGTTTTCTCAAACTATCTGGAATGGAGAAAAAAAAGAGAAAAAGAACATGTGGAGCAGAGGATCTCTGGCTGGAATGTCTTACTCTGCCACAATCCTGCCCATTGCATCTGGTTGGATATAAAAGATTATTATTTATGCAAAAAATGGGAGTGTAGGATGGGGTGGGGGATGGAGGAATGAACAGTTGGTGGCGATACAACCCAAAAAAGAGAGACAAAAGCAGTTGGACAGACAAAGGAGTGGATAAAGGTCAGCTTGGGAGTATGAATAGCTATGTATGGGGACTATTGATAACTGACAACGGGCTGTGTGTGTGGTAGCAGCCCATGTGGTCACAAGGCCTGATGTGTGGGGGTTGGGGTTAGGACAAGGAAGAAGGTACTCAAGCGCTAAAATTGTTGAACTCGATATTAAAGTCCAGAAAGTTGCAGAGTTGTCAAACATAAAATGAGGTGCTGTTCTTCCAGTTTGTGCTGAGATTTACTGGAACACTGCAGCAAGGCTGAAACAGGAATCCTGGCCAGGGAACAGGGTGGTGTGTTGAAGAGGCTGGCGATGGGAAGCTTAGGGTCTTTTTTGAGGACCCTCACTCCTCCCCCTCTTCCCCACCCTATCTTCTGCATAATTACCAACTCTTCAGAGCTACCATCACTTCTGAAGAAGTGTCACTGGACGCAAAACATTCTCTCTGATTTCTCTCCATAGGTGCTGCCAGGCCTGCTGAGATTTTCCAGTATTTCTGTTTCACTTCCAGCATCTGCAGTTGTTTTTAAAGAATTCTATTTTGGTATGTTTTTTGTGTGCTTTCTTCTATGAGTATAGTCTTCCAATCTTAATATGTCAAAATTCCAATCTTTAAAGTGTAAACATTGGTTGTTTCATTTGGATAAGACACATAAGTCTCCTAAAAGTAATGGATGAGTTGTACACAGAAATGTGTACCATAGAATGAATTTAGACTCTTAAAGATAACATTGTAAATTTGTAAGATTAGATTACTTACAGTGTGGAAACAGGTCCTTCGGCACAACAAGTCCACACCGATCCGCAAACCACCCAGACCCATTCCTCTACATTTACCCCTTCACCTAACACCACGGGCAATTTAGCATGGCCAATTCACCCAACCTGCACATCTTTGGACTGTGGGAGGAAACCGAAGCACCCAGAGGAAACCTACACAGACACAGGGAGAATGTGCAAATCCACACAGACAGTCGCCTGAGGTGGGAATTGAACCCAGGTTTCTGGCTGTATGAGGCAGCAGTGTTAACCACCATGCTGCCCAAAGTATGTATTAGGTAATACTTGAAGGCAATCTGCACTACATAAAGGAGAGGTTCTTTCTGAGTGTAAGAAATGTAGTGCGTTTTTGAGAAGTACATCTGTGTTCTGATACTTTGGGCAATGGTTGAACATGTGAGAGAGCTTACATCAAGGTTTTCGGGCAATGCATTAGAGACAGAAGAGAAGTGAAAAGAAAGGAAGATATCCTGCAGCTGCAGGGAGATTAAGAAGCTCTTCAGATGTGAGCTCACTAATAAATGGGAACAAAAACACAGAAGAGGTCAATGCCATGAGTGCTGCTCCAACAGCATGGACATAGTGCTGAAAGAAATATGAAAGTCTCATATGAGTTGTCACTTCATTTTCAAATGACACATCCTACCACTTGTACTACTAGCCTCATCCACTGCTCAACTCACTACACCATTCACTCTTATCTGTCGACAATGTCCATCATTCAAGCACTCAATCCTAAAATTTATATCCTTGCCCTCAGTCGCACACAGTTAGCACTCTTTCAAGTCCCACAGCCACAACCCATTGTTTGTACATGCTGTAATGACAGCCACATGATCAGAACATATTATGTGACACTGTTGTATTTACTGTTTTCTTGCAGAGGTAGGCAGCATACAAAAACAGGTTACAGTAAAGAATGAAGGAGGACAAGTGTGTCAGCATCTTTTAAGTAGCATGTAGGTGAGAGTATGGCCATCATGGGAAGGGGAATCGGGAAGCCATGGTCAACGGGAACCACAAATGACTGATTGAGGGTAAATGCATGTTTAACCATCCTTCTCTTAGCCTACTTCTCCCTCAGCCCTTAATGTCTTATGGTTATAAAATTGCAAATTGTGTGATTAGGCACTTCCTCCTTTTCCCCAATGCACGACTCAACACTTACCTCTTTTTGATTTTAGATACCTAAGTATGGAAAGCTTTTCAGTAAAAGATGAAGACAGCGGGGATGGTACAATAAAGATGATAGAGATATTTGTATATTGCACACACCATCATAGATACTAGGCCTATACGTAGAGAGTAGAACTGAGCATCTATTAAAACAGTGTACAGAAACCAGAATGGGGAGAATGGACAGTAATGCTGCACAGTAGGTTTGCATACTGTAAAGGACTCAAATTATAACTTTGATAGGCCAGGTTAATAAACCTCAATAATCAGATGTTTGTTACACTGCAAAGCTTTCAGAAATGACAAAGATCATGGAAGAACCGAACACCAGTTTGGCTCAAAATTCAGAATCCATCCTTTCCAACATGGAGCAGGGTGTCACTTCTACTGATACATCTGACATACAAAATATGATACAGTGTCTATTCATCAATGTCATGGTTTCTATTGCAGGACATTAGTTGCCATTAAATGCTGCAGTGAAAACTTTGATTGTGATTGTCATATTGCTATTCAGAGTGGTTTCATCAAGGTTTCAGTAGTCCGGTAATCTGTCCTTCAGCAAAGTACTTGGGTTACTGAGCTAAGGTCCTGACAGAATGACAGTGGGTCCGTGAACCATGCTTTCCTGTCTCAGGGTGCCAAACTTGCTGCTCTCACATCTGCTACCCTACCTGGGTTCTTACTGTCACTCTCAGTCATCCAAGACAGATTGCCACAATTCATGGAGAAATGGTACAATCCTGAGTCCAGAGCTCTTCATGGCTATCCTCCACATTCACTTGCAGCTTCCTTCACAGAATATCAGTAGCTCACCACCATCCATGCTATAGCCACTGATGTACCACTTTGGAGGAGCAATAGGAGAGGCAAGGACAAGTGAAAGCTGAGTACAAAAGGAATGCACAATAGTGATTTGTTTATTCTAGTAAGCTGTCTGTAACAAATGGCTTCCAAAAACTGGATTGCAATCAACATTTCCTAGTGGCTCTAATTTTATACATCTTTTTAATTCACTCCTGGTATATAGGTTTTGCTGGCTGGACCAGCATATATGTTCATTCCTAATTTCCTTCCACATGGTGGTGAGCTGCTTTCTTGAACTGCTGCAGGTAACTGTGCTGTAGGCGGACCCACATGCCATTAGAGAATGAATTTCAGGATCATGACCCAACGCCAGTGAATGAACATAGAACATAGAACAGTACAGCACAGAACAGGCCCTTCAGCCCACAATGTTGTGCCGGCCATTGATCCTCATGTATGCACCCTCAAATTTCTATGATCATATGCATGTCCAGCAGTCTCTTAAATGTCCCCAATGACCTTGCTTCCACAACTGCTGCTGGCAACGCATTCCATGCTCTCACAACTCTCTGTGTAAAGAACCCGCCTCTGACATCCCCTCTACCCTTTCCTCCAACCAGCTTAAAACTATGACCCCTCGTGTTAGCTATTTCTGCCCTGGGAAATAGTCTCTGGCTATCAACTCTATCTATGACTCTCATTATCTTGTATACCTCCTCCTTTTCTCCAATGAAAAAATTCCGAGCTTAGTCAACTCTCTTCGTGGGCGGCACGGTGGCACAGTGGTTAGCACTGCTGCCTCACAGCGCCTGTAGACCCGGGTTCAATTCCCGACTCAGGCGACTGACTGTGTGGAGTTTGCACGTTCTCCCCGTGTCTGCGTGGGTTTCCTCCGGGTGCTCCGGTTTCCTCCCACAGTCCAAAAATGTGCGGGTCAGGTGAATTGGCCAAGCTAAATTGCCCGTAGTGTTAGGTAAGGGGTAAATGTAGGGGTATGGGTGGGTTGCGCTTCGGCGGGTCGGTGTGGACTTGTTGGGCCGAAGGGCCTGTTTCCACACTGTAAGTCTAATCTAATCAAAATAAGATAAGCCCTCCAGTCCAGGCAGCATCCTGGTAAACCTCCTCTGAACCCTCTCCAAAGCATCCACATCTTTCCTATAATAGGGCGACCAGAACTGAATGCAGTATTCCAAGAGAGGTCTAACCAAAATTTTATAGAGCTGCAACAAGATCTCACGACTCTTAAACTCAATCCCTCTGTTAATGAAAGCCAAAACACCATATGCTTTCTTAACAATCCTGTCCACTTGGGTGGCCATTTTAAGGGATCTATCTACCTGCACACCAAGATCCCTCTGTTCCTCCACACTGCCAAGAATCCTATCCTTAATCCTGTACTCAGCTTTCAAATTTGAGTTTCCAAAATGCTTCACCTCGCATTTATCCAGGTTGAACTCCATCTGCCACCTCTCAGCCTATCTCTGCATCCTGTCAATGTCCCGCTGCAGCCTATCACAGCCATCTATACTGTCAACGACACCTCCAACCTTTGTGTCGTCTGCAAACTTGCTGACCCATCTTCAATCCCCTCATCCAAGTCATTAATAAAAATTACAAACAGTAGAGGCCCAAGGACAGAGCCCTGTGGAACACCACTCACACTGACTTCCAGGCAGAATATTTTCCTTCTACGACCACTCGCTGTCTTCTGTTGGCCAGCCAATTCTGTATCCAGACAGCTATGTTCCCCTGTATCCCATTCCTCCTGACCTTCTGAATGAGCCTACTATGGGGAACTTTATCAAATGTCTTGCTGAAGTCCATATACACCACATCCACAGCTTGACCCTCATCAACTTTTCTAGTCACATCCTCAAAGAACTTGATAAGGTTTGTGAGGCATGACCTGCCCCTCACAAAGCCGTGTTGACTGCATTTAATCAAGCCATGTTCTTCCAGATGGTCATAAATCCTATCCCTCAGAATCCTTTCTAACACCTCGCAGATGACAGACGTGAGACTTACTGGTCTGTAATTGCCGGGGATTTCCCTATTTCCTTGCTTGAAGAGAGGAATTACATTTGCCTCTCTCCAGTCCTCAGTCCTCCAGTAGAGAGCAAGCATGCAAAGATCTTCGCAAGTGGCGAAGCAATCACATTTCTCGTTTCCCAAAGCTGCCGAGGACAAATCTGGTCTGGGCCTGATGACTTGTCAATCTTAACGTTTGACAAAATTTTCAGCACATCAGCTTTCTCTATCTCTATCCATTCCAGCATGCACACCTGCTCTTCAAAGGTTTCATTCACTACAAAGTTTGTTTCTTTCATAAAGACAGAAGCAAAAAACTCATTTAGAGTTTCCCCTACCTCCTCAGACTCCACACACAAGTTCCCTATGCTATCCCTGATCCCTACTCTTTCTTTGACCATTCTCTTATTCCTCACATAAGTGTAAAATGCCTTTGTGTTCTCCCTAATCCGTTCTGCCAAGCCTTTCTCGTGCCCCCTCCTGGCTCTCCTCAGACCATTTTTGAACTCCTTCCTTGCCTGCCTGTAATCCTGTAGAGCTGAGCTTGACCCTAGCTTCCTCCACCTTATGTAAGCTACCTTCTTCTTTTGACAAGAAGTTCCACCGCTCTCGTCGTCCAAGGTTCCTTTATCTTACCCCTCTTGCCTGTCTCAGAGGGACATATTTATTCATCACTCACAACAACTTTTCCTTAAACAGTCTCCACATGTCTATAGTGCCTTTACCATGGAACAATTGTTCCCAGTCCATGCTTCCTAACTCATATCTAATCGCATCATAGTTTCCTCTTCCCCAATTAAATATCCTCCCATTTTGCCTAATCCTCTCCTTCTCCATAGCTATGTACAATATATTTCCAAGATAGAACATAGAAAAGTACAGCACAGAACAGGCCCTTTGGCCCACAATGTTGTGCCGAGATTTAATCCTAATGTAAAATATAGTAACTTAACCTACGCACTCCTCAACTCACTGCTATCCACGTACATGTCCAGCAGTCGCTTAAAGATGGCACGTGGCTTAGAGGGCGCCTACAGTTGGTGGTGTTCCCATGTATCTGCTGCCCTCATCTTTCTAGATGGAAGTACAGGTTGCAGGTTTGGAAGGTGTTGTCTATGAAGCTTTTGGCAGTGCCACCTACTGCTGCTATTGAACTTCAATGGTGGAAGAATGGATGCTTGAGGATATAATGCCAGTTAAGCAAAGCTGCTTTGTTCTGGATCATGTTAATCTTCTTGAGTATTGTTGGAACTGGCTTCATCCAGGCGGGTGGGGAATATTCCATCACCCTCTGTACGTGTGCCTTGTAAATGACTTTAGGGAGTCAAGAGTGTGGTGCTAGAAAAGCACAGCAGGTCAAGCGGCATCCGAGGGGCAGGAGAATCAATGTTTCAGGCATGAGCCCTTCACCAGGAACTCGGGCTTATGCCCGAAATGTCGATTTTCCTGCTCCTTGGATGCTGCCTGACCTGCTGTGCTTTTCCAGCACCACAGTCTCGACTCTGATCTCCAACATCTGCAGTCCTCACTTTCCCCTAATGGCTTTAGGGAGTCAGGTAGTGAGTTACTTACTGCAGGCTTCCTAATTCTGAACCTGCTCTTGCAGCCATTGTATTGATACGGCTATTCTCATTCAGTTTCTGGTCAATGGAATCCCCCAGAATGTAGATAATGGGGAATTCATTGATACTAACACCAACGAGTGTGAAAGGGTGATTGTTAGATGATCATTGTCTGGACTTGTGCAGTGTGAATGTTATTTGCCACTTTTCAGTAAAACCTGGATATTGCCCAGTTGTTGTTGCATTGTTGCACCTGTTCCTTGGATGCTGCCTGACCTGCTGTGCTTTAACCAGCAACACATTTTCAGCTCTGATCTTCAGCATCTGCAGACCTCACTTTTTACTCGAAGCATTTAGATATGCACTACTTCAGTGTCTAAAGAGTTGTGAATGGTGCTGAACATTGTGTAATATTCTTTAAAAATGATATTGATGATTAAATGTACAGGAAAAGTAAGGACTGGTGGTGGAAAGAGAGGTGTGATTAATATTACTAGAATTGTTGGTTAAGACTATTAGATCCTAGTAAGAAAGTTGTATACATGCAATCTCCCTTCCCTGAGATACTCCACTTACTCTTTCATCCTGCTCTATCTCCTCAGGTTCCTGCTTTCCACTTTCTTGCCTGATAGCTGGTAATGTGCTGATCCTTCAAAATAGGTCGGGTTATACTGTCTGAAACATGTGACCACAGATCTTGATACCCAATCAAGAGGGTTCCTTCAGAGCAGTCCAAGCACCAGAAGGTGTCACTTGAGGATATTATTTATATGTCCTATCACTTTTCTTGTAGCAACATGGTTCTCAACCAAGTATGTGTGTTTGTGTGTGGGATCCAAACTGGAGTCATCAATATTGTCATGAATGGATAACTCTTATTGCCCAGTAGACAGCCCTGGACTTGCTGTGAAATGCAGGTGGCATTGAAGATTGATATATCTGTTCATCTCAAAATCTGACTATTTGATGCATTGAAACAAAAATCAGACAGCAGTTTAGGTAAGTTAAGCAAATACAATATCAATCAGTTTGGTTGATCACTTATCTTCTCATTTCTCATTGCCTCCTCAGTTTTCACTTACCACCAAAACTAAACAAAATTGCGATGTGAAAGGCTTTCTCTCCCTTGGCTGTTGCCCTAGCTCTCAGTGCAGGCAGTTCCTCCTTGTCTGCTCCCAGCCTCATTTTTGGTTTCTGGCCATCGCCATCATCTATTTTCTCTTGTAAGCTTCCTTCTGGGCCTGAAAAAATGTCAGAATTTCGAGTTGAAATAGTTGTCACCTAGAATATAATCATTGTTTCTGCATCTGGAGGAACAGGAAGGAACTTGTGAATGAAGATGCTGACAGCACTATAGGAGACAGGATTGGTGACTGAACGAACACCACCTCTTTATTATTAACGTCTGAAGGTCATGTATGTATTAGTCTGCAGCACTTCCTGACACAGTGTGTCGATCATAGTGCTTCTGCACTAATAAGTTTATCGTCTGAAAGTTCTGTAAAGTTCTTGAAAGCGAATATGTCTTATGTCAAGTTCAGCTAGCAAGAGCCACAGTCAGAAACATACATTATTTCACCTCTCACATTACTATATGGTCATTTCAGTAGTAACATATGTCTAATAAGTAATAATACCAAAGGGCCAAAATTGGCTATGATCCATTTGTGGGCACATTACCAAAGGCACACAGACAGCGTATGCCTCAAAGAAAATGCTCTCCTGCAGTTCTCAAGAAGGAAGAATATATACAAGGATGGCATTGATAAGGAGCGTAGCAACACAGTCCTAAACATAACCAGATTTTTGAATTTTACATGAACTACACAGTAAAGTGCTGTACCGTAAAAATCTGCGCCTTTCAGATCTCCAAAGCACATGAAAGACCTAAATTTGAAGGTTAATCTGCTGACAGAATTTACTAATGATTTTAAAACAACCTCCAGCTAATTTTATCTTTGCCAAGGAAACACATTGACATACAGAGTTTAACTTTTTTCTTTGAAGCATAATTTATTCTAATTCAAGCATAGTTTGTATAATCTAAATAATATCCACTGCAAAAAATTAATTCCTGATTAATTGTCATTTTAACTTTGAAAACATAATTATTTTCTTAGCCCAAAAGATAGGACTGATTGTTCTTTTAGGCCATTTTGTGTTCTTATTAGGCATCCTCACTCATTGCTCCATGTCTGAAAACAAATTATCAAATGCCCCTTTCAAAGCTGTTAGTTGGGACCACTGATACCAGTACCGTGTAAAAAGGAAGATGCAAAATGTTGTCAAACTTCACTTGAACTACAGTGAGTGTATGTTCACAAAAGCTAATGAGAAAGAACAAGGTAATAATGCAGCATATCACAAGTAATGTTTTTCTAATGGCTGCCACAGACTGCACATAAAGGCATCTGCTGCAGAGCTACAGATAGAGGACACCTGACTAAGGCAAGCCAGCCAGTACACTCCAGACACCCCATTTTCTTAAACTCTATCCCTTTTTAAATTCCCTAATTCACAGACTGATAGACACACAAAGACAGACAAGATATAGTGAGAATGCAAGAATACAAGAGCATTTAGGGTATAGGTTTGCTCACTGAGCTGTAGGTTTGATATCCAGACGTTTCATTACCTGGCTAGGTAACATCATCAGTGGCGACCTCCAAGTGAAGCGAAGCTGTTGTCTCCAGCTTTCTATTTACATGTTTGTCCTGGCTGGGTTTCTGGTGATGTCATTTCCTGTTCGTTTTCTGAGGGGTTGATAGATGGCATCTAGATCTATGTGTTTGTTTATGGTGTTGTGGTTGGAGTGCCAGGCCTCTAGGAATTCTCTGGCATGTCTTTGCTTAGCCTGTCCCACGATAGATGTGTTGTCCCAATCGAAATGGTGTTTTTTTTCCTCTGTGTGTAGGGCTACGAGGGAGAGAGGGTCATGTCTTTTTGTGGTTAGCTGGTGTTCGTGTATCCTGGTGGCTAACTTTCTTCCTGTTTGTCCTACGTAGTGTTCCTGGCAGTCCTTGCATGGAATTTTGTAGACAACGTTGGTTTTGTCCATGGGATGTACTGGGTCTTTTTAAGTTTGTTAGTTTTTGTTTGAGAGTGTTGGTGGGTTTGTGTGCTCCTAGGATTCCAAGGGGTCTTAGTAGTCTGGCTGTCATTTCTGAAACTTCTTTGATGTATGGTAAGGTGCTGAAAATGTGTTGCTGGAAAAACGCAGCAGGTCAGGCAGCATCCAAGGAGCAGGAGAATTGACATTTCGGGCAGGAATGAGGAAAGTGTGCCAAGTGGGCTGAGATAAAAGGTAGAGAGGAGGGACTTGGGGGAGGGGTGTTGGAAATGCAATAGGTGGAAGGAGGTTAAGGTGAGGGTGACAGGCTGGAATGGGGTGGGGGCGGAGAGGTCAGGAAGAAGATTGCAGGTTAGGAAGGTGGTGCTGAGTTCGAGGGTTGGGACTGAGACAAGGTGGGGGGAGGGGAAATGAGGAAACGGGAAAAGTCTGAGTTCATCCCTTGTGGTTGGAGGGTTCCTAGATGGAAGATGAGGCGCTCTTCCTCCTCCATGACGGCTGGAGGAAGAGCGCCTCATCTTCCGCCTATGTTGCTATGATCTGGCGATGGAGGAGTCCAAGGACCTGCATGTCCTTGTAGAGTGGGAGGGGGAGTTAAAGGGTGGTTGGGTTGGTTGGTCGAAGTGTCCAGAGGTGTTCTCTGAAACGTTCTGCAAGTAGGTGGCCTGTCTCCCCAATATAGAGGAGGCCACATTGGGTGCAGCGGATGCAGTAAATGATGTGTGTGGAGGTGCAGGTGAATTTGTGGCGGATATGGAAGGATCCCTTGGGGCCTTGGAGGGAAGTACGGGGGGAGGTGTGGGTGCAAGTTTTGCATTTCTTGCGGTTGCAGGGGAAGGTGCCAGGAGTGGAGGTTGGGTTGGTGGGGGGTGTGGACCTGACGAGGGAGTCACGGAGGAAGTGGTCTTTTTGGAACGCTGATAGGGTAGGGGACGGAAATATATCCCTGGTGGTGGGGTCCGCTTGGAGGTGGCAGAAATGATGACGGATAATCCTACGTATATGAAGGTTGGTGGGGTGGTAGGTGAGGACCAGTAGGGTTCTGTCCTGGTGGCAATTGGAGGGGCGGGGCTCCAGGGCGGAGGAACAGGAAGTGGAGGAGATGCAGTGAAGAGCATCGCCGATCACGTCTGGGGGGGGAGTTGCGGTCTTTGAAGAAGGAGGCCATCTGGGTTGTACGGTATTGGAACTGAAAATGCTGGAACCAAAGTTATGCATGAACAACAGAAAGATTTTGCCTGGATTTTCCCAAAGTAAGAGTTGTAGCAGAGATGCAGTGATCAACACATACAGAAGTGATGCACAGACTGGTCATGCTTGCCTAGAATTGCCTTTTCTTGGAGAGCATTTTAGTCAATATCCAATTGGAAGAGACAAAGTGACCATGCAGTCCAGTCAGATATGGCAGAGATGAAGGAATTGGGAATATGAGATGGCGTTTTTACAGGGGGCAGGGTGGGAGGAGGTGTAGTCTAGGTAGCTGTGGGAATCGGTCGGTTTATAGTAAATGTCCGTGTTGATTCGGTCGCCTGAGATAGAAATGGAGAGGTCTAGGAAGAGGAGGGAGGAGTCTGAGACGGTCCAGGTATATTTGAGGTCAGGGTGGAAGGTATTGGTAAAGTGGATGAACTGTTCAACCTCCTCATGGGAGCACGAGGCAGCACCGATACAATCATCAATGTCGCGGAGGATAAGGTGGGGTGTGGTGCCAGTGTATCGGCGTAAGATGGACTGTTCCACATATCCTACGAAGAGGCAGGCATAGCTGGGGCCCATGCAGGTGCCCATGGCTACTCCTTTGGTTTGGAAGAAGTGGAAGTCATCACAAAACGAAAGAAGATAGAAGAGACATTTAACATCATCAACAACACCCTCACAGGCATAACGTTCACCAAGGAGGAAGAAACTGACAACAAACTTGCATTCCTGGACGTCACAGTCGTAAGAACGGACAACGGAGAACTACAAACCTGCGTATACAGAAAACCGACAATCACTAACCAAATACTTAACTACACCAGCAACCATCCCAACACACACAAACAAAGCTGCATCAGAACATTATTCCAACGAGCCACATCACACTGCAGCACAGACAAACTTCGGAAAACAGAAGAGAACCACCTATACAACGTATTCAAGAAGAACAGATACTCAAAAAATACAGTGCGCAGATTCCTCAAGAACAAACCACGACAAGCAGACCAAACACAGCCAGAAACCCTAACTACCTTACCATACATCAAAGAAGTTTCAGAAATGACAAGCAGACAACTAAGACCCCATCGGAATCCTAGTAGCACACAAACCCACTAACACTCTCAAACAAAAACTAACAAATTTAAAAAGACCCAGTACAACCCATGGGCAAAACCAATGTTGTCTACAAAATTCCATGCAAGGACTTTCCATGAGACTTCCTGAAATTGACATTGGCTGATTGGGTAAAATTCAGATCTCCGTCTTATCATCCTCAACTATCTTCACAGAGGTTAATGCTCTCAGCAGCACATTGGCAATGTACAGCTGTTTCCCTTGCTTGTGCATCATGTTTAGATGGTATTTCTGCAAACAAGGTGACATTCTTTGCAGATGCCTTACAGCAGGTAGACATGGTTTCAGGAAAATGCTTTGAAATGCCTTGTGACTAGACTGCATGGTCACTTTGTCTCTTCCAATTGGATATTGACTAAAATGCTCTCCAAGAAAAGGCAATTCTAGGCAAGCATGACCAGTCTGTGCATCACTTCTGTATGTGTTGATCACTGCATCTCTGCTACAACTCTTACTTTGGGAAAATCCAGGCAAAATCTTTCTGTTGTTCATGCATAACTTTGATTCCAGCATCTTCAATTACATTGTTTTCTTATTCAGTTTCAGGCACATCTGGTGACTACTCTCTAGCAGTTATTTGATTGTCTTTCTATGTCCATAGATTAGCAGATCATTCACAATACTTTCCACTTTGGGAAGATCAATGACAATCAAGTGTTGTCTGTATTGATACTCTTCTGGAGCAGTGGAAACGTTAATTGTGCATGCAGCCATCTGAATCTCCCAGATAATGACTGGAATTTAATTAGAAAACTGTTGCTTTTATCCAGACAACTTTAGCAGGAACCATCCTTGGCATGAAACACTCTGAACACATTTGCCTTGGCAAGATGCAGAAAAGTTTCTTCGGATTAGCATGCGTTTGTGAGATCACATCAAAGTTTTATTGAGATCCTTTGGATCTATGTATATAGTTTTTCAGGTGTTTTCCCTGTTGCCAAGCTGGTAATCAGGTTTTTTTTTTAGGAATTGCCACTTTCTTGGTAATTCCTTTCTTTTTCTGAATCTTCTGAAGAAATAACTCAACAGAGGCATGTATTTCATCACCACAGCAGCCTTTATGTACACATGGAGAATTCTCAACAGTGATCGAGCTCGTAGCCTGCTCTCAGAATGAAAAGAACCTTGAACACTCCTGTTTATTTTTTTTTGGACACTCCTGTTTTTTTCCCCCAGCACCCATGTTGTGTGTGTGCAGGTGTGAGATACAGTGAAAGATACAAGGTGCACAAATCTTTATTCAGTTTCCACCACCAGGAAGAAAGGAAACACCCAAGTGGCCAGTGACAAGCACTGCCCTTCACATCAAAGAGGGCAATGCTGTGTGATCAAACAGTGAAGGGGAGGGCAGGGATTAAATCAAAATAGAGTTGGAGGGGGAAATAATGCACTCCACTCCCTGTGGTGCCCACCTCTCCCTGAACAACTCCAGGGTGTTGGTGGAGACCACGTGCTCCTTCTCCAAGGACACCCAGGCCCTAACGTAACTGCGGAAGAGGGGCAGGCAGTCCCTAACTGCGGTAGTGTTTTTTTTTCCCAGCACCCATGGTGTGTGCGTGCAGGTGTGAGACACAGTGAGAGACACAAAGTGCACGTATCTTTATTCAATTTCCACCACCAGGAAGATAGGAAAACACCCGGGTGGCCAGTGACAAGCAGTGCCCTTCACATCAAAGGGCAATGCTGTGTGATCAAACAGTGAACGGGAGGGCAGGGACTAAATCAAATTAGAGTTGGAGGGGGAAATAACACTTCTGTTTTTTTTTCCTGTTTATATTATTTTATTAAAGAAATTACAAAACATTTACAAAACACAGTTAACATTTACAGCTGTACACAAGAGACACCAATTTCACAAGGGAGAGGAGCAGCAAAGCTAGGCCCCAAACCCTACCATTCAACCAGTTTACAGGGAGATGAGGACAAACCTCAAATCCCAGTTCCACATATGACAAGACAGCAACAATGACAATCCCGTTACATAAAAAAGTGCAGACAATACAGACCCAGCAACACTCCTGTTTATATCTGTCAGCCAAGGTTCACTGATTGGACCACACTAACAGCCCCAATCAGGGAACTCATACTCTATGAGTTCCACCTGGCTGACCACGTTACAATAACTACATTACCTTTACATTTCAGGCTAAAGCTGAAGGCATCTGCAGATGCTGAGTTGGTCCGTACTCTACTTAGATCTGCTTTGAGATGATATTCTCCATGAAGACAAGTGCTTTGCAATCTTTAAGGATCTGTTCATCAGTCAATGGCTTAGTGGCCTGCTAAACACTGAAAATCTTTTCTGGCACATTTAGGGTAAGTTACATTTGACTTGCTATAGTTCAGATGATTTGAATTTGCTTCCTGGAACTCCAGACCTTCATTCTTCCCACTTAAATAGAGTTCTCAGCTTGTGCGCCTCTTAGCGTATGTTTCATTCTATCATATACTCTCACCCTTACCTTCAAGCTCTACATTTTTGAGTCATAATGGAATCAGCCTGAGTCACTACCAACCCTCCCAAGAGAATCCTACCCAGTCCCACCTCCCTACTCTATCCATGCATTGCCATGGAAAATCAACTTGGCCTACACTGCTCTGGACACTATGAGCAATTTAGCATGGCCATATTTTGACAGTGACAGGAAACCGGAGTACCCAGGAGAAATCCACACAGATACAGAGAGAATGTGCAAACACTACACAGAAAGCTGCCTGCGGGTGGAATTGAACCCGGGTCACTGAGGCAGCAGTGCTAACCACTGAGCCATTGTGCTGCCCCAAGAATGGTCAGCAATCATTGTGATTATTTTCTCACAGATCTACGAAGTTCATTATATTACACAAAACACTGGTGTCTAGATGAAACTTTAGATTCCCTTGAAGATCTTCTTGTGCAATTTGTCATTTTGACAGTCACAAACCATACAGGTTGTTCTGCTATAATGCAAGTTTTGTTAATGTAAATTCATTACAACGCAATTGAGGAATCGGGTACACTTTCTCAAGTGCAAACTTTTAAAACATGTGTTGGCCAAACGCGATTGCATTGCCAGCACTTTAAGTGCTGTTTCTTAAGCATGATTTTTCTATAACACTGGTTACACAAGAACACAAGGAACAGGAGAAATTCGACGTTTCGGGCCAGAGCCCTTCATCAGCTCTCCTGTTCCTTGGATGCTGCCTAACCTGCTGTGCTTTAACCAGCAACACATTTTCAGCTGTGATCTCCAGCATCTGCAGACCTCACTTTTTACACAAGAACACAACCATCAAGTTATAGAGGAACTATCTGTATCATCTTTAGACCTGACATTGCCAAACTGTTGTATGGTTTAAGGAGATTTGTCAAAATCATTGGTTAACATCTCTCCTTCAGCCACCTTGATAGACTTGAAGTGTGTTTTCTCGATAAACATTCATGTGCAAAGTAATTCAGCTTCCTGCAATCATAATACTACTCTCCCCATACTGAAAATATTTTCCTACCTTTTGTGATATGCTCCATGTGTTGCCCTGTGATCTTATTTTTTCTGATCGATTTTCTATAATATTTCTTCTTTTACTCTAACATGTTTTGATCACTCAGCCATTCATCGGAATGCAATGCCTTGTCTGTTCTCCCATGAATACATTTGAGCTGATAATTGACTACCTAAAGAACCTTGTGAATGTCTGCAGTACATCTTGTCAATAATACACACTGCTGTTACAGAACAGCAGCGATGGATGGATTAAAATTTTGTAGATGCGGTGCCAATCAGTCTATTTCCTGATGGTATCAAGCTTCTTGAGTAACATGAGTTTTTGCTCATGTTAATGTCTTTCTTGAGAATAGGTTTCTCCTCTCCCTATGCTATCAGGTCAGGAATCTCTTATGTCTAAAACAATCCAATGTCTGATGAAATCATTTTTTAGTTGTCCAAACTTTCAAAATTCAGCTACATGTGACAGTGCAGTCACAAGTAGCACTGATTAATACTGATTAAGAGTCTCCCTCTTCACTTTAACTCTAAAGATCACATACTATTCATAAGTAACATTAATTTGGAATTCACACCATGGCACGGTGACTCAGTGGTTAGCATTACCGCCTCACAGCGCCAGGGACCCAGGTTTGATTCCACCCTCATGCTACTGTCTGTGTAGAGTTTGCCCATTCTCCCTGTGTCTGTGTGGTTTCCTCTGGCTACTGCAGTTCCTCCCACAGTCCAAAGATGTGCAGGTTGGGTGAATTGGTCATGCTAAATTGCCCCATATTATTCAGGGATGTGTAGGTTAGGTGGATTAGTCATAGGGTAGGACAATGGGTCTGGGTGGCTTTCTTTTCAGAGGGGCAGTGTGGACTTGTTGGGCTGAATGGCCTATTTCCATACTCATTGAATAGATTTCTTCAAAGCCTTCAAAATCACAGAACGTTGGCTTACAGCACCAGGACCAGGGACCCGGGTTCGATTCCACCCTTGGGCGACTGTCTGTGTAAAGTTTACACATTCTCCATGTCTCCATGTGTGTTTCCTCCACGTGCTCTGGTTTCTTCAAACATTCCAAAAATGTGCAGCATTGGTGGATTGGCCGTGCTAAATTTCCCTGTAGTCCATGGATTAACCTTGGGAAATGCAGAGTATGGGGAAAACATTAGAAGGTTGGTTCTGGGCAGGATGATCTTTGGAAGTTCTTCTGGCTTTGATGGGCTGAATGGCCTTCTTCCACACTGTAGGGGTTCTATGATCTCTACAGTCTGGACTTTCTGTTCCTCAGTCAGATCTAGGCTACAATGCGGCTTGTGGCATTCCTTCCCCTGCACAGTCAGCAGGATTGCAATAACTTATTTTCTCTGGTGTTTTTAAATTAATTCTGTAACTATTTCACAGTTTATTTCAAAATTCACTCATAAAATGCAAACATTGCTGGCTGGTGTGCTAACAAAGTAACCAAAGCTGAAAAGTGTGTACTTAAGATATTTGAGAATGAGGTAGAAAGAAGGAGAAGCTGGCAGGTTTGTAATAAAGGATGAGATCATTACAGTCCTGAGAAATTATCTGGTTCAGAATCAAGAAGTTGGTTCAGTATGAGAAGAGATATGAAATACGGAATTAGTGAGTTAGATTTTATTGTCACTCAAGTACAGGGATACATGAGTACAATAAAAGTGTACAGAATCACCATTCCCAATGGCATTTGAGATACAAAGGTGCCTACATACAATGTCTTAGGCATAAAGTACAAAAAAAAGTTAAAAGTTCAACATTACAGCCCTTTTGAAGTGCTTAGCCATAGGTCTGGATTTGGGGCCTTCCACATCCCGGATTGTGGGAGGAAACCGGAGTTCCCAGAGGAAACCCACGCAGACACTGGGAGAATGTGCAAACTCCACACAGAAAATCGCCCGAGGCTGGAATCAAACGTGGGACACTGGTGCTGTGAGGCAGCAGTGCTAACCACTGAGCCACCCTGGTGAGAAGGATAGATAAAGTAGGTAGCCAGAGACATTTTCCCAGCGTGGAAATGGCCATCATGTGGGGTCATAATTTTAAGGTGAATGAAGGAAGGCATAGGGGGAGATGTCAGAGGTAGGTTCTTTACACAAAGAGTGGTAGGTGTGTAGAATGCACTGCCAACAGTGGGAGTAGAGTCAGATACATTAGGGATATTTAAGCAATTCTTGGATAGGCACATGGATGATAGTAAAATGAAGGGTATGTAGGTTAGTGTGATCTTAGAGTAGGATAAAAGGTCAGCACAACATTGAGAGCTGAAGGGCCTGTACTGTGCTGTGCTGTGCTGTTCTATGTTCTATGTAATATCCCACCTAGCTGGAATATTTGTAGGCAGGTACGGGATATAAAATAGAACACTTACCTAATCAACTCCAGGCCGTCTCCCACATCCAACGGGCAAGGCATCAGCCAGCCTACCTGTCCTTAGGTATACTGCATCCCTTAACTGGTTAATTAATAGCAGGTAGGGGCCTGCTTCCATCCCCACCTTCAATAATACATTCTACTGGAAGAATACAAATTAAATCACAGAATCCCTACAGTGTGGAAACAGGCCCTTTGGCCCAACAAGTCCACACTGACCCTCCAAAGAGTAAATCACCCAGACCCATTCCCCCTATCCTATTACTCTTGTTTTAACCCCTGACTAATACACCTAACCTACACATCCCTGAACACTATGGACAATTTAACATGGCCAATTCACCTAACCTACCCATCTTTGGATTGTGGGAGGAAACCAAACCACCCGGAGGAAACCCACACAGACATGAGGAGAACGTGCAAACCCCACACAGACGGTCACCCGAGGCTGGAATCAAACCTGGGTCCCTTGTGCTGTGAGGCAGCAGTGCTTTTTTTATGCATTCCCTTTTTTAATAAGTGCTCATTCACGCTCAGCATAAAAACATAATGAAGTCACCAGGTAAAAAAAATTCCATTCGTCCAAGTATTTCTTTAGGCTTTGTAATCAACAGGAAGATGAATTATGCCTTTAAAACATCTTGGTTTTGCATATTTTCCAATAAGTCATTTTCACTTTACAACAACTTATTGTAGCTTTAGTCCTTCCTTAGGAATCTTCTTAGGTAATATAACAGATTAATGGAGGAAAGATTCCAGATGTAATGCAATTACACATTCAACTAGCTGCTCCTGTCATGAGGCCTATGTGAGGAAGGAGGTTGGGCAGTGTTGCAAGTGGCAGCTGGGTAAACTACATGTGGCAGGTAAACATATCCATATTGGAACATGCCACACCATGTTCAATTAGATCATTTTGAAGAAATTTGCAAAAATGGTAAATGTTCTAAAGTCTTTGCCAATTGCAACAAGGATTCTAAATGCTTGGGTACCAGATAACAGGGAGTTTACTGTAATTAGTTGATATCAGATTTTAACTTAAATTTAACAATTATTATCAGGATCAGTATTCCCATACATAATGCTTAGTTTATCTGATTTAATAGAATGGAATTTGTCATTATGAGTCCAGTGACCCTTCAGAAAGGAACTTCAGTTTTGCAGAAGGATCACTGGATTTGAAACTTTAACTTTGCTTTCTTTCTGCAGATATTCCCAAAATTGAGTTTCTCCAGCAATTTCTGTTCTTGTATTGAGTGACTTATTGGGTATTCAAGAATGATGTTTGTGGCACCTACAGGCAAACAAAGGAGACCAGGAAACAATTTCATGAGTACGTAATTCTCATCGAATGCAAAGTATTTATCATGTGGGAAATCCTGGGCACTTCTCATGATGGCCTGTGTGAGAAGTGTCACGGACTACATTATTTCAAAATTAACTTCTGACTGAAGACATTAAGGTCTCATGGACACCATTTTTCTGGATGTAGTTACCCTGCATCTTAAAACAATTCAGTCAGATGGGCAATGCATAAGGCTATAAGCCTACAAGGTTAATAGAAAGTTAATTAAGCCGGGACACTCCTTGTCAGCCAGTACAGACATGATAGACTAAAACGCCTTTCTCCAAACTGCAAAATTCTTCTTTTCAATGATTCTAAAATTGTTTTTTTTTAAAAAATGTTGTTCCTCTTCTACTGCTCATAATCATCATTATTCGTAAAGTTGCTGAAATATTGGGAAAAAAAACTTGTGGACAAAAACATACATTTTCTGGCCCCAAGTGAATTTGTAAACTGGTTTTATAGCATTGTTTTAAATGTATACCCATTCTATCAACCAATGGTAGGTAAGGTGTGCAGCAAAGGTCTGCAATGTTCTTTCTGAAATGTAAAATTGATGACATCTCTGAGTTAGAATGTAAATGTTGCAGTAGTTTCTTGTTGTGGTCCCACGGCTGCCGAAAGATTCGGCTGAGTTTTCAAAACTCATTTCAGCTAAGGTGTTATAGTGCAGATAAAGGTTGGAGAGGGACAGATATCTTTGCTGCACTGGTCTGGGCGGGGCGTGAAGATAGATCAGAGAGATGAATGGACATGATCTGAAGATCCCCACTAATCTTACTGCTTTAGTTATTGATATTACTGCTTGTAGGTGTATCTCAATAACATGTGCACCTCCCAGGTGCAAGGGTACGTGATGTCGCTGATCGTGTTTTCCGGGTTCTTAAGGGGGAGGGGGAGCAGCCCCAGATCGTGGTCCACGTTGGCACCAACGATATAGGTAGGAAGAGGGGTGAGGATGTCAGCCAGGCTTTCAGGGAGCTAGGTTGGAAGCTCAGAGTTAGAACAAACAGAGTTGTAGTCTCTGGTTTGTTACCCGTGCCACGTGATAGAGAGTCGAGGAATAGGGAGAGAGAGCAGTTGAATGCGTGGCTACAGGGATGGTGCAGGAGGGAGGGATTCCATTTTCTGGACAACTGGGGTTCTTTCTGGGGAAGGTGGGACCTCTATAAAAAGGATGGTCTACACCTGAACCTGAGGGGCACCAGTATCCTTGGGGGGAGGTTTGCTAGTGCTCTTTGGGAGGGTTTAAACTAACTCCGCCGGGGCATGGGAACCTGGACTGTAGCTTTAGGGTACAGGACCTTGAGTGTAGGGAGGTTATGAATAATGCAGCGATCTCGAAGGAGGGTGCCTGTAAACAGAAGGGTGGATTGAAGTGTGTATACTTCAATGCCAGAAGTATAAGGAATAAGGTAGGTGAACTTGCAGCGTGGGTTGGTACCTGGGACTTCGATGTTGTGGCCATTACAGAGACATGGGTAGAACAGGGACAAGAATGGCTGTTGCAGGTTCCAGGGTTTAAATGTTTTAGTAGGATCAGACATGGGGGTAAAAAAGGGGGAGGTGTGGCATTACTTGTCAAAGATAGTATTACAGCAGTGGAATGGACGATGGAAGAGGACTTGCCATCTGAGGTAGTTTGGGCTGAGGTTAGAAATTGGAAAGGTGAGGTCACCCTGTTAGGTGTTTTCTACAGGTCTCCTAATAGTCCTAGAGAAGTAGAGGATAATATTGCGAGGATGATTCAGGAAAAGAGTGAAGGTAGCAGGGTGGTTGTTATGGGGGACTTTAACTTCCCAGATATTGACTGGGAGAGCTATAGCTCGAGTTCATTAGATGGGTCGGTGTTTGTCCAATGTGTGCAGGAGGGTTTCCTGACACAATATGTAGACAGGCCAACAAGAGGTGAGGCTATACTGGATTTGGTTCTAGGTAATGAACCAGGCCAGGTGTTAGACTTGGAGGTAGGTGAGCACTTCGGGGACAGTGACCACAACTCGGTGACTTTTACTTTAGTGATGGAGAGGGATAAGTGTGTGCCGCAGGGCAAGAGTTATAGCTGGGGGCAGGGAAATTATGATGCAGTGAGGCATGACTTAGGATGTGTGGATTGGAAAAACAGGCTTCAAGAGAAGAACACTAATGAGATGTGGGGATTGTTCAAGGAGCAGCTACTACGTGTCCTCGATAAGTATGTACCAGTCAGGCATGGTGTAAAGGGCCTTGTGAGGCAGCCGTGGTTTAGTAAGGAATTGGAATCCCTTGTGAAAGGGAAGAAGGCGGCATATGTAAAGATGAGGCGTGAAGGTTCAGTTGGGGTGATAGAGAGTTATAAGGTAGCCAGGAAGAATCTAAAGAGAGAGCTAAGAGAAGCGAGAAGGGGACATGAAAAGTCTTTAGCTGGTAGGATTAGGGAAAACCCAAAGGCTTTCTATAGGTATGTCAGGAATAAAAGGATGACTAGGGTAGGTATCGGTCCAGTCAAGGATAGTAGTGGGAAGTTGTGTGTGGAGGCGGAGGAGATTGGAGAGACACTAAATCAATACTTTTCATCAGTATTCACTCAGGAACAGGACACTGTTGCTGACGTGAATATGGAGTCACAAATGATTAGAATGGATGGCCTGGAAATATGCAGGGAAGAGGTTCTGGGAATATTGGAGAGGATGAAAATAGATAAGTCTCCTGGGCCTGATGGCATTTACCCTAGGATCCTATAGGAAGCTAGGGAGGAGATAGCAGAGCCATTGGCCTGGATTTTTATGTCGTCATTGTCAACGGGAATAGTACCAGAGGACTGGAGGATAGCGAATGTGGTCCCCTTGTTCAAGAAAGGGAGTAGGGATAGCCCCAGTAACTATAGGCCAGTGAGTCTGACTTCAGTGGTGGGCAAAGTCTTAGAGAGAATGGTAAGGGATAAGATTTATGAACATCTGGATAGGAATAACGTGATCAAGGATAGCCAGCATGGTTTTGTGAAGGGCAGGTCGTGCCTCACAAACCTTATTGAGTTCTTTGAGAAGGTGACTAAGGAAGTGGACGAGGGTAAAGCAGTAGATGTTGTGTATATGGATTTTAGTAAGGCGTTCGATAAGGTTCCCCATGGTAGGCTAATGCTAAAACTACGGAGGTATGGCATTGAGGATACATTAGAGGTTTGGATTAGGAATTGGCTGGCTGGAAGGAGACAGAGGGTAGTAGTTGATGGACTAGGTTCATCTTGGAGTGCAGTTACTAGCGGTGTACCACAAGGATCTGTTTTGGGACCATTGCTTTTTGTTATCTTTATAAATGATCTAGAGGAAGGGCTTGAAAGCTGGGTAAGCAAGTTTACGGATGACACAAAAGTCGGTGGAGTTGTGGATAGTGAGGAAGGAAGTGGTAGGTTACAGCGGGATATAGATAAGTTGCAGAGCTGGGCAGAAAGGTGGCAAATGGAATTCAATGTAGCTAAGTGTGAAGTCATTCACTTTGGTAGGAGTAACAAGAAGATGGATTACTGGGCTAATGGTAGGCTACTTGGTAGTGTGGATGAGCAGAGGGATCTTGGTGTCCATGTACACAGATCTCTGAAAGTTGCCACCCAGGTAAATAGTGCTGTGAGGAAGGCATATGGTGTACTGGGCTTTATTGGTAGAGGAATTGAGTTCCGGAGTCCTGAGGTCATGTTGCAACTGTATAAGACTCTGGTGCGGCCTCATCTGGAGTATTGTGTGCAGTTTTGGTCGCCATACTATAGGAAGGATGTGGAGGCATTGGAACGAGTGCAGAGGAGGTTTACCAGGATGTTGCCTGGAATGGTAGGAAAATCTTATGAGGAAAGGCTGAGGCACTTGGGGCTGTTCTCATTGGAGAAGAGAAGGTTTAGGGGAGATTTGATAGAGGTGTATAAGATGATTAGGGATTTAGATAGGGTCGACACTGAGAACCTTTTACCGCTAATGGAGTCAGGTGTTACTAGGGGACACAGCTTTAAATTAAGGGGTGGTAGGTATAGGACAGATGTTAGGGGTAGATTCTTTACACAGCGGGTTGTGAGTTCATGGAATGCCCTGCCAGTAGCAGTGGTGAACTCTCCTTCTTTATGGTCATTTAAGCGGGCATTGGATAGGCATTTGGAAGTTATTGGGCTAGTGTAGGTTAGGTAGGATTCGGTCGGCGCAACATCGAGGGCCGAAGGGCCTGTACTGCGCTGTATCTTTCTATGATATATGTTCTATGTAAGAATATTAAATTAGATGATTTATGTAAATTTTCATCTTTCTTGTGAACTATCTTACTATTTAAAAATAAACAGTGAGAATGAAAATTAAAAACTAGGAGCTACTTTTCAAAAATGCAGCTTTATGTTACATCCACAAAACTGGTTTATCATTCAGACTGCTCGTGCTTTTTTTTACTCTTTATAGATGTATTTCTAGTTGAAAGATCAAAAAAATTCAGTGGCCTTTCTCTTCAGTGGACTTGACTTTTCTTTAAAAAAACCTGCATCATGAATTCATTTTATTTTAGTTTTTTTTAGTTCTTTCCTTACCTAGAGAATTATAGTGAGATGGCATGAATGAGATCTACAGGGACCTTGAGGCTGGAAATAAGGAAATGATTGATAGCATGAAATTACCATGAAAGCACAATCAGATTTAGATTATTAAAAAAAAGAATTTTTTAAGTTGCCAAAGAGATACCCTTTGATTTGTAGACCAACTGGGTATATAATGCTTCATCTTAAAGACAAAGTCTATCACAAAGCAACTTACATGACTTCCGATTTTTCAGCTGAGTGTAAAATGGAACCTAAGGCACCCACAGATTTTTTTTACATTTTAAATAATTTATGTCATAAAATATTGTTTTAAAACTAGGAATTTCAGGAGTCAACCTCAAAAGTGAGGAGATTCAAACATAATTTCTGTCCTAAAAGATCTGCGAAAAATATGACTTACTTGACTGGAATTTTCTTATTTTTGTCATCATTTGTACCCAAAATCCATTGGTTTTTACATATGTATACCCATATAAAATAAAAGCAACATAATACAAAACTGAACTTCCAAATAGGTGAAATGTTAAAAAGAGCAATAAACTATTTTGAACACTTACTTTTCATAATATTATATTTAATTATTCATATTTAATGGATAAATATTATTTGTTTCTTTTTTAGCTGATTTGGCTGAGATGGATTTTAAATGTCTGGAAATTTTAGTGGAAAACCTGGCTTCAGTTTGAGTTCTGTCAGCATGCTGTTGTACTTCTTAACTTTTATTTATGTAATCAATCTACTGAAAAAATGTATTTAATTTTATCTATATGACTAAAGCATATCCTAAACATATAATTAACTAAGGAAAATAATTATGTTGAAAGTAAATTGCAAACATACTGAAACATAAATATGTAAGTTAGCTCACTGAGCTGGAAGATTTGTTTTCAGATATTTTGTCACCATGAATATGTAACATGATCAGTGAGTGTCTCCGGTGAAGCTCCTCTCTATTTAAAAGGTGTTGGTTTCTTAAAGTGGGTGAAGTCATTTCTGTTTTTTTTCAAGGGAAGGTAGATGTGCTTATTGATAGAGTTCTGGATAGAATGCCATACCTCTAAGAATTCTCATGCATGTCTTTGTTTCACCTGTCCTAGGATGTGTGTGCTGTCCCAGTCAAAGCAGTGTCATTCTTTGTCTGTATGTATGCAAACTAGGGATAGTGAGTCATGTCTTTCGGTGGCTAACTGGTATTAAGGGGGAGATATCACAGCTGGTCTCTTTTTTCTAAAAGCTGTTCCTTTTCTCAAGGAAACTGTGTCCTTGTTTCTTTCAGAGGGGTCGTAAACCACTCAGGCTCCAAATCAGTTGGGTTTGTTACAGAAGTGAAAGGCCTTTTTGTTTATACATAAACAGATGACATTTTAGGACAAAGCTCATATGTTTTTAGAAGTGACCTGTATAATGAAAGGAGAGTGGTCAGACCTGATAACTGGCCAAAGAAACACTGACATCACTATAGGAAAACCAGGACTACAAACACCAGATAGCACCAACCTCATCAGCAAAGACAACATCCTCAAACTGGTGGACCTGTGCCTCACCACCCACTTTACATTCAATAACAAAACCTACAAACAAGTCAATGGAACACCCAAGGGGTTACCAATATCAGGGCTCATAGCAGAAGTAATGTAGAGACTTGAACAAGCTGCCCTCCCATCTATCCAAGCCAAACTTTGGGTCCACTATGTGGATTACACCTTTGTCATCACATAACAGAACAAATTAGAGGAAATACACAACACCATCAACAATATCCTGACAAGCTTAAATTCACAAAAGAGGAGGAGATGACAACAGACTCGCATTCCTAGACGTGACAGTTCAGCAGTGGGCTGTGGGGAAACAGGCTGCTAGACTCTCTCTCCTTCTGCCCTTCTAACTTCAACCTGGAAGCCTTTGTTTAATTTTGTTGCTCTGTTTTTAAGGGGCTTGTTTATTGGGACTGTTGTGCACATTCATAATAGTATAATTAAGTCTAGTTTGGAAAGACGGAGTTCCGTGCATATTCTATATTCTGTTCTTTGTGTTTCATGGTGTAATTTTGTGAATACGTTTTTTGTCTGTTTTAAAGCCTGGCAGTCAATCAAACTAACTTAATCTGGGTAATTTTCACTGTACACTTACCGAAACAAATTGCAAAGTTATGGTCTGGGCTGCCTTTTTAAGAATGTTTTGAGGGATCTGGCCTAGTCCACAACTCACCGAACAAGCTAGATGTTGAGAAATCACCATGTAGAGGTCAGAGTTCAATTCCAGCTCACCATTGACTGTAAACTGGCTGCTCAGCCCCAATTAGCATTCCAAGGCACAATTCGTGGGCAGCAGCCGCATGCACTGCCTGTCCACAGACATTGGCATCTGATATTCCCAAGCCATTCATGACCGTTATGACAACTTTTTCACCCACTTGAACGTTATTTAGGAAGCATAGACTTGCATTGCAGGGTGCACCAGCAACTGGCACTGAAAGGCAGCTGCAAGAACACTTTGCACACATAGCCAGGTAGCACACATAGCCAGGTACCCAGCTCATGGACTGGACAAGACTGCATCTCAGGGCTGCTTGCTTACTTTGTGCTTACTCACTTAGTACCCACCTACACCATTCATTCCTAGCTTTGTCTTGCCATGTTAATTAGTGCAGTCAAACAACCAAACAGTTTGTTTTATTGGCCAACAGTATCAGTCATAGAAACATCGAAGATAGAAGCAGGATTATGCATCTGACCCTTTGAGCCTGCTCTGCCAGTGAATATGATCAGGGATGATCATCAAGATCCCTGGTACTGGACTCTCCCTCTATTGGCAACATTCTTCCTGCATCCAACCTGTCCAGTCCTGTTAGATTTTATAGGCTTTTATAAGATTTTCATCTTGCTTAATCAGTCAAGGAGGTCATACATCTTGCTACACCAATCTCACATCTGCACATGCCCAGCTTTGGACAGGTTGCTCCATTGCATTACCAATTTCAGGTCTGAAAACAGGCTCTATAAAAATTTTTCATAATTTCATATCTCCACCTAAAGAGGTTTTGGTCTTTAAATTGGTACATTCTTTGGCAGCAGTTGTCAAACAAAGCAGTTACTGTAATGTCATGCATCGGCCATCTTCATTGTGCGCCGATTTAAAATTCCATCATTCCATCGGGTTGCAGTGCAACAACAGGAATCAATAGTAAGAGTTTTAGTGAAATTGGATATTAATTCTAAAATTCACCTTTTGTTATAGTTTGTTACAAAGGTTGAGTTGTGTGTTCATAGCAGAGTACCTAATGCTTTGGTTTTACATATTTTCTCATTTTGTTTAAAAGGCAGAGTCGTGAAAAGAGTGTTTCTGCAATCTCCAACTACCATGCAATCCATGTGTGTATAAAATTGTTATGTACCATTCCTTGTGGCAGGAGAAGAAGCATACTTTTCAAACCCATTCACTTCTTTACAAATTTACTTCTCAAAACCAAGATCATCCAAAGTAAATTAGGGTGGCAAGGTGGCTCAGTGGTTAACACTCACAGCACTAGGGACCTGGGTTCGATACCAACCTCGGGCGAATATCTGTGTGGAGTTTGCACATCCTGTCCGCGTGGGTTTCCTCCAGGTGCTCTGGTTAACCTCCCACAATCCAAAGATGTACAGACCAGGTGAATTGGCCACGCTAAATTGCCCATAGTGTTAAGTGCATTAATCAGGGGTAAATAAGGTGAATGTGTCTGGCTGGGTTACTCTTTGGATGGTTGGTGTGGACTTGTTGGGTCAAAGGGCCTATTTCCACACTGTAGGGAGGAAACTATTTGTAAAATGGAGGGGAGGAGCGCTGGTAGAACATGAATGGGAAAGGGGTAAGGCAGGAAGTGGAGAAGGGGCTGGGGGATATTCTTCCTGTTCAGGAACACCTTGGTTTCAAGGAGGACACAGCAAATGACCACATCTGGCTTTGTCATCTCATATACCAGGGTCTGGAGCAAAATGTGGGCAGGTGCAGGTTCATGTTGGGTGGAGTGAGGTCCTGAGATCATATGAATTTTATTGGTTTCACAAGAAGAGGATGTGGATGTTCAAGGCCTCACTGACAACATAGAGGGAGAGACTGGAAGTCACTGATCTGCCACTTTTTCACCATGCTGGAAATCAAAAGTATGCAATGGGAAAGAAAATCACTTATGTGAGGCCCTTTAAATGAAAACAATATTACAGATTTACCCATGCAACAAGGGCCCTAATCCTTGGTCACCTTATTGCATTGGCTGCCTGTTTGCTGTGCACCTCCCTGCCTATCACATCAGTGATCACCTCATTCACACTAACACTTTTGGACACATGGGACAGGGAAACAGTAAGGATGTTGAAGCATGATGGGCAATAGTGTCAGCTGGATACTGTGTCCTGGATATGCATTGTTCATCTTGCATTCCAGGGTACATCACATACTGTGACAGCCTTATAGCACAGACATCGATCCTTGATGTATCCTGTTTGGAAATGGAGGTATCATATTGGCACAGTTATATTTGTGGCTATAGGCAGACTCCAACAAACAGATGCAAAGGCAACAATAGTGAAATTTTAAAAAACTTGTGACTTCATAAAGAATGAGCTGTCACCCACTTTAGTGAGGTGCACTTTTCTTTCTCTCCCCAGCAGTATATCTGACTATAATCCAAGAGGAGATTTCTGAGAGGCCTGTGTGTGACTTCACCTCTGGCTGGTTGCCTCCTTGTGAGAAAGGGCACAGTTGGCCTTGTCAGTGTCCATGTCCTCCAATTGCCATGCCTCTGCCCTGAGAAATAGTGGGTGGGGTGATAGAGCACAGGTTTTGCACTTCTGCAGGAGCTCCTGAGGGAACTGGACCTGGTTCTTCATAGCAGTTGCCAAACTGTCAATGAAGGCAGACAGAGTGTCACAGGATTTGCTGCAGTGCTTCAGCTTCTAGGCCGTGATGGCCATTGCATCCATCTACCTGTCAGATGCTCCTGTTCCTCCCTGTGCATTCTGGGAAAAGACTCAAATTGCCTGGGGCTAAGCAGTTGTCTGGTTTCTCACTACTGTATCCTTCAGTTGTCAGTGGCCTTGGGCTATCTTCCTCTGCCAGCTGTGAAGGTGTCACAATGAGGTGCTCATCACCTTGTGCGGCCAACATTTCTAACATTAACATTCCCAGTGAGGTGTCAGGATGTATGCTGGTGGGAGCTGCATACCAATGCTTCCTCTGAAGTTCATGTACTCTCATCTTCAAAGATTGAGGAAGTGGCTTCGGCACAGACGACTGTTTGTTGTGGTCAGTAGCAGAAATGCTTACAAGATTGGTTAAGAGCTACGATGAAGCATGCTGGACCTACAAAACTTAACAACAGCCCAAACACATTAGCAATTGGGAGTAGGCCCTCAATTGCTAAATTTGCCAATCTAGCGTCACTTTAAGATCCCAATTTCAGTTTCTGCCTCTTTCATATTGTGTATAAAATTCTAAGAAAGCATCCTAATCATGTACAGTGTTTTTCAGAATGCTTCTGGATGCCTCATTTGGACTCTCTAAGCGCAACTGCAAGATAATTTCTCTTGTCATGGATACGAGGGAAGAGTGATTGACTGATTTTTTACTACTCTCCTTCCTTGACCATAATAGGGGTTGCATTCTTTAATTTTCTTTTCTTTCTTAGAAATAAGCAGTGATGTGTTTCACAAAAAATCCTGTTTGTAAACTCCAATTTAAAATGACGTACAGCAAATTCTTTAAGATTGAAACGAAGTAGGGTTTATTACTACATTCAAAACGTAGTGAAATAATCTGTGACACAAATACGCAAATCCATCCAAGAAAGAGATAACGAGTCATAAATTATTTAAAATAAAAGATATCAGAATTACTTCAAGTGAATTAGAAAATCCAGTAAGTCAATATTCAGTGGACTGTGCATAATCTCTTTTGTAAGAATGCAGTCGAATTGCTGATGAAGGTGTAGCAGTTATAAATTGGGAATTGGTTCATATGGTAGGTGAAACATGAATGTCTTTTCTGGAATCAGGCTTTGGAGGATTATTAAGATCTCAAGCAGTCTTTTAAGTAAGCATAAAGCTGCTTACTTTTCTTGTGCTACAAGCAGACTAAAAACAAAGGCAGAGCTGCGTAATGAAAGGTAATTCATATAAGCCAGTAGTTTGAATATGCTCCTAGTGATTTAGGTTCAAATAATTGTTTGCTCAGAACTGGCTGAAGTGGACATCTCATCCAGTCTTTTGTGTTGGTCTGCCTGGCATGTTAATAAAATGCAAGGTGGGTCACATTCCAGGAGGTGATGAGTTTCCCTTTTCTCCTGGTAATTGCTGGAAATTTCTGGAAGCAGTCAAGTTCCTCATTCTGTGTTTGAATCTGGCAAGTGCTCACTTAGAAAAATAACTTAAACCAGATAATAAGTTTTAAACAAAAAAAAAGCATCTGTCCCTTCCAGTTCACTGGGCATTATACTGATAAATATGTAACAGAAGTTTGCAGTTCTTTTGATTTTTCAAATGATTAAAAAAATGCTGGAGACTAAATTTCAATTACAATATTCAAGTTAAACATGTATAGAGATCTTGCTAAAATTCCACTGAAGTTATGGCAATTGAACAAGAGAAGCCTTGAGCAAATTAATTGTGTAAATTATCCTAAAATAGACAAAAAACATAACAGGTGAATCATTTATCATCCTCCACCACTCTGACAGTCTTCACTCACCTCTTCCTTACCTACGACTTTGTCTTTCAACAGCTTGGCATCCAGGAAAATCACTTCTGCAAAGTGACTTATTTCAGATGCTTTTATTTAAAAGAACTTAACTAGCTCACATTGCTTGAGACAGGATCTGCTGCTAGTCCTCAAGAGCACCACATTTGAGAGAGAACATCTTGAATGAGACACAGCCAGAGTGAATGTTTATTTCTGGGAATTTAGACCACAGTGGGATTTCAGTGTGGAGGGGAGGAGGTGTTTCTGATTTTTCTTTGTAGTTTTATAATTTTAAGAACTATATACTTTAGCAACAAAGACCACCAAATAAGGACCCCAGAGTGTCGTTTGATATTAAGCAACTTCCAAAATATTTCATTTATAGAAGCAAGTCATGACAGGAGAGTTAAAGCAAAGGTGTGCCCTTCCTTCTCTGTGCAGGAAGTCAAGCTTAGTTCCAGCACCCTGGGCCAGCATGTGTGCTTGAAGTGTCTCGAAATGCATCTCCTGGAAGGTCAGGTTCCAGAACTTGAGTGACAGCTGGGGATACTGCAGAGCATTCAGGAGGTGCTATCACACCACAGACAGGAAGGGAATGGGTGACCACCAGGTAGAGAAAGGACCATGCAGGCAATGCAGGAGTGTTCAGTGGTTATTTCCTTGCAAAACAGGCATACTGCTTTGGATACAGTTAAGGGGAACGGCGTCTCATGAGAACACAGTAACAGCCAAATCAACTTCATCATGGTTGGCTCTGTTGCACGGAGGAAGAGTAAACGGTGTGGAAATACAATAGCTATAGGAGATTCAATTGTAAGAAAAACAGGCAGGCATTTCTGTAGCTACAAATGAGACTCCAGTACGGAATATTGCCTCCATGGATTAAGGATGCCTTAGAGTGGCTACAGGATATTCTGGAGGGGGAATAGTGGTCGTGGTATGCATTGGGACTAACAATATATTAAAAAAGGGATGAGGTTCTGCAAGAGGAATGCAGGAATTAGAAAGTAACTTAAAAAGTCCCCTTCCGATTCAGGTGCAATCCATTCTTCTTGTACAGGGGTCACTTCTACCCCAGAAGAGATTCCAATGAAACAAAAATGTGAATCCTTCTCCCCTGCACCAGGTCCTCAGCATTCAAAGTGAATGGTGTGCAGCAGCAGTCGATACAGGGCCCTCCATTTCACATCTCCAAGAAGGAACAAATCTAACATTTCAGAGAGGTCTTGCTAAAAGTATATAAGGCACAAGTCAGACTACAGTTGGAATATTTTTAATAGTTTTAGACCCCATATCTAATGAAAAATATATTGGCATTGTAGGAAGTACAGAGAAGGTTCATTACGCTGATACAAGGTACAGAGGAACTGTCTTATAAGGGTTGGTTGAGTTGGTTGGGCCTGTACTCATTCAAGTTTAGATGAATGAGAGGTGGCCATATTGAAACAAATACGATTTTTAGGGATCTTTATCGGGATGATGTGGAAAGATTGTTTCCCCTATAGGGGAATCTAGGACCGGGGGCATACCCTCAGAATAAAGAGTCAGCTATTTAAGAACGAGATGAGGAGAAATTCCTTTTCTTTTAGGATAGTGAGTCTCTGGAATTCATTATGGCAGAGGGCTGTTGAGAGGCTTGTTAATTGTATTGTTGTGCACATTTAAAACTGAGATTTTTAATCAGTAAGGGAATCAAGGGTTATGGGACAGGAAAGTGGAGTTGAAGATTATCAGACCAGCCATTATCTCATTCAATGGCAGAGCAGGCTCAAAGGGTTGAATGGATTACTTTTGCTTGAACATCTTCTGGTCCTATGTAGAAAAGTAGAAGGCTGCTGAGGAGTCTGGCTCATTTTGAGAGGCAAATGTAAAATGTTTTCAGAGCTTGAAATATTGGGTGCTGCATTGCAGTACAGATGTGATCTTAACATTGTGATTCATGATTGGGATCTGTCCTCTAAAGTTGACCCTTACACTGACACACTGACTGCATTTTGTTGATACGTATTACAATACTTTAAAGCGTGATAATGCACTGAAAAATGTACTTTCAGCCTGTGCTGTTATTTTTGTAATTTAAATGGCTGTGCCTGATTTTAAAAAAGCGTGGTTGTGAATCCTTGAGAAACTTATAACCATCTGTTGCCCAATATTCTTTGACATCAAGGAGCCTAATCAATACTGAAGTCAACATAAATCAGAGACAAATCTCTCACTGTTAGGAGACATACCTAACAAAGGGGAAGAAGTTGTAGTTGGCCGTTCATAATCTCAACCACATTATAGTAGGAGTTCTTCTGTTGTTTCATCAATCATCTTCTCTCCATCATGAGGTTAAAAGTGGGATGTTTGCTGATGATTGCACAACATTCAACACTTTTCATGACTCCTCAGATACTGAAACAGACTATGATCAACAAAACCTAGGCAACATTCATTCTTGAACTGACAAGTAGCAAGTAACATTCATGCCACACAAGTGCCAGGCAATGACTATTTCCAAAAAAAGTGACCATTGCCTCTTGAATGTCATCCATGAACATTATCCTTAGGGCTACCATAGCTAATTGGAAAAAAACAACACAAATATTATGGTGACAAGAGCAGGTCAGAAGCTGGGAATTTTGTGGCAAGTAACGCATCTCCTGACTCCCTGAAGCTGGTTCACAATGTACAACACCTTGCTATTCCTTTGTTGTCACTAGATCAAAATCCTGGAATTTGCTACCTAACAGCACTGGAGATACAGCCTCCCGTGGACAGTTTTACTGGACAACAGTTCCATTCATCTGAGAATGAGTTGCAGTTTCAACAAATTTCAGTCATGAATTTTTGTGACCAGAGTTTTGACACAATTTCCATTTTTTTGACTGAAGCTAATAGGATTATAAGTACTATAAGGTATATTTTTCATATGACGGAATGCACGGTTTCTCTCATTATCAATGGTGGGTTTTATCAGATGGTGAAGAGGTTCATATTTTCCGCAAGGGATGTATATTATTTTTCATTAACAGTATGTTACCTGTAGACGGAACCTGGTGCATATTGGCTGAGTAGTTTTGAATGGTACGTCGGGATAGGGATGGCACGAAAGAGGAATGGCAACATAGATGCAGGATAGGCTATCTGAGGCAGTATTGGCTGGCATGGGAAAATGGGCAAGTTAGGTAAATGAGGATTTATGGTCTTACAACTTTGGGTGCTGTGTTGGAGAACCAAGTGCGGCCTATGCATTTACATGATTGTGCACCTTGCCCCTCCCACAGTGATTCCCAAGTTGCAAAGTGCAGTGTCCAATTTGCAATCCTGGATGGTGACAATCTCTGACATGGAAGTTAGAGAGGGGATCTGGTGACTCCAGCTCACCACTTGCTTCTCCAGTTGTCTGGTGACAGACAACTGTCACCAGCATTTCAAGGAATGCTCTTTAACTCCTGCAGTCATTGGTTTCTGACATATACCAGCCATACTGACTCTAATGGCACATCTTGCACCCATTTACAATGTCATTCAGCACTCAATGTTGTGCTCTGGAGCACATTGGCTCACATCACTAAGGACCTGAGGAGCAACTGATGTGCGAGCAAGCACATATAAGCAAAAACCTCCAGCAGATGCTAAACAGCCTCTACACAAAGAGATCATAGCTGAAGGATGTTCAGCAAGTAGAGGACACTCAGGGTCCTCAATACCATTTCTTCCAAATGAGCAAGGCACAGTGTTGCCACAGTCTGAAAATGTACTGGGACACAGTCATAAAACTATGCCGATTGTCAGAACAAAACTTACAACGTGATGGAACAGGAGGCTATCCTGTACTGGTGGCCATCATGGGACACTACAGTAAATTTTTATGCAATTACATGGGCTTGTATGGGATCTCACAACCGTCAAATATCAAATTATTTAGGTGTTACTGATGTAATTTGTGCTATTGCTTCATCTTACTTCCCTGTGATGAGGTCCATCCTGCAGCCCAGGCAGTAGCTGGCTCTCACCAGCTGCAGAATATGATAGACTGTACACAGGTCGCATTTAGAATATCATATCATAATACAGCTGACTTCTTCAATACAAAAGGCTTCCATTCCATCAATGTGCAAGTCATCTGTGACCATTAGTATCACATAGAAGTCTGTGCAATTTGCTCTGCTAGCTGCTATAATGTCTCTCCCGTTATGAACTCTCATGTTCCTGCTTTGCTTCAAGGACCAGATGCCTTTCAAGGATGGTTTCTGAGTGACGAGGTCTGACCTTGCAACCACAGCTGATGACTCCATTATGCAGCCCCCTGACTGAGGCATAGCATCGATACAACACAGCCCTTTCTTCAACCATGGCAGATGATAGACCTGTTGAAGATGAGGTTCCAATCATTGCGTATTGTGCTCAGCTCAAATGGAGTCAACATTGGAGGGATGTCATTGACTCTCAAAAGCTGGAAAAAAGCAAGGAGTCATTCAAGATGTTGAGCTGAAGGAACATACCCCTCCATTGCTGCACCTTCAAGTGCAAAAAGTGAGACAGGCCTTTGTTTATGCCTGTAGATGAGAGCTAGGCGTAGTGATCAATCATTGACTGTAATGATTATCCCAAATGCAGCCTTTGTTCATTTATTCTTTGCTATAGCTATGGTTGAATAAAAGTGAACATTTTCAACCATTTGAAGGCTCTCCACTATGTGCTGATGCCAACATTGAACAATGTGAAGACATTACATTACATTGGGCATGAGGGAAGTGTAGCATAGGTACTAGGTAAGGTTCTAAGATGGGATGCATTAATAAAAGGTAAGATGTGTAGCATATTTCATAAATAGCAATAGCTTTATCCATTCTCCCTGTATTCGCTGTGATCTTCATTTTTGCTTTTTCATGGCAGTTCATAGCAGCTGTGTTTTTTTTATTTTAGCTCTGGACATTCACCTTTGTGCCACTTATGGTGTTACATGTCAAGTAAGCATTTAGCATTGTGTTCACCATGGTGACTAAACTGAATTAAAGCTTAAGATGTCTGCTAACAAGGTGTGTGCCACATGGTAGTGGTCATATGATTATGTAGAACAGACATTTGTTCAAGATCGCGTTATAATTCAAGCAAGGGCATTTTGAATAGTGTAATAAATGTTTCTCATTGGCATTCACCTTAGAAAACAATTTTCTCCATGAAGCCTAATCTTTTGTTCTTTTAGGGCCATTTGTGATCTTGAAAATCTTTTACATTTTCTTCTTAATGTGTTGATCATTATTATGACATATAAAAATATTTCAAATCTGTTTATAATTTAAATATTATTTTATATCTGAAGTCTACAAGCTTGTCTTTTTGTATTCTTAATCTAAATTTCTATAAAAATTGGTAATGTTTTTGCAGCTTTTTCTTTATTTTCCAGATTTTGTTAATTCTGTATTACTGTTGAATTGCATCAGATTCTTCTAGTATGCTTTATCCCAGATAAAGTGGCACATTCACACTGCTTCTATCATTAATGTATATTCTAATGTTTTAAATAAAATCTTTCCTGGCCTCTGAAATGCTTTGCTCATCTTAACCACCTTCCTTTCTTTTATTCATTCACAGGATGAGGATGTTACTGGCTAGGCAGCATGCAGGTAAGAATCAACCACATTGCTGTGGGTCTCGAATCAGATATTTGCCAGACCAGGTAAGGATGACAGCTTTCGTTCTCTGAAGGACACCCATAAACCAGACGGGTTTTTCCTGACAATTGGCAATGGATTTATAGTAGTCTTAGATTCTTAATTCCAGATATTTATTGAATTCACATTCCACCATCTGCCATAGTGGGATTCAAACCCAGGTCCCCAGAATGTTATCTTGATCTCTGGATTAACAGTCCAGCAATAATTCCACTAGGCCATCGACTCATTTTCTGAAGTGAACTTGACAGTTACATTTTTTTTCCCAATATTGTCAATTTGAATGTAAAGAAATGGCCCCATTTTAAAACTTTCGCCTGACCCTATCCTTCCAACCCACAATTAAAGTAATGTTTACTTTATTTATGAGCTCTCTCATTTTATTTTCCAACCTCTCAGCCTGGGTTTTGTGATATTCAGGTGTGTTTTCTAAATATTTTCCTATGGATTTAACTTACTGCTGGAGCCTTCAGTATCTGCTCACCGATACCAATGAACCCTGACTTGGAAATGTTCCTTTCTATCCTCGTGTGACTCTTCAACACCCTCACCTACTTTATTGCACAACATTTCCCCCAGTCTGCCAGTCTTTTCACCTCCTCATACAGCTACTAGTCTGATTCCATGAGCCTGTGCTGACTGATGTCTATTTAAATTATTTCAGTTGCACATAGACTAGCTGAGCCTTTCTTAAAACAGTAACGCTCTTAAAGTGGACATCCACTCGCAAAAACATTTTTCTTTTCGTCAAGTTCTTGTGGGTAATTTTCACTGTCGGTCTCTTCTGAGACTTACTCAACAGAGCTTGCCACTACTACAATAGTGTAATATGATGTGACATCCGAGTGCCAATTATTCACCGACTGGTAGAGTGCTGTCACCAATTCTCCTTTTACTCATGGAATTTAAAAGAATGAGATGAACACTTATTGAAACATATAAAACTCCTAGGGGGCTTGACAGTGTAGATGCAGAGACATTGTTTCTCCTTGTGCAAGAGTATAGAACCAGAAGGCATAATCTCAGAGAAGGGGGACAGTCATTTCAAACAGAGATGATAAAGATTTTTTTCTTTCAGAGGTTAGTGAATCTGTAGAACTCTTTACCATTGAGGACAGTTGAGACTGTGGCATTAAGCCTATTTAAGACTGAGATAGACAGATGTTTGATCAGTATGGGAATCAAGAGTCATGGAGGTAAGGCAGGGAACTGACATTGAGGATGATCAGATCAGCCATAGTCTCATTGAATGGCACAGCAGACCCAGGAGTCCAAATGGCCTACTTGTGCTGTAATGTCTTAAGGACTACTGAGTATGGACCAAGAACAAGGCACTTGTCTTACATATCAAGCTATAGTTTACAGTATCACAGCCACTATATACGAATTACATGAACTCTTAGGCATACTAACAATTACTAACTAGGAGATATAGAAGGCAAGTTTCTCCAAAATCATGCCAAACTACAAGTGCTTCTCCATTTAGAAGTTTGTGATGTCATTAGATTCAACCAAGTTCCATATAGTTCAAACATTAAAACTTTTCAGAATCTTTATCTTGTATAATACTCAGAACTAAGAAGAATGCTAAAGGTTCAAAGGGGAGGTGAAAAAACAAATAAGAAAAGCAAAGAGGATTTAAGAGAAAAGTTTGGCAGTTAACCTAAAATTGTCTCAAAGCTTTTCACAGCTATATAAATTGTAAAACAGTGTGAAAGTAGGAGTAGGCCCGATCAGAGTAGGGGTCTCTTTACTCAAAGGCAGTGTTAAAATGAATAGTTTGCATGTTCTTTACTAAAGAGAAATACTACCCAGGCTGTGGTGACAGAGAAGGAAACCCAGTCACTATGAGTGTTCAACATTGATAAGGGAGAAATGTTGGGTGGACTTTAGTACTTCAAGTTGACAAAGCACTGGGACCAAATTCATCCAAGAACTTTTAAGGAAGTGAGAGGGGAGATTTCAGGAGCACTGGCTATAATCTTTCAGTCTTCCTTCGATTCTAGATGACTGGAAAATTGAAGACATTACTGCTATGTTCAAGAAAGGTTGTAAGGACATGCCCAGTGATTACAGATATGCCCAGTAATTACAAACTGGTTGGTTTTGCTTCAGTGGAGGGGAAGTTTCTTGATACTATTATGCAAGATAGAATTAGCAATTACATTGAAAAAGGTGGGTTGATTAGGAAGAGTCAGCACAGGGAACTTGTTTGCTGGACATTTTCAAAGAGGTACCAGAAAGGTTCCATGTGGTAACACTGTTTATGTGGAGCAAATGGCCTTTCTGAAGGCATTTGATGCCACAGTGCCACACAAAATACTTGGGAGGAAAAGGATAGATCATGGAATAAAAGGGACAGTAGCAATGTTTGAAACAAAATTGAATGAGTGATGGAAACATAAATTAATGTTTATGAATATATTTTAGGCAGACGGGAGGTTGGTAGTAGAGTTCCCCAGGGCTGGTATTGGAACCATTGCTTTTTCTGATAGTCATGGAGATGTACAGCATGGAAACAGACCCTTTAGTCCAACCCGTCCATGCCGACCAGATATCCCAACTCAATCTAGTCCCACCTGCCAGCACCCGGCCCATATCCCTCCGAACCCTTCCTATTAATATACCCATCCAAATGCCTCTTAAATGTTGCAATTGAACCAACCTCCAGACACGTACCACGCTCTGTGTGAAAAAGTTGCCCCGTAGGTCTCAATATATTAACAACTTGGATTTTGGTGTGATGGGGATAATTTCAAAGTTTGCAGATGACACTCAACTAGCAAGAATTATAAACTGTCAAGACAATTAAATCTCAAAAAGGACATGGACAAGTAGGTTTAATGGGCAGACAGATGGCAGATGTGGCTTAATGAAGAGAGGTGTGAAGTGATGTTTTTTGATGGGAATAATATAAAAAGACAATACAAAATGGGAATGGATTTCTAAAGGGGACGTGGAAGCAGAAGGACCTGGGTATACATGTACACAGATTTCTTAAAGTGGAAAGACAGGTGGAGCTAGAGATTAATAAAGCATACAGTATTTTCAGCTTTACTAAGATAGGAATCCAGCACATGAGCAAAATAGTGATGTTGAACATATGTAAGATATTTGTTAGGTCTCAGTGGGGCACCGTTTTTAGATATGATGAGGATGCATTTGAGACAGTTGTTATGGACAAGGCCAGACCACCCAAAACATTCTTGACCAAGCAGCCCACACCATAACCTTGCAATTTGTTTCAGTAAGTGTACAGTGAAAATTACCTGGAGTAATTTAGTTAGGTTGACTACTAGGTTTTAAAACAGACATAAATTTATTCACAAAATTACACAATGAAACACAAAGAACAGAATAAAGAACCTCTACAGAACTCAGTCTATCCAAACTAGACTTAATTATGCTGTTCTAAATATACACAACAGTCCCAATAAGCAAATCCCCTTAAAACACTGTCCAAAAAAAGGAACTTATGCTTACAGGTTGAGGTTAGAAGGGCAGGAGAGAGACAGCCTGTTCACAGAGTCCACTGCTGAACTCCCAACTAGTTCTAGACTGAACTGCTCAGCTAGAGAACTGACCACTCCTTTTTCATTATACAGGTCACTTCTAAAACATGATCACTTTGGCCTGAAGTGTCATCTGTTTAAACAAAAAGGCCTCTCAATGCCCTTTAATCGCTATACCAAACCAGATCAGGAGAGTACCTAACTCAGTACCTAATCAGGACGTGTAGAGTTTTATTATCCCTCTGAAAAAAACCAAGGACACAGTATCCTTGAGAAAAGGAACAGCTTTTAGAAAAGAGGGACCAGCTTCGTAATGCGGTTCAGTAGCAAATTATCAGAATGACTCCAGGATTGTGAAGTTATAGTTATGAAGATGGATTAAAGAAGTTGGGACTGTTTATTTGGAGAGAAGAAAGCTAACAGAAGATTTGACAGAGGCTTTCAAAATTATGAATGGGTTTGAGTTGGTTTTCTTTCATTCACTTGAGGGATTTGAAAGTCATTGGCTGGCCAGCATTTATTGCCCAGCACTAGTTGGTCTTTAGATGGTGGTGGTGGGTTGCCTTCTTGAACCACTGCAGTCCACATTCTGTAAGTAAATGCATAATGCCCATAAGGAGGGAATTCCATGACTTTTAACCAACCACAATGAAGGAATAGGGATATATTTTCAAGTCAGGGTGGTGAATGGATTGCAAGGGAAGTTGGAGGTAGTGGTGTTCCTGTGTATCTCCTTCCATATGGAAGCAACTGTGGGTTTGGAAGATGCTGTCTAAGGATCTTTGGTGAATATCTGCAGTGCATCTTGGAGGTAGTAAATACTGCTGCTACTTAGATTGGTGGTGGAGGGAATCGATGCTTGTGCATGTGGTATCAGTCAAATGAGCTGCTTTGTCCTCAATGGTGTCAAATTTCCTGAGTGTCATTGTAGCTGCATGAATCCATACAAGTGGGAAGTATTCCATCACACTCCTAACTTGTACCTTCAAAATGGGGCGTAGGCGTTGGGAAGTCAGGAGCTGAGTTAATCTCACATTAGTCCTAGCCTCTGACCTGCTCTTGAAGTCACTGTGTTTACGTGGTTGAATTTCTGGTCAATGGTAACCCCAAGGATGTTGATAAGACCATAAAACCATAGGAGCATAAATTAGGCCATTTGGCCCATTCAGTCTGTTCCGCCATTCAACCATGGCTCATAAGTTTCTCAATCCCATTCTCCCGGTTTTTCCCCATAACCCTTAATCCCCTTGACAATCAAGAACCTATCTATCTCAGTCTTCAATATATTCAAAGACCTGGCCTCCTTCTGTGGTCATGAGTTGGGACTCAGAGAGAGAGGAAAGAGACCAGTCTGAGACTGGCACAGTTGGGAAAAGGAGCAAGTCAAACAGGGCAGCCAGGAACAAAGCAACGAACGAGGTAAATTAAATTGCATTTATTTTAATGCAAGAGGCCTAACAGGGAAGGCCTAACAGGGAAGGCAGATGAACTCAGGGCATGGTGACAAATATGGGACTGGGAAATCATAGCAATTGCAGAGATGTGGCTCAGAGATGGACAGGACTGACAGCTTAATGTCCCAGGATACAAATGCAATAGGAAGGATAGAAAGGGGGACAAGAGAGGAGGATGAGAAGTGGTATTTTTGATAAGGGATAACATTATGTGTGCACATAGGACAATATTCCTGGGACTACATCCAGTGAACTATTCAGGTGGAATTGAGAAATAAGAAAGGGTTGATTACCTTACATGGATGGTGCTATAGATCCCCCAATTGTTAGCAAAAAATTGAAAAACAAATTTGTAAGATGTTATCTGCAAGAATAATAGGGTGGCAAAAGTAGGGAATTTTAACTTTCCAAACATAGATGGGACTACCATAGTATTAAGGGTTTAGATGGAGAGGAATTTGTTAAGTGTGTACAAGAACATTTTCTGATTCAGTATGTGAATGCACCTACTAGAGAAGGTGCAAAACTTGACCTACTCTTGGAAAATAAGGCAGGGTAAGTAACTGAGGTGTCAGTAGGGGAGCACTTTGGGGCCAGCGACCATAGTTCTATTAGTTTTAAAGCAGTGATGGAAAGGTATAGACAAGATCCAGAAGTTAAAGTTCTAAACTAGAGGAAGGCCAATTTTCACGGTATTAAGCAAGAAAAGAGTAACTCGGGAGAGAATAGGACACCTCAAAATCAGCAAGGCAGCTGAAGGAGAAGGAGGAGATACTATACGAGTAATTTCCATCAGTATTTACTGTGGAAAAGGAAATGGAAGATACAAGATGTGGGGAAATAGATGGTGACATCTTGAAAAATAACCATATTACAGAGGAGGAGGAGGTGCTGGATATCTTAAAATGCATAAAGATGGACAAATCCCCAGAATCCTAGAACTCTGTGGGAAAATAGGGAAGTGATTGCTGGGCCCCTTGCTGAGATATTTGTATTATTGATAGTCACAGGTAAGGTGCCGGAAGACTGATGTTTGGCTAATGTCGTAACGCTATTTGAGAAAGGTGGTAAGGAAAAGCCAGGGAATTACAACATTTAAAAGGCATCTGGTTGGGTATATAAATAGGAAGGGCTTAGAGGGATATGGGCCAAGTGCTGGTAAATGGGACTAGATTAATTTAGGATATCTGGTTGGCAAGATGAGTTGGACCAAAGGATCTGTTTTCATGCTGTGCATCTCTGTGACTTTACCCACCAGTCTCTGGCTAAAAAGGTTTCTCCTTATCTCCATTCCAAAAGGTCTTCCCTTTATCCTAAGTGCCCTCGGGTCCTATAAATGGAAACATCTTCCCGACATCCACTCTATCCAGACCATTCAGTATTTTGTAAGTTTCAATTAGATCCCTCCTCATCCTTCTAACCTGAATCGAGTAGAGACTCAACGTCCTCAAACATTTGTCATATATTAAGCTTTTTATTCCTGGGACCATTCTCGTAAACTTTCTCTGAACACGCTCCAGGGTCAGTAAATCCTTCCTGAGATATGGGGCCCACAACTGCGCACAATACTCCAAATATGGTTTGACCAGAGTCTTATAGAGCCTCAGAAGTACATCCTGCTTTCATATTCAAATCCTCTCAAAATAAATGCTAACATTGCATTTGCGTTCCAAAATTGTGACTCAACATTCAAATTTACCTTGAGAGAATCCTGAACTGGAACTTCCAAATCTCTTTGCACTTCAGACTTCTGAATTCTCCCCCCATTTAGAAAATAGCCCATGCTTCTATTCTTCCTCACATGATCTCACACTTTCCAACTTTTACTGTATTTGCCACTTCTTTGCCCACTCTTCTAACCTGTCAAAATCCTGCTGCAGCCTCCCTGCCTCCTCAACACTACTTGTCCCTCTACCAATCTTTGTATCATCTGAACTTATCCAGAATGCCCCCAGTTCCTTCATCTATATCAGTAATGTATAAAGCAAAAAGTTGTGGTCCCTACGCTGATCCTTTCGGTACACCACTTGTCACCGGCTGCCATCCTGAGATGGACCGTTTTATTCCCACTCTTTGCTTTCTGCCAGATAGCGGGCTCCTATCCATGCTAGCACCTTACCTCGAACACCATGGGCCCTTATCTTACTCAGTAGGCTCCTGTGCGTTATCCTGTCAAAGACATTCCTGAAGTTCTGCTTAATAATATCCATTGGCTCTCCATGGTCTAACCTGCTTGTTCCTTCAACTAAGAATTCTAGCAGATTTGTCAGGCATGACCTCCCTTTGATGAAACCATGCTGACTTTGCCCTATTTTACCATTTATTTCCAAGTATTCAGAAATGTTATTCTTTACAATGGATTCCAGAATCTTACCCACGACTGAGGTTAGACTAATCGACCTGTTATTTTCCGTCTTTTGCTTTACTCCCTTTTTAAAGAGAACTGCCATGTTAAAGATTTTCCAGTCCTCTGGGACCCTCTCTGACTTGAGCAATTCCTAAAAGATCACTGCAAATCCCTCCACTATCTCTTCAGTTGTCTCCCTTAGAATTCTAGGGTGTAGTCCATCTGCTCCAGGTTATTTATCCACCTTCAGGCCATTCAGTTCTTCTAGCACCTTGTCCTTTGTGATGGCCACCATACTCAACTCTGCTTCCTCATTCTCTTGAAAATTTGGAATATTAGTCATGTCTTCCACTGTGAAAACTGATGCAAAGTAATTATTCAGATCCTTAGCCATTTCATTGTTCCCTGCTATTATCTCTCCAGTGTCATTTTCAAGTGGTCCAATGTCCTCTTTTCCCCTTTATATATCTAAAGAAACTCTTACATTCTTCCTTTACATTACTTTTTCGCTTACCCTCATACTTAATCTTCTCCCTCCTTATATATATTTTTTGTTACCCTCTGTTGGTTTTTGTAAGCTTCACAAACCTCTGGTTTCCCACTGCCCCTTGCCACATTATAATGCAGGATTCAGTGATGTCAAGGGGTAGTGATTAGATTGTCTCTTATGGAAGATGGTCGTTGTCTGGCATTTGTGCAAATGTTACTTACCACTTGTCAGCCCAAGCCTGGACATTATCTAGATCTTGTTGCATTTGAACATGGACTGCTTCAGTATCTGAGGAGGCACAAATGATACTAAACTTTGTGTGTAACCATTGGTGAAAATCCTCACTTTTGAGCTTATGATGAAGTGAGCATCATCGATAAGCAGTTGATGATGACTGAACCTAGTACATTACCTTGAGGAACTCCTACAAAGATGGACTGGAGCTGAAATGACTGCCTTTCAATAGCCACAGGTTAAGTGAGGAAAATGTTTTACCACTTGTAAAATAGCCAATCAGAGGGCACAGATTTAAAGTGATTTGCAAAAGAAGCAAATGTGATGTGAGAAAAACTTTTTCACACAGAGTGGTTGGAATATTGAATGCACTGCTTGCAAGTATAGTGGTGGCATGTTCAATTGAGACATTCAAGAGTGTATTGGTTGATTATTCAGAGAGAAATAAGGTGCAAGTATATGTGGAGAAAGCTGGAAATTGGCAATGATGCTTATTTGAAGACCCGGTGCAGACACAATGGACTGAAGATTCTCCATCGGAATATGTTTGTGATAGTGAGATTTTGTGATACTTGGGCGGCATGGTGGCTCAGTGGTTAGCGCTGCTGCCTCCCAGCGCCAGGGACCCAGTTCGGTTCCAGCCTTGGGCGACTGTGTAGAGTTTGCACATTCTCCCTGTATCTGCATGGGTTTCCTCTGAGTGCTCCGGTTTCCTCCTATAGTCCAAACATGTGAAGGTTAGGTGAACTGGCCATGCTAAATTGTCCATAGTATTTAGGGACATGTAGGTTAGGTGCATTAGTTAGGGGAATGGGTTTCGGTGGGTTACTCTTCAGAGGGTCAGTGTGTTTGTGTTGGGCTGAATGGCCTGTTTCCACACTGTAGGATTCTATAAAATACAGACTGCTGCAACCATGTGGTAATGTGATGCTTTTCAGATCACTATTACTGGTACCTTGTAGTATCTGCCAAATCTATCATTGCAACATTGAGTAAGGGTTGCTTAATGTTGCTTGCCACAAACCTTCCTTTGTCTTGGATCTAACTAGTGATTAGTGGGAGAAGATTCACTACCATAGCGTATCTACTGAAGAAGCATTGTATTTCGATAACAAGAAGTTTGATAGCATGACAGCAATAAGTACACTTACGTATAGTTAAGGAAAATTTCTCGGACCTCACATAGTTAATTTAGCTACACCGACTCCCTCCAATAGATACAGCAGAACTCATTGTCTTCAACCCCAGACTGAATGATATCTATGGAAAAGGTGGAGCCAATGTAACATGAAAATTAACTCCTTCAGAAGCATTATCTTGTGCAACATATTTGATTGTCTTAATATCATTAAGTCACAAACAAAATATTTGCTTTGTTAGAACTTAAATTATAAATTGAAGTAACAAGACAAAAAAAAAATTATCGATGAACGTGTTTATATAAAAATGATGTTTGTACAGTATGAATCACAACAAGGAATATCAAGCAAATAAAATTAATTCAACTAAAGTATCATGAATATAAGCATCCTCTGAATAAATTAAATTTTACAACTCTTAACAACACAAAGCAAGTTACAAAAATCAAGAAATACAAAACCAACATGAATTCAAGTCACTGACTTCTATTCCCAATGCTGAACCCCAGCGGGAATTCACTTCAGCTAGATGAGACTCAGTGCTCAGGGAGGAACATGAAAAAGCATTTATGCAGCAGCACACATCATGGGCCGATATGAATTCTCCCATTTGCAGTTTCTGTTTCAATTCTGTTTCGCTCCATTTCTGGTTTGTTCCTCTTCACAGTTTATGTTTTTGTGCTTCCCTCCCCAGACTGTGTTTCTTTCTCTCCCTCCTCTTTCCCTCTGATTCCTATTGCTCATTCCTTTTCTCTTCAGTTTGTTTTACTTTTTCTTTCTCTCCTCGGATTGAGTGACACTCTTCCCCTTCAGTTTCTGTTTCTCCCCCTCCCTCTCCAGTTTGAACTGTACACTTCTTCTTTCTTCAGTTTGTGCTTCCTTTCTTCTCCAGTCTCCCCGTATTGCTATCTTTTCCATTCAGTTTATGTTGTTGCCCTTTCTAGTTTGTAATGTTCTCCTTTTTCTCATATTTCTCTCCCTTTCCAATTCATGTTGCTCTTTTTCCATCATCTTCCCATTTATGTTTTCTTCCTCTCAACCCCAATTCTATTTCTCTCTCCCTCTCACTTGTTTCTCTGTGCTCTGTTTGATTTCTCATGCCCTGTTTGATTTCTCATGCCTCCCCCATCTATTTTTTTCTCTCACATTGAAATTAAGACTCATTGACTCCTGTGAATTTTGTTGGCCCCAAAATGCAATTTTCACAAATCCAGCTAGCACTCTTTGTGCAGTGATCAGAAGGCCCTGACAATAAAGCTGGGCTAATTAGCATCAAGAACCATCCTAGAATTTTTGGGTCTTCCTGTATTTGAGGCAGCTGTGTCATTTCCCAGGCTGTTTGGTGCCTCATTTCTTCAGACAGCGATATGGAGACTACTTGTGATTCTCTACAATTTTCAAAAAGCCACTGAAATTCATGCATGCACGATGGGGCACCAGTTTAAGGCTGAGATGATAAGGAATTTCTTCTCTCAAAATGTTGAGAGTCTTTGGAACTCCTTGCAAAAAAGAACTGTGTGGTTGCAGAGTCCTTGTGTATATTTAATCAGGAAATAGATTTTTGATGAGTAGAAGAAATCAAGGGTGATGGGGAAATTGCACAGGAAAGTGGATATGAGGAACATCGGATTGGCCATGATCCTATTGAATGGCAGAGAGGGTTCAAGGTGCTGAATGGACTATTCCTGTTCCTATTTCCTAATATTCGCGTGTACATTGTACTCTCTTCCAGGCAGGCCACTGGCATGGGATGGGCAGCACTCTTCCACCAAGTACTGTCTCATCAGAATTTCCCTGCCTGCAAACTGTCACCAGAACCAGCCCTGCTCTGATGATCTTGCCTGCCACCAAGCCCCTGTCCTACCTCTTACTCATCCTCCCCCTCCCACCCCCACAACTCCCAATATCCCACAAAAATGTGTCACTTTTTTTTGTCTGAAACTTGTGATTTGCACTGCAAGCCATGACAGACTGTGTACGCACAAACCAAGTATATGAGGACTATTTCTCCTGAGTCATTGGTAATTAAAATTGTGAGACTGATGACATGTGCAAGGACTGGCAATCCTGTTTCCATTTGGTTCTCCCACTTATTTTCCTAAATTTCAATAAAGCTGCTGAAAGGTCACTGACATTTATTGCTCCCTCACCAGATGGTGCTGGACCTGCTGAACATATCAAGCATTTTCTGTTTTTGTTCTCAGCTCAAGATCAGATTTGGGTATGTCATCAGGAAGAGACTCAGTGAACAGGGGCTTCAAACCTGATATTTTACCCAAATTCACAAGGAACAGAAAAAGCTTTCAAGTTCTGCAGTTACAATTCTGTTCTGTTGTTTAATTTTGAACAACAACTGTATTGCAGTCTTCAAAGGGTTAAGAAATACTTTGTGGACACAAGTTGCAGGTAGGAGTGCTTTAAATCTCAAAGCCTTTAGGCTTTGTTCATTCTACTGGGCTTCACTTCTGAAAATTCATCTTTGAAGCTGCAGCCTGCCAACTTCTGCTTCTGCCAGCTGTGATCTTCCTCAAACTCCCACTCCACATCTTCAGTTATATCATTTCCCTTTGGTCACAATTTAAATTCCTTGTCTAAAGTCAGAGAGAGAACCTCGAAGATTCAATCCATTGATGGTGAAACTTCAAAGGTTAAATAAGATGTGACTATATTATACCCACCAGCTACTGCACTAGAATATTGTGTAAACTACCTTTAATATTTTGAAATTATTTAGTTGCTAAAGCATATTTATTGCTTTACTCATGTTCATAGTCTAAAATATAATTTTAGAAACCATCATCAAATAAATTGCAAAACAATTCCAGATTTTTGTGTGCTTAAGCTATTCTCTTCTATTTTACTATTTTCCCCACCTCAAAAACTTGTACCAGTATTCTCTAAAATAGAAGATTATTCTGCTTTAATCCCGGGTTTAAACTTCTTACTCCTACCCACCCTGCCAAATTTACATGACAGCAGCATGAATCCATGCCACTATCCCGAAGACAAATATTTTATTAAGGAAATAATTTTGTTTCTGATACTTTGTCTGTATATCAACCTTAGTTGTTTGGTGCTCTGGAAGGTCAGATGTATTTAGCCAGCTGTACAAAATTTATCATTTTAGATGAGAGAAATAGATTTCCTAATTGAAATTGTTCCAGGAGGAATCTTCAACTTTACACACAAGTTCAAACAATCAATGTCGACATTTACTCTCCATCTGGGTGAATAACTCTAATCAAACTTAACCACCTTCTTCCTATTATCACTTCATTTTTTTTTTGCAACCAGTAACTGAACTGAGTCCACGAACCCTGGGTGTGATTTTCACAGCCCCTCAACTTGTTGTGTGAAGATATTTCTTCTGCTGACTTCTTTTCACATTTAGAATTGTAATTGCTTGGTAATACTGAACTAAAACATTGCTAAAAGATGAAGGAGCAGTGCTGAGAAAGCTAGTGCTTCCAAATAAACCTATTGGACTATAACCTCGTGCTGTGTGATTTTTAACTTTGGACACCCCAGTCCAATACTGGCACCTCCAAATCATTGCTAAAAATAGACAAGAAGATAGAACTTTTTATCTTTCATCATCAAGACTCTGGCACAAAAATAAGATTTGAAAAAAGGGACTGCAATTTATACAGCATGAGAAGAGATGCTAATTGGTTGGATCATCATTCGTGACGCTGCAAGAACAGTTAACCATCAATCTTAATCCTCAGACCAGCCAGGTAGTCTCTAGTTGGTCAATGTAGAGAGAGGAAGAAAACTTCTTCAAGGCAGGCATCCTTGCAAGAGGATTCGCAGTAGGGTTAAAATCAACGAGGTAAAAACAATGACTGCAGATGCTGGAAACCAGATCCTGGATCAGTGGTGCTGGAAGAGCACAGCAGTTCAGGCAGCATCCAAAGTGCAGCAAAATCGACGTTTCAGGCAAAAGCTCTTCATCAGGAATAAAGGCAGTGAGCCTGATGCGTCAATGCGTTATCATGAGAGTGCAGCAGAAGTTGGCAGTCTCCATGATCCCCATGATATAAGGTGTGGTGTAGTGGGAAATTAACTTTGTTTCTACATATAACTGGATCCTGTGCATTAAAATATGTAGTTCCTAAAACTTGCAAATGCATTACACTGATCTTAAATTGCTGTCTGGTGTAATTCTTAGCACAGTTTGGATTACTTAATACAGGGGTACTCTCTATTTGTTGGAGATAGGTTTCAGGAAAATCTGATGAACAGTGACAGAATTTAAAAAAGGGAGATTTATTTCCCATTTGAATCAATATACATAAGGGGGTGGTGGTGGAAATACATTCTGATAATGGAACAAATGATCGTCATCAACAATCAAGACGGCAAAAGATATCGACAATATAATCACCATTTTTAACTTTTACTTGGATTATATCTAATTTCACATTCAGAGTCAAACTTTTACACTGTAGTTTATGTTAATTGATTTCAACATTTATAAAAGGGATTCATTTTTGATTCATAGTTGCAATGGTTATGTGGACTCAACATGATAAGAGATCAATCTCGCGACATACATTCACTAAGGAAGGTTTGAACAGAAAGCATTAAGAGGGAATGCTGGGCACGAGTAACTGTGATATCACATCACCAAATGACAGTTGCTGGGACCGCCTGGAAACATTCTGAAATACCAACACAAAACAAAGGAAAACAACTGAACAAACACCAAAAATTGTTCCCTAATAAAGTTAGGGCATACACGCAAACTATGAATATCAGAGCAATGAGCAGTGTGACCCTCTGTAAATGATTTTCAACAGCAGAATCACATGTAATGTAAATGATATTCTGAAGCTTGAATAGTTGAATACCTGTTTTGTATAGGCAAACGAAATTTGTACATATATTGGAGCTTTATCAAGGAAACAAAAAAGGGCCATGCAGAGTCGGAATCTCTGCTGTGTTCCTAATACAGCACCCTGACTAGCCTGAGAAGTAAGATTGACAGGTAACTGTGCTTCCTGTATCACCATACTAATAATGGCTCACCCAGTTGACAACGTCTTCTTACGCTGTATAAATTGGTATGCTTCTGCGAGGTACGTAAGACACACAGCTTCTGTTCATCGACCGTGACGGTCTGGCGGTCACTCTCAGGATGCTGCCTGTCTTTTACCAGGACCTGATCACTGTCTGGAACATGGCCGAATCACATTGTGCCTACCTTCCGGCAGGAGTAGTGGCTGTCGCCAGGGAGCTGTTACTTAGGAATCCGCAAGTCCGCATCCACAGGTTCAAGTGGCTATCGGAGGGGAAGGCTGTGGCTGCGAGGGTGATCAGGGTAAGGGATGTGCTGAGTGACAGTGGTCTGGGCTGGATGCTGCTGCAGGATATAGCGAGCAGGGCAGCAGTAGACATCCGGTTCTTGGCCACTGCCATTCGACACCTTAAAACGGCAGTAATCAGACCCGACACAGTGCACCAGTTGGAGAATGCACAGGTGTGCAATGGAATCCCGTCTGTGCTTGCCCCTGCCCGGACGGAATTTCAGTGGCCCCAAGGTCCCGTACTTCCTGTGGGAGCCTGTGCCCCACAACCTGATCCGCCTCCAGAATTTTAGTTTTGTCCCCTTCAAGGACGTAAAATGGCAGGCCCTGTACAGACTGCTGCTGCACACAGTCCACCTCTTTTCCCTCATCCACTGACCGGACACACCCTGGCGCACCCATTTGCCACCAGGTGGTGGAGATCCCCAGTGGAGGGCTCTCTATGTGGGAGTCCTGCCCCTTTCTCTCGGGGATCTGGGGTGGAGGGTGTTGCGCACAGCAGTCCCCTGCAACCGCAGACTGCGATGGTTCACGGACTCCCAGCCCAACTGCTTGTTCTGTGGTACTGTGTAGTCCATGGACCATGTATATATGGGGTGTGCACGTTTGCACTCCTTTTTTAGTTTTCGGGAAAATCTTCTCCTCTGCTTTTGGTTGTACCTCACTCCCATGCTCCTGATCTTTGGGCACCCGATGCAGAGGGGGAGGGTAGGTCAGAGGACCTCCTGATGGGTCTGCTCCTGGGCTTGGCCAAACTGGCCATAAACACGTCCAAGCCAGGGGGCCATGGAGGGGGTCGTTATGGCCTACTGCGTGCCCTTTTTCAGTGGTTACGTCTGAGTCCAGGTGTCTCTGGAGAAAGAACACACAGTGTCTACCAACACCCTTGAGGTTTTCAGGGAGAGGTGGGCAGCACAGGGAGTGGAGTGGAGTGTTTTATTTCCCCCTCCAACTTTATTTTGATTTAATCCCTGCACTCCCCTTCACTTTTTTGATCATGCAGCATTGTCCTTTGATGGAAAGGGCACTGCTTGTCACTGGCCACTCTGGTGTTTCTTTTCTTCCTGGGGTGGAAAATGAATAAAGATTTATACAACTGTTATCTTTCACTGTGTCTCGCACCTGCACGCACACACAACATGTGTGCTGTGGAAAATATAAGCACTACTACTGTTAGGTGGAAAGAAAAGAAATATGGCCAGGAGATTTAGAATCCCCTCAGTCAAGAAAAATAAATTGGTATGCTCTCTTTCAAGTTTGTTTCTTGTGTTCTAAATCTGAAGAGAACAAGACAAAAACCTTTTACTTCTGGTTCCCTTTCAGCAATTACGAAACATTTATTAATACTATTTTTTGTTCTTAATCACAATCGCTGAAGCAAGTTTAATTGCTTTGTTAGAGAAGCTCCCACTACAGAATGGAAGGAGGGATAGGTGCATGCTTAGATTGTTACAGAATGCAAATGGATGACACTGAAGTTCACTTCACACACATTACCTTAAATTTGCATTTCCTCCTAGAGCGTCATTGTCACACTTACCTCAAACCTTTTAGATTGATTTCCAACTCAGCTCTCCCAAACTGAGGCATCCATTGCAAACTTTAAGATATTTTCATTTTACATTTAAATCTGTACAAAAAATGTTGGGCTGCATCTTATTAGAAATTGGATGAGTCAGTTTAAGGGCGTTTCATGGGTGGTTTCTTATTTTAACTTCTGTAGTGGGGATAATACATGAGTATATGATCAAGGAAGAATAGCAAGGCATCTAGATAGAAATTGTCCCATTGGATAGATGCAGCATGGATTCATGAAGGGCAGGTTATGCTTAAATAATCTTTTAGAATTCAATGAAGACATTACAAACACAGTGGACAACAGGGGCCCAGTAGATGTGGTATATCTAGATTTCCAAAAGGCATTCGACAAGGTGTCACACAAAAGACTGCTGCATAAGATAAAGATGCAAGGTATTACAGACAGTGTATTAGCAAGGATAGAGGATTGGGTAACCAACAGGAATGATAGAGTGAGGATAAATGTGTGATGTTCTGGTTGGTGATCAGTGACAAGTGGCGTGTGTCAGGGATCAGTGTTAGGACCACAAAATTCACAATTTACATCGGTGATTTGGAATTGGGGACCACGTGTAGTGTGTCACTTTGCAGGTGACACTGAAATGAATGGTAGATCAAAGTGTGCAGAGGACTGTGAAACTTTGCAAAGGGACATAGATGTTTTAAGTGAGTGGGCAAAGGTCTGGCAGAGGGAGTACAATGTTAATAAATGTGAATTCATCCACTTTGATAGGAACAACAATAAAAAGAACTATTACTTGAATGGTAAAAAGTTGCAGCATGCTACTGTGCAGAGCGACCTGGGTATCCTTGTGTATGAATCAGAGAAGGTTGGTCTGCAGGTGCAACAGGTAATAAAGAAGGTATTTGGAATTTTGGCCTTCATTGCTAAAGGAATTGAGTTTAAAAGCAGACAGGTTATGTTGTAGCTGTATAGTGCGCTGGCGAGGCCACACCAGGAGTACTGTGTGCAGTTTTGGTTTCCTTACTTGAGAAAGGACATACTGGCATTAGAAGGGGTACTGAGCAGGTTCACTGGGTTGATCCCGGAGTTGAGAGGGGTTGGCTCATGAGGAGAGACTGAGTAGACTGGAATTATATTCATTGGAATTTAGAAGAATGAGGGAATATTACAGAAACATATAAAATTGTGAAGGGAAGATAAGATAAAAGTAGAGACGATATTTCCAGTGGTGGGTGAAACTAGGACAAAAGGGCACAGCCTCAAAATTAGGGGTTGCAGATTTAGGACTGAATTGAGGAGGAACTTCTTCACTCAGAGGGTTGTGAATCTGTGGAATTCCCTGTCCAGTGAAGTGGTTGAGGCTTCCTCAGTTCCCCATTCTGACAACTGCATAATGTATTTCCCTTAATCGTTCTCAGTCACTCAAATGCTCCAGACTACTAACCCTCTTCACTTTCCACTCACTCATTCGTAACACCTCATCAGCTTTCCCTTATCGCAGCACTAAAAGCTGCGCAAGCCATTTTCATCTCATTTAATCATTTCCTTTGTTTCATTTCAGCTAAAAACATTCCACAATGGGGCTGAGAGAGCCAAGTTGAGTGAAATATTGTCTGCCATTCATTTCCTTGTCAACCTGAAGAGAATTGTTGCCCAAGTGAGAGAGGACTGTGACTGTTCAGGAGATGCTGAGGTCTCCCTGTCCTGGCAACCAAGCAAGAGTCACTGTCAAGTGCTGTTATTATCACACTGTGAATGTAATCTTAATATTCCCAAACTTCTATCTGCATTTTGCAAATTATTATCTGTATTTCCTACAGGCATTGGTGGCATCCTTATGTCCGTGCCATCCTTAATGCTATATATAATGTTCTAACCATGTCTGAGTGATAGCTATTCTTTCCAATCACATCCATACTGGTCTGCAACTTTATCATACCTGAATGAAGGTTCATCAGCTTAAGAAGAGGCTTCCTGTTAATAAATAACTTTTATTAAACAACAGGAAAAGCATAAAAGATCAAAAAGTGAAAATGCACTTGCAGTTAGGACTACACAAGGGCGATGGCCTCCGTAATATCAAAGTATTTGTACTCAATTAAAGGTGAATTGACACAACTAAGTTTCATTGGAGAAGATTAAAAAAATAAGTGGTGCACCTGCCTGGAACAGTGCTGGTACAAACACCCAGACATGACCCACAGTGGAACCTGATGTAGACGGGATATCTGTTAGCATTTGTTGGCACTAATGGAAGAAGGTTTTGCATTGCAGATACACTTGACATAATGACATGTCAGGTTGATCAGCACCTTTAAAAGAATATTGTAACACCAATCCTTGCCCATCTGCATAGTATTTCATGGAAGATGAGTGACAATTTCTCACTTGCATCTTCACTACAGCTGAGGGCATCTATGGCTAGAAAGTCCATAATAGAGGTCTGTTCCATATCTGCTGGAGGTTTGTGCTGGTTCTGGGCTTCCAGATACCTGTTTTGCACACGTTCATTGGACATTCCTGCTGCACTGTCCACAGCCACCAATCTGTACCTGGATTCATTTAGGAATGGTTCAGCATTATGTGAGCAATATCAAAATAAAGCAGTTCCTTGGTAATGTAGAAATTGCAGCATGCATGAATAATATATGAGTGGATGCTGTAACTGACCTTGACAACTCATGAGAGATTACTGAACTTCTTTTTGAACTGTAATCAGACCTTAGACCAAACTCTGGCATTGACTTTAACTGTGTTGCTTGCCACCCCGACCCCCAGAGGATACTGGGCAGTTCTCCTTTCTCCCTCTCCAGTACAGCAATTGAAAGCCTTGGTGAAAACTTTCTATAAAGGTTTGCCACTACTAATTCTTCTACAGAATAACATTCAAAATGATCTTATACCACCAACCTTTAGTAGCTGCAGTTCTCTTCAGCTAGTGCTAGATACTAACAATATTAGGTCCTTCCCTGATGCAGGCAGGCAATGAAAAGCACAGTGAGCCTGGCTGCACACAGAAATCATTAAAATGAGCAAGCAGCACAAAGTGAGCTTTTTGTCAATTGGCATAATACTCGCATACTGTGATCCTTGCACCCATTTTTGCATATTGTACAATCTTACTGCTGTGAATTTAATCTCAGACAAAACTTCAAAATGTATCCCAGTTATATTAATTACACAGGAATGTATAAATTAGGAGCAGAAATAAGCCATTTGGCCCTTTAAACCTGGTCCATTATTCATTATGATCTTGGTTGATCTGTTTGTGTCTTGAGTGCACATCCTTATCTACCCTGATAATTATGTATAGTCCTGCTGGCACTGTTATCACTAGTTTCAATCTTGCTGTTGTCACTCCATGTCTTGAGCTATCTGTTAAAACATATTAACACCATCTGGTCTTGGTCTTGCTACCCACTGTTTGTGGAAGCTTACTGTGCAAAAAACTGGCTTCCTTCTTTCCTTATATTCCTTCCTGACTATTTCAAGCATATAGAGAACATAGAACAATACAGTGCAGAACAGGCCCTTCAGCCCTCGATGTTGCGCTGACCTGTGAACTAATATAAGCTAATGATAGCCCTACACTGTCTCATCATCATCCATGTGCTTTTCCAAGGATTGTTTAAATCTCCCTAACGTGGCTGAGTTAACTACATTGGCAGGCAGGACATTCCACGCCCGTACAACTCTCTGAGTAAAGAACCTGCCTCTGACATCTGTCTTAAATCTATCACCCCTCAATTTTTAGTTATGCCTCCGTGTACAAGCTGACGTCATCATTCTAGGAAAAAAACTTTCACTGTCCACCCTATCTAATCGTCTGGTCATCTTCTATGTCTCTACTGAATCCCCTCTTAGCCTTCTTCTTCCCAATGAGAAAGACTCAAGTCTCTCAGCCTTTCCTCATAAGACCTTCACACCAGACCAGGCAACATCCATGTAAATCTCCTCTGCAACTTTTCCAATGCTTCCACATCCTTCTTATAATGGGGCGACCAGAACTGTACACGATATTCCATGTGCAGCCGCACTAGCATTTTGTATAGTTGCAGCATGACATCACGGTTACGGAACTTAATCCCTCTACTAATAAAACCTAATACACCGTGTGCCTTCTTAGCAGCCTGTCAACCTGGATGGCAACTTTCAGGAATCTATGCACATGGACTCCAAGATCCCTCTGCACATCCACACTACCAAGAATCTTTCCATTGACCCAGTATTCTGCCTTCTTGTCATTCTTCCCGAAGTGAATCACCTCACATTTATCTGCATTGAACTCCACTTGCCACCTCTCAGCCCAATTCCGCAGTTTATCCAAGTCACCCTGCAACTTGCAACATTCTTCCACACTGTCCACTACTCCATCGACTTTAGTATCATGTATCATTGGTTGTAAAGTGCTTAAAGAAATACTGGCATCACCAATGATGCTGTATAAATAAAAACTTTATGTTTAAAGCATTTTGTTGAGAGTAATGCTTTTATAATAAAACATCATATCATGGAAGACTTGCTAGATGGGCCAGAAAATACAATTGTTTACACAATGTGGTAATCATATATTAAAATTTAAATTGTTTGTAAACTAACTTGTAAGGCAATGGAACAGAACTTATTTCTTTGTATATGAAACCATGCATATTAATTATTCTCCAAAAATCACTATTTTAAATTCTCATGTATATCTTGTTAGAAATACGATGACAAAAATCTTAGTTATATCATTGCTTTAAAAGGCAAAACAAAACTAGTACAAAATTGTCTGATTTTTTAGAAAGGTCTGAGAAGTGTGCTGTGTATGCAATAATCTTTGCATCTCCAACTTTGTGACAAAATTGTAGGAAATTAATGGACTTTTCATCTGAAAAGTTCTTTAGTGGCTGGAGGCACAGAAGATAAAGTGTAGGCTGTAATAATTGCTGTCAACCTCAGGAAAAGCTATCAATGCTACCACAGTAATGTTCCAAACCAGCATATCCTCTAATTATTGAAAACCTCAACACAAAGTTGATGTTAATCAGTCTCTTGGAGAATTCTGCTTCATGTGGTTACTACAAATTTATGGCATTCTGTTCTATACTTTTATTAAAGCTGATCTTTCACGTGTAAGGAAACTATATAATGCAGGTTGCAGTTAAAATGAGAAGTTTTCTGCATGAAAGTGAATACCAGAATTATTCTGAGACATCCTACAAAGCAAGGAATATCTATTATCCTTTATTATTACTATTTTTTTTAATGTAGAGTAACAAACTAACCGATACTAACTATGAATTCTAATTTTTATGGACACATACAATTTAACAACTTTAATTATTGGATATAACAATGCCATAATGAACAACAAAAACAACATGAATTTATACTGAGCCTTCAACAAAGTCAAACATCCCTTAGTGCTTCATAGAAGTTGTCATCAAATAATGATAGATCATTTCATCTAATTAAAATCAACTATAAATTAAAATGGTTGAATTTGATGTTAAATCAGTACCAAAAAAAAAAGAAAATTGGAATCCAAGTGAGAAAGAGAAATGTGACAGTAAGGAATGTAAAGAAGGACATCAGATCCTCACTCTCCAGAGGAGAAAGTTATAAGATCTAGCTGGAGAAGAGCACAACCATGCATATGAGGATGGAGAAACCTTATAAACAACTAACCCAATAAGTTACACAGTGCCGTGTTGCACTGCTCTCCCATCTCATGAAATTTTGAGTGATTCTTTATCTGCTCCAACTTCTATGCATTTTCTACATCTAATTCACTCTTTTCGCTAATGCAGGCACCCACAAACCTCCTCAAACAAACAATGTAGGAGACACCAAGCTCCATTTCCATATATGGGGGAAAAGCCGCTGAACCCTCACTTCTGTCCTCTGCCAGCTCAGAGACGTAGATCTCTATGGGTGGGTAGATTTTACAGCACAACCTGGAAGCACATCACTGTCACATCTACGAAAGGAAGAAGTATCCCAATGTCTGATAATCTGGGAACCAGCAGTCCTAGACAAAAGGTGAGCTTCTGCTCTTGGCCTTTAGTGACTTCATCAAATTGCACAGACAATAACATCAAGCAGCTATGTCAGAGGCACTTAGCAAGCTGGATCAAAAATTGGAGGGGTCCGCCAACATTTTCAGTACAATGAAATTTCCAGCATGCGTGCATTCGGCCACCACCATGGGTAGACTAGCAAAAGCCTTAGAAAGCCAGTTCCTGCACACTCAGTATCTACTGTATATGTGTAAACAGCTGATTTCTATTGGTCTAGCCATAGATACTCAGTATGAATAACAAGACAAGAAGAGGATGAAGAATCTTGCCCTCACTCCAGGTGTCCCTTCCTCTCTGGGAGACAAGGTTGTGCCAGTAGCCCTGAAGAAGGGCTTATGTCCGAAACGTCGAATCTCCTGTTCCTTGGATGCTGCCTGACCTGCTGCGCTTTTCCAGCAACACATTTTCAGCTCTGATCTCCAGCATCTGCAGTCCTCACTTTCTCCTGTGCCAGTAGTCACCCAGGGAATTATAGACTCGTGAGCCTGACATCTGTGGTGAGCAAGTTGTTGGAGGGAATCGCGAGGGACATGATGTACATGTATTTGGATAGGCAAGGGTGGATTAGGAACAGTCAACATGGCATTGTGTGTGAGAAATCATGTCTGACTAATCTGATGGAGTTTTTTGAAGAAGCAACAAAGAAGAATGATAAGGGCGGTTGACATGATCTATATGAACTTCAGTAAGGCATCGACAAGGTTCCTCATATAGACTGGTTAGCAAGGTTAGATCACACAGAATACAAGGAGAACTAGCCATTTGGATACAGAACTGGCTCGAAGGTAGAAGACAGAGGGTGTGGTGGAGGCTTGTTTTTTTAGACTGGAGGCCTGTGACCAGTGGTGTGCCACAAGGGTCGGTCCTGGGTCCACTGTTTTTCATCTTTATATAAATGATTTGGATGTGAACACAGGAGGCATGATTTGTAAGTTTTATGATGACACCAACATTGGAGGTGTAGTGGACAGCGAAGAAGGTTACCTCAGAGTACAATGGGATCTTGATGACATGGACTGAGAAGTGGCAGATGGAATTTAACTTGGATAAATGCGAGGTGCTGCATTTTGGAAAAGCAGGGGAGCATTGCTGAACAAAGCGACCTTGGAGTGCAGGTTCATAGTTTCTTGAAAGTATGATAATCTTAGACATCAGGAATCCTTACATTGTAATGCTGAGGACTGCAGCCAAGGCACTGCACTTTAATATGAAAACACTGTGGCTAACTACTGTTTGAAGAGAATGTGCTAAGACTTGGCTTGCACACTAAATTCCACACTTTAACCCACCATCTTAATAACAGTGCAGATTCATGAAATTATTTCATACATCCTCACAGGGATATACTCATTCAATGTATCAGTTTTTCAAAGAAGTAGGCTGCTATTCAAGTTTAGAAGATGTACAATAGGCAGTTCATTAGTCCACTCTCCCTTCTGAGAAACGTAATGTAAAATACTGCCTCTTGCAAGTTCAACTGACCTGGAGAATGTTCAAGCATCTTGACAACTTAGCAGTACAATCAGTTCTTCTATAATGTGATGGTTGCGTTTCTGTGTAATCTCGCATCATGGAAAAACCGCACTGTAGAAACAGCACTTAAAATGTTGACGCTCTAATCGTATTACAGCCAGCACATGCTTTAGAATCAGAGTCGCCAATTCATCAATCTCATTACATCGAATTAGCATTGCCGAAACATGCGTTACAGCAGAGTGACCTGTCGTTGCACTCTGACATGCTGAAGTTTTTTTCTCAACCAGGGACTATCATGAAGGGCATCATTGCACAAAATCTCTGATGATATTCTGACGGATGCCTTAAGAGTTACCTAACTTCAGCCCCATGTAATGTAAGTCCCCAGTCTCCCACATCTGTCATTCCTACTAAAGATGATAACCTCACATTTTTTCATGTTAAATTCCACCTGCCATGTTCTCCTCAATGACTATGCCTGATTAAATGCAACTAAAAACATTTTATATTTTCCTCACAACAATCATGCTTAGCTGTGTATCATCTTAAATTTGAAAGTATTACATTTGGTCTCCATCTCCAAATCATTGATACATATTATGAAAAGCTGGGGTCCAAATATTGATTCGTGCAGTACCTCACTAGTCACAGTTTGCCAATGTGAGTTCATTCCTACTCTTAATCTATGTCAATAAATTGTCTCCTTGATCATGCTAATCAACCTCCTATGGGAGGTATTATCAAAAGCCTGCTAAAAATACAAATCGACATGTCTATGAGCTCCCCTTTATTAATTTAGCTTGTAACGTCCTCCAAAAGCTCCAACAAGTTGGTCAAATATGAATTTCCTTTCACAAATCTGCTGACTATGCCCAATCAGATCATTCTAAGTGTACATTTGTTACATCATTCATGATAGATTCTAGCATTTTCCATACTACTTACGTGGGGCTAATGGGATATTGTTCCTTGCTTCTTCCCTTCCTTCTGTGTTAAATAATGAGGTCACATCTGCAAATTTCTAATCTGTACAAGTCATTCTAGAATCTATGAAATTTTGGAAGATGATAACCAATGTATCAACTATTTCTATAGCCACCTCCTTCAACAGTCTGGGATTTAATCGAATCAGTTCCCAGGGACTTAACAACTTTCAGTTCCATTAATTTCTCCAGTACATTTTTATTAATATCTAATTCTGGGAGATACCTTCCTCTCTGTAAACATAACTGAAAAGTAATCATTCAGCTTCTCTCCCATTTGTCTATTCCCCATTATAAATTCTCTTGACTTTGTCTTTAATAGACTCGCCTAAACATTTCCTTTTTAGTACCAGTTGAAACGTTTACAGTCCAGTTTTGTTTTTTGCTAGATTACATTCATATTCTATGCTTCCTTTCCTTATCCATTTCTTGGTCCTCCTTCACTGCATTCTAAAAGCTCAATCCTAGATTTATTACTATTTCTGGCAACTTTATAAGCCATTTCTTTTAATATTATAAAATCCTTACCTTCCTTTGTCAGCCATAGTTTGCGAAGTTTTTTGAGTTTTTGCAACTTGTAGGAATATATTGTTGCTGTAAGCCATGCAATAGTCTTTAAAGACTATCCATTGTCTATGTCCAATCATGTCTTTTAATATATATTTCCTAATCCTAAATTAACACCCTTATATCAAATTGAATTCTATCATATTATAGTTATTTATCCATAAAGGTTAATAGAATCATAGAATCCCCTAAAGTGCGGAAACAAGCCATTTGACCCTCCAAAGTGTAATTCACCCAGACCCATTCTCCTACCCTAATACTCTGCATTTACCCCTGACTAATGCACCTAAGCTACACATCCCTGAACACTTTGGGCAATTTAGCAAGACCAATCTACCTTACCTGCACATCTGCAGGAGGAAACTGGAGCACCCTGAGGGAAGCCACACGGACAAGGGGAGAATGTGCAAACTCCACACAGACTGTCACTCGAGGCTGGAATCAATCCCAGGTCCCTGGTGCTGTGAATAATACTGCTAACTACTGAGCCACCATGCTGCAAAGCAAAGACAGACACAAACTCCAAAAATATGAATCCACAACTTTCAAATTGCAACTTCAGACCTGGTCAGTATCAGGACTGAATTCATGACCTTGGCATTATTAGTTTCATGCTCTAACCATCTGAGCTAACCGACATACACTTTGACAACAAGAAACAAGGAACAACACAATCGGGTTTGTCTGGGATGTGAATCCAAAACCTCTCATATTCCCATTCATTTAACACCCTAAAGCTAGAAGGGTTGTTGAGGATTAGAACCAGGGACCTATTTCACTACATATTCCTAGGCAGGAATCATACCCTTGTGACCAATGTGCTGAACAGAAGTCGACCATTCCTTTACTCTTTGGTCTTTAGAAGAGACCTCTATAGCTTTTAAAACATAATCAAATAGCCAAAATACTGATATTTTCATTCCATCTCTGAACATGGAATCAGAGATCTGCAGCACAGAAAACAGCCCTTCACCCCATCAAGTCTGCACTGGTCAAAACAACCACCTAATTATTCTAATCCCAATTTTCAGCACTTGGCCCATAGTCTTGTATGTCTTGGCATCACCAGTGTATATCTAAATACTTCTTCATGTTATAAGGGTTTCTGCCTCTATAACTCTTATATACAGCAAGTAGAGATTCCCAGCTCCACTCTGGGTGAAAAAAGTTGTTCTCACATCTCCTCTAAACCTCCAGCACCTTATCTTAAATCTATGCCTCCTGGTCATTGATCTCACCACCAAGAGGAAATATTTCCTTCTGTCTATTCGGTCTATGCCCCTTATAATTTTGTATATCTTAATCATGCTCCACCCCTCAATCTTTTCTGCTTCAAGGAAAACAATCTTCAGTCTGTCCAATCTCTCTTCATAACTAAAACTCCCCAGCCCAGACAGTTGCCTGGTAAATCACCTCTGCCATTCTCCAGTGCAATCACAACCCTAGTACAATGTGGATTCCAGTCCTGCACACAATACTGTTATCGTGGTATAACCAACCTTTTATGCTGTTCCAGAATAACCTCCTTTATCAAATTCTACCAAGGCTAATAAAGACAAGTATCCCATTTGTCTTCTTAACAAATGTATCTATATATCCTGCTACTTTAAGGGGCGGTATTCATGAACATCAAGATCCCCATGAACCTTCATGCTTCCAGGGTCCTCCTGTTCATCATATATTCCTTTGCCTTGCTTGTCTTGCCCAGTCCATCATCTCACATTTACCAGACTGAAGGTTCTGCTTGCTATTGATCAGCCCATTTGACCAACCATCTTTATCCTCAGATCTAAGGTTATCCTCCTCACAATTTGCCACCTCACCAATTCTTGTGTCATTTGAGAATTTACTGATCAACTCTGTGACATTCAGTTCTAAATTATTTATAGTGACCACTAACAGCAAGAGCTCCATCGCTCATCCCTGTGAAACCCTGCTGGACACAATCTTCCAGTCATAAAAACACCCTTTAAACATTACCTTGTTTCCTGTTACTCAGCCAACCCTCAATACAATTAACCAAATTTCTTTGGATCTCATGGAGTCATGGTCCACACCACCCATGTTCCCAAACTAAACTAGTCCTACCTGCTTGCATTTAGCCCATATCCCTCCAAACACTTCCTATTCATGTACTTATCCAAACATCTTTTAAACTTTGTAACTGTACCCGCATCCACAACATCCTCTGGCAGTTCATTCAACACACTAACCACTCTCTGTGTAAAAACATGTCCTTTTTAAATCTTTCTCATCTTACCAGTGAGCTCTTGCCTTTGCTATCAGGCTTCCATGCATGACATTATCACCCTCGCGGAAGTCCAAGCAGACCATGTCGAATGCATTGTCCTGATCTACACACACGGTTCCTTCTCTGAAAGATTCAATCAACTTGGTCAGACATGACCTGTCTTTAACAAAACCGTCTGATTCTTTTTGATTAATCCTTGCTTTTTGAAGGTCAGATTAATTGTTTTCCCTCAGACTTTCATCCAATAGTTTCCCCACCAGTTAGACTGGCTGGACTGTAGTTTGCTGGTTTATCCCTCACTCCCTTTTTGAATAATAGTACCACATTGGCTGTCCTCCAGTCCTCTTGCACTCTTCTCTGGCCATAGAGGAATTGAAAAGTATTACCAGCACTCCTGCTATTTCCTCCTTTGTCTTTTTATTTGTCCACTTGTGGGACATGAGAGTCATTGGCTTACCAGCTTTTACTTCTCATCCGTAGTTGCCCTTGAGAAGGTGGTGGAGCTGCCTTCTTGAACCGCTGCAGTCCATGTGTTGTAGATAGAGCACAATGCCCCTAGGGGTGGAATTTCAGGAGTTTGACCCAGCAACAGCGAAGGAATGGTGATATGTTTTCAAGTCAGGATGATAAGTGGCTTGGAGTGAAACTGCATGTGGTGGTGTTGCTATGTATCTGCTGCCCTTGTACTTTTAAATGGAAGTGGTCATGAGTTTGGAAGGTGCTGTGTAAGGTACTTTGGTGAATTTCTGCAGTGCATCTTGTCAATAGTACACACGACCATTAGTGGTGGAAGGACTGGAAGTTTGTAGATGTAGTGTCAGTCAAGAGAATTGCTTTATCCTAGACAGTGTCAAGCTTCTTAATTGTTGTTGAAGCTTCACTCAGCTTAGCGAATAGGGAGTATTCTGTCACACTCCTGACTTGTCATAGAGTCGTACAGCATGGAAACAGACCCTTCAGTCCAATTAGTCAAAGCCAACCATGTTCCAAACTTAAACTAGACCCACCTGCCTGTGTTTGATTCATCTTTCTCCAAACCTTTCCTAAACCTTATCTAAATTTAAACATTGAAACTGTACTCCGCAATTCATTCCACACACTAGTCAGTTTCTGTGTAAAAATGTTGCTCCTTCTACCCTTTTAAAAGTTTTTCTCCTCTCACCTTAAAAATATGCCCCCTCATTTTTAACTCCTCCACCTTCAGGAAAAGGCCTAATCTGTTCACCTTATTTGTGGCCCTCATGATTTTATAAACTTCTATAAGGTCATCCCTCAACCTCAAGCACACCAGTAAAAGAAGTCCCAACCTATCACTATAACTCAAAGCCTCCTTTCCTGGCAAATCTTTTTTGAACCCTCTCCAGTTTAGTAATATCCTTTTTATAAGTTCCAGTCAAGATAGCAGCAGAGTAGGATGTTCCAATCATAATTCCTTTTGTTTCCTTTTCTTTTGTCCCCCCTTTAGTCCCTCGGTTGATCTCCCAGCACTGCGTGGTAGGTCCCAGCCTTGTCTCTCAGTGGCTCGAGTGCCTTGTAGATGGTTGTCGGTCTTTGAGGAGTCAGTTTGTGTTATTCATAGCAGTATTCCTTCCCTCTGACCAGCTCTTGTACCCATTGTGTTTATATGGTGAATCTAGTTGAGTTTCTAGCTAATAGTAACCCTAAGGATGTTGACAGTGGGGGATTCAGTGATGGTATCACCACTGAATGTCAAGGGGTTTTGGTGAGATTGTCTCTTATTGGAGATGGTCATTAGTTGGTCTATGTGTTGCATGAATATTATTTGCCACTTGTCAGCCCAAGCCTGGATATTTGGTACATTTGAACATGAACTGCTGCAGTATCTGAGAAGTCATGAATGATGCTGAACATTGTGCAATTAATGCCTCACTCAATGGTTTGGGATCCATTTCATTCAGCCATGGAAATTAATCTACTTTGAAGTGTGCCAGTCCAATCAGAACCTTCTGTCTATGCTAATTTCTTTAAATACGTCAATCCTTATTCCTGATTACTCATACCGTCCCTCTCACTGGTGAACACTGACACAAAATATTAATTTAGGACCATACCTATGTCCATTGGCTCCATGCAGAAATTACCACTGCAGTCTTTACTGGGTCCTAATCTTTCCTTAGTAATCCATTTATCCTTAAGGTGCTTGTAAAATAACTTGGGATTTTCCTTTATTTTATCCACCATTATTCATTCGTGCCCCTCTTTTTGTTCTCCAAATTTCCTTTTTAAGCTACACTTTCCATATTCTGCAGTCTCGAGGGCTTATGTCATTTTAAGCACTCAGAATTTGCTGTAAGTCTCCATTTTTCTCTTTATTCAATCAAGAATATCCCTTGGTATCCAAGGATTTGTTAGTCTCACCCTTTGTCTTTATTGGAATATGTTGGCCCAGTACTCTCCCTATTTCCTTCTTGAATGTGTTCCATTGTCCTGACCCAGATTTACCAAAAAATATCTGCTCGCAGTCCACTCTGACCAAATCATACCTGATCTTATTAAAATTGGCCTTCTCCCAGTCAAGAATTTTGGTTTCAGGCCCATCATTGTCCTTTTGATTACAATTTTGAATCTACTGGAGTTATGATTGATGTCCATAAAATGCTCCCCCACCAACAGTCTAACCATTTGCTCAGTTTTATTATCTAGATTAAGTCCAGAACTGAACCCCTACATTCCCCCTTGTAGGACCTTCTACATACTGGCTTATAAAGCTTTTATTGGTCCATGAACCAAGGTTCAAAATACAAGTACTTTGAGCTGGCTGATTCAGCAAGGAGCTGATCTTCCAACCACAACTTGATGCTCTCCCGGACTTGTAGCTGATAGAATGCAGGATAGAAAAAAGTCTTATTAAAGCAGCAGTCAAAGACGAGGCTAATCCTGAGGCATGAACTCCAATGGCAACAGCAGTAACTAAGTTGGTGGTGGGAAGCAGAGAAAATAGGCTTTGAGGGAGGGGTTGCTGACTGACAGGGTATGGGGAATAACAGTTACCTAACAGGTGGTTAGAGGAATGAGAAGGTACCTGCTATAGAGTTATGCTGAGGGTATGAGGAAAGACGCTGGCAGCTGGGTTGGGAGGTGGTGGAACAGAAGAATGTAGGATTCTTTTAAGGGCACTGTAAGCAAAAGAACCTCCTGGCTGGGGTGATGGCAGCACACAGTGGAAGACTGTACACATCATGGTATCTTCATAGTTGTTGTGAACTCCTCAATCACAGGGATCCAAAAACCTCCCAGCCCCAGTAAGCAAGTGCATATCAGACTGTGAGTGAATATGCATTTGGCTCACTCCCTATCTCAGGATTCTCCCACAACCAGACTCAATGTGTATGTGAATGGGTGTGGATGAGAGTGAGTGTAACTGAAATCCAAAACTGTGAGTGAGCATATCCCACTACACACATGTAGGTACAAACACATACATACACATGAATCAGGAGAGAAAAAAAATCTCTGGCTGCAAGGAAACCTGTTTTCGATTTCCAGGTTTGTATGAATTGTGCTGAAGCTAGCTTAGAGTAGTTAACTCAGCCACATTAGGGAGATTTAAACAATCCTTGGAAAAACACATGGATGATGATGGGACAGTGTAGGGCTATCATTAGCTTATATTAGTTCACAGGTCAGCGCAACATCGAGGGCCAAAGGGCCTGTTCTGCACTGTATTGTTCTATGTTCTCTATGCACCTCCAGAAGACAAATCCAGGTCAATGTTGATTAAATCCAACTCCTTAGCTTGGCCAAGGTCTCTACCCCCTTCCCTGGTGATCAGAACTTGGGGCTTATTCTGTCTCACTCAAGACCTTCTTCTTAACCAAATAGACCAAACGTTTTGAATACTTCCCTCTTCTGCTTGGCACATTTTAATGGTCACCTTTGTTATATAGGAGAAATGCAATGAATCCCCCTTCCATTTATCATTCAGCTCCGACACACAAGCCTCATTCCTGATGAAGGGCTTATACCCAAAATGTCGATTCTCCTGCTCCTTGAATGCTGCCTGACCTGCTGTGCTTTTCCAGCACTACACTCTCGACATCTTTGTTTTTTTATATATATATCAATTCGTTACTTTGCTGTAAACGTTGTCTGTATTTTCTTCATACCTCAACATATTTTAAAAGATCACTTTTAACATTGTAATGTTGTGACAAACCTTTTCTTTCCAAAATTTACTGATCAATCCCCAAATGAGAAAAATAAGTTGCAATCTCGTTCCTCACACAAAACTATTGGTCACCCCGCTCTGATAGATACCTGAATCGCAGCTAAGAATGAATAATGAAGCTGAGGTGACAAATACAACCTTCTTTAAAAGGACATTCCAGTCCAAGAAGTTGAGAAGAATTAAGACGTGCCTAGCCCCTCTACACAGCAGGCCAGGTTGGGAGTGCATGTTTACAACCATATATGGAACAGCTGAAAATTAAATATCCTGCAGTGAGTCTGGACATCACTTTTATCCTTCTATGAACTCTCTCTGACATCATTAAAGATGCAATGTATAACTTTCTGACATTGCATTTTGCTTGTGTCATAATTGTTTTAATTGCTCCTTGCTGATCGGAGATAAGTGGGTTCACACATTGTTTTCAATAGAAAGCTTTTTGTTGGTCAATCTAAAATATCAAGTAAACAAATTCTGTGAAAGGCATTTTTGTAAACATTCCATTTACTTGCTTGTATCATATGGTTACCAGCATTGTCACGCAAGGGAATCATAAGGTTCTTCATAGCCTTGAAGCCTAAAATTACTTTCTCGTCTTGAGACATATGTTTGTGTTGGCATATGCTTCCACCATATTCCATTTGGTCAGCATTGAAGACTTGCTTGGGTCTGTACCCCTTCTCCTCAATAAGTTGCTATAACTTCTCTGGATATGCCTTGACAACTTCATGGCCTGCTGATGCTGCCTCCCCCTCTAGGCTCACATTATGCAACAAATAATGCTTCCTGAGCATATCAAGCCATCCTCTGCTGGCTGCAAATGTTTCTTTGCTTGTCCCTCAACACAACTCACCTCACTGGAACACATTGTAGATCTTTATACACTTGGCTTGAATTCTTGCAAGGTTGATGGGAGCATTTTATAGAGTCGTAGAGACGTACAGCACAGAAACAGATTCTTCGGTCTAACTCGTCCATGTCGACCAGCTATCCCAATGCAATCTAATTCCACTTGCCAGCACATGGCCCATATCCCTCCAAGCCCTTCCAATTTACTTACCCATCCAGATGCCTTTTAAATGTTGCATTCGTACTAGCCCCCCACTACTTCCTCTGGCAGCTCATTCCATACACACACTACCCTCTGCATGACAACATTGCCCCTTAAGTCCCTTTTATATCTTTCCCCTCTCACCCTAAACCTATGCCCTCTAATTCTGGACTCCCCACCCCAGAGAAGAGACGTTGTCTTATTTATCCTATCCATGCCCCTCATGATTTTATAAACCTCTAGAAGGTCACCGCTCAGCCTCCTACACTCCAGGGAAAACAGCCCCAGTCCATTCAACCTCTCCATAACATTCAAATCCTCTAAACCTGGCAACATCCTTGTAAATCTTTTCTGAACCCTTTCAAGTTTCACAACATCCTTCCAATAGGAAGGAGACCAGAACTGCACACAATATTCCAGAAGTGTACTAACCAATATCTTGTACAGCCGCAGCATGACTTCCCTACTCCTATACTCAATACTCTGATCAATAAAGGAAAGCATACTAAACGCCTTCCTCACTATCCTATCTGCCTACGACTCTACTTTCAAGGAACTATGAACCTGCACTCCAAGGTCTCTTTCTTCAGCAACACTCCCCAAGACCTTACCATTAAGTGCATAAGTTCTGCTAAGATTTGCTTTCCAAAATGCAGCATCTCGCATTCACCTAAATTAAACTCCATCTGCCACTTATCAGCTCATTGGCCCATCTGATCAAGGTCCTGTTGTAATCTGAGATAACCTTCTTCGATGTCCACTACACCTCCAATTTTGGTGTCATCTGTAAACTTACGAACTATACCTCCTATGCTCATATCCAAATCAATTATATAAATGACAAAAAGTAGTGGACCCAGCACCAATCCTTGTGGCATTCCACTGGTCACAGGCCTTCAGTCTGAAAAACAACCCTCCACCACCACCCTTTGTCTTCTACCTTTGAGCCAGTTCTGTATCCAAATGGCTAGTTCTCCCTTGTATTCCATGAGATCTAACCTTACTAATTAGCCTTATTCCTGATGAAGGGCTCCGGCCTGAAACGAGATTTTACTGCTCCTCAGATGCTGCCTGAACTGCTGTGCTTTTACAGCAACACACTCTCAACTCTGATCTCCAGCATCTGCAGACCACACTGTCTCCATGTAGATCACGTCCACCACTCTGTCCTCATCAATCCTCTTTGTTACTTCTTCAAAAAACTCAATCAAGTTTGTGATGCATGATTTCCCATACACAAAGCCATGTTGACTATCCCTAATCAGTCCTTGCCTTTCCAAATCAAACAACATCCTATCCCTCCAACAATTTTTCCACCACTGACATCAGGCTCACTGGTCTCTAGTTCCCTGGCTTGTCCTTACCACTCTTCTTAAGCAGTGGCACCACGTTAGCCAACCTCCAGTCTTCCAGCACCTCACTTGTGACTATCGATGATACAAATATCTCAGCAAGGGGCCAAGCAACTTCCCTAGCTTCCGACAGAGTTCCTAGGTACACCTGATCTGGACCTGGATGATTCGTTTTCTCTATCCACAAACTTAATGCTCTTTCCATTTTCACCATAACTTTGACTCTCACCACATGCACTACTTTTGTGCTTGTTAGATCACTAAATGCTGTACATGCACAAATTACTTTGCTTTCGACTTGATTGAATAACAGTTGACTTCTGATTGTGGCTCCACTTAAGCTACTGTTAAATTTATATAAGATTTCCACTTTTTGTGCTTATGTCAATACCTTTTCTTTTCTTTTATGTGTTTCAGGATTTTGGATGGCACTTTCTGATTTGTTTTGACATTTTTAACAGAAAATTAACACAATAAAAAGTTTGACCTAAATCAGAATGGTATGTTGCTTTCCTGATGCCAGGATCAAGGATGTCTCAGACAGGGTGCAGGATGTTCTCAAAGGGGAGAGGGGCCAGCAAGAGGTCATTGTCCACATTGGAACCAATGACATAGGAAGGGAAAAGGTTAAGATTCTGATAGGAGATTACAGAGAGTTAGGTAGGAATTTAAAAAGGAGGCCCTCGAGAGTAGTAATAACTGGATTACTCCCGGTGCTACGAGCGAGTGAGGGCAGGAGTAGGAGGATAGAACAGATGAATGCATGGCTAAGGAGCTGGCGTATGGGAGAAGGATCCACATTTTTGGACCATTGGAATCTCTTTTGGGGTAGGGGTGACCTGTACAAGAAGGACGGTTTGCACCTAAATTGAAAGGGGACTAATATACTGGCAGGGAAATTTGCTAGAGCTGCTCGGGAGGATTTAAACTAGTAAAGTGGTGGTTAGGAGCCAGGGAGATAGTGAGGAAAAAGATCAATCTGAGACTGGTACAATTGAGAACAGAAGTGAGTCAAATAGTCAGGGCAGGCAGGGACAAGGTAGGACTAATAAATTAAACTGCATTTATTTCAATGCAAGAGGCCTAACAGGGAAGGCAGATGAACTCAGGGCATGGTTAGGAATATGGGACTGGGATATCATAGCAATTACAGAGACATGGCTCAAGGATGGGCAGGACTGGTAGCTTAATGTTCCAGGATACAAATGCTACAGGAAAGATAGAAAGGGAGGCAAGAGAGGAGAGGGAGTGGCGTTTTTGATAAGGGATAGCATTATAGCTGTGCTGAGGGAGGATATTCCTGGAAATACATCCAGGGAAGTTATTTGGGTGGAACTGAGAAAAAGGGGTGATTACCTTATTTGGATTGTATTATAGACTCCCTAATAGTCAGTGGGAACATGAGAAATAAATTTATAAGGAAATTTCAGTTATCTGTAAGAATAATAGGGTGGTTATGGTAGGGGATTTTAACTTTCCAAACATAGACTGGGACTGTCATAGTGTTAAGGGTGTAGATGGAGAGGAATTTGTTAAGTGCATACAAGAAAATGTTCTGATTCAGTATGTGGATGTACCTACTAGAGAAGGTGCAAAACTTGACTCACTCTTGGGAAATAAGGCAGGGTAGGTGACTGAGGTGTCAGCGCGGAAGGACTGACCATCATTCCATTAGATTTAAAGTAGTGATGAAAAACGATAGACCAGACCTAAAACTTGAAGTTCTAAATTGGAGTAAGGACAATTTTGGCAGTACAAGGCAAGAACTTTCGAAAGCTGATTGAGGGCAGATATTCACAGGTAAAGGGACGGCTGGAAAATGGGAAGCCTTCAGAAATGGGATAATGAGAATCCAGAGAAAGTATATTCCTGTTAGGGTGAAAGGAAAGGCTGATAGGTATAGGGAATACTGGATGACTAAAGAAATTGAGGCTTTGGTTAAGAAAAAGAAGAAAGCATATGTCAGGTATAGGCAGGATAGATCAAGTGAATCCTTAGAAGAGTATAAAGACAGTATACTTAAGAGGGAAATGAGGAGGGCAAAAATAGGACATGAAATAGCTTTGGCAAATAGAATTAAGGAGAATCCAAAGGGTTTTTACAAATATACTAAGGACAAAGGGGTAACTAGGGAGAGAACAGGGCCCCTCAAAGATCACCAAGGCGGCCTTTGAGTGGAGCCGCAGAAAATGGGGGAGATACTAAATGAGTATTTTGCATCATTATTTAATGTGGAAAAGGATATGGAAGATATAGAAAGTAGGGAAGTAGATGGTAACACCTTGCAAAATGTCCATATTACAGAGGAGGAAGTGCTGGATGTCTTGAAACGCATAATGGTGGATAAATCCCCAGGACATGATCAGGTGTACTCTAGAACTCTATGGGAAGCTAGGGAAGAGATTGTCGGCCCTCTTGCTGAGATATTTGTATCATCGATAGTCACAGGTGAGATGCCGGTAGACTGGAGGTTGGCTAACGTGTTGCCACTGTTTAAGAAGGGTGGTAAGGACAAGCCAGGGAACTAGATACCAGTGAGCCTGACATCGGTGGTGGGCAAGTTGTCGGAGGGAATCCTGAGGGACAGGATGTATGTGCATTTGGCAAGGACTGATTGTGCATGGGAAATCATGTCTCACAAACTTGATTGAGTTTTTTGAAGAAGTAACAAAGAGGATTGATGAGGACAGAGCGGTAGATGTGATTTATATGGACTTCAGTAAGGCGTTTGACAAGGTTCCCCACGGGAGACTGGTTAGCAAGGTTAGATCTCATGGAATACAGGGAGCACTCGCCATTTGGATACAAAACTGGCTCAAAGGTAGAAGACAGAGGGTGGTGGTGGAAGGTTGTTTTTCAGACTGGAAGCCTGTGACCAGTGGAGTGCCACAAGGATCGGTGCTGGGTCCTCTACTTTTTATTATGTATATAAATGATTGGATGCGAGCATAAGAGGTATAGTTAGTAAATTTGCAGATGGCACCAAAATTGGAGGTGTAGTGGACAGCGAAGAAAGTTACCTCAGATTACAACAGGATCTTGATCAGATGACCAATGGGCCGAGAAGTGGCAGATGGAATTTAATTCAGATAAATGCGAGGTGCTGCATTTTGGGAAAGCAAATCTTAGAAGGACTTATACACTTAGTGGTAAGGTCCTAGAGAGTGTCGCTGAACAAAGAGACCTTGGAGTGCAAGTTCCTTGAAAGTGGAGTCGCAGGTAGACAGGATAGTGAAGAAGGCGTTTGGTATGCTTTCTTTTATTGGTCAGAGTATTGAGTACAGGAGTTGGAACGTCATGTTGCGGCTGTACAGGACACTGGTTAGGCCACTGTTGGAATATTGCGTGCAATTCTGGTCTCCTTCGTATAGAAGGATGTTGTGAAAGTTGAAAGGGTTCAGAAAAGATTTACAAGGACTTTGCCAGGGTTGGAGAATTTGAGATTAGACCCTGCTCCTCAGATGCTGCCTGACCTGCTGTGCTTTTCCAGCACCACACTGATCTAAACTCTGGTTTCCAGCATCTGCAGTCCTCACTTTTGCCTTGGAGGATTTGAGCTTTGGGGAGAGGCTGAATAGGCTGGGTCTGTTTTCCCTGGAGTGTCGGAGGTTGAGGGGTGATCTTATAGAGGTTACAAAATTATGAGGGGCACAGATAGGATAAATAGACAAAGTCTTTTCCGTAGAGTCGGGGAGTCCAGAACTAGAGGGCACAGGTTTAGGGAGAGAGGGAAAGATATAAAAGGGACCTAGGGGGCAAAGTTTTCACACAGAGGGTGGTACGTGTATGTAATACATTTGCAACATTTAAAAGACATTTGGATGGGTATATAAATAGGAAGGGTTTGGAGGGATATGGGACAGGTGCTGACAGGTGGGACTAGATCGCGTTGGACCGCAGGGTCTGTTTTCATGCTGTACATCTCAGTGACTGTACTGGATGAATCTCTGCAGTTGTTCTCATTTTTGGAAGCATCTACTCTTTGGGGTCAACCTTGTGACCTTTTGAATTGACATTGTCAGTAATTACACTTCCATTTCTTTGGGGCTGACCTTGTGACCTATTGAGAGAACCTCGCAAGTTGGCAAATCTGTGGATAGGAAAGCAATGGATAAGTATTCAGTAATGGTCTCTTAATTTAAGGAAGGATGTAAATATGTTGGATGTGGTTCAGACTATACATGGAAAGGGCAGGTTGTCTCATGAGGCAAGCTTAGACAGGTTAGGCTTATATCTGCTGGAGTTCAGAAGAGTGAGAGACGCTATGATAAACAGATTGTAAACAGTTTCCATTCCTGAATCTGTTTGCAAGAAAATTTGTACACAAATGGGAACACAGTATAGGACAACATAAAACAAGTGTTCCTTAGTATAGGAAATGTTCATATGTTGGCTCTTTAAAACAAAACCCCAAAAGGGATTATGCAAGTACAGTTGTTTGTAATTCAGATGTTTGTACGTCAGGGACCCTCTAAAATCCTGAGGCGTACTGACATGATTGTGGAGTGTATGTTTCTTCTTCGGGGAGAATCTAGAAATAGTTTAAAAATCAGAATTGCCCATTTTAAACAAAGATTATTTTCCTCTGAGTGCTTTTGGAACACTTCCTGACAAGGTTCTGGGAGCACATGGGATTTTGAAAGCAGAGATGGATAAATTCTTTAACACATGCTCTGAGGAAGGGTCACTCGACTGGAAATGTTAACTCTTGATTTCTCTCCACGGATGCTGCCAGATTTGCTGAGCTCCTGCAGTAATTTTTGTTCTTGTTTCTGATGAACAGATCAACAGGAGTGAGCAGAAATTTTGAAGTCGGGCCAAGTCTTTACCTTGCAGAATGGCCTCCTGCCAAGCGTTGCGTTGGTATCTGAAGACGTTGACTGGCTCGGTGAATTAAAAGATAAAGAATTATTCCGGGGCTTTTTGTTAAAAGTGTGGCCATTGATTACTGTCCCACGCGCTTACACTCCCCCCCCCCCCTCCGGCCTTTGACCGTTATGGCCGTTATTTCATAATCGCCGCGCGCTCCGTGTTTGTCCCGAGAGCGCTCGCGGTCGTTGTCATAGAAACAGCGCTGGCGTCGTCAATCACAGCGGCGACTGGCCGGCGGCCGGAGGACAGACGGACCGGCTTACTGCTCAACTCCTGAAACCTGTTCTCCAAACCTCCCTTTTTACACAGCGAACTCCCCCTTACCCTGCGCTGAGAGCTGCACCACTTTCTAACCGTGTTTTGGTTTGTGTCGTGTCACCAGAACAGTTCTTCCAAACGACTTCTGCGTCTGGTAACTTTTACTACTCCTTCTTTGCATTTTAATGCCGAATCGTTAAGTTACTCAACTAACCAAGGCTGCACATATTTACATATCTGATTTACGGGTTTTTTTTTTTAAAATCGTTTATTTACAATTATCGAGTAACTTGAAAGCTAGACCGGCCAAATGAAATCCTTGTGTGTTTCCGAAGTCGACGATAAACCTTTTTCTTTGGCTGAGGAAACTTTCTCTGAAGGTGCGAGTTGCCTGACATTTCAAAATGGACTGCAGCATCGTAAATCTGAAATCAAAAATGAGTCAGGTTCTTAAATGTAGGCGAATCAAGGGTTACTGAAAACAGCAGAGAATGTGGAGGTGAGGACAAGGTTGGAACAACCACCATCTTATTGAATAGATTTGAAAGACCTAGGTTATCGTCCCATTTCTTAGCTTCTCATTTATCACAATGCAGTTTTAGAAAACCACAATGCTGACATCTATTGGAATATAACCACCGCCTGGACTTGGTTTAAAGGTTACTTTATCTGTCAGTGCTGTCAAATTTGAACTTCTAACTGTTGGAATGGAGTCACATGTGCAGAGCTTTCTCCTGACCAATTCCATTATAAACAAGACACTAAAAGTGAGGAATTAGCTAGATGAAATTGATATAGTGGTTATAGGTAATAGTAGCATAAATGTACCTTCAGTTTGGGTAGCAGAATTAAACCCTATAATCAGTTGAGTTTATGAATAAGGCATGAAGGTATGAGAACCTGACGGTGACAATATTCATTATATATTTTTTAGTTTCCTTGCTAGGATTTTGATCTACAGATTGTGTGAGACCTATGCAGAACAATCAATGAAAGAAATACTTTCAAGAGTATCATATTGGACTTGAAACATGAACTCCGTAATTCTCTCCACAGATGTTGACAGACCTGTTGTGCTTTTCCAGCACTTTGTTTTTATTTCAGTTCAAGTAACCATCAACTTTGGTCTCTAACCTGTTCAGTGAAGGAACGTTGTGATACTGATCCATGGCAATCTCTTGGAGTAGCTTTGCCATTACGACTTTCTTTTGCTTTAGAGTTGCTTTAGAGACGGAGGCCTTTCCTGGAGAAGGGCTTATGCCCGAAACGTCGAATCTCCTGCTCCTTGGATGCTACCTGACCTGCTGCGCTTTTCCAGCAACACATTTTCAGCTGTAATATTGTAGACTGTCATTGATTTCTTGTGCTCAACACCCTGAGCAAAGGCTATCTTCCTTGATTTTAGGAGCCATGACTGTGTGTACGCTAACTGGCAGAACAATACAGCAGTACTGTCAGTACTGGCTGAGAGGGTGCTATGCAAAAAGGCATTGTAAGACAGGGATGTTGCAAGCAACTTGGTAGGCGCAAAACAAATGAACACTATGAAGACAAGCAAGCAGGCCGGAGGTGCAGCCTAGCTCAGACCATGTGCTGGTAATATGTCCTGGATGCATATTTTCCTTTCAGTTATGTTACAATGATAGTTGCTGGTGCAATCTGAGGGATAGAATTGAAATGCGGAAGCATACTGAAAGTAGATTGGAGATGTGCCATGAGAGTTCTTCGAGCATAGCATATGTCAGATGGCAATGTCAGTGAATATTAGGTACGTGTGGTCAGTGCCCTTCGAGCATGTCCCAGAGGTTAGTATCAATTATCCAATATGGAAGTTATTTGAAGCAAGCAGTAAGCTGAAGCTACCAGGTACTCACAATGACTTCCATGTTCTAAATTCTTAATGTCGTGTTTAGTAAAATAAGAAGTTAATGTAACAGAGACCAGTTGTGTGATTTATAAGGGATTTAAAGAGCTGTACCCCCTTTTAATTGGCAACTCACCTTGCCTTGACAGATGTATTAAAAGATGCAGTGAGTTGCTCCTGACACTCAGATAGGCCTCTCCAAGCTTCTCACGCAATTGTCACAAATCTTGCTAAAGTCTACATTGTTCAGCCTCCTATAAGATTCATCCCCCTGTCCTCATTGTAAGCGTGCTCGACTCCGTTGCACAACATGCAACTCGGCACCATCTCAGCTCAACTCCAACCTGGCTTGTGATAGAGAAGACTATCTAGAAGTGACCACATACTTTTCCTTCTAGACAATACACTAGAAAATAGAATTTGGACACTGCTATTTGCTAAAAAGTACCAGAAGGTTTTTTTTCTAAAACTTGAAGTTAAGGAGGACTGTATGGAGTGCATTTAAATGTATAAGATTGTTACTTCTTGGAACAGTGAGATTGACACTTTATAAGATAGTATATCACCAGGAGTCAGGAAAAGCTGCCTAATGCCAGGTTGTGGATTAGTCCACCTGGAATTTGTTACAGATCTGTGAAAACTGTGCACTCAGAAGAATCAGAAGCCTGCAAACAAGAAATAGTTCTCATAATTTTTCAGCATGAAAATTCAAAAATAACCTAAATGCAAATTCAAGAAAAGGCCTAGGTCAATCCAATTAACCCAGCTATTGATTGGAAGGTCGACCGTCAATCAGTCGATATCATTTCATCACTCCTAAAATTTGAAGAACTGAGCAATAACAGGCATAGGAAAAGTTTGGACGGATATGGACCGTGAGCAGGCAAGTTGGACCAAGTGGTCTGTTTCTGTCCTGTATGACTCTGACTCTTCGTGGTCAGAATTTGTTTTTCCCTATCTATCTTTTCCCATTCAATATTTGTGTCACACTCTCTGCTTTTGTCTGTTATTTATGAATGAATGTATGCATGCTTGGTGTTTTAAAGGACAAGAGCTTAGCAGTAAATAAATAATTAAACTTTTTACCCAGTTGTTAAGTACTATATTTGTTTACAATAAATATATTATTTTTCTGCGAATGCAAATTTCATCCTCTTAGGGCATGATGAGTATAATATTAACTGTCCAACAACTATAAGAGAAATACAGGCGATGGGCCCAACTCTTATTCCTGACCTCTTAAATCTCAAGGCTTTAGGCACTATAAAATACAAGAGATTATGAAGGATCCTTTTCCATTCTGTCTGCATTCTTTTAGCATGTTCACATACTACAGCAGAAAGGCAAAGGAAACACTTAAAACATACCCTCAAAACCTCCTTGAAAAAGTGCAACTTACACATCAATACTTGGGAAACCTGGCCCATGGCACCAAGGTGAAGGGCAAGAATCTGAGAAAGATCTATGCACTTCAAGTCTCATGGCCAATGCCAAGTTGAAAAAGGAGCAAGTGGCACTCTGGCATTCTGAACCACCTGTGGCAGAGACTGTAAGGCACATATTGGAGTCTTCAGTCACCAGAGACCTCATTTTTAATGTAGAAGCAAGTCATCCTCAATCATGAGGCACTACATGAGGGGGGAAAGACGTCTACCTACTCCCCACCATCTTTTTAACCACAAAATGTTTTCCTTACAATAATAGTCAGCCTCTTTTTTTTATCTCTCAAATGCATGTTTTGTTTTCTGGGCCTTATAATTTGAGGTAAGGGATCAAGCAGGGAGTGCAAGATGTGATGCAAAAATATGTAGGAAAGTTGGATGACAATGACATTTAAAAATATCAACAACCATGCCCATACCAATGGTTATGTTTTATACGATATCTTGACCACTGTTTGTGAATGGATTTTTGAGGGTAAAAGGTTGAGTTGTGTGCTGATATTAATGATATTCCTACGTATTGAGTTTACCTTCACTTAATTTACATGGTGTTTGTTATAGACTACTGTTTCTTTACCTTTTCATTAGATTGATTCCCAAGATGAAGGCACTGTAATAGGAGTAAAATGGAGCAAGTTAGGCCTATACACATTGGAGTTTAATGAGCAAAAGGTGTTCTTATTGAAATATATAAGATTTTGAGGGGCTGTGACACTATGGATGCTGAAAGGGTATTTCCTCTCGAGGGGCCAGGGACAGTATAGAATTAGGTGCAGGGATGAGAAAGTTTTGCTGCTGGTGGATTTCCCACTTTTGAATGATGAAATTCTCCCTGTTTTAATTCTTGCTTTGACCTTTCAAACTGCCATCTTCAAAGTGGCCAAAATCAGAAGGAAATATTCTCTGCCAGGAAAATCTCTACTCATAATAACATGCAGAGCAAGACTCCAGAAAGCTACATTTGGTCTTGCACTAATCGATATTTGATGCTTTGATCCATTGCACCTGGAGAACATATAATTTTCTGCTGGCCATTTGTTATAGCTAGAGAGTCTGGCAAGCTCCAAGGTGAAGGGAGCAGTGTAGCCCATGTTTCAGCAGGGTTTCACAACCAGAGTCAGGGACAAGAAGAGAAGTTCCAAGTGTGGCTGGTGACTGAGTGAAGGTAGGAGAGCTGTTGAGTGGGTGGGTGGCAGGGGCTTTGGAAGGAAGAGCTGCCAAATGAGTGTGGAATATTTTGGGGAGGGTTGCTTTTGAGTGAATGAGTCGAGGATTTAGGAACAAGGCAGCAGCGCAGTTGCAAGAGTGGTGAGGAGTTGGGAAGCGGGACATGTGTGAGAAGGTGATGGGATAATGGGCTTTACTGAACCATTGAGTACTCTTTGTTTATAAAAATCTCTTTGAAGGTCTTAGAGTCATAGAGATGTACAGCATGGACACAGACCCTTCGGTCCAACCCGTCCATGCCGACCAGATATCCCAACCCAATCTAGTCCCACCTGCCAGCACCCAGCCGGTATTCCTCCAAACCCTTCCTATTCATGTACCCATCCGAATGCCTCTTAAATGTTGCAATTGTACCAGCCTCCACCACTTCCTCTGGCAGCTCATTCCATACATGTATCACCCTCTGCATGAAAAAGTTGCCCCTTAGGTCTCTTTTCTATCTTTCCCCCCTCACCCGAAACCTATGCCCTCTAGTTCTGGACTCCCTGAACCCAGGGAAAAGACTTTGTCTATTTATCCTATCCATGCCCCTCATAATTTTGTAAGCCTCTACAAGATCACCCTTCAGCCTCTGACGCTCCAGGGGAAACAGCCCCAACCTGTACAGCCTCCCTCTGTAGCTCAGATTCTCCAACCCTGACAGCATCCTTGTAAATCTTTTCTGAACCCTTTCAAGTTTCACAACATCTTTCCAATAGGAAAGAGACCAGAATTGCACGCAATATTCCAACAGTGGCCTAACCAATGACCTGTACAGCCGCAACATGACCTCCCAACTCCTGTACTCAATACTCTCACCAATAAAGGAAAGCATACCAAATGCCGCCTTCACTATCCTATCTACCTGCGACTCTACTTTCAAGGAGCTATGAACTTGCACTCCAAGGTCTCTTTGTTCAGCAACACTCCCTAGGACCTTACCATTAAGTGTATAAGTCCTGCTAAGATTTGCTTTCCCAAAATGCAGCACCTTGCATTTATCTGAATTAAACTCCATCTGCCACTTCTCAGTCCATTGGCCCATCTGGTCCAGATGCTGTTGTAATCTGAGGTAACCCTCTTCGCTGTCCACTACACCTCCAATTTTGATGTCATCTGCAAACTTACTAACTATACCTCTTATGCTCGCATCCAAATCATTTATGTAAATGACAAAAAGTAGAGGGTCCAGCACCGATCCTTGTGGCACTCCACTGGTCACAGGCCTCCAGTCTCCACCATCATCCTCTGTCTTCTACCTTTAAGCCAGGTGTGTATCCAAATGGCTAGTTCTCCCTGTATTCCGTGAGATCTAACTTTGCTAATCAGTCTCCCATGGGGAACCTTGTCGAACGCCTTACTGAAGACCATATAAATCACATCTACTGCTCTGCCCTCATCAATCTTCTTTGTTACTTCATCAAAAAACTCAATCAAGTTTGTGAGACATGATTTCCCACGCACAAAATCATGTTGACTATCCCGAATCAGTCCTTGCCTTTCCAAATACATGTACATCCTGTCCCTCAGGGTTCCCTCCAACAACTCGCCCACCACCGAGGTCAGGCTCACCGGTCTATAGTTCCTGGCTTGTCTTTACTGCCCTTCTTAAAGAGTGGCACCACGTTTGTCAACCTTCAGTCTTCCAGCACCTCACCTGTGACTATCAATGATACAAATATCTCAGCAAGAGGCCCAGCAAACATTTCTCTAGCTTCCCACAGAGTTCTCGGGTATACCTGATCAGGTTCTGGGGATTTATCCACCTTTAACCGTTTCAAGACATCCAGCACTTCCTCCTCTGTAATCTGGACATTTTGCAAGATGTCACCATCTATTTCCCTACAGTCTATATCTTCCATATCCTTTACCACAGTAAAAAACTGATTCAAAATATTCATTTCGTATCTCCCCCATTTTCTGTGGCTCCATACAAAGGCCGCCTTGCTGATCTTTGAGGGGCCGTATTCTCTCCCTAGTTACCCTTTTGTCCTTAGTATATTTGTAAAAACCCTTTGGATTCTCCTTAATTCTATTTGCCAAAGCTATCTCATGTCCCCGCTTTGCCCTTCTGATTTCCCTCTTAAGTATACTCCTACTTCTAAGGACTCACTCGATCTATCCTGTCTATAACTGACATGCTTACTTCTTTTTCTTAACCAAACCCTCAATTTCTTTAGTCATCCAGCATTCCCTATACTTACTAGCCTTCCCTTTCACCCTGACAGGAATATATTTTCTCTGGATTCTTGTTATCTCATTTCTGAAGGCTTCCCTTTTTCCAGCCGTCCCTTTGCCTGCGAACATCTGCCTACAATCAGCTTTCGAAATTTCTAGCTAATACTGTCAAAATTGGCCTTTCTCCAATTTAGAACTTCAACTTGTAGATCTGGTCAAACCTTTTCCATCACTATTTTAAAACAAATAGAATTATGGTCGCTGGCCCCAAAGTGCTCCCCCACTGACACCTCAGTCACCTGCCCTGCCTTATTTCTCAAAAGTAGGTCAAGTTTTGCACTGAATCAGAAAATTGTCTTGTTTGCACTTAAAAAATTCCTCTCCATCTAAACCTTTAACACTGTTGCAGACCCAGTCGATGTCTGGAAAGTTAAAAGCCTTACCATAACTATCTTATTATTCTTACAGATAGCTTAGATCTCCTTACAAGTTTGTTTCTTAATTTCCCTCTGACTATTAGAGGATCTATAATACAGTCCCAATAAGGTGATCATCCCTTTCTTATTTCTCAGTTCCACCCAAATAAGTTCCCTGGATGTATTTCCAAGAATATCTTCCCTCAGCACAGCTGTAATGCTATCCCTTATCAAAAATGCCACTCCCCCTCCTCTCTTGCCTCCCTTTCTATCCTTCCTGTAGCATTTGTATCCTGGAACATTAAGCTGCCAGTCCTGCCCATCCCTGAGCCATGTTTCCGTAATTGCTATGATATCGCAGTCCCATGTTCCTAACCATGCCCTGAGTTCATCTGCCTAAATTCTCCCAAGCAGCTCTAGCAAATCTCCCTGTCATTTCATTTTTAAAATTTTGCTGCTTTTTTTCCCTCAAATTTGTGCTCTTGTGTTCTTGGTTCTTTCACTATGGAATAGTTTGTCCATATCTACTTTGTTGAGGTCCCTCGTGAGTTTAAATACCTTTATTATTTTCCCTATTTGCCACTCTACTATTCAAGAGGAGTGGGTGTGAAACTGCATCTTTGTTTTGGCACTGCAATGGACTGCTTAATGCACAGCTATTTTATTGAATTATTTTCAAAGGAACATTTTCAGGTCCATTTGTGAGTTTGAACATGAATGGTTTCTCAACTGAAGGCAATGCATTTAGTCAAACTCTTTCCAAATTAGCAAAAGTAATAATTGCTTGAGTGTTTTCTGTGCTCAGCATGAAAGTAGAACTTTTACCACCTCTGACTGCAACATTTAAAATTGAGCATTGTTAGAATGTAAAACTCATTTCTACTTTTGGGTGAAAATAGCTTTGGTCAACTAGATAATTCCATATTCAAGCTACTTAAGAGTATAGACTTAAATGTATATTATAGCTTTTAAAAAGTACAGTTTTGTTCAGTACAATATTTGTTTTAAGATGTTTGCCTCATGTGACATTATTTAAGTTGATTACTGCTCAGATAGCTTTAAAGATGATTTTGAAGAAGTGTTATTGGTATCCCTATCTTTTTCCAGTCATTGATAAGTCATTTGAAAACACTTGGGCATTAATTCTTAGTTTAACTAGATTTTCAATGCCCAGTTCACTTTTTCTCTATAGGAAGAGATGAGCTGCCGATTTTTTTCTGTTTGACAACTTCATGTGGGAGAGAGAAACACCATTTGCATTGATTCTGTTGTGTAATATACAGGTGGTACTTCAGGTTGTTTTTTTTGTGTATCCAGCTGCTAGTCCACTTTAAAGAGTGTCATTTGACATGTACAGAATAGCTTTATTGTCCTATACTCCAGAATACAGCAAGGCAACCTGAGCATGCAAGTTTCCAGCTTTTGTATCCAAGCAGACCTGTTTCCACATTATTAAAAATCACACAACACCAGGTTATAGTCAGACACGTTTATTTGGAAGCACTATGTATCGAAGCACTGCCTCTTCATCAGTGGGTGTGAAGCATGACCATAAGACACTGAACTTATAGCAAAAGATTGCAGTGTCATGCAGCTGAAATGGTATATTGAATGAACCTACATTGTTAAGTCTGTCATCTTCTAGAATGGGTTTGCTGTTTGCAGATCTTTAATATGTAAATACCAGAACTTTTAAATCCCATTCTCAAGGTAACTTAAGGTTTTATAACAAAAGGTGACATCTCAGCTCAGACAATGCCTTAAAGGTGTGAGGTTAGAGTCTGTCTGTATCCCAATCATGACTCAGACTGGTTCTATTTCTCTCTTTCTCTTTCTCTCTCTCACACCCACTTCTCTCCGTCACACAATCACTTGCTCTCTTACACACGCAGGCCCTGTCTCATATGCACAAGCATGCACACCCCCACACGCACCCTCTCACAAGTTTATACTCCACCTGCACACTCTCTCATGTGCACTCACACTCACATTATTCTATTTTGCTCAAAAATGCAGAACCTGCAGGCAGTCAATCCATGTAAAATTTTATAAATTCCACTTTGTAAATAAAACCAGTCTGAGTCATGATTGGGATACAGACAGACTCTAACCTCACACCTTTAAGGCATTGTCTGAGCTGAGGTGTCACCTTTTATTATAAAACCTTAAGTTAACTTGAGAATGTGACTTAAAAGAAGTTCTGGGATTTACATGTTAAAGATCCAAAAACAGCAAACCCATTCTAAAAGGTGAAAGTCTTAACAATCTATGTTTGTTCAATATGTCATTTCAGCTGCACGAGACTGTAATCTCTTGCTATAAATCCTGTGTCTTATGGTCCTGCTTCACAACCATCTAATAAGGTGTTGGACTATAACCTGGTGTTGTGTGATTTTTAACTTTGTCCACCCCAGTCCAAACTGGCTCCTCCAAGTCATGTTTCCACATTGATATACTTCTTTACCAAAAATACAGATAATTTGTACTGTGTCACTGTTTTATGCAAGTGTGGTGGTCTGTCACAGAAAATAATTTGCTGCCAGGATCTGATGATGCCCCAGATTGCTTCACAGCCAATGAATTACTTCTGAGTCCCACTGACTCTGGTAATATAGGTGGTAGTATCCATAGCTCTGAATAAGACGTCCCAGATTCTAGTCACACCTGCTCCAGAGGTGGGTAATAACATCTCTGAACAGGTTGATTCAAAAATATCTAGAAAATATGGCAAGGTGTTTGCCTATTGATATTGTCGCTAGACTAGAAATCTAGAGATCTGGCTAATATTGTTGGAACCTGAGTTCGAATCCCACCATAGAATTTCAGTTCAATAACCTTGATTGTGAAGCCATTGCTGACTGTTGTATAAACTTATCTGGTACACTAATAACCTTTTTAGGAAAGAAAATTGCCATTCTTACCTGGTGTAGCCTACATGCGACTCCAGATCCACAGCAATGTAATTGGCTCTTAACTGTCATCTGAAATGGCTTAGCAAATAATTCGGAGTCTAGGTTAGAGTGGTGCTGGAAAAGCACCACCAGTCAGGCAGCATCTGAGGAGCAGGATGCTTTGCCCGGAACATCGATTTTCCTACTCCTTGGATGCTGCCTGATCGGCTGTGCTTTTCCACTCTAATCTAGACTCTGATTTCCAGCATCTGCAGTCCTCACTTTTTTGCCTTAGCAAATAATTCAGCTGTATCATCCATTAGAAAGAGGGAGAAAAGGAATGAAACTGGACAGGCCATGTAGTATTGATTAAGGCAGTACAAACCACGTAGTAAATCTGCAATTCCTGTTGACCTCAGCAGAGTCCTCTTCGCAGATATCTTGGGCTGGTTCTAAAATTGGCAAAACTGCCTCTCAAATCAGTCAAGCAACAACCTGAAATTAGCATACTCATACAGTTGTACCTTACAGACCACTCAATGGCATGAATTGCCCCCACTATCAACATTTGTGGGCGGCACGGTGGCACAGTGGTTAGCACTGCTGCCTCACAGCACCTGAGACCCGGGTTCAATTCCCGACTCAGGTGACTGACTGTGTGGAGTTTGCACGTTCTCCCCGTGTCTGCGTGGGTTTCCTCCGGGTGCTCCGGTTTCCTCCCACAGTCCAAAGATGTGCGGGTCAGGTGAATTGGCCATGCTAAATTGCCCGTAGTGTTAGGTAAGGGGTAAATGTAGGGGTATGGGTGGGTATCGCTTCGGCGGGTCGGTGTGGACTTGTTGGGCCGAAGGGCCTGTTTCCACACTGTAAGTCTAATCTAATCCTGGGAAGATGACCATTGATCAGAAACTGAACGGGATTAGTCATACAAAATACTGTGTGAAATTAAAGTCAAGTTGCCTGAAACGTCGATTTTCCTGCTGCTTGGATGCTGCCTGACCTACTGTGCTTTTCCAGCACCACACTCTTGACATATAAATACTGTGGCTATTAAGGGTTAGGAGTTTTGCAGTGAGTAACTCCCATTTTGACTCCACAAAGTCTGCTCATGGTTCTGTTCAAGGCTCAAATCAAGAGTATGATGAAATACCCCCCATAAGTACACCTCCAATAATACTCAAGTGGCTTGACACCATCTCTGACAAAACAACTGTTTGGTACATTATCCACAAACATTCACTCCCTGCACCACTGACTTTAAGTAGCAGCAATATGTGTGCTATCGACAAAATGCTCTGCAGAAATTTACCAAAACATCTCAGACAACACCTTCCAATCCCATGACTAGAATGACAAGGTCAGCAAATAAGTGGGAACACCACAACTTGCAAGTTTTTTCCAAGCTAGTCCCCATTCTGAATTGAGGAGAAAGTGAGGTCTGCAGATGCTGGAGATCAGAGCTGAAAATGTGTTGCTGGAAAAGCGCAGCAGGTCAGGCAGCATCCAAGGAGCAGGAGATTCGACGTTTCGGGCATTCCTGAAGAAGGGCTTATGCCCGAAACGTCGAATCTCCTGCTCCTTGGATGCTGCCTGACCTGCGCATTTTCAGCCCCCATTCTGAATTGGACATATATCGTCATTCATTCAGTGTCGGAGGGTCAAAATCCTAGAACCGCCTCCCTAGTGACATTTTAGGTATACATACAGCAATAATTTTAAATTGCCTCACTATAGGAAGGATGATATGAAACTTGAAAGGGTTCAGAAAAGATCTACAAGGATGTTGCCAGGTTTAGAGGGTTTGCGCTAAAGGGAGAAGCTGAATTGAGTGGGGTTGTTTTCCCTGGATCATTGGAGGCTAAGGGGTGACCTTTATAGAGGTTTACAAAATCATGAGGGGCATGGATAGGGTAAATAGACAAAGTTAATCCCCTGGGGTGGGGGAGTCCAGAACTAGAGAGCACAGGTTAAAGATGCGAGGAGAATGATTTAAAAGGGACCTAAGGGGCAACTTTTTCACGCAGAAGGTGGGGATGAGCTGCCAGACGAATTGGTGGAGACCGGTACAATCACAACATTTAAAATCATCTGGATGAGTGTATGAATAGGAAGATTTTAGAGGGATATGGGCCAAATGTCATCGCCAGACCCTGGCCACAAGACACCTGGAGGAAGAGAGCCTCATCTTCCGCCTAGGAACCCTCCAACCACACGGGATGAATGTAGATTTCTCCAGCTTCCTCATTTCCCCTCCCCCCACCTTATCTCAGTCCCAACCCTCGGATTCAGCACCGGTCTCTTGACCTGCAATCTTCTTCCCGACCTCTCCGCGCCCACCCCCTCTCCGGCCTACCACCGTCATCCTCACCACCTTCCACCTATCGTATTCCCAGCATCCCTCCCCCAAATTCCCTTCCCCCCCCCCCCCCCCACCTGCTTGGCACACCAGCCTGAAGAAGGGCTTATGCCCAAAACGTTGATTCTCCTGCTCCTCGGATGCTGCCTGGCCTGCTGTGTTTTTCCAGCACCACATTTTTCAACAACATGTTTATTTGAAAAGTGACTTCAACTGTCAAAGGAGCAGCACTCGCAAAGCTTGTGAATTCAAATAAATCTGTTGGACTATAACTTGGTGTTGTGACTTCTGACTTCGTCCACCCTAGTCCATCAGTGGCACCTTCATATCCAGACAATATTGAAGGCTAGTTTTGAGGGATTTTTGATCTACAAGGGAGTTTGGCATTACACAGCCACCAGTGCCGGCAAGCTGATGTGCATTGCTAAGGCCCCCATTTCATATAAATTGGGAGATGTAACAGCAGGATGAGCATCAGGCTGTGAAACCACCCACCAACTCTCAAAATAATGATTGACACGAAGGTGATAAACTAGTATTGTGGTGACCTGGATGGAATGGAATGGCCAATCAAACAATCAAGTAGAGAAGTCAAGGGAGAAATAGCAGGAAAATGGCCAAAAGTCCACAATTTAGCCATTGTATTACAGATTGGTGAAAGAGGCTCAAGGGTTCAGAAACCTTGTCCACTCTTATTTGTTATGATCTTATCTTATGGGTTGAAATTACTTTTCAGTTTTTCTTAATGTCTGAACGTATTTGACTTTCATTCCTTCTACCCAAACATTTCTCTCTAATTATCCCAGTGCCTCAACATTTCAACTATATATGATTTTCCATTGTTTTTGTAATCTGTGCATCGATCCAAATTTATGAACAGTTTACTCAAGAAAGTTGAGAGTTATTATTACAATTAAATTCTGCTGAGATTTATGTCGTTTCTTAAATTTTCTTAAGATGGAATTGGCCAAATATTTTATTACAGCTTGAAAATGTTGAGCAAAAACTGAAAGAACAGCAGATGCTGTAAATCAGAATATACCGCTGGAAAAGCTCAGCAGGTCTGGCAGCATCTGCGGAAATAAATCAGAATTAATATTTCAGCTCGAGTAACCCTTCCTCAAAACTCATGAAAATGTTGAAATTTTACTTGATTAAATGTCCTTCTGCCACCAAATTCACCACATTGGAGAGTATAAATTTCTGCCCTCTGTTTTCTTGTTTTGATATCACAATTTAACTATGTAGTATTCTGGTTTTATCTGTTCAATGTCTAAAACTATCACCTCTTTGCCCCCTTTTCGCATGTTGAGTTCTGGTCATGGATATCCTGATTCTGTGCTGTATATCCACTGTAATTCAAGTACAAGGAAATATATAGGAGGTAGAGGACTTAAAAAAGATTTATACTGGGATAAAAGCATTCTTAACTGGTAGAACGACAAAGAGGAAATGAAAATTTTGGCATATATTGAAGTTTATATGTAGTATTCTCTGTTCACAGGTATTCAATACTGGCTATCCAACCACAAAGTTAAAATGTCGACATTTGAAAAGGAATCTTCAACCGAGACACAAGCTAATGTGCAGGAACATCTGCAAAATTGCAATTTGCCACCCAATAGGCAATTTCAGAGGCCCACATCTAGGTAAATGTTGCAATGACATGTTGAATGAGTTTTACATTTCCATTACAATGCTACCAGAATTTGTACAAAAAAATCAACTTTCCTTGCTTAAAATATATGTGAAAATGGGAGTTACATATATTTCATATTTGTATCAGTCTTTTGCACAAAACCAAGGTCATTTTAGTATAATTGGTTTTGTACTGTGTGAGCAAATGCAATATAACCAATTTCAGAAGATCACAAAGTAGTTATAGAAGTGGGAGTCCATTTGATCCATATCTGTAATTCTACATGAAAATGAAGTTTCTCCATTGTGTCATCAGGTGTTAAGTGTTTTATACTTTTTATATTTACAAGTAAATTGATTTTCTTGTGTGTAGTGACATTGCAGAACTTATTTTACCTTTTAGTAATTTGAACGTATTTTGTGGAAGCTATGGGGTCTCGACCACTAGCTATAGAGCTGTCAAAACTCCCACATTATGTACTTAATTAGGTTAGAGGTGGGAAGGTGGCAAGGTTCTGTCCTACTGATTAGATGTCATTCTGCACCAAACTAACGTCAGTGGAGGATACAAGGTTTTAACCTATATCTTCTTGTTTTGTGCTCACAATTTAATCAAGCAGTATTCTGGTTTTATCTATTCAATATCTATGACTACAGCCTCTTTGCCTCTTTCAGCGTTATAAAAATATGAAGGCAGTGTGGAAAAATAATGTTTAGTTCAAAGATCAATCATGATCTTGTTGAATGGCAAACTAGCCTTTGGGGGCTGAAGAGTCTACTCTTGCTGCTAATTATTATGAGACTAATTTCAGATTTACACATTACAAACATTTCTCCTATCAGCAGCAGATTTCTGGAGACATGAGTGCATTCATGATGACTTGAATGCATATGGCTTCCAGTGTAGTATGCACATCGGACTGCTCGAGCATGGTTTGGTGTCATTTCTCCTTGCACGTTCCAGAAGTTGCATACTATGTAGTGCTATGCAGGTACTGTTGTGCTGTATAGAGACATTTTATAGTGGGGAAATACAATAAAATATGTAAAAAGCTTTCACGTGTTGCCATAATCCAGTGCCATTTTGATGGTTTAAGAATAAGAAAAAATTGTGTAAAGATACTGCTTAAAGAGAAGTCCATCTATATCTCATCTCACTGCCTGGGCTGATCTTGAAATCGCTTTGTTGCCTTCTACCACCAATTTACTGCTCCCAGAAATTGACCCAAACAACCTCTATCAATCCTAAGACACCATCTTTTGCTGCTGGGCCTAACTCACTGAAATTGCCTTTGCCGCTATAGCAGCTTCTCCTCCATGTTAGGCTCACTGTCCACAGCCATGAGTCCAGGCTGGGGCAGAAGTAAGTGAAGTAAAAGATAAGACAAACAAGAAAAGAGAAAAAAGAAAACAGGTGGACTGAGTGGGCGAGCCCTGAGCCAAGAGCCATACTCCACTGCCATATTTGACTCTGAAGACACCATTCTGTATGTGAATGCATCATGTACTAGTTACTTGTGTGTCATTAGAGATTTGCAAATGCAAAGGACTGCAATATTAGCAGATTTAACCTAAAGTTACACATTTTAATGCAATCACCAGAGTAATCGAAAAATGAGCAATGTCCCCACCCAAGAGAGAATCCTGTCCACTAGGCTCTCAGACCATATCATCCTGGACACTTTCCATGATGAATACTGAAATGCTGTATCTGAGTGGTTCAAGAAGTGGAACTTCCTTTTCAGTAGACCAGTCACCTGCTCTGTGGCTGCCCTTGTTGAGACAAAGATGTCATTCTTACAGTCATTGATAGTATCTTGCGGATTTCTAACTAGTGACATTAACCAGTCTTCCACAGTTATTCCCTGTGTTGAAAACTTCATTATTTTACTTTTATTACTTTTGGTTTGGAGCTGTGAAAAGGTGACCTTTGAGTTGAGAACACCAACTTGTTAAAAGGAATACAAACTGATATTTGTTTGAGACCAGCCTCGAGGACATTTATTCTTGGCAAATGTTTGGATTTAACTGGGGCCTCACAGAGTTCGGTGGCAACAGGTGAGAAACCAGTGTTTGGTTTTGAACTGTGTCTAAGTCTGAAGGATTGTGGCTACCGAAGCTACAGGAAGGAGACTGGTCTGCATTGACTGGTGTCTTCAGAAACCAAGCAAGGTACAAACCCATGTTGTTTGATATTACAGATCATGGAAACAGCTTAAGTAAACTGGCCCTTCAGTCCAACTTGTCCATGCCGACCAGATATCCTAACCTAATCTACTCTCAGCCATTTGGACCATATCCCCTTCCTATTCATATACCCATCTAGATGTCCTTTAAATGCTGTCATTGTACCAGCCTTCACCACTTACTCTGGCAGCTCATTCCATACACGCACCACCCTCTGTGTGAAAAAGTTAGCTGCAGCATTTAGGCCAGCGTGCATCATTCCACTGATTTCTGGTTTGGAAGCTTTTGTACTTCTGGACCCTCTTTCACCATGGCTTTGCTGATCCATGCTGGACCTCCCTGCATTGGTTTGTCCTCTTTTTGGACTGTAGCCATTCCCATCATCACCCCTACAACTGGGGATCTATGTAAAACCCTAACTTTTGTATTTTGCCCTTTGGTATTCCTTAGCTCTATTTATACGGCTACCACACCATCAGAGGTAGTATCCTTTCTTATTCTTGTATTCATTTCTTCTTTAGACAACAATGCAACTCCACCACTTTTCCTTATTGTCTGTCCTTCTTAAATACTGAATATCCCTGGATGTTAAATTCACATCCCGGTCACCCTGCAGCTATGTCTTCGTAATCCTGACTATATCATTTCTGTTTTCATCTATTTGCGCAATTAACTCATTCTAACTCATTCACTTTATTGTGCATTGTCTGTCTATTAAAGCAGAAACCATTCCTATTATTTTTCACTGTGCCCCAGTTTGATGCTGGCCCTTGATGTCTCTGCCTATCACTTTTCTTATTCCCCTTTCTATCTTTTGATTTTGTTCTTGATTCCCTTTCTTCTGACTCCATAAATAGATTCTCATTCCCCTGTCATTTTAGTTTAAAGCTTCTCCAATCACTCTTACAAATCTCCCTAGTTCATCAGTCCTGGTCCTGCTCAAGTGTAACTCATCTAGTTTGTACTGGTTGCACCTCCCTCATAACCAGTCCCAGAAATCTGAAACTCCTCCCATGTAGCATCTCTTCAGTCACAATCATTTGATATATCTTGCTATTTCTACTCTGATTGTAATCTTGAGATCACTACCTTTTGCGGTCATACTTACTTCTTGACTCCATGTGCTCTGCTTTTAGGACCTCATCACCCTTCTTGTCAATGTCATTTGATTCAATATGTGCCACACACTGGCTATTTACCCAATCCTCCAGAATGTCCTATAGCCATTGTGAAACATCCTTGACCCTAACACCATGGAGGAAATAAACCATACTGGAATCTCATTTGTGGCAACAAAAATGTCTATTTTCCATATAACTGAATCTCCTATAACTTATTACATTACCTCACTTTTTAACTTCCACTTTGCAGCCGAGACAATTGTGATGCAATTGATTTGGTACTTTCTGCTTTCTCCATGAAGCCATTCCTTTCAACAATATCTCAGGGGAATAGCCACAGGAAACTCTTGCACTGCAGTGCCTGGCTAGTCCTCTTGCTTTGCCTGGTAGTCAGTCATTCCTTTCCTGCCTATGGAGTCCAAGCCTGCAATGTGACCAACCCCTTTATATGTGCTATTCACAATACTATCCGCGTTGTAGATACTCCACAGTGACTCCAGTCATCGTTCCAACTCCAAAATCAATGCTTCCAGGAGTCGCACCTGAAGTTTCTCTACTTCCTACGCACCCGTTTGTCCCAATCTCTAGAAAGCTTACTGGCTTCACTAATAAAGCAGGAGGAGTACACCCTGGTTTTCAGCTGTCCTGTGATGACTTGCTTGTTTAAATTAAGCATCTTTTGGAAGATGCTTAATATTAAATAATCTCAATTATGCTAGGGCATTTCTTTTCTTGTCTTTGTAACTGTAGAATATTGTCCCTTTTGAATTGATTCATGGGATGAAGTTTTTTTTAGATTAGATTAGATTACTTACAGTGTGGAAACAGGCCCTTCGGCCCAACAAGTCCACACCGACCCGCCGAAGCGCAACTCACCCATACCCCTACATTTATCCCTTACCTAACACTACTGGCAATTTAGCATGGCCAATTCACCTAACCCGCACATCTTTGGACTGTGGGAGGAAACCGGAGCACCCGGAGGAAACCCACGCAGACACGGGGAGAACGTGCAAACTCCACACAGTCAGTCGCCTGAGTCGGGAATTGAACCCGGGTCTCAGGTGCTGTGAGGCAGCAGTGCTAACCACTGTGTCACCGTGCCGCCCACATGGTGTCAGTGATTAGGCCAGCATTTATTGCCCATCCTAATTGCCAATTCCTAAAGTTATGTGTCAGCTTGATCTTTTATGGCCAAACAGAACGTGCTGTTATTAAGCCTATTATTGAATAAAATTTTATTCAATGCTCTGCTGATCTGGATTTTACTGACAGTGACAGAGGGTACCAAGCGAGGAGCTCAAGCAGTTGACTGGATACTGGAGAAAAAAAAAGTGTCTTTGTAAGAAAAATTTCCACAACGAGATATGAACTAAAGGCTTTATTTCATGTGAATATCTAGTTTAACTTTAATTTTCCTTCATGTTTGTAAAACCTGATGCCAGTGGAATAAAGAATCCTGCTTCATCATCTTGGGTCATCTGTGCATTTAAATTTCACCATTAATGAGTGTTAGATGAATTTTGAAGTTACATATGGTAAAATACGGAGAAAGTGAGGACTGCAGGTGCTAGAGACCAGAGCTGAAGAATGTGGCATTGGAAAAGCACAACTGGTCAGGCAGCATCTGAGGAGCAGGAGAGTCGACATTTCAAGCATAAGCTCTTCCTCAGGAATGTGGGGGTAAATTATGTTGAAATATGTTGGGGCAAAAATGATGTCATGTAAAAGCAGTAAAGGTTTGGATGCAAAAGTTTCTCGTTTACACAAAATTGTGATCAACAAAGCTAATCTGATACTGAAACAGATGTCAACTGCATTGAAGTCTAAGTTTAGAAACACATGATTCCAGTTTTAGGTATTTCAAAATTATTCATTTTTATCCTTGGCAAGTCCAATGCTGCTAATGAAAACTGAATTGCTGCATTTGACCTGTGAAATTCTTTGTTTAGGAAGATCGAACCTCATTTTAGAACAGCCACAAAGTTATAGCACTTTATTTTGGCTGCTTAACCTTGTCATGCACCACTGGGCTTGTCGATCAGTACCGTCTTCTTCTTCTGTATAATTTATAAAATGGTGTTTTCTTTCTCCTGTCTGTTTCTTGCAAACTAGTTTCAATGAGTGCAAGATAAAAAGCTTCACTTTCTAGCCCCTTTTTAGCAATGTTTAAGTGTGGAGTATATTGACACACAACCTGGCTGCAGTTTATCATTTCCCAAAATGGTTGATGCCATCATCAGGTAATGAATAAATATCCATATAACATTACTGAGGCAAAATTTAGTTGTACTGTTAACAGTGCTTGGTTAAAATTAAAAAATACAGTTGTTTCTACATATCTAATATAAATTTATTATTTACAGAGTACCAACTCAGAGAGAACGATTAGCAGAAGCAAAGCGCTTAGAAGCATGGAGTAAAAATTTGAAACTCTCCAAACAGGATATTAATCTGTAAGTCTACATATTTTAATTATTGGAGTGGAACTACTACGATATCTCAATTTTTTTTAAATGACGGCAGTAAAGATGTGAGTAGAATAGCTTTCAACAGCAATCAACCTTAACTGCAACAGGGCTGAACTCTTGCTGTTTCAACATATTTTCAGTATTTAAGTGTATGGATTTGCAGCATAAAATTGTGCCTTCCTAGTTCTCTTGTAGTTACCTTCCTGCAGTATTATCATAGAGTTCTGAGTAGAGTCATTTACACATCAATATAGGTGACAGTAATGCTGTCACTCAATTTACTGCTTTTTCAACTTGCAATACACTTGCAAATTAGACTGAAAATTGTAAGATGCATCTTTTGATGAACAATAGAGTCATAGAGATGTACACAAACAGACACTTAAGTCCTAAATTAATCGAGTTCCATTTGCCAGCACTTGGGTAATATCTCTCTGAATCCTTCCTTCCTATTAGTGTACCCATCCAGTTGTTTTTTAAATGTTGTGATTGTACCAGCCTCCACCACTTCCTATGACAGCTCATTCCGCACACACACCACCCTCTGCATGAAAAGGTTGCCCCTTAGGTCCTTTTTATTTAAGTTTTTCTCTTCTCACTCTAAACCTGTGTCCTCCAGTTCTGGTCTCCCCATCCCAGGGAAAAGATCTTGTGTATTTACTCTCATCCATACCCCTCATAATTTTGTAAACCTCTATAAGGTCACCCCTCAGCCTCTGATGCTCCAGGAAAAACAGCCGCAGCCTATTCAGCTTCTCCCTACAGTTCAAACCCTCCAACCCTGGCAACATCCTTGTAAATCTTTTCTGAACCATTTCAAGTTTCACAACATCTTTCAAAAGAGTGGAGAGTCCAGAGATAGTCACCAGAACCTAAACAGCAGGACAAGACTGTCATCAGCATACACATTAATGGAAGAGAGGAAGACCCAGAATCTGCCACTAGCACCTAAAAGAGTGAGAAATGAGCACCCTTCTGAAATTGTGCAAGAGGGAGTGGGTTAGCAGTTCATAGACAGTATGAAAGAGCAGGAACAATGCTTTCACAAAGAGCAGGAGAAAAATTGGGGTTAGACTTTCTGAAGCAGCATGAGAGACCATGTGAGGACAGCAGCGTCATAAAGAGTACAATAGACTTGCGTGAGAATGGCAACAGTGATGGGACGGTAAAACCAGCAGTAGAAACCTGTCTGTTTCTACGTCTTTGAGGTAAAGTGTGGTATCACAGGAAACTGGGTAGATGATTGGTAAGTATTTCTTCTATGTCTGTTTTGATTGGACAAAGTCAGAAGTCACATGACGTCATGTTATAATCCAGTAGGTTTATTTGAAATGACTAATTTCCTTCAGGTGCTCCACTTTCCTCCCATAGTCCAAAGATGTGCAGGTTAGATAGACTGGCCGTGCTAATTAGCCCATAGTGTCTATGGTTGTGCATTTAGGTGGATTAGACATGGGAAATGCAGAGTTAAGATAGCAGGGTGGGTCCAGATGGGATGGTCTTTGGAAGGTTGGTGTGACCCAATTGGCCGATGGCCTGCTTCCACACTGTAAGGATTCTGTGATTCTACAATGAAAAACTTCAACTGTCACCATTTTGAATTGTTTAAGAATAAAAAGATATAACTGAAAAAGAGTCTTATCTTTGTTCCACTGGATCTGCCATGAGTCTTGAGCCCTGAGCAGCTCGCCAACAACACCTGCATTTTCCACCAAATGCGCCAGACCTACCAATGTGGGAGTCACCGCCTTTCAAGCGCCATCTCTTTGTCGCAGGGCCCACCTTGCTGATGCCACCGATGCTAGGTCCTGTGCTGAACCCAGGCTTACCCTGCAACCAGACGTCACTGGTTCTTACTACCACCATCATTTCACCGATAACTAGGAGACCTTGGCTTATCACAATCAGGAGCTTGTAGGTGCTGCCTCGTCGATAACCAGGATTCCCTGCTCCGGACCTGCCTTGATCACAATCAGAAGTCCCTGGCTCCTCTGCCAATCAATAATGCCAGGATTCCCCACTCTGGGCATATCACGCTGCTGCTGCTAAAGCTGACTTTTTGGTCATGCCAAAGACCCCACTATGGGCCTACTACATCGAGGCGTCTCTGGCTCTACTGCAGGCTAGGCTGCCACTGCCTCACCAAGAATCCTGTTGCGTTTTCCTACTCCAAGATGCCGGCTTCTCGGACACAAAGAAGATGAAAGAAAAAAGAAAAAGAGAGAAGATGAGAAAGACAAGGGAGAAGGAAGGAAGTGGCTGGTCTACAATCGATGCGTTCAGGACCTTGAATGTTGCCTATCTTGCTGGCGCCGCCATCTTGAAAATGTAATTCCAGACAGGATTTGAGGGAATTTTTGTACACCCAAAGCGTGGTGGGAATCAAAACATTTAAGAAGTATTTAAATGTGTACCTGCAATGCCAAGGCTATGGTCAAGCACTGGAAAATGGGATTAGAATAGTTGTGTTTATTTCTGACCTGACCAATTGGAAAACTACTAATCTGACATGCCTGTACAAGAAGGGAGGAAGCCAGAAAGCAGGAAACTAGGTCAATTCACTTCACAAATGTTGGGGAAAATGCTAGAGTCCATTATTAAGGAGGAATATTTAGAACTACTGAATGCAATCAATCAGAGCCAGCATTAGTTTAGTGGAACAAAAATCACATTTGTCAAATTTGAAGATATAACAAGCAGTGTTGAAAGGGGAACAAATGGATATATTGTATTTGGATTTCCATAAAGCATTTGAGAAGGTGCCACATTAAGGTTTACTGAATAAGATAGAAACTTACAGTATTGCAGATAATGTTTTGGCATGAATTGATATTTGGTTAACACATAGAAGACTGAGTCAGGGTGAATTGATCTTTTTCAGGTTGAAAATCTGTAACTACTAGAGTGCCACAAGAATCAGATCTAAGTCTTCAATTACTTGCTACCCATATTAATGACTTGGAAAGGGGGCAGAGTATAATGTTAATGAATTTGCAGGCAATACAAAAAATAGGTAGGAAGGCATTTTGTGATGAGGACATGAGGAATCTGCAAGGGAAAATAGATTAGTTGAGTATGTGGGCATATCTTGGCAGATGGTTTTCAGTGGAGCAAAGTGTGAGGTTATGCACTTTGGTAGGAAGAATCAAAAGGAAAACTGTGATTTAAATGGAGAGACATCTAGTGCAAAGAGATTTGTGTCATCTTGTATTTGAAGTACAAGCAATACCAAGAAAATATGTGACCTTGATAAGCAGCGAGTATTAATACATGACAGGAAGGTGGCTGGTGTGCGCAAACAAGAAATCCTTTTTTTTCCTTCAGCCCTTCATGACTTCATCAAATATCTAAGTGTGTTAGTTTGGATCTACACTTGGGAGTTATCTCCACTGACTTCAGCACACAGTACACACAATATCCTTAATTTTTTACCCTTTTTCAGATAGAACTGGTTGGATTATTGATAGACCTTCCAGTCCTAAAAAGGAATTCCTTTAATAAAGAATGTCCAAAAATCAGTGAGTTCTTTATCTAAACCTGTCCTGATGTTATCCATCTGCTATTAACTTCTTGAGCCTTCATGGCAGCACGGTAGCTCAGTGGTTACCACTGCTGCCTCAGAGCACCAGGGACCCAGGTTCAATTCCAGCCTCGAGCAACTGTCTGTGTGGAGTTTGGACATTCTCCCAGTATCTGCGTGGGTTTCCTCTGGGTGCTCCAATTTCCTCCCACAGTCCAAAGATGTGCAGACCAGGTAAATTGGCCATGGTAAATTGCCCATAGTGTTAAGTACATTAGTCAGAGGGAAATAGGTCTGGGTGGGTTACTCTTCAGAGGGTCGGTGTGGACTTGTTGGGCTGAATGGCCTGTTTCCACATTGTAGGGAATCTAATCGAAATTACCTGCTACCTGCTCGAGCACCCGAGCTACAAATCTTCTTGCAACAAAAACTCCCAGCTTGGCGAACAGAACCACAACAACGAGCACCCGAGCTACAAATCTTCTCACAAACTTTGAAATTACCTGCTATCCTGATCAGCTATCCTGACCTCTCCACCATTCCTTATTTCACCATGTGCTCTTCGACTCTACTGGTTTTATTACTCCCTTACATCTAGAACTGACTGACAGGGTTACATTGGTTCAAATTGAGCTGGTATGTGCTGTTCTTTGTGGAAGTTCAGTCTAATTCCTTATCAGAAGTTTGAATTCTTGGGTTGTTCACTAGAGTAACTTAAGTTCTGCTTTCACACACTGTCTTGACATCAGCAAGTATCTTAATGAAGTAAGGCTAAATGAAATGCCCAAAAATAGTTTGGTAGTATCTTTATTTGTTTTGAATGCCTATTCAATTATTGCCTCATTATTGCAGAGGCTTCATGTGACCATGGTTCCTTATTGATTGAACTTATAACTCCTGGAATCTAAGAATAGCCATCATATGAATTCATTACATGAGAAAAAAAAGTATTCTCCAATCAAATAAGACTAACTTGTCCCTTTGCCAATTTTAATTTTTGTATATTATATATATCATGTTATTAATTTTAGCAGACCTGTCACATTAGGAGGGAGAAACTTTATTCAATCTCTCATTTTTAGTTTTTTATTAATCGTACAGTCAGTCCTTCTATAATATGATGGTTATGTTCTTGTGCAACCCCAAGTTATAGAAAAGTCGCTGTTTAGAAATAGCACTTAAAGCGTTGGCAATGTAATCGCATTATAGCCAACACAAGTTTTAAAAGTTTGCACTTTGGAAACCGTGTTCCCAATTCATCAATCGCATTGTTAATGAAATACCAATTTTAGCAGAATGACCTGTACAAAGATTATTGGTTTGATGGCTCAGTTAACATAAGTTGAGAGTGTGTTGCTGGAAAAGCACAGCAGGCCAGGCAGCATCCAAGGAGCAGGAAAATCGACAGTTTGGGTCGGAGCACTTCTTCAGGAAAGAAGAAGGGTTCCAACCTGAAACGTCGATTTTCCTGCTCCTCGGATGCTGCCTGACCTGCTGTGCTTTTCCAGCAACACACTCTCAACTCTGATCTCCAGCATCTGCAGACCTCACTGGCTCAGTTAGCATGTCTGGCATCTCTACTTTATATTTGAAAAGTGTGGTGCTGGAAAAACACAGCAGGCCAAGCAGCATCCAAGGAGCAGGAGAATCGACATTTCGGGCATGAGCCCTTCTTATGCTCTTCGGATGCTGTCTGGCCTGCTGTGTTTTTCCAGCACCACACTTTTCAACTCTGGTCTCTAGCATCTGCAGTCCTCACTTTCTCCTAATTGATCTCTACTTATATGTCATTCCATTCAGAACTATTAGGATCAGGCACTGAGTAATTACCTACACCTCTGAGGATATTCCTCCCTGGTTTTGTAAGCTGTTTAATTTCATTGGTAGTCTCCTAATTTTTTTTCCCAATTTAAGTGCTGTCATTTGTATTTTAGCTGGTTGTTCCTGGAAAGTAATATTACTTTTAATTGAGGTACAATGGAGTTAATGTCTAAATTTCACTCAGTTTCATGGACAGGATTGGGAGAGAACTGAAACTCTGTACTCTTTTGTTTTGCTGTCCATAATTAATGTTTTTTTCACTGGGAGGATAGTTAGATCAGATGGCTGCATGCTGGTTTGCAATGCAATGTATTTCTAACAGCAGAGGTTCAATTCCTGTACCAGTGAAGATACCACCACTGTCCTTCTCAGCCTGAGGTGTGGTGGCTCTCTGGTTAAACCACTGCCAATCCTCTCTCACCTTTTTTTTTCTAGTTCTCTCTCATCCTTGCTCTTTCCCTCCTCCCGCGCCATGATCTGTTATGACAATATTTTTAGAAGAAATACTGTTTATGAGCCCTTTGCAGTCAAGTTAGTAAGAACAGCAACCTTAATTAATTAAAGATGATAATTACGTTGATACATTTACTCCAAAAGTCAAATCACCAATACACACGCCCAAATGCTCTCTCGCGCTCACTCCCATGCTCACTCTTGCACTCACTTTCGCGTTCACTTTCTCACTCCCAAACAGTCCAGTTCAAGCAGTGGTGCACTTTTTAACAATTGCAAGCAAAATAATAATTCATAAGAAGCTGTCATTGCCATCCCATTAAAAACAGTGATTCACTCTGTAGGGCTAATCTAGATATATTCACTAGCTGGGACTATATGCCAAAGTTGCTGTGAGATTCACTCGCAGAGATCAGTGTTCAGCAGGTGAAGTTGGCACTTCTAATTTGACTATAATGTGTATACATTATTGAGGATAGAAGTGAGTTGAACTGCTTTTACATCACTAGAAATTGATTTGTTCACATCAATGATCTAAAGAGGTGTTTATACCAAAGAAAGTCTCCTAAGTGAACTGATTTATGTTCTGGCACATCCAATCATGAACAGTCGTGAGCAATTAACTAATTAGAGTCATAGAGATGTACAGCATGGAAACAGACCCTTTGGTCTAACCTGTCCATACCAACCAGATATCCCAACCCAATCTAGTCCCGCTTGCCAGCAGCCGGCCCATATCGCTCCAAACCCTTTCTATTCACATACCCATCCAAATGCTTCACAAATGTTGCAATTGTACCAGCTTCCACCACTTCCCCTGGCAGCTCACCCTCTGTGTGAAAAAGTTTCCCCCTAGGTCTCTTTTATATCTTTCCCCTCTCATCCCAAACCTATGCCCTCTAGTTCTGGACTCCCCAACCCCAGGGAAAAGACTTTGTATATTTACCCTATCCATGCCCCTCATAATTTTGTAAACCTCTATAAGGTCACCCATCAGCCTCCGCGCTCCAGGGAAAACAGCCCTCCAACCCTGGCAACAGCTTTGTAAATCTATTCTGAACACTTCGAAGTTTCACAAAATCCTTACAATAGCAGAGACCGAAACTGAATGCAGTACTCCAAAGTGGCCTAAGCAATATCCTGTACAGCTGCAACATGATTTACCAACTCCCATATTCAATACCAATGCACTGACCAATAAACACAAGCATACCAATTACTGTAATCATTATTCTATCGACCTGCAATTCCACTTTCGAAGAACTATGAACCTGCACTCCAAGGCTTTTTTTGTTCAGGAACTTACCATTAAGTGTTCAAGTCCGGACTTTATATGCCTTTCCACGATGCAGCACCTCACATTTATCTAAATTAAACTCCACCTGCCCATTTCTTCATATTCTGTGAAATAAATTAATTATCTGAAGACTGGCAGTGCCCTCCATTTGGTCCTTCAAGCTGAAGGTAACTACAAAGTATTTTCGCTTTGTCTGTTACGTTTGTGTTTGGCTGTACTATTATTGAGACTGAGTTATTTATGAAGCCTCCCTTTCACACTAGTATTTACTGTGGAAAAGGATATGGAAGATGTAGACTGTAGCGAAATAGATGCTGACACCTTGCAAAATGTCCATATTACAGAGGAAGAAGTGCTGGATGTATTGAAACACATAAAGGTGGATAAATCCCCAGGACCTGATCGGGTGTACCCGAGAACTCTGTGGGAAGCCAGCGGAGTGATTGCTGAGCCTTTTGCTGAGATATTTGTATCATCGTTAGTCACAGGTGAGGTGCCGGAAGACTGGAGGTTGGCAAAGATGATGCCACTGTTTAAGAAGGGTGGTAAGGACAAGCCAGGGACCTATAGACCAGTGAGCCTGACCTCGGTGGTGGGCAAGTTGTTGGAGGGAATCCTGAGGGACAGGATGTGCATGTATTTGGAAAGGCAAGGACTGATTCGGGATAGTCAACATGGCTTTGTGCATGGGAAATCATGTCTCACAGCTTGATTGAGTTTTTAGATGAAGTAACAAAGAGCAGTAGATGTGATCTGTATGGACTTCAGTAAGGCGTTTGACAAGGTTCCCCATGGGAGACAGATTAGCAAGGTGAGATCTCATGGGATACAGGGACAACTAATCATTGGATACAGAACTGGTTCAAAGGTAGAAGACAGAGGGTGGTGGTGTGGGGTTGTTTTTCAGACTGGAGGCCTGTGACTAGTGGAGTGCCACCAGGATCGGTGCTGGGTCCTCTACTTTTTGTCATTTACATAAATGATTTGGATGAGAGGTATAGTTAATATGTTTGCAGATGACACCAAAATTGGAGGTGTAGTGTACAGCGAAGCAAGTTATCTTAGATTACAACAGGATCTGGACCGATAGGCCAATGGGCTGAGAAGTGGCAGATGGCGTTTAATTCAGATAAATGCGAGGTGCTGCATTTTGGGAAAGCAAATCTTAGCAGGACTTATACACTTAATGGTAAGGTCCTAGGGAGTGTTGCTGAACAAAGAGACCTTGGAGTGCAGGTTCATAGCTCCTTGAAAGTGGAGACTCAGGTAGATAGGATAGTGAAGAAGGTGTTTGGTATGCTTTCCTTTATTGGTGAGAGTATCGAGTACAGGAGTTGGGAGGTCATGTTGTGGCCGTACAGGTCATTGATTAGGACACTGTTGAAATATTGCATGCAATTCTGGTCTCTTTCCTATCAGAAAGATGTTGTGAAACTTGAAAGGGTTCAGAAATGATTTACAAGGATGTTGCCAGGGTTGGAGGATCTGAGATACAAGGAGATGCTATACAGGCTGGGGCTGTTTTCCCTGGAGCGTCAGAGGCTGAGGGGTGACCTTATAGAGGTTTACAAAATTATGAGGTACATGGATAGGATAAATAGACAAAGTCTTTTGCCTGGGGTTGGGGAGTCAAGAATTAGAGGGCATAGGTTTAGAGTGAGAGGGGAAAGATACAAAAGAGACCCAAGAGGCAACTTTTTCACACAGAGGGTGGTACGTGTATGGAATGAGCTGCCAGAGGAAATGGTGGAGGCTGGTACAATTGCAACATTTAAGAGGCATTTGGATGGGTAAATGAGTAGGAAGGGTTTGGAGGGATATGGGTCGGGTGCTGGCAGGTGGGACTAGATTGGCTTGGAATATCTGGTCGGCTTGGATGGGTTGGACTGAAGGATCTGTTTCCATGCTGTACATCTCTATGGTTAGGTTAGGTCACCTGATCAGGTGTATCTGTGGGAAGCTAGAGAAGTGATTGCTGGACCTCCTGCTGAGATATTTGTATCATCGATAGTCACAGATGAGGTCCCAGAAGATTGGAGGTTGGCTAACATGGTGCCACTATTTAAGAAGGGTGGTAAGGACAAGCCAGGGAGCTATAGAGCTGCAGTGGGTAGAGCCTGACGTTGGTGGTGGGCAAATTGTTGGAGAGAATCCTGAAGAACAGGATGCACATGTATTTGGAAAGGCAAGGGCTGATTAGGGATAGTCAACATGGCTTTGTGCATGGGAAATCATGTCTCACAAAATTGATTGAGATTTTTGAAGAAGTAACAAAGAACATTGATGAGGACAGAGCGGTAGATGTGATCTATATGGACTTCAGTAAGGCGTTTGACAAGGTTCCCCATGGGAGACTGATTATTCCGTGAGATCTAACCTTGCTACAGGGAGAACTAGCCATTTGGATGCAGAACTGGCTCAAAGGTAGAAGACAGAGAGTGGTGGTGGAGGGTTGTTTTTCAGACTTGGAGGCCTGTGACCACAAGGATCGGTGCTGGGTCCTCTACCTTTTGTCATTCACAAAAATGATTTGGATGCGAGCATAAGAGGTACAGTTAGTAAGTTTGCAGATGACACCAAAATTGGAGGTGTAGTGGACAGCAATGAGGGTTACCTCAGATTACAAGAGGATCTTGACCAGATGGGCCAATGGGCTGAGAAGTGGCAGATGGAGTTTAATTCAGATAAATGCAAGGTGCTTCATTTTGGGAAAGCAAATCTTACTAGGACTTATGCACTTAATGGTAAGGTCCTAGGGAGCGTTGCTGAACAAGGAGACCTTGGAGTGCAGGTTCATAGCTCCTTAAAAGTGGAGTTGCAGGTAGATAGGATAATGAAGAAGGCATTTGGTATGCTTTATTTTCTTGGTCACCGTATTAAGTACAGGAGTTGGGAGATCATGTTTCAGCTGTACAGGACATTGGTTAGGTCACTGTTGGAATATTGTGTGCAATTCTGGTCTCCTTCCTATCGGCAAGATGTTGTGAAACGTGAAATCAGAAAAGATTTACAAGGATGTTGCCAGGGTTGGAGGTTTTGAGCTATAGGGAGAGGTTGAACAGGTTGTGGCTATTTTCCGCTGGAGCATTGGAGGCTGACGGATGACCTTGTAGAGGATTATAAAATCATGAGGGGCATGAATAGGTAAATAGGCAGTCTTTTCCTCGGGTGTGGCACTCCTAAACTAGAGGGCATAGGATTGGGGTGAGAGGGAAAAGTTTTAAATGGGACCTAAGGGGCAACTTTTTCATGCAGTGGGTAGCGTCTGTATGGAATGAGCTGTTTGAGGAAGTGATGGAGACTGGTACAATTGCAATATTTAAAAGGCATCTGGATGGGTATATGAATAGGAAGGGTTTAGAGGGATATGCGTCAAATGCTGGCAAATGAGACTAGATTTATTTAGGACATCTGATTAGCATGGAGGTTTGGACCAAAGGGTCTGTTTTCATGCTGAACATCTTTGACTTTGTCTCTAAATGGATGAAGGCAGTGAATACAGAAAAGGCTGATAATCACTCCTTACCAATCCAACTGACTTGAATGGACAGCCCTGACTGGTGACTAACCAGAACTGCGGTGTAAGATTGATATAACATTCTGTGAATAGTGCCATGTCCATCCCTTGACTGATTGATTGCTGCTGACAACCATGATAAGTTACCTGGCTTTGTGGCTGTGGTAAACAACAAGGCAAAACAGCAAGTACAACGGCAAGTACAGTGCACCTTTAAGCTCTGGTTGAGGGGGAAAAGCATAAAAGAAAAGGCAAGGCAAGATACAATGAGTATCCAAGTAGGCGTGATGTGAGTGAGTGTCAAGACAGCAAGCGAGGACTCCCGAGAATCCATGAAATGTGGTCCTTGTCTCTGCGTATGAAGTGTTCCGGCAGAAATGATAGAACTGCATTGTTAGGAGGTCAGAGATATGCTGTGAGGATATGGTGAGGTTGGTATGTATCTGATGCTAACCTCTGTGGATGGAGCAGAGGTACAGACAGTCACTCACTGTGGACCATGCTCTGAAATAATGGTGACTGATATCCAACTTGAAAGCCCTAAATGAAGTGGTGAATGGAAGTCACCAGATACACTGAGACTTTCATGTTGGGAATTGTCATACAGTTTCAGTCTAGCAGGTGGGAAGATGGAAAACTGCTCATTAATGAGGCAAGATTAAGTACTCATGACATACAAAAGATTGTAAATTGATTCCAATTAGGCCTTTATCCACTCATGATTAAACTTCTCATCTTCAAAATCATTGTTGGAGAATTGGACAATTTCTCTTCACGTCGTAAATCTCATTTATGCCAAACTCATTCCATTTTCCCAAATGAGTCTCTAATACTAATGTCATTGAGGGGCTGGGAAAGTTCTACCCATTGATCTATATCTTACATTTCTTTGGCTAAATCTGAATCACGGTAGGTTCATTGGAAGGTTCTCTTGCTGTATCTTACCAAACTCGCCTCATTAATTACCTATGGTATCCCCACGGCATTGCTGACATCTGACTTTGCTACCTCAAACACATGCTGTTCCCAGACAACTTGGTTGCTCAGTCGATCTCCCAAAATTCATATCCCTTGTACCTGTGATATTTTAAAAGCTCACTGCATACCTGAACAAGCACTGTCAGCACTGAGCTGCCCTGCATGGTTGGTGACATTTGCTCTTCAGACAAGGAAATCAGTGCCCCACTTTGAAGTCAGGGATCTGAAGGTGGGGACTTGTGGGAGTTCTTTCTCCCCCATGACCAGTAGTAGAAACCATGATACTAGACCGTACAGCCTGGTCTGAGGTTTCCACACAGTTTAAAGTAGTTTTAGTTGCCTTGAAGATTGCACAGCACTATAGGAAGAAAGTCACTGGTCTTCCTTCACGCCACCAATGTACAATACACTATCCTCTGACACCTTGCACTCGCTCTATCTCTGCTACTGTACCCACCTTCCACCAAGATTCATGTTTTACAATTCTCTCCATTGTCTGCAACGTCTTTCCCAAACAATCTCACCCACCTCAATGCTTGATCCCACTAACCCTGTATGCCCTCTGCATTGCCTACTCACTCACTTGGGACACCTTCCCAGCTGCGCCAAGAGCAAAAGCTGAGTCATCCACTTTCAACCCCTATAAAATCTGCTTGACTCATTCTATGAGGAAAACAGTCATTGGTGCAGGAATAGGGCATTCACTCCCTCACATCTGTTCCACCATTCACTGAGATCGCAACTCTCTGTGGACTAACTCCATATGCTTGCCTGGGGCCCAAAGCTCTTAATACCTTTGCTCGACAAAAATGGATCTATCTCAGATTTTAAGCTGATCCTGCATCCACTGCTAGTTGTGGAAGGAAATTGCAAACATCTTCCTCCCTTTGTGTATAGAAGTGCTTCTCCTGGTAGTCCAAAGTAGGGCATAAAAGAGTCGGGGGTACTAGTGATGTACTGCCTGCCATTTGACTCCTCACCCTTAATGAGGAGAGGATCCTGACACCAACTGCTCTGAGCTGTGGATGGATTAGTATCAGAAGCCACCCTTGACTTACTTTGCTGGGACCCCCTGAGCAAAAGCTAGCTCTCTTGGCTTGACTAAGTCCTGATGAAACCTATGACAAGTCTCTTGGCTTTGTGTCTGCTTAACCCATGCCCTCCACCTCTTCCAAGACTTCCATTTCCCCAGCTCCCAACGCCTCATCATCACCATAGATATCCAATCCCTCTACACCTCCATTTGCCATGACCAGGGCCTCCCAGCCCTCTGTTTCTTCCTCTCCTGACGTCTCCAACAGTACCCTTACACTGACACACTCATTTGTTTGGCTGAACTGGTCCTCACCCTTAACAATTTCTCCTTCAAATCCTCCCACTTCCTCCAGACTAAAGGGCTAGCCAAAGCACCTGTATGGGCTCCAGCTATGCCTGTCTCTTCGTCGGCCACGTAGAACAGTTCCATCTTCCGTAGTTACACCGGCACCACTCCCCACCTCTTCCTCCGCTACATTGATGACTGCATCAGCGCCACCTCGTGCTCCCGCGAGGAGGTTGAGCAGTTCATCAACTTCTTCAACACATTCCACCCCGACCTTAAGTTCACCTAGACCATCTCTGACACCTCCCTCCCCAACCTGGACCTCTGCATCTCCATCAATGACATTTTTTACAAACCCACTGATTCCCATAGCTACCTGGATTACACTTCTTCCCACCCTACCTCATGCAAGAGTTCTATCCCGTATTCCCAATTCCTCCACCCCTGCCATATCTGCTCCCAGGAGCACCAGTTCCACCACAGAACACACCAGATGACCTCCTTCTTTAAAGACCGCAGTTTCCCTTCCCACGTGGTTGATGATGACCTCCAATGCATCTCATCCATGTCCCACCCCTCCGCCCTCAAACCCCACCCCGCCAACCGTAACAACGTCAGAACCCCCCCAGGTCCTCACCTTCTGTCCTACCAACCTTCGCATTAATCATATCATCCGCCGACATTTCCGTCACCTCAAAATGGACCTCACCACCAGGGATATATTTCCCTCCCCACCCCTTTCCACTTTCCCCCACCTTAACCCAGTTCCAACCTTCCAGCTCAGCACCATCCTCATGACCTGTCCTACCTGCCAATGTTCCTTCCCACTTATCCACTCCACCCTTCTCTCTGACCTATCATCTTCATCCCCACCCCCATCCACCTATTGTACTCTTTGCTACCTTTTCCCTACCCTCACCCCCCTCCCATTTATCTTTCCACCCTGGAACCTCTCTGCCTTCAGTCCCGATGAAGGGCTTTTGCTGGAAATGTCGATTTTCCAGCTCCTCAGATGCTGGCTGACCTGCTGTGCTTTTCCAGCATCACTCTAATCTTGGACTCTGATCTCCAGTATCTGTAGTCCTCCTCTTTGCCTAACAGTAATATGAGTCTGGTACCTCTTGCTGAGGACCAAAATGCAAAAAGACAAGGCATGGGTACTCAGCTTTGAAAGCAACTGAGTTTGGAGATGCACCCTGGTCCAGTCCATGTGTGTCCCTGAATGCACAATGTCCTTGTAATATTACAATGATTGTTGCTGTGGAGCATTGAATTGCAGAAGCTTCCTTTAAGTGGTTCAAAGATGTGCACTGAAGATTGGTTGTAGCTGACACATGGCAGATGCAAATGTCCATGGACAGAGTACATGTGGCCAGTGCCCTTGGAATGTGACCTGAGGTGTTGGTGCAAGGTTTCCAATATGGAGGCCATTCAGAGTAAAGTGGTAAATTGAAATCACGAAATTGCTCACTCTGATTTCGTTGTCAGGTTTTCCTGAGATCAAGCTTGTTTGGCAAGGGATTGAATATTAATGAAGTGTGTGGGTCTGTTAGCAAGACACATAACAACAATCACTATAAATTGGCAATACATGCCTGCCAATCGTGCAAGAATTGTGCAACATCATTTATGAGAAGCGTAAAAGCTGGCATGAGTTGCTCGAGATGTGCGTTGCTGTAATTGTTACCTGATTCTGCCATATATCTTGCTGCAGCCCATATCCCACAACCCATAATAAGATTCTTCCCATATTAACTGTTGTAAGGTAAGGGCGGAATATAATAACTATTGTGATGTGAGGAACTGCAGTGATTGTACATAATTTAATCAGATTACATGAACAGGAATTACATAAATGAGCAGGAAAAGAGGTGAAATTAGTTTTTGGTGATAATGGAAAACTGTTGTGGTTCTGTTCACCGAGCTAGAAGTTTTTGCTGCAAACGTTTCGTTCCCTGGCTAGGGAACATCATCAGTGCTATTGGAGCCTCCTGTGAAGCGCTGCTTTGATGTTTCTTCCGGTATTTATAGTGGTTTGTTCTTGCCACTTCCGGGTGTCAGTTTCAGCTGTAGTAGTTTGTATGTGGGGTCCAGGTCGATGTGTCAGTAGCCAGACTACTGCGACCCTTAGGACTCATAACAGCACACAAGCCAACTTCCACACTCAGACAACAACTCACTAGAACAAAGGACCCAATAGCCAGCACGAGCCAAACTAACGTAGTTTACAAAATACCATGCAAGGACTGCACAAAACACTATATAGGACAAACAGGAAGACAGCTAACAATCCGCATCCATGAACATCAGCTAGCCACAAAACGACACGACCAGCTATCCCTAGTAGCCATACACTCAGACAACCAGGAACATGAATTTGACTGGGAAAACACTACCACCATAGGACAAGCCAGACAGAGAACAGCCAGGGAATTCCTAGAGGCATGGCATTCATCCACAAACTCCATTAACAGACACATCGACCTGGACCCCACATACAAACTACTACAGCTGAAACTGACACCCGGAAGCGGCAAGAACAAACCACTATAAATACCGGAAGAAACATCAAAGCAGCGCTTCACAGGAGGCTCCAATAGCACTGATGATGTTCCCTAGCCAGGGAACGAAACGTTTGCAGCAAAAACTTCCAGCTCGGCGAACAGAACCACAACAACAGACACCCAAGCTACAAATCTTCAACCAGACTATAATGGAAAACTGATGATAGCAAGCAAATTGATAGCCTACTTAATTCCACAACATTTATTCCTTTCCATTAAAAATCATTTAAAGGCAGAAAATGGACTGTCAATTTGTTATTACCAATTTTTTATTGTCCAAGTCCTGTTTCCTGAAAAATGCTCTAGGAAATTTGTACTACTTTATTGGAGATTGTGGATATCAGTTTTATTTCATTGAACAGTATGTAATATTCCAAACAATATACAATGTTTCAATTGAAATAATCATATTTAATATATATAAATGACTGCCATTATTGTATGATGTCAGTTGCAACACAGGAGAAGTAGTGGTGGAGTAGTTTAGTCACTGGACAAGTAACCCAGAGACCCAGGCTAATACTGTGGGGATAATGCATACAAATCCCACTATGGCAGATGAAAGAGTTTGAATTCAGTTAGTAGATCTGTAATTAAAATACATTTGGTTCATTAGGTAAGGTAAATATACCATCATCACGTGGTCTGGCCTACCTGTGTCTCCAGATCCACAGTAACATGGCGACATTAATTGCCCTCTGAAATGGTTTGGCAAGCCTTTCAGTTGCATGTAAATGAAACAAAATCTGATTAAAAATAATGAAATTGGATGGGCCCCCCAGTATTAATCAAAACAACAGAAGCAACAACTGCACACACAACCCTATTGACCCTGCTAAGTCCTCCTTGTTAACATCTGAGGATTGTGCTTGAAATTGAGAGAACAGTCTGTGACAATGTTGCCATTTTAACAAGGTTATTTTGTCCTTGATTTATTTTAGAGAGGTTGTAAAGACAGAAGTGCCGAGGGGTCCAGAAAAAGCTGGCAGGGGAGTGGCCAGCTCTCCCAGTTCAGTTTTTTTTTTCTAGTTTGGTTTAGCTGTAGCAGTCTGAAGATGCTGGAGTCAAGGAAAGATTCCAAGCTCCAACAGGTGATTCCTGACTGACTTTTCTTTCTGGAATCTCTTTGGAAGTTGTTTCCTTCTGCATGTAAGAACCTATGTTTTAATTTACCCTTTTTGTCAAGGGGTGTGTTTATGGAATATTGCTGGATTGGAATAGTTCCTTAGTTAAGTTGCTATATTGGGTTGCTTAAGTTTTCCAACAGCTAAGTTATCCTATTTTCCTTTGTTCATGTTTCAACTACAGTGTTTAAATAAATTCTGTTTTGTTTAAAGCGGAGTGATTTGACCAGCTGCATCACACGTGCAATATCCACTTTACATCTGTCTTTAAAATTAGACAAAGCTAGGTCCAGACTACCACCTTAAAATATTTTGAAGGGTTCTGGCCTGGTCCATAATTTTAAGTCCCAAGACCAGTTAAGCAAGAGTCTTATATACTCATTCACACGTGGTGAAGTCAGCAAGAGTTTGTCAAGGGAAGGTCTTGTCTGATACATTGTTGGAATTCTTTGATGAGATAATGAATAAGTTAGACAAAGGCGAGCTCATGGATGTGATTTATTTGGATCAGCAAAAGGCCTTTGACAAGGTACCACACAGACGGCAACTAAATAAAATAAGAAGCCAGAGTATTAGGGGAGCGTACTGGCATGGAGAAAGGATTGGCTGACTGGCAGAAGGTAAAGAGTAGGATGACGGTGTCTTTTCCAGGGTGGCAACTGGTGCCTTGTGGAGTCCTACAACTGTGCGTATTGGGACTATAACTACTCATGTTAAACATTAGCAATCTGGATGAAGGAATTGAGGAAATTGTTGCTACTTTTGCAGATGACACAAAGATAAGTGAAGGAACAGGTAGTGTTGAGGAGGTGGGATGCTGAAGAAGTACTTAAACAGGCTAGGAGAGTTGCCAAACAAATGTCAGATGGAATATCATAGGAAGGAATGATGTTATACACTTTGGTAGGAAGAATAGACACACAGGCTATTTTCTAAATGTGGAAAGGCTTTAGAAATATGAAGGATAAAGGGAATTAGGAGTTCTAGTTCAGGATTCTCTTAAGGTTAATATGTAAGTTCAGTTAGGAAGGCAAATACAATGTTAGCATTCATTTCGAAAAGGCTAGGTGCTCAGACTGTATAAGACTCTGGCCAGAACTGCATTTGGAAGATTGTGAGCTGTTTTCAACCTGTTACCCCAGAAAGGATGTGCTGGCCTTAGATTAGGTCCAGAGCAGCTTTATAAGAACAATCCTGGGGATGAAAGGCTTGTCGTATGAGGAGTAGTTGAGTACTCTGTGTCTGTACTCGATGGAGTTTAGAAGGATGAGGGACGATTTCATTGAAACTTAAAGAATACTGAGAAGCCTGGATAGAGTGGTCATGGAGAAGATGTTTCCATAAGCAGAAAAGACTAGGAGCTGAGGGCAAATTGTGAGGGTGAAGGGACAACCATTTAAAGGCTGAGATGAGGAAGAATTCCTTCAACTAGAGGGAATAAACCTGTGGAGTTCTCCAGAAGGCTGTGGAGGCCAACTCATTGAGTGTATTTAAGACTGAGAAAGATAGGTTCTTGATTAGTGAGGGGATCAGAGGTCATGGGAAGAAGGGAGAAGAATGGGGTTGAGAAACATTTAAGCTATGGTGGGCCAAATAAATTAACACTTCTCTGTGTCTTATAGTCTCATGGAATCATACCTTACACACAATATCATGCTGTCTTGAATGGCCCTCCCAATCTTGATCGTCACCTTCATCCTGGGAAAATTGCAGTCAATCTCCACTGCTTCTGCATTCAGAACATCTCCATTTGTTAACTTTAGTTGTGATGAATTGATATGGCATATCCTTTCTGGATTTTACTGCAAGGGTCTGCTGGAATGGTCCAGGCATCTAAAACTGTTCTTAAGGAGACCTGGGATCTGTTCCACTATTGCGCTAGTTTACCTATGCTTAACATTTTAAAGCTTAAGGGAAAAATCAGAAACTCTTTTATGACATTGACAATTGGTCTTTTTCATTCTCATCAACCGTTTGCAACTTTCTCACCATTGCCCATCCCACTCTAGGCATGGGAAAATCCCCCACACATTATCTGTTGAGCAGACCAGTGTCATCTAAGTTTGTTAGTACAGCATCAAAATAGCTAGTAGGAATGTTTGACATCATGGGAGACGCAGTTTGGAGATATCAAGTAGAGAAAGAGATCACCCCACATAAGTATCCTTGCCAGGCAGAAGGCTGTCAGAGGCACTGCTGACCCCACTCAAATGGCTTCTGGTTCCTGTATTGCCTTCTGTAGTAGTACTATGGATCTAAATTCTGCATGCATGGTTAAGATGCTGTCTGCAAACACCATCTTTTTGTGACAGGAAAACCAACTTGTTTCTAACATCCCATTCTAACTAAACTGAACTCTGCATTTTTTCTATTGTAAAATCGATACTCTAATTCTCTGCACCATTAACCACCTCTGTCCCATTCTATCTAACAAAGAACATTGAAAATGCATGGCATAGAAGGAGGCCACTTGGTCAATAATGTCAGTGCAGGCTGGAAAAGAGTTACCCAACCTAAAGCCACTTATCAGGTCTTGGTCCATAATCCTGGATGTTACAATAATTAAAGTGCACATCCAAATACTTTTTAAGTACAATCAGGGTTTCTGCCTCTGCCATGTTTTTCAAGTGGAGTTCCAGACTGCTCACCATCCTTGAGATGAAACAGTTCTCCTCAGGGACCCCTTTAATCCTTCTACCAATTATTTTAAATGTATTCTCCCTTGTTATTGACCTCTCTGCTATGTCGAATGCATCCTTCCTATCCAGTGGATCTAGATCCTTCATTATATTCTGTACTTCAACTGACACTCCCATCACGACCCTGTCTTCCTCTGTTCTTCTGCCTTTTTAATCTTCTTCATAGCTAAAATACTCAATCTTGCTAGTATCCTTGTAAATCTGATCTGTACTCCTCTAGTGTAATCATATCTTTCCTGTAATTTAGTGCCCAGAATAGCAAGCGGTTGCTGTAGCTGTTGCCTTACCTATGTTTTATGCAGTCTGAGCATCAAATTACTATTCTTATATTCTATGCCTTGGATAATAAAGGGAACTGTCCCATACGTTTCTTAAACCCATTTTCTGTCTGACTTACCAGCTTCCAGGATCTGCGAACATGCACTCAAGGGGCATATGTACTGACATTCTCAATATGTGATCAACATCTATTGTCTACTCCCTTGCCTTGTTTGTCTTTGACAAATTTGTTACCTCTCACTTCTTCAAATTAAGTTCCTTTTGTTATTTTAACCTACATGACTAACACATTAATTCTTTTTGCAGCCTGCAATCCCCTTCCTATCTGTAGATCACATGGCTAATTTTTGAATCACTGCTTAATAATTGCACCTACTTTAAAGTCTTAGTCATTGTTGTACCATGAAAAGCAACATCTAGTACAGAACATCACTGGAAATAGTATTCACAGAAACACTTATTGACTTTGACTTTGCTTCTTGCCGTTAAGCCAATGTCGGATTTAACTTGTCACTTTCCACTGGATCCCATGGGCATTTACATTTTTGGCATGTCTGCCACATGGGATTTTGTGGGGGGATAAAACTTGCTAAAATCAATGTAGACTAAATCAAATATGCTAGCTTCATTGACCCTTCTTGTTATCTCCAAAAAATTCAAACGTTAGTTAGATATACCCTTCCTAACCATTCCATGTTGATTGCCCTTGATTAATCTATGCATTTCAAAATGAAAACTAGTACTCTGAATTTTTCCAATAATTTGCCTATTGTTGAGGTTAGACCACCTGATCTGTAATTAATGAGTCTATTCTTTCCTCCTGCTGAGCAAATTAACAATCTTGGAATTCTCTAGTCCTCCAGCACCTCTGTCTGTAGTCAAAGAGAATTGCAAATGATCATCTGAACTTCTACTATTTACTCTGTTGTCTGCCTTAGCAACCTGTGTGTTTCACATCGCCCTGACAATTTATTTGATTTCAAAGATGCCAAATTTGTTAACATTTTCATTGTTACTACGATTAACATTATGTTGCCATTTAGTGATACTGATTTATCTGCAAAAACCTATTTCCAGCCTACTTTTGTCAAATCACATCACATCTCAGCTGAGTAAAATTGGCTCATCCCTAGTTAAAAATTATCTACCCTGTCTATCATTGTCTTTTTCCATAACTAAGTTAAATCAAACTGAATTATGATTACGACCAGGCACTGAACTTATTTCATTTATGATTGGTAGTGCGTTTTTCAATAATAAGAACATTACCACAGTCTCCTGTTTGGAGTTTGCAAGTTCTCCCCATGTCTGTGTGGGTTTCCACCAGGTGCTCTGGTTCCCTCCCACAGTCCAAAGACATGCAGGCGAGGTGGATTGGCCATGCTAACTTGCCCGTAGTGTTCAAGGGTTTGTAAGTTAAGTGCATTGGCCATGGGAAATGTAGGGTTACAGGAAAAGGATAAGGAGCATGGGTCTATGTTGGGCTGAATGGCCTGTATCAGACCCGTATGGATTCTATAGACAAGACTAGAGATGTTGATTGAAATTTGATTGCCAAAATAATCAAACTCTCCCAAGATTACAGGGCAGGTGGCTACAGAATATGGAAGCAAGTAGGCACCTATGGTAGTCATTAAGTTTATGTGGTTGAAGGGACTTCAGCTCAAAGTCAGAGGCTGACCTAAGACACATCAGTGAAGGGGGATATTACTCGTATCTCTTTGTACCAGAGTGTGGTCACGAGATCATCTAATTTAAATTATGTAATGCCAGCAGCAGCTGTCAGAAAAAATCCCATTTCATCAGTTGAAGCACTGCAGAGATAACAGTCAGGATCAGGTCAGTCATGTCTACTGATTGAATGTCAAAGTCAATCATAGATCTGGGATGAATGAAGTCTGGGGATGCATCCATTAATCGTTAAGATGGGTGCAAGAGAGGCCTAAAAACGGGCAATGGAGAGGATCACTGCCAAAAGGGGTAAGGAATGAAGGCTGGTTGAGGCGGGAAATCAAGCAATTTTGTAGCAGAGAACAAGGATGGTGGTGAGGGAATGCTCAATGTGTATGGGCAATACTAATGGGCAAAATCAAAGGACATGATAGATGGGAGGGAGGGTATTGGCAGTAGCCACCACCATAGCCTCTACAAGGGGAGCATAAAAGTGCAGGGTGAGCAGCATTAAAATGTAATATTAGGGTTCGAGAGCAGGGAGGTCATTGAGTTGGTTGGTGGAAAATGGCTTTGGAGGTAATATAAGGTAAAAGGGGACGTAAGAGTTCTGAGGATTACCTGGCGATCAGGCAACGTCTGCTGATAGTGTCCACTATGAGCTGCAGTTCCTGCCATCAATTGCCATTCTTTAGATGCTGAAGGCAACCAAAAAATAACTCAAACAATGCTTAAGGTGGGCAGAATTAGTGTCATGTTTATGGATCCATGTCTGCTGGATCTTCGGACATTGAAGGGATAAATACATAAAGTACATGTTTGAAAACTGTAGCTATGTTTCACTTGTGGACATTTTCTTTACACAAATGCAGTGCATGCTAAGTGAACACCCTATGTATCAAATACAAAGAACAAAGAAAATTACAGCACAGAAACAGGCCCTTCAGCTCTCCAAGCCTGAGCCAATTTAGATCCTCTATCTAAACCTCTCGCTTATTTTCCAAGGATCTGTATCCCTCTGCTCGCTACCCATTCATGTATCTGTCTAGATACATCTTAAATGACACTATCGTGCCAGGCTCTAACACCGCTGCTGGCACCGCTGTTCCAGGCATCCACTACCCTCTGCGTAAAGAACTTGCCATGCATATCTCCCTTAAACATTTCCCCCTCACCTTGAACTTGTGACCCCCAGTGATGAGACCCACCCCACTCTCAGAAAAAGCTTCTTGCTATCCATCCTGTCTATACCTGTCATGATTTTGTAGACCTCAATCAGGTTCCCCCTTAACCTCTGTCTTTCTAATGAAAATAATCCGAATCTACTCAACCTCTCTTGATAGCTAGCACCATCCATACCAAGCAACATCCTCGTGAACCTCCTCTGCATCCTCTCCAAAGCATCCACATCCTTTTGGTAATGTGGCAACTAGAACTGTATGCAGTATTCCAAATGTGGCCAAACCAAAGTCCAATACAACTGTAACATGACCTGCCAACTCTTATACTCAATACCCCGTTTGATGAAGGAAAGCGTACAGTACACCTTCTTGATCAATCTATTGATCTGCATTGCTACCTTCAGGGTACAATGGACCTGAACACACAGATCCCTCTGCGTGTCACTTTTCACTCTGGCTTTTCCATTTACAGTATAGTTCGCTTTTGAATTGGATCTTCCAAAATGCATCACTTCACATTTGCTCGGATTGAACTCCATCTGCTATTTCTCTGCCCAACTGTCCAATCTATTTATATTCTGCATTTTGTGACAGTCCCCTTCACTGTCTACTACTCCACTAATTTTAGTGTCATCTGCAAACTTGTTAATCAGACCACCTATCATTTTCTCCAGATCATTTATGTATATCACAAACAACAGTGGTCCCAACATTGGTCTCTATGGAACACCACTGGTCTCAGTTCTCCATTTTGAGAAACTCCCTTTCACTACTACTTTCTGTCTCCTGTTGCCCAGCCAGTTCTCTATCAATCTAATTGGTATGCCCTGGACCTCATGTGACTTTACTTCCTCCATCAACCTACCATGGGAACCTTATCAAACACCTTACTGAAGTCCATATATTTGACATATAGCCCTTCCCTCATCAATCAACTTTGTCACTTCCTCAAAGAATTCTATTAAGTTGGTAAGACGTGACCTTCCCTGCACAAAACCATGCTGCGTATCACTGATATGCCTGTTTTCTCCCAAATGTAAATAGATCCTACCCCTCAGTATCTTTTCCAGCAGCTTCCCTACCAGTGACATCAGGCTCACCAGTATAATTACCTGGATTATCCTTGCTACCCTCCTTAAACAAGGAGACATCATTAGCATTTATGCAGTCATCCAAGACCTTACCAGTGTTAAAGGATGCTACAAAAATATCTGTTAAGGCCCCAGCTGTTTCCTCTCTTGCTTCCCTCAGTAACCTGCAATAAATCCCATCTGAACCTGTGGACTTGTCCACCTTAATGCCTTTTAGAATATCCAACACTTCCTCCCTCTTTATGCCAACTTGACTGAGTAATCAAACTGAGTAGTCAATTTCTAATCTTGACATCTGTGAATACTGACACAAAGTACTCATTAAGACTCTCACTCATTCTCACGCATAACTTTCCTCCTTTGCCCTTGAGTGGGCCAACTCTGTCTATTTACTCTCTTGCTCCTTAAATACGAATAAAAGACTTTGGGATTTTCCTTAACCCTGTTTACTAAAGGTATTTCATGGCTCCTTTTAACCCTCTTAATTTCTCATGTCAGATTGGTCCTACTTTTCCAATATTTGTGGGCGGCACGGTGGCACAGTGGTTAGCACTGCTGCCTCACAGCGCCTGAGACCTGGGTTCAATTCCCGACTCAGGCGACTGACTGTGTGGAATTTGCACGTTCTCCCCGTGTCTGCGTGGGTTTCCTCCGGGTGCTCCGGTTTCCTCCCACAGTCCAAAGATGTGCGGGTCAGGTGAATTGGCCATGCTAAATTGCCCGTAGTGTTAGGTAAGGGGTAAATGTAGGGGTATGGGTGAGTTGCGCTTCGGCGGGTCGGTGTGGACTTGTTGGGCCGAAGGGCCTGTTTCCACACTAAGTCTAATCGAAATTCTTCCAAAGCTTCATCTGTTTTCAGTCGCCTAGACTTTATGTATGCTTCCTTTTTCCTCTTAACTAGTCTCACAACTTTACCTGTCACCCATGGTTTCCTCATCTTGCCATTTCTATCCCTCATTTTCACAGGACGTTCTGCCCTCTAATCAACCACTCTTTTAAAGCTTTCCACATATCATATGTGGATTTACCTTCAAACAGCTGGTCCCAATCCACATTCCACAGCTCCTGCTAAACGTTGCCAGAGTTAGCCTTGCCCAATTTAGTACTCTTCCTTTAGGACCACTCTTGTCTTCGTTCGTGAGTATTCTAAAACTTATGGAATTGTCACTATTCCCAAAGTAATCCTCTACTGAAACTTCGACTACCTGGCCAGGCTCATTCTCCAACTCCAGGTTCAGTATGGCTCCTTCCCGAGTTGGACTATTTACATGCTGCTCTATAAAACCCTTGTTGGTGCTCCTTACATATTCTGCTCCATCTAAACCTCTTACCCTAAATGAATCTCGGTCAATGTTGGGAAAATTAAAATCTCTCATCACCACTGTCCTGTTGCTCCTAAGTCTTTACATAATCTGTCCACATATTTGTTGCTCAAATGAGAATTACACCATGCTATTGGTAATGTAGGAGTTAATGACAATAACTGGAAAGGAGGTGAATGTGGCCAAAAGCATCCATCACTTGTGGAATGTCCAAGGGTGTTGTGGGATGAAGGGAACTTTGCTGCTCGTAAGTCATCATAGACTCTAACGAATACAATGGAGAGTAGAATGGTTAAGGTGGATCTGGATGGGAAGAGGTTCGACCACAGCAGAAATTCACTTATGCATTTTATCAATGGCATAACACATGTGCCAGTTTGGCACTTTCAGTAAGTCGGTGCACATGCTGTGATCAGGACCATGTTGGGATAGGCAGTAGACCTGTTGAAGGTCCATTTCTACAGCTTGGCCCTGTAGGAGCTCTCTGGTAGATTCTGAGTGCTACACCATCCTGACATCCCGTGTTCTGCACAATTGGAGCAGGCATTGGGTTGATTTGACAAATGCTGAGGAACTGGGGAAGCAGGAGCACTCTTCCAAGGAGGAAAATGAGAATTGTGGGGAGACAGAAGCTCTCTGTACAAATTACAGAGCTTGGCTGCAGTCGTCCTTACAAGCAGGTAAAGCCTGATTGATACCCACTCCAATAGAAGACCATCATGGACTGTCAAGATCAATATCACATTTGGCTTACATTGAGGGTGCAAACTGCACTTTGTACTAGTTTCTTTTGAGCGCTGCTATTGCTGACTATCAATAAAGGTTCATGTTTGAATTCATCCAGATGCTTTCCTGTATGTGATATTCTCCTTCTGAACAATGACAAGATGCAGATCATCACTGGGCATCGAGGGGAGAAGGTCTCGGGATCTCTGAGAGGGACTTCAGGTCTGATGTAACCAAAGATTGATAAACTTTGTAGTATGGAGTTTACGTATGACTAGGGTGAGAGAATGGGATTCTATATGCAAGGAGTGTCAGCCTTGAGGTGCAGTTGGCAGTGTAGCATTTTGGCTGCTAGACCATTACACTGCTGATGAGGGGTGATATTGGATTGCATGTCCTTGCCCAGGTGTACAGTAGCCTGTAAATAGCAGGTTAGTTGGATTAGCTATGGTTAATTCAGGTTATGGAGGTAGAATAGGGGGCTAGGTCTAGATTAGTTGCTCTTTGGAGAATCAGTGACTCAATGGGCTGAATGACCTCATTCTGCACTGTGTTGATCTCCATTGCCAGCGGAGACAGCATGTTGCTCTAGCTGAAGTGCTAGGGAAGTCACCTTGGGGTCTTCCCCCTCCTCAGCCATCTTCCATCTGATGAAGGCAGAATTTCTAATGCCTTGGGCATGTTAATATATTTTCATACTAGTGGGTGATAGTTCGCACAATGTGACTTGTGGATTTAACCCCTTTTAAACCAACTCATACAGGACAAATCCCAATGTGGTAAGTTGGTCCCCTCTGTAATTGAACTCTAGGTCAGCCTTTTAATTTGTTAGGTTGAGAGTAATCTCCTGGTCATTTCTAAACATTTGCATAAATGGGCATACAAGGCTCCAATCTACAACTTAGGGATGTCAAAATGGAAACCTAAACCAAGAAATTTTAGCGTTTCTAGATTCTGTTTATTATATTAATTAAATTATTCTAAAAGCATAATTTAATTAAGGTTCACTTTTTCTGGGTTTTCAACTGAAACAAAGGAAAGCAATGAAGGTATAAGGAACAAATTGACTATGGTTGATTAGAGTATTGCTTTAAAAGTTATGATGGTAGACAGGCATGAGTTAGCGCTGAAAGAATCAATATATGGTTTAAAACAAATTTACATTCCTTTGAGGCACAAAATCTTAGCAAACAGGTAATTCTACCATGCCAGAATAAAAAAGCTAATGACTACATTAATTCAAAGGAAGTGTTTTTAACTTATCAAAAAAAGTTATAAACCTGGAAATTGAGAGCATTTTAGAATTCCAAAGAGGAGGACCAAAACTGATAAAGAAAGAGAAAATAGAATATGTAAGTGAACTAAACTGGCATATTACTCTAAGAATGAAGGCCAAGGGCAGCAAGTCCAGGGAACCCTGAATGTCAACGGGATACTGAGAATTTAACAAATAAAAAGGGGAAGCATATATCCGAAACAGCACATTAAAACACGAGCGGCCCTTCAAAATTATAGAATGGAAGAGCTTACTTAAAAAAGAAATCATGAGGGCAAAGACAGGCCATGAAATATCTTTGGCAGATGGGATCAAGGAAAACCCTAAAGGTTTTTATAAGTACATTAAGAGTAAGAGGAATACCAGAGAAAGAGTGGGACCAATTTAAATCCAAAAGGGCAACCTGTGTAAGGAGCCAATGGATCTGAGTGAAGTCCTAAATGAATACTTACAACCTCACAGAGGAGAAAGACATGGTAGCCAGGGGTATCTGTTAAGATGGTGAGGCTCTAGAACTTATTAAGATTACTAAGGAGGAAATCTTAGATGTTTTAGTGAGCATTCATGTATATAAATCCTGAGGACCTGATTAACTGTATCCCAGGCTCCTAATGGAGGCAAGAGAGGAGATTGCTGAGGGCCTGGCAGATATATTTAGGACTTCACAGGTCACAGGCTAAGTGCCGGATGACTGGTGGATAGCTAATGTGGTTCTTTTTTTTCCTTTTTCAGCCAGCATAGAGTCAGTCCCTTAAACTGAGGAAACTCTAAATCTCCTGGTTATATTTCTATTTTTTTCTGGTTATATCTCTTTCTTTACCCCTCACACTACTGCCTGACTGCGGTAGTGCTTATATTTTCTCTAGCACTCATATTGTGTGTGTGCAGATGTGAGACACAATGAAAGACAACAGCTGTACAAATCTTTATTCATTTTATACCACCAGGAAGAAATGAAACACCAGGATGACCAGTGAGAAGCCATGCCTTTCTCATCAAAGGGCAATGCTGAGTGATCAAAAAAACTGAAGGGAAGGGTAGGGATTAAATCAAAATAGAGTTGGAGGGGGAAATAAGACACTTCATTCTCTGCGGTGCCCACCTCTCTCCCGAACAGCTTGAGGGAATTGGTAGCTCATGTGGTTCTTTTGTTCAAGAAAGCCAGATAATTACAGACCAATTAGTCTGACATTAGTGATAGGAAAATTGTTGGAAAAAATTCCTGTTCCTCAGTACTTAATCACTACATAGGCAAGGATTGTAAACACAGATTTGTTAGGGAAAGATCCTGTCTGACTAATTCAGTTGAGTTTTTTTGAAAAATGTAACTAAATTTATTGATGAAGATCTGGCAGTTGATGTGATTTGCATAGACTTTAGATGGGCCTTTGACAAAGTCCCATTTGGCAGGTTGGTCCAAAATATGAGAGCCCATGAAATCCAAGGCAAGTTGGCAAACTGGATCCAAAATTATCTTATAAATAGAAGGCAAAGGGTGATGGTGGAGGGTTTTTTTTTAAGTAGAAACTTGTGACCAGTGGTGTACCACCGGGTATCAGTGCTGAGACTCTTGATGTGGTTATGTACATTAATAACTTAGATATGATTGAGAAAGGCTTAATTCATAAGTTTGCAAATAACACTAAAATTGGGATATTGATATCTAGTAAATTAGGCCGAACAATGCCAGGTGGAATTTAATCCCAACAAGTGCAAGGAGATGCATTTTGGGAGCTGTAATAAAGGAAGGATATACACAATGAGTGGTGGGTCCCTTGCGATTATTGGGAAATAAATGACCCTTGGTGCACAAGGTATCAGCACAGGCACGCAGAGTAGTGAACAAGGCATATGAGAAGCTTGCCCTCACTAGCTAGGATGTAGAATATTAGAGCAAAGAAGTCTTGTTACAATTTTAAAAGACATTGGTTAGGTCACAGATGGAATACTGTGTGCAGTTCTGGTTACACACTATCGGAAAGACATGATTGCACTGGAAAGGGTGCAGAGAAGATTTACCAGGGTTATGAGGAGAGACTTGATGAGCTGAGTTTGTTTTCCTTGGAGCACAGGAGGCTGAGGGGGAATCTGATTGATGTGTACAAAATTATGAGAGGCATAAACAATGAATTGTGAGAATCTCTTCCCCTTGGCAAATGTGTCTAAGATCAATGGGCATAATGTTAAGGTGAGGAGCAAGTGGTTTAGCGGAGATCTGGGAAAACAAAATTCATCCAGAGAACGGTAGAAAAATAGAACACGCCACTGCTTGAGAGAATGCTGGAGCACAGTAGACTCTGGACTAAGTGCAGGTAAATGGGATTAGTGTAGTTTGGTGTTTGTTGATCAGCATAGACATGGCAGACTGAAGGACCTGTTTCTATATTGTATGACTCTATGACTAAATAGAGACACTAAGTTTCCAGAGTTATATAAAAAGGAAAAGATTAACAAATGCACACATGGGCCAACTACAGTCAGATCAATTATAACAGGAAATAAGGAAATAGAGAAACTAAACAACTACTTTGTATGTCTTCATGAAGGAAGATATTAAAATAACTCCCAGGAATACAAAAGAACTGAAGGAATAGCGACAAGAAAAAACTGAAATGAAGTGATATTAGTAAAAATGTAATTCTGAACAAACAAATTGGCATGCTCAGTTGTTAAATCACCCAGATCAGATTCTTAACATCCCAGAGTGTTGGAAGAGGTGGCACTAACAATGGTAGATATGTTGATAGTCACCTTACAAAATTCTATAGATTGTAAATATTGAAATGTAGTGGACATAACTCCATTATTTAAGGGAGGATGGAGACAGAGAATAGGGAACTGTTGACCTGTTCAACTCTTCTGGTTAAAGATCATTTACCTGATATGTTAACTTTGTTTCTATCTCGAGAGGCTGTCTGATATAAGAGCAAGCCGGAGTAGGCACAAAAACAGAAATTGTTGGAGAAATGCAGCAGATCTGGCAGCATCCGTAGAGAGAAAACTAGTGTTAATGTTTTGAGTTCAGTGACCCTTCTTCAGAACAGAGGAGTAGCAATTTAGCCCCATGAGTCTGCGCCACTGTTTGTTACAATTATGGATTATCTCATCTTGGCCTCAGTTCCACTTTCCTGCCTCTGTCCATGACCCTTCAATGCTTTACTAATTGAAAATATATCTCCTCCTTAAATTTACTCAGTGCCCCAGCATCCACCAGACTGCGGGGTAATGAATTTCACAGATTCATAATCCTTTTGAGAGATTAATTTCTCCTCATCTCTGTTTTAAGTCCATATCCCTTATCCTAAAACTTTGACTTCTTGTTTTAGACTTCTCCACATAACGGGAATATCATTTCTATATCTACTTTGTCAATCCTCTTTAGCATCTTCTAAATTTCAATGAGATCTCCTCTCATTCTTCAAGGCTCCAGAGAGTATAGGCTGAATCTGCTCAATCTCTCATCCAAAAAACAGACCCTTCATCTCTGGAATCAATCTGGTGAACCTCAATAGAACTGTCTCCAATGCAACTATATCTTTCCTCAAGTAAGGAGACCAAAATTATATGCAATATTCCAGGTGTGAAATCACCAATGCCTTATACATTTGCAGCAACCCTTCCCTACTATTTTGCAATAAATGCTAACATTCTGCTTGGCTTCCTTATTTAGATAATCTCTAAATTTATAGATGATCTCTATTTCGATAATAAGTTAACTTTCTATTCCTCCAATCAAAATGGCTAACCGACTGAGATTTTTCCAGACTTTTCAGTTTGAAATAATATCTACAGTCAGATCTTGACATCTATGATAGGTCCCAGCATTATATCTATTATTCCAATATGTAATAACTGGATACTTGGAAAGTGATGGTAGAATTGGGCAGAGTCAACTTGGACTTATGAGAGGGAAATCATGTATGACAAACTTGGTTTTTGAGAGTAAAACTACCCAAATAAGTAAGGGGCAACTAGTGGTGTATTTGGATTTTTAGGAATCTTTCAATAAGATCCCACGCAGGAGGCTGGTAAGGAAAATGATAATTCAAGGCTTTGAGGATAATGAACAGACTGAAAACTGAGAGGGAGATGATTCTCTGGCAATCTGTGACTAATGAAAATACTGTAAGAATAAATACTTGAGACCCAGCCATCCATAATCTGATTTGAATTTTGGGACTAAGTGTAATATTTCTAAGTTTCTAACTGAATTCTAGGTGGGAATATAAATCATAGGAAGATACAAAGAGGATTCAAGGGGATCTAGCTAGGGGATTGGACAAGAACAAGAGAGATGGAATGTGAGGTTATCAATGTTGGTAAGAAAAACACAGGTGGAAAATATTTCTTAAATGATAAGAAAGTGGGATATTTTGACATCCAAAGAGACTGGACTGTCCTTGTTCAGAAGTCACTGAGAACTCGGTTTCTTTCCGTGCTGTAAGTATCTGACTGTATAACATGCAGGTGCACCAAGCAACTAAAAATATAAATTTGTATTGGCCTTATTGCACTAAAATTCGAGTACCAGTGAAAGTAAACCTTGCTAAATTGTATAGAGCCTAGGTGTGATTGCAGCTGGGGTATCATGTGCAATTTTAGTCTCCTTATCGATGAAGATGCTCTTGCCATGGAGTGCAATGAAGATTAACTGATCTCTGGGATGCTGGTTTGTGCTTTGAAGAAAGATTGAGGAGACTGCGCCTATATTCTCTACAGTTGGAGTGATCTCTCTGAAGCATACAGAATTATTTTGGACTCAGTGGGGTTGACACAGAAAGAATACTTCCCCGGACTCATGGGCCTAGAGCCAGAGATATGATCTCAGTGTAAGAGTTAGGCCATTTAGAGGAGGAATGTCTTCTTAGAAATTAATGGATCTTTGAAATTCTGTACTGCAGAGGTCTGGGTCAATCGGCTATCAATAGATATAGGGATAGTGTGGGAAAATGGTGTTGAGGTGAAGAATGTAGTTGAATGATGAAGCAGGCTCAATAGGCTGAATGGCCTACCCCTGGCTGAATGCCTCTGTTTCCTGTATTGTTATGTTTCATGAAATTGCCCTTTTCAGCTGCTCAACTACATTACCCTTCTATTATGAAGTAAATACACTGCTGAAAACTTGAAATAGAAAATGCTGGAAATAGTGGAACAAATGGCATTTGTGGAGACAGAAATAATTCTAATGCTTCAAGTCAAACCTTTTATCAGAGGAATTCTGATGAAGATATTTTTGTTTTAAATATAACTGCTTTTGTCAAAATTCTTTATGCACTCCATTATTAATCGTCCTTTGGTTATCCAACTCCATATTTTGGGTACTCCTGATCAATTCATCCTGCTTCCCTCCTACAAGTCTTAACCCCTTTGTAAAATCCAAATCTTAACTAGCTTTAGGTGTCCAAATTCTTTTTCTTTGACTTGCGTTTATTTCTGTCCGTCACTGTGAAACACTTTGGGATGTTTTTATATCCTAACGGCACCATATAAGTGCAGGTTGTTGTTTGAAAGTGTCCTGATTCTTTTTCCAATGTAATTCAAACATTCATATGCGATCAATTGAGAAATCTTCATTTCCCATAGAGAAGAAAAGCTTGTGACCAACTATAGTTATATTATAGAGAAATTTAAATATTTCAACTCTCCTGCAGAAAACTTCATACTTTTATAGCACATCATGAATTATTCTATTTGCAGTTTTCTGTTCCTTTTAAATAAGAGACTTGAATGAAAGATTCAACTGAATACTATTAGGAAAATGCAATGTATTTTTTAAGAAGATCGTAAAACTACATTGATTAACATTTTGTCATTGGTGAAATCTGAGGATGCTTCGTCTGACTTTGTTAAAAAAACGTTTTATGTGAGCCAGCAAATATACATGATCGAAGAAAATATCTTCTCTTATCCTACTCAATGCCATAATATAGGCCAAAACTCACCCAGATAGGAATTAGTACAAATGCCGTCATTTAGGGCAATTAGCAGTTATTACTTTATCGTCCAGGATACCAGTTCTTGGGTAGCTTTTTGTGAGTAGAGCTGCCTGCTCCTGCTATGGCTGAAAGCTCGGATTTGGTTTTTCCAGACAAGTCCAGCAATGCTATTATGAAGTATATTCATATGTTGAGATAGCTGTTGAGCTCACCATTCTTTGGCATACTGAAGATATTTATCATGTCTCTAGATTGATCTGGATCATTCTACAAAAAACTTTTTCTCTTTGATCTGCAAGATAACAATTTTGTAATTCATATTCCACAGCTTATCTTAATTGTGGAGGCCACAAAAGACAAAGCTTTACAACTGGTAGCAGTTAATTTAGCACATGAACAGCAGCTAATTGAACAGACTGTGGTGTAGAGAAACTTCTTTCAGCTGAAAGAGATTTCTGACTATCTCATCAAGGCAGTGCATTAGATATGCATTTTCTGCACCATTCTGTAGAAGTAACATCATCTGAAGCCCTATTTCTATTGTCAGCTCAAAATTAACTCCTCTGGATGTCAGCACACGAAAACACTTCAAAACCTTTCTATGTATCTGTGTCAAACAACTTTAATGTAGCCATCGATTTACTGTGAACCAAACTTGTGTACACCTTAGTATTCCTGACCATGGCATTTTGCTGTTCCTCTCACAGCACAGTATGTGCCTTTAATGTTATTCGAGTGGTACCATGAACCTACAGCTGCTGTGTGGTGTTCTACTCCTGTATCTCTAAAAACTGCTATGAGTTCACTTCCCATGATTTAAAGGCCATCCCCATATAAGTGTAGCCATGATATGGAGGAGCCAGTGTTGGACTGAGGTGGACAAAGTTAAAAATCACACCCACCAGGTGTGATCTTACAATCTTGTACTCCACAACCACCTGATGTAGGAGCAGCACTCTGAAAGCTAGTGCTTCTGAATAAACCTGTTGGACTATAACCTGGTGTTGTGTGATTTTTAACATATAAGTATAGTCAGCTGTTTGGGAAGCTTTCACTTTTTCTATCTCTAGTGGTTCGAGAGAGTGAGGATGTTGTTGTATGTTAACCGTGAAGATTGCACCAAAAATATGAAAATTATATAATTTCTCCATCCTTGAAGAAACTGAAACCCATTTTCAGATTCACTCATTTACTCTGTCTTTCACGATTATACAGGATTTTCAAGAATTTCTTATGATTTGCTTCACAAATTTTTCAAATATTTTAATGCAATCACATTTTTAATAATCAATAGCTATTGTATTATCTTTGCCAGCAATATGAAGAATTTTTACAATGAGTGATTAAAGCAATAAGCTCAATTAGAACAAAATCACATTAAGTCTTAATTTTTTCTGCAAAAATTAGTGGTTTGTGGACTATGGGTGTTCGTATTTCTTTGTAACCATGTCAGATTTATACCTCAAAACGTTGAAGAATTAATAATAATCACAAATTCTCTTTTTCCACTTTAGAATACTACTGAGTGTGTTTAATTTCTTAGAAAAATACTCCACTGGAAATGCTTAGGCCTTTGATTTTCCCCTCCACTCTCAGCATCTTCCTTTCCAACCTGAGCAGGGAATCAGATCTGGTAATATGTAATGAGGTAGGTTTAATAAATGACCTCAGAGTAAAAGATTCCCAAAGAACAGTGATCAAAGCATGATAGAACTTAGCATTCACTTTGAGAGGGAGAAACTTTGGAAACAACTGTGTTAATTAAATCGGATAATTAATTGAGAAGTGAGGGGGCAGAACTCACTGGAGTGGACTGGGGAAGGAGTTTAGCATCAAAGATAATCAGAACAATGGCAAACATTAAAGTTCATAACTCTCAATAAAGAAATATTCCAGAGAGAAAGAATATTTCTAGAAATGGTTAAACTAACCATGATTAACTAGGGAAGTTAAAGACAATAGACAATAGATGCAGGAGTAGGCCATTCAGCCCTTCGAGCCTGCACCGCCATTCAATATGATCATGGCTGATCATTCCTACTCCGTATCCTCTTCCTGCTTTATCTCCATAACCCTTGATTCCACTATCTTTGAGAGCCCTATCTAACTCTTTCTTAAATGAATCCAGAGACTGGGCCTCCACTGCCCTCTGGGGCAGAGCATTCCACACAGCATCAAATTGAAGGAAAAAAGACATTTAATATGGCAAAGGTTGGTAATAAAATCCAGACAATTGGGAAAGTTCTAAAAACCAACAAAACATGACCAAAAAAAAGGGATAAAATAAACTTTAAGGGTAATCTAGGAAGTGATATCAAGATGGAGAGGAAGACCTTCTTTAAGTATGTGAAAAGGAAGAGAGAAACTAACGTGAACTTTGAGGCCCTTTAGAGAATGAGATTAGGGAATAATAAGAGGGTCCCCAGAAATTGTAAAGGATTTGAATGAATACTTTGCATCAACCTTCACTGTATAAGACACTACCAGCATTCCAAACATACTAAAGACTCCAGGGCTAAAATATGGAGCAGAAATAAATCCAATAATTATTACTGGAGAAAAAGGTACTCTGGAAACTCATTGTGCTAAAGACCATTAAGTCTCTGGATTTGCATCCTTGGATATTAAAATAAGCAGCTGTAGAGATAATAGATACACTGGTGAAAAACTTTCTAAAATTTTTAGGAAGTAAACAAACAAAAAATAGGCAAATATAGGCTTAGCTTTGGGGAAATGATAGAGTCTATTATAAAGAATGAAATAGCCGAGTATTGAGAAACGAAAAACATACCAAACAGAATTATCCCAAGTTCATGAAAAAGAAATCATGCCTGACAAATTCATAGAATTCTTTTGAGGTGCAAAAGTAGGATAAATTAAAGAGAAGCAGTGGATGCCATATATTTGGATTTTCAGAAGGTGCTTGATAAGATATCACATATTCGGCTACTTAATAAAGTAAAAGCTCATGAATGGCCAACTATTTCAAGTCAGAGTTGGGATAAGGGGGCATTCAGAATGGCAGTCTGTAACATGGGGAGTGCCAAAATTAATTCCAATATTTGTTAACTGGCCTGGATGAAGGAAGCAAATGTACTAAAGCCAGTTTGGCGAATGGCACAAAAATAGATGGGAAGACATGTGGTAAGGATAAAATAGTCAGCAAAGGGGTATAGACAGGCCAAGCATGTGGGCAAAAACCTGGCAGATGAAATGTAATGTGAGATTATGCACTTTGAAAGGAAGATTGGGAGATCTGAATATTATTTACATGGAGAAAGACTGCAGCTATCTGCAACACAGAGGGATTTGGAAGTGCTCATCCAAGTTTCACAGTTAGTATGGAAAGCAGGTATTTCACAGGGGATGGTGTAGAAAAATAAGGAAAACTATAAAAGGTAGAGTCACCGTAGTATAAGGCTGCTCTCTCATTCATGCTGGTTTAACCTAAGGTCACCATGTCTCAGGGGAAGGGAGAGATTGAGAAGGAATGTTCTTCATGATAACCTCAGCCGGTGCAGGAATTGAACCCATGCTGTTGGTGTTATTCTACATTACTATCCAGCCATTCAGCCAATTGAGCTAACCATTGTCTCATTAAATGGTGGAGCAGTCTCAATGGGCTGAATGGTCTACTTCTGGCCGACATATTATGGGATTTTCAGGCATTCTTAGCTGTCCTTTCTTTACCTTGGCTTCTTGCCTTTTCACTCTCCCAAGTTCCTTCCTTCTCAAGTTTATGGGTGTGTAAAAGAAACACGTTTCGTTTAATGGATCTAATCGCCAGCTATTGTTGCTGCCTGACAGTGGCAACCCTTTTGTCATCAATATGGTTTCTAATTTAAAAAGTTTTTAAATTCTTCTAAGCGAATGATCTCTCTGATAGCTTCATGTTATATTTTCTCCTAATGCCCGTATCTCCCTGTTAAAATTATTTTGCTTTACCTTTTTAAATTCAACATATGTTTGCTAAGGCTGTTTGTAAATGTGCAAATCCCCCAAGTCACGTTATTCAAACTTTTAAATGTGTCATTGCATACGCCCTCCCACTCATCTCTCCCTGCAGCAAAATGATGGGTGCTGAGTACAAGGTTTTAGATTCCAGATTTGGGTTCCAGTGCCGTTTTGCTAAGGCATGGTGGCCAACTGTCTGAAAAATTTTGGATTGATCATTGACTCTCCTCATTTCCTAGTTCCGGATCTTACACTGCCATCTTCCTAATTAGACCTAGAACATTCTGATTAGGAAGATCTGACACAGTAAAGAAATCTTCCCCTTTTCATTCTTTACTGTTCATTATTCTAGTCAATATTTGGATAATCAATGTCTTCAGGATCACCCTTCAGAGTTCTTGCAGACTCCTGCGATTTCCCTGCAGGTTTGCTGCTCTTATTTGATTTGAATTTGCTTGTTGCAGTCAAGAAATGAAAATCAGGACTGTTTTTGAGTGTGAACTCAGCTATGGAGAAACAGAAATATGTTCTTTCTTGCAAAGGAATGACCATAACTATTTCATTGATCAGAAGACAAGTTTTGTGGCTCATTAGTGGTCACAGGGATAGGCACAGAGAGGAAAACTCAAGTGCAGCGTAGAATAAAGAGCCACAACAGACTAGATTGGCAGAGAATGAAGTGTCATGGTGGCTGCTAACAAAGCAACCACATAAAGAAAGGAATCTGTTGTTGTGCATATTGATTGTTCAAGGAATGGAAGCCTTCCTATTGAAGAATCTAATTGGAAATCAGATGGCCACATCGGTGCAATTGATGATGCTCATATATGGGGGAATCCAATTATGATGCTGAAACCCAATTCCTTCAGTGCATGTGGGATCCAATCTATCATGAACCACATATACTGTCCAGACTTGGAAAATAGGTCACAATTGACATGCAAGATGCCGCGGAGGTCTGCAACTGATCATTCAAAGAAGCCAGCAGTGGTAAAGCTATGGCCACAATAACCTTGATGGGTTATGGCAAGCACGACAATAGTACAGTGTGATTTGATCTCATGGCAACTTGGCATATATGTCATAGAATTCCAGTGTTGTGGAAGAAGGCTATTTGACCCATTGTGCCTTCACTGACTTCCAGAGAGTAGTCCACCAGAACCAGTAGTACACCTGTAACCCTGCATTTCCCTTGGTTATTCCAACCTAGCCTATATGTCCTTGGACATTATGGGCAGTTTAGCATGGCCAATGCACCAAACCTGCAAGTGGAGAATGTGCAAACTCCACACTGACAGTTGCCCGAGGGTAGAAATGAAGCTCGGACCTTGTTGGTGTGAGGCAGCAGTGCTAACCACTGAGCCACTGTGCTGCCCATGTCATTTACCTGAACAGACGGCGCTACTTATTGATGAGCCAAAAGTAGCTTTGGCTTCACCAGTAGAACCTTTGCTTTCTACCCATATCTTTCACTGCTTCCTCCCTAGTATCTGGAACTCTGTCCCACTTGCAGAATGTATTACTCTTTGTTGACTCTGCATCCAAAATCTGACTTTTGTCCTCATTGTCCACTGCAACCCTCCTTAGGATCAAGTATAATCTAGTTGTCTTTGGAATGTTTCTGCTGCAGTTAAAGTCCTATGATCCCTGAAGGTGATGCCCCTCATATTGGACTACCACTCACTGCCAACCTTTCCTCACCACTTGCACAGCCAAGGCCAACTGTTTATCAATGTCTGAGTTCCCCATTGCAACATTCACCCTTTTATGGGGCTGGATATACATACTTATGGATACATTTGCATTGCCTGTTGCACTAAATGGAAAGAGTACCCACTTGTACTGATGACCAACTTCCTTGCTTCCAGGATGGTGTTGCACAGTAATCCACATTCTAAGTAGTACGATAAAGCAACACTCCTAGCTCTTCAGTTTTTGAATTTATCTCCTTGCCATCACCACTGTCTTAAAGCCAGACTCCACAATACTAATTTGTTATCCCACATCAAAGATCTACAGCTCCTCAAGCACAGAATTGCTGAGTACAACATCAAAACCCCCTTACTCCACTTGAGTCACTTCACATCCTCACATCCATTACCTCACTTTGCCAATTGCCACATTTAATGAGATGATAGCATTTCAGGGCTCGTTTGCTTTCTTTGCACTCACCTCCTTAGCACCTGCATGGATGCTTACTACATCCCTGTCTGGTTTTGCCTTGCATTTTAGTACAACCACAATGTCAGGAAGCTTGTCACAGTTGTCAGTTGTCATCACTGAAGGGAATTGATATCTTGATGTGTGGCACCATTGCTATGTCAGTCTCAAAGCTGCAACTCATGTCAAATAGAATACGTTATAAACACACCACAGGTGCTTCAACTAAATGACCATTGTCTCTAGTCGAAAGAGATTAGTGCTTAGTCAACTCAAGGGAGTCGGCCTTCAGTTAGAGTCCTGGCACAGTAAGTCAAAAACAGCCACAGTCAGTCAAGGACAGTCACTGATACCAGTACAGGTCCTTAGGCACAGTTATTCAGCCGCTTTGGCAACCAGGGTCAGGATCCATTTCTTGTAAGGAGTGAAGAATTGAATGTTGGGCATCCTACCCTTTGCCTCTTCTGCTCTAATTTGGGTTGTTTTCTCCTGGAATAAAAGAGGGAGAACAATTGAATGAAATGAAAGTGAGTGGCACAACAGTTAGTGCTACTACAAGTAGGAGAAGGGTGGTGAGGTGCCTTTGATGAGTGAGTGTTCAGCGCAGAGGCTGTGCAGAATCAGTGATGTCAGGGAATTTAGTGGATGACAGTGAGTGAGGCAAGATGGTGCAGGCAATAGTATGAATGGTAGAGAATAAGTGTTGGTGGGAGCAGTGTGTCGTAGCAAAGATAGAGTGATTGCAGAGAGAAGATATTGGCACTTAACTTGATGGAGCAGAGATTATTGACCACCTTTCTACACTGCTGGGTGTTCATATAGGTGGCTGAATCCACACTCATTTGAGTGGCAGCAGCCAGATGCCAGTCCTATTAGAAGAGGATGTCACTCCTCTGCACCATCCCATGCAGATCTGTGTCCACAAAGTTAGATGACAATTTTCCCATATCTGCCTTGTCCAGAGCAAATGTCATGAACTGTACAGGGCAGATCCTGATGGTATTTGACCAGGTGCACCAAGACGTTTCAAAAATGGTCTCAGCAACAGAGATCCCATGATATTCTAGCAGTGGTGAATACGTCTGGCTAAACAAGTGGAAGATTCAGGCTAGCATTAGCTGAAAAGAGTGCCGTAGTCACATAGTGTGTACTAATTAGGCAGTTTGGGATGATAGTGCAATAAAGCATGACAAAAATGAAATTTTACCAAATTATGAGAAAATTCAATCTTGTGTTTTTCATTGAAATGGAACATTGTTGAGTTAATCCAGTACCAATGTTACAACATATTCACCTTTTTCTTCTTCTTGCAAAATTATTTTAAGTTTATGGAATGTTTCTGTGAACACGAACTTCAAAATTTGGTCACCATTCTTCACATGGTGACAAATAACAACAACAAGACCAGGCTCAAAAATCTACAATATAATTAGTCACTGCAATTGTTCTTAATGTCCAGCAGGTGCTCCCAGAGGTTTTGTTTGACAAGTAATAATGTTCTACTGATTGCCAACCTCCTTTTGCATGAGGGTTCTAGTGTCAAGGCAGACATGATTTGCTGTGTTTTAAACTGTTTAGTGATTAGTGTTTGAATCAGCATTGAATTGCAGCATTTCACTACTAAATGTGCAGCTTTACTGTTTCAAAATTGAGCAATCTTAAAATTTCACTGAAACACTTGACAATTTGCGTATGTCTCAGGGTTTCCCCTTGTCATGTGTAATATTCTAGTGTTAATTAGTTTGGTCAAATGCCTACATTTGTTTTCTATAACTGAGACATTGCTTTGGTGGGTGGTGAGGAGGAATTACCTTGCTGCGGGAGATTATGAACGATCGAAATATCTTTTGTTGACTATATTTTCAATTTTCAGTGTTGAGATAGATACATTTTTGCTTTCTCAAAGAATTGATAAATATAGGGAGTGAGTGGGAAAGTGGAATTGAAGCTGAAGATTGGTAATGATCATATTGAATAGCAGAACAGGCTCAACAGACCATGTGGTTTCTGTCCTGAACCTGACCCCAGGGAACAAAACAGTTAATCATCAGTATTTTCACAGATGATCCTCATTAATTAGCATGGGGACAAATTTGCTGTCCATTTTAAGGTTGGGCTCTTAAAGTTGGAAGACAATTAGAGGCCTTGCCTCTAACATGTGGCAGGAAAGAGAATCTGTAGACCTAACTGAAAGCCTACCACCCACCCCCATGCCAGCCTACCATTGGGTATTCTCCTCCAGGCAGTTGAGCAACCCCTTCTGGTAGCATGAAACTGGAGGTTGTTTGGAAACTTTCAGTCAGTATCCTTTAAATAATGTTGTCAAGACGGCACGGTGGCACAGTGGTTAGCACTGCTGCCTCACAGCACCAGGGCCCCAGGTTCGATTCCAGCCTCGGGCAATTGTCTGTATGGAGTTTGCACGTTCTCCCCGTGTCTGCGTGGGTTTCCTCCGGGTGCTCCGGTTTCCTCCCACACTCCAAAGATGTGTAGGTCAGGTGAATTGGCCGTGCTAAATTGCCCATAGTGTTAGGTGCATTAGTCAGAGGGAAATGGGTCTGGATGGGTTACTCTTCGGAGGGTCAGTGTGGTTGGGCTGAACAGCCTGTTTCCACACTGTAGGGAATCTAATCTATTAATTATCAAGTGCCAAAAATTTAGTAGGAAAGGCTGTTGTGGCACTGACAGTGTCTCTATCCCTGAGCCAGGAGAGCTAGATTCAAGTACCAACTACTCCACAGGTGTGCATAACATCTCTGAACAGATTGATTAGAGGAAATATATTTTTAAAAAATGAAATCAGAAGGACTGAACTCTGGCCAGCACTGTCATTTTTGCAAAGGCAGGTTTAGAATAAGCAGGTTATCTTCTTCCACAAGGTAAGTAGCCATTTAGACTAGAGTTTTATTAATAGCACTTAAAGAAGGCTGATTGGCCACTCAGGAGGAGGTATGCCTTCTGGTTGGGGTACAGTGCCAACTTAAGTAATACTGAAGTAATGTGAATTCACCGTCAAAGTATTGGCCCATGAATATCACATAGTATGGTGGAAGGCTGGATGTGCCTCTAAAACTAAGCTTCGTAGACAGTCAGTTTTACAATTACAATAACAGAGATTAGGTATAATAATAAGAATGCATATTTCAGTCCTTTAGGCTAGTTAGCTTAGTCTGTTCTTGGGAAGATATTAGAGTCTATTATGAACGTTGTAACAACAGAGCATTGAGAAATGCATAATATGATGATGCAGAGTTAGAATGGCTTAATGAAGGAGAGATCATGCCAGGCAAATTTACTAGAATTCTTTAAGGATGTATTAAGCAGGATAGGTAAAGGGAAAGCAGCGAATGTAACATATTTGGATTTTCAGAAGGCATTTGCTAAATATCAGATATAAGGTTAATTAAGAAGAGACCATGGAGTTGGAGTTAGATTTTTTTAGCAGGATTAGAGGATTGGCTAAGAAGTCAGAGTTGGGATAAAGGGGGTATTATCAGGAATGGAAATCTGCAGCTAGTGGTGTACAACAGGGACCAATGCTGGGGCAATAATTTCTAATAAAGTACATGAATGACCTGGATGTGGAAAATAAATATGCTATACCAAGTTTAGGAATGACACAAAAACCAAAAGAGGGCAAGTGGTGCAGATCATCTGCAGAAAGATGAAGACAGGTTTAGCAAGTGGATAAATAGCTGGCAGGTGGAATATAATGTGAGAAAATTGTGAGCTTATGCACTTTGGCAAGAAAGGTTAAGGATTGGAGTATATTTTAAATGGTCATAGACTGCAGAATATTATGGAACAATGGAATTTGGAGGTCCTTGCCCATGAATTATAAAAAAGTTAACATCCAAGTTAAGTGTGAAATAGGGAAGGTAAATGGAATGGAGCATTAAAGTAGGGAGGTTTTGCTAAAACTGTAAAAGACTCCAGTCAGATCATAGCTGGAATATTTTACTGTATTTGAGCCACTTATCTAAAGAGTTATATATAGAATTGGAGGATGTTTAGAGCAGGTTCAGGACAGACTGTATTATGAGGCAAGGTTGAATAGGTCGTTGGAATTTAGAAGAAAGAGAGGCAACTGTACTGGAACACAAATGACTCAGGGGTCTTAACAGGGTAGATGTGGAAAGGTTGTTTCCTCTTGTGGCAAAGTCTAGAACCTGTGGACATAATAATGTGGAATAAAGGGTCACCCATTTAAAATAGAGATGGGGATGGAATTTCTTCTTTCGAGGGTAGTGAATCTGTGTGATTCTTTATTGTGGAGGGCTGTGAAGGCTGATCATTAAGTATATTTGAGGTTGAGACGGACAGATTTTTAGTCAATAAAGGAATAAAGGCACTAAAAAGGCGCTGAGGATGCTACTCATTGCAAGGTGGAGTAGGCTCAATGGGATGGATGGCCTACTTCTATTCCTACATTTTATGGGAAGTAATTGTGACCACAGGAAACAAGCACAGCATTTTTATGCTTCTATGCAAAAAAAGTTTAACAATTTTATTGAACTATCTATCTTAGCAGCAGTGCAGGAGATCTGGACATACTGATGTTTTGTCTAGATTAGAGTGGTGCTGGAAAAGCACAGCGGGTCAGGCAGCATCCGAGGAGCAGGAAAATCGACGTTTTGGGCAAAAGCTCTTCATCAGAAATAGAGGCAGAATGCCTGCAGAGTGGAGAGATAAATGAGAGGGGGGTGGGGGTGGGGAGAAAGTAGCATAGACTACAATAGGTGATAGGTCAGAGAGGAGGGTGGGGGAAGGTAGCAATGAGTACAATAGGTGGATGGGGGTGGGGATGAAGGGGATAGGCCAGAGAGAAGGGTGGAGTGGATAGATGGAAAGGAAAATAGGCAGGTAGGGGGACGGTGCTGAGCTGGAAGATTGGAACTGGAATGAGGTGGGGGGGGGATGGGGAAATGAGGAAACTGGTGAAGTCCACATTGATGCCCTGGGGCTGAAGTGTTCCGAGGCGGAAGATGAGGTGTTCTTCCTCCAGGCGTCAGGTGGTGAGGGAGCAGCGGTAGAGGAGGCCAGGACCTGCGTGTCCTCGGCAGAGTGGGAGGGGGAGTTGAAATGTTGGGCCACAGGGCGGTGGGGTTGATTGGTCCGGGTGTCCCGGAGATGTTTCCTAAAGTGCTCTGCTAGGAAGCGTCCAGTCTCCCCAATGTAGAGGAGACCGCATCGGGAGCAATGGATACAATAAATGATATTGGTGAATGTGCAGGTAAAACTTTAGATGTGGAAGGTTCCTTTAGGGCCTTGGATGGAGGTGAGGGAGGAGGTTTGGGCACAGGTTTTACAATTCCTGCGGTGGCAGGGGAAGGTGCCAGGATAGGAGGGTGGGTTGTTGGGGGGGTGTGGACCTGACCAGGTAGTCATGGAGGGAACAGTCTTTGTGAAAAAGCGGAAAGGGGTGGGGAGGGAAATATATCCCTGGTGGTGGGGTCTGTTTAGAGGTGGCGGAAATGTCATCGGATGATGTAGTCTATGTGAAGGTTGGTAGGGTGGAAGGTGAGTTCCAGGGGGGTTTCTGACCTTGTTACAGTCGGAGGGGTGGGGTTTGGGGGAGGTGATGCGGGATGTGGACGAGATGCGTTGGAGGGCATTTTTAACCACGTGAGAAGGGAAATTGCAGTCTCTGAAGAAGGAGGCCATCTGGTGTGTTCTGTGATGGAACTGGTCCTCCTGGGAGCAGATACGGTGGAGGCGGAGGAATTGGGAATATGGGATGCCATTTTTGCAGGAGGTAGGGCGGGAAGAGGTGTAATCCAGGTAGCTGTGGGAGTCGGTGTAAAAAAAAATGTCGGTGTCAAGTTGGTCGTCATTAATGGAGATGGAGAGGTCCAGGAAAGGGAGGGTGTCAGAGATGGTCCAGGTGAATTTAAGGTCAGGGTGGAATGTGTTGGTGAAGTTGATGAATTGCTCAACCTCCTCACGGGAGCATGAGATGGCGCCAATGCAATCATCAATGTAGCGGAGGAAGAGGTGGGGAATGGTGCCGGTGTAACTACGGAAGATGGACTGTTCTTGTGGGCGGCACGGTGGCACAGTGGTTAGCACTGCTGTCTCACAGCGCCTGAGACCTGGGTTCATTTCCCGACTCAGGCGACTGACTGTGTGGAGTTTGCACGTTCTCCCCGGGTCTGCGTGAGCACCCTCTGGGTGCTCCAGTTTCCTTCCACAGTCCAAAGATGTACGGGTCAGGTGAATTGGCCATGCTAAATTGCCCGTAGTGTTAGGTAAGGGGTAAATGTAGTGGTATGGGTGGGTTGCGCTTTGGCGGGTCGGTGTGGACTTGGGTCGAAGGGCCTGTTTCCACACTGTAAGTAATCTAATCTAATCTAGCCAACAAAGAGACAGGCATAGCTGGGGCCCATACGGGTGCCCATGGCTATTCCTTTGATCTGGAGGAAGTGGGAGTATTTGAAGGAGAATTTGCTAAGGGTGAGGATCAGTTCAGCCAAACGAATGAGTGTGTCAGTGGAAGGATACTGTTGGGGGACGTCGGGAGAGGAAGAAACGGAGGGCTTTGAGGCCCTGGTCATGGCAAATGGAGGTGTAGAGGGATTGGATATCCATGGTGAAATTGAGGCGTTGTAGGCCGAGGAAACGGAAGTCTTGGAGAAGGTGGAGGGCGTGGGTGGTGTCTCGAACGTATGTGGGCAGTTCCTGGACTGAGGGATAGGACAATGTCGAGGTAGGTGGAGATGAGTCAGGGGGTTGGGGGGAGGGGGGAAGCAGGAGCAGGCTGAGACAATGGGTCGGCCAGGGTGGTCAGGCTTGTGGATCTTGGGAAGGAGGTAGAATCGGGCGGTGCATGGTTTCCGGACTATGAGGTTGGAAGCTGTGGGGGGAGATCTCCTGAGGTGATGAGGTTCTGTATGGCCTGGGAGATGATGGTTTGGTGGTGGGGGGTGGGATCACGGTGTGGATTAAATTCATTGATGCGTGGCCGGGGAGGATAAAGGTGAGGCCTTTGCTGAGGACTGATTGTTTGTCCTCAGTGAGGGGAAGGTGTGGGGGGATGGTGAAAACTCAGCAGGACTGGGGGCTAGGACCAGGTGTGGGTGTAGAGCTGGGAGTGGGGACAGAGCCTGTAACTGGAGTGGGCGTGGTGGTAGGGGGAATGGGGGTGGAGTTATGAGCAGGAGTGATGTTCCCCTCGAGTTCTGGGGGCTGGGGGTGGTGACAGTGGGATCTGTGGGGGTGTGTCAGCAGGATGCTGACAGTGGCATTGGTGGGGGCGGAAGTGTTGGCGAACACAGCAGTGGGGGGGGGTGGAAGTCACTGCACGTGTGGCATCAGCAATGATGTGAGGACCAGAGGTGATGTCATGTGTGGTGCATGAGAAAACCCACCCCCATTCACCTATTGTACTCCATCCCCACTCCCATTCACCTATTGTACTCCATCCAAACCTCTACTAATCTATTGTATTCTATGCTACTTTCTCCCCACCCCCAACCCCTCTCTTATTTATCACTCCACTCTGCAGGCACCCTGCTTTTATTCCTGATGAAGGGCTTTTGCCCGAAACATTGATTTTCCTGCTCCTTGGATGCTGCCTGACCTGCTGTGCTTTTCCAGCACCACTCTAATCTAGACTCTCGTTTCTCGCATCTGCAGTCCTTGTTTTTACCATACTGATCTTTTGTCACTAACATACTGTAATATCTTGCTTTAAAGAGCCCAGTTTTTACTTTGTTTTATATTCCCACTTCCTTGAAAGTGTACTTTTCTTCTTGTTATCATAATGGATCAGACCTCTATAGTATTAATTGATTTTTTAAACTTTTAATCAGAAGTTCATAGAATGTCACAAATATAAATTACGAGGGAAACCTCAAATATAGGGAACTGTAATCTCTTATGACTACAAAGACAACAAGGACTGATAAGCCCCTGCTCAACAGCAGACACCATTGTGGATGATGTCCCAAACGGCGGACACATTTTGTGTTCTTCCATTTGGAGAAAGCACAAGAATAAGGGTTAAAGAAGCCAATTTCTACATCATTGGAATAGGGTAGTGTGTACCAGCCAGAATTTGAGTGTTAGCATGCTGTGAAAGTCACAGTAGAAGAACTATCCCCTAGTTATTCCTATATTGTAGTTAATGACTCTCTCCGATTCCAAGTGCTGCAAAGCAGTTTTAAAAAACGAAATCGGGAGAAAATAACTTTATTCAGCCTACAAAACCAAGAATCTAAAAATATTACTTCAACTACAAGTCAACACTAAAAGCATGTGGTTTCTAATGCTTCTCACATTTGTTATCTTAGGAAAGCCTGGTTAAATTGACTCCTAATAACACACAAGTTCATTTTGCTCTGGGAGAAAGATATCCACAAGGGGAAGGATTCCTTTCTTAAATTAACCAGAAGATTCTTGAAACTTCAACACTTTCTCTCTCAATAAATTTTTCAGCATTTTATGTTCTTGTTTATAATTGGTCTGCCAATTTACTGTGATGTTGATCTCATCACAGATTGGGGTCAAAAATTATTTAATTAAAGGAATGGGTGTGTGCCAACATCAGTTGTTTGTTATTGTGCAACCAAGTGTTTTGGATGGCACCTTGCTCCACCTTCGGGAGGAATATCTTTTTTAACCAAAGATTTTCAAATTTTGATTATTACTAGCGATCCTGCCATTATAATAATGCTGTTTTCTTCTTAGCTGCCATTTGCTTTACATTACAGAGAAGACTAATAGGCCTACCCATGCTGTTCCTTTCTGATTGATCTTAATCAAACTTTCTATCTTTTCACCAATCTTCACCTTTCTCAGTCACCTCTCTATCCAGAGATGTATCTAATTGCCTATTGAATCTATTTACACTATTTGCTAAAATGAGCTTCCAAAAGACAATAAGTCAGAAGCAGAAAGAGGCCATTTTTCCCATCGAGTCTGCTCTATCAATCTGATAATCATCAACTTCACTTTCCTCTTTTTTTCCCTACAACCCTTGATTCACTTACTGATTAAAAATCTATCTCAGCTTTGAATATATTAAAATACAAGCCTCTTTAACCTCCGTGGTTAGACCGAAATCGACGAGTGGCGAAAATAGCCTCTTTATTCAGCAACCACAAGTAGCACAAGTTTGAGACGGCAGTAGAATCCTGAAATACAGTTCTTACATATATTAAAATTCCATTACTATAGTGTTACATTGTTTTATCTATAGTACACAAAGGTTTGAGGGGCTTCTGTTCTGGGAGACAGGAGATGGGTTAAAACATATGCTAAGTGCTGGCTGCTACTTCCTGATAGGATTAAGAGTGTCTGTCCTGTTTGTTTACGTAATTAAGAGGTGTTAGTCCTTTTGTCTTTTGAGTTAGTAAATGTTCATGAAAAGTACTAGGCCTATATGCTCTAAATAAGTTAAAAATTGTACCTGTACTTAATTTTAAAAAAATGATATTACACTGATTATCACAGCTGAGTTGTGAGATTTGTTTACCATTTGCTGGTGTGAGTTTGATTCATTCATGCAATTTCACATAGCTCTGCTTTGACAGTTAGTTTCTTAAAGGAAAAACGGCCCAGTTAAAAGATATTTAGCTAGTATATACCAACTGGGGACATACTTGGTGTTCTATAATCTGCTCAGGTGAGAGATGGTTGGTAAGGGCTGATTAATTTTATAATCTTTCCATTGTTTTGGATAAGTAATGGAGACATGGTGGTAGGGTTGGTATTGTTCTGAATAGGTTAGTAGTCGTGGTATTTATTCAGAGGTAGCTTTTGATATAAATAGGTCTGATAAAGATCAAAGGTGTGAAGGAGTAGTAATGAGTTTGGAAATATTGTTTTAATTTTAGTCTATCTTGCAATAGTAAAATATATTACAGAACTGTGATTTTATGAATGAATGAAACCGTGTAATAGTAAATAACGGGTTAGTAAAGGGTTATGATTGAATGAACTGAAACCCGATATTAATGAATATAGCTAGCTGCTGAGTGAGTTAATAAAGATAGCTTATAACTCTATATTTCACAGTACCCCCTTTTGATTCTACTGAGACTTTCGAAGAGAAGCACACAATTCTTATCCTAACTCAAATATACCACTTGAGTCTCTTAGATTTTGGAGGGGCTTGCAGGAACATGGCTCGCAGCTGGGGACAGTATATGCTTTTAACAGTTTGTTGATAACTGCACCTTACAAAAAGAATACATGCACAGTTAGAATAACAATAATAAATATCATGGTGGTCAGTCAGTCTCAGGTTCCATTGTGCTGTGGAATGCCCATTTGATGTGGGAGGCATGAATCCAGGCCTCCTTTCTTTGGACCTTGACAACCTTCTGGGTGATCATCAACACCAGGTATGGTCCTTTCCCCTTCATATCTAAAGGTTCTTTGTGGATCTTATTCACAAGAACCCACTTGCCTGGTACAGTGTTGTGACCTCCTTCTGGCAGGTCTTTCCAGGCAGCCGATACTTGTGAGGAAGCAGAACTTACAGCATCGGTTGGTACTGTGCAGTGGTCTTCGCTTATAAGAATACAGTCGGCAGCATAGTTAGCAGACTGATCCTCTGCTGCTCTGCAAGCTTCAGTCAGAGCCTGTAATTCTGAGAGCTCCGGTGGTAGACTTCCCGATGTCACAACATTCCACACTGTCATGACAGCCTATCTAGCTTTCCTGTGATCTGTAGTTAATATCAATTTCCCACTTGCCTTTCGCATGGGCTATACTGGGCTGTTGTAAGTGCTGTGGGTTTTCATCAGAGTCCCTTTTTCCTATTTGGTACAAGGTGTAGATGTTCTTGTAAAAGCCCCATTTTCAGTGACCCACAATCATCCTTGTTTTTAGCCCAAATAGGGTGACCTTTTAATTCTTCCCTTTGAAGGGTTCTGATGGACCACGTTACCTGTCCATCATTGAAACGTAAAGATGAATTCAGCTGGGTGAGGATATCCGTTCCGAGGAGCAGCTGGGCTACAGGTCCTAGCATATACAGGCTACTAACTCATGAGGGCCAAATTATATTTGATTTCAATCTTGTCAGCTCCTGCTCTATAAGCTGTCCTCATTGTCCTATCTAGCGGGAGTTTGATCTCATACCTCTGGGGTAGTCATGTCAATTCTGTTCCAGTGTCCAAAAGGCACTCATTATCCAGATCGCTCGCCCTCATGTTCACATGCAGTCCATCTCCCCTCTACTGGCATAAAGCCAATAGGAAAGTAGAGGGGCATGGGGCAAGCTCTTTCAGTTTTTTGTCAATCTTAACAGCTCCTGCTGCTGGATGGTTGGTTTTTTAAACTATTCAAGAAGATCAGTCTTACTTCCAGCTTCCTGGGCCTCCTCTTCCTTTTTGCTTATTGGGCGACTTCTCCCTTCTCCCTTTGCCACCACCCCCTGGCCCAGTAGTCTTCCTTCCCACACAAGTGACACTTCCCTGGGCATTTGTCTTGAGTCTTCCCAGGGTTCCTGGGGGTCTGTTTCATTCATCTGGCTGAAGGGCTCGCAATTCGGCACCCATATATCGGTTAAGCTGGTGGGCTCGGTCCACCAATTCATTTTAGTTAGTCCCCCTCTGGTCCCAGTCTGGTTTGGTTTGGTTAACCAAAGATGTGCGGGTCAGGTGAATTGGCCATGCTAAATTGCCCGTAGTGTTAGGTAAGGGGTATATGTAGGGGTATGGGTGGGTTGCACTTCGGCGGGTCGGTGTGGACTTGTTGGGCCGAAGGGCCTGTTTCCACACTGTAAGTAATCTAATCTTAATGAACTCCGGTTTAAGTCCAGCTGCAAAAGCAGACTTCAGCTGGCCATAATAGCAACCTTCAAAATCCCTGTCACCCTGCATATTTGAGACTCCTGGATATTCTTTCCAGGTCGTCCTAAACCTTTCCTCATATTCTGTGACCTCTTCTGTGGGTTTTTGACAACAAGCTGTGACTTTTGTCCAATCGGTCTTATGTGGACTATACCCCTGTAACCCCACTGTTTTATTGCTGTGCAGCCAACTTGCAGCTCCTGCTCATACTATCCAAGAGCACCTGTAACTGCCTCATGGAGGAGGTGTTCTTCTCTTTTAGTTACAATCACATCCTGCATTTGTACCCCTTCCCAGGGATGGAACATATATATTCCCCTTAACTATTTTAGGCTTTCCCATGTCTTCATTGGCCCCTTGTTTGGGTGAGGCATTTCTCTAGACCATCTGTCTATATTCTCCAGGGGTCACACGTCCACGCACAGAGTGCATTTCAGTCCGTAGTCATGGAACATCCACCTCAGTGCCGTCCTGTAATCTCTGAGAGTAGCATAGATTTTATTTGTCACTTCTACCATGTACAACTGATACAGTAAAAACGAGACAGCATTCCTGCAGGACTAAGGTGCTATGTGGACAGCACAAACTATACGATCATGCAAAGGGCGGCATAAAGTGCATAAGAAGTGCAAAACACTCAAATTACAGTGTTTTAAAAGAATGATAATTAATAGACATTGTTGTAGTAGCAATTTGAAGTCATGCAAAGAATATCAGATGGAAAATAGGCTGATTATACGGTGTTAAGAAGCCTGATGGCTTGGGAGAACAAACTGGTGCACAGCCTGGCTGTGAGAGACTGAATGCTCTGGTATCTTCTGCCAGATGGCAGGAGAGAGAAGAGTTTAAGTGAGGGGTGTGTGGAGACTTCCTCAACGCGCTTAGCCTTTCGGATGCAGCATGTGGTGTTAATGTCTGTAATGGAGGGGAGAGAGAGACCCCGGTGATCTTCTCAGCTGTCCTCACTATCCGTTGTAGAGTCTTATGATCCAAGATGGTGCCTGAACCAAGCAGTGATGCAGCAGCTCAGGGTACTCTCAATTAATTCTCTGTGGAATATGGTAAGGATGTGGGTGGGAGGTCGGCTTTTCTCAGTCTACGCAGAAAGTAGAGACATTGCTGGGCCTTTTTGGCTATGGAGCTGGTATTGAGGGACGAGATGAGATTCTCTGCCAGGTGGCTGCCAAGAAATTTGGTGCTCTTCACTATCTCCATGGGGGAGCCATTGATATCTAATGGAGAGTGGTCGCTCTGTGCCCTCCTGAAGTCAACAACCATCTCTTTCGTTTTGTCCACGTTCAGAGACAGGTTGTTGGCTCTGCACCAGTCCATTAGCCACTGCACCTCTTCTAAACAGTTTCTCTATTTTTACAGACCCTTTGATCTAATTTGCCCATGCTGAGCAGATATCCTAGATAAATCTAGTCCCATTTACCAGCATTTGGCCATATCCCTCTAAACCCTTTCTGTTCATATACCCAGCCAGATATCTTTTAAATGTTGCAATTGTACCAGCCTCCACCATTTTCTCTGGGAGCTTATTCCATAAATGCCCCACCTTCTGCATGAAAGAATTGCCCCTTAGGTCCCTTTTACATCTTTCCCCTCTCACCTTAAACCTATGCCTTCTAGTTTTAAATTCTTCCACCCCAAGGCAAAGACCTTGTCTATTTACCCTATCCATGCCCCTCATGATTTTATAAACCTCTATAGGGTCACCCCTTAGCCTCCAAAGCTCTAACCTCTACCTATTCAGCCTTTCCCTACAGCTTAAACCCTCCAAACTTGGCAACATCCTTACAAATCTTTACTGGGCCCTTTCAAATTTCACAACATCCTTCCTATAGCAGGGAGACCAGAATAGCACACAATATTCCAAAACTAACCTAACCAATGTCCTGTACGCCTATACTCCATGATCTGGTCAATAAAGGAAAGCATACCAGATGCCTTCTTCACTATCCTACCTACCTGTGTAGGTAGGTCTGTTTGTTCAGCAATATTCCCCCATGACGTTAACATTAAGTGTATAAATCCTGCCCTGATTTGCCTTTCCAAAATGCAGCACATCACATTTATCTAATTTAAATTCCATCTGCTACTCCTCAGCCCATTTGCCTTTCAGTCAAGACCCTGTTGTACTCTGAGGTAACCTTCTTTGCTGTCCACTACACTTCCAATTTTGTTGTCATCTGCAAACTTACTAACCATACATTCAATATTCACATCCAAGTCACTTATATAAATGACGAAAAGCAGAAGATCCAGCACCAATTCTTCTGGCCCTCCACTGGTCACAGGCCTCCAGTCTGAAAAGCAACCCTCCATTATCACCCTCTGTCTTCTACCTTCGAGCCAGTTCTGTATCCAAATGGCTAGTTCGCCCTGTATTCCATGTGATGTAACCTTGCTAATCAGTCTACCGTGAGGAGCCTTGTTGCACGCCTTATTGAAGTCCACATAGATCACGTCCACTGCTTTGTCCTCATCAATCCTCTTTGTTACATCTTCAAAAAACTCAATCAAGTTAATAAGATATGATTTCCCATGCATAAAGCCATGTTGACTGTACCTAACCAGTCCTTGCCTTTCCAATTGTATATGTAAATCCTGTCTCTTACTGCCAAAGTGCATAACTTCATATTTTTCCAATTTATATGCCATCTGCCAAATTTCTGCCCCTTACTTAGCCTATTGTATCTCTCTGTATTTCCCCTTACTTTTATATCAGAAACGTGGTGATAGTATATTCATTTCCCTCATTCAAATCAGTAGTGTATGTTATTAATAATTGTGGCCGTAGCAGTGGTGCTTGTGGCACTCCACTAGTTACTGGATGCTATCCTGAAAATCCCCAGTATCTCAATTCTGTCTTCTATTATCCAATCTATATCCATTTTAATTTGATTTGATTTATTATTGTTCCATGTACTGAGATACAGTAAAAAGTATTGTTTTGATGCTAACTAGATAAATCATGTCTTACATAAGTATATCAGAGTAATAGAAAGAATTCAAGTAAGGACGACATCCTGTCTGGATGGTCTCGAACCACTAACCTTCTGGTTAACGGCCAAACACACTTACCCATTGGTGCGAGAGAAAGAAAACAACAAGCTCCGTTCACTTACACCAGCAAGCAGGGACACCCCTTTCCAAGAGAATGAAGGAGAACTGCTGTTTCTGCCTAGTCTGCATACTGGATACAACACCACCCGCTCTTAGACCATAAACATAGGTGCAGAAATTAGGCCATTCAGCCCATCAAGTCTGCTCTGCCATTCAATCATGGCTGTTAAGTTTTTCAACCCCATTCTCCCACCTTCTGCCTGTAACCCTTGACTCCCTTGATACTCAAGAGCCTATTTATCTCAGTCTTAAATATACACAATGACCTGGCCTCCACAGCTTTCTGTGGCAATTAATTCCCTCATTCTTCTAAACTCCATTGAGTATAAATCCAGAGTCCTCAAGCATTCCTCATATGGATGTAGGGTTGCTCGCTGAGCTGAAAAGTTCATTTCAGATGTTTCGTCACCATACTAGGTAACCTTTTCAGTGAGCCTCTGGACGAAGTTCCTCATATGTTAAGCTTTTCATTCCTAGCGCCATTCTTCTGAACCTCCTTTGAACACACTCCAGGGCCAGTACATCTTTCCTGGGATATGGGGCCCAAAATTGCCCACAATATTCCAAATGTGGTCTGACCGGACCCTTACAGAGCCGCAGAAGTACATCCCTGCTTTTATATTCAAGTCCTCTCATAATAAATGACATTGTTGCATTTGCCTTTCTAACTAGTGACTTAACCTGCAAGATTACCTTGCAAGTATCCTGGACTAGAACTCCCAAATGTCCTTGCTTTTCAGACTTACTTTATTAAGGAGCCTAACATATGGTGCCTCGACAAATACCTTCTGAAAATCCAAATATATTACATCCATCCTTTATCAATCCTGCTTGTTCCATCCTCAAAGAGTTTCAATAAAGTTGTTAAGCATGATTTCTTCCTTGGCAATTGACGTGATGAGGAAGATTCTAAGGTCAGTACTAATCCCAAAATGTCTGAGTGATCACAAGCACCATAGAAAACAACAGTCTACAAACAATAAAATATTAAATATATGCCAAATGTAAATTAATGGACTACTCCAGTGAACGTAAGGGAAAGAACACAAACTCACCTGACCTTTACCATAATGTCAAGATGTCCAAACTGGTTTGTCAACAAAGTAAATTGTCGTGTTGGTGTTTTATTATTGTAAGATAAGCAAATGCAGCAGCAATATTGCATGTAACAATATTGTAGGAATACCAATGAAATACATGAACAAGTAATCTATTTTTCAGGGTGTTGTTGATGGATAAATGTTGGCCATACCATTGGAAAGATTTCTCTGTTGTCCTTCAAATTGTACAATGGGCTCTTTTATGACCACATAAGATGACATGTGATCTCTCATTAGCACTTAATCAGAAAACCAACATTTATGATGGTACAATTCTTCCTTGTTACTACTACACTGAAATACCTGAAATGGGACTGGAATTTGCAATTTTTAGTTTGGAAGCAAAAAGGTTATGACTGAAGCAAAGCTGACTACAAGGCAGCAAACAATTTCTGTGGGTCAAATATTTGGGGTGGTCTCAAAATATGGAAGGAAGTGTAAAGGTTATAGATTGTATAAATACCAGCAGTTATCTTTATTTTGATAAGCTTAATTAAAAAGGCAAATAACAGGGAATAGGGTGGCTCAGTGGTTAGCACAGCGCCACAGACCTGGGTTCGATTTCTGCCTAGGGCGACTGTCTGTGTGGAGTTTGCACATTCTCCCTGTGTCTGTGTGGGTTTCCTCCGGGTGCTCCGGTTTCTTGCCACAGTCCAAAGATGTGCAGGTCAGGTGAATTAGCCATGCTAAATTGCCCATAGTGATAGGTGCATTAGTTAGGGGTAAATATAGGTTAGCGGAATGGGTCTGGATAGGTTACTCTTCGGAGGGTTGGTGTGGACCTGTTGGGCTGAAGGGCCTGTTGCCGTACTGTGGGGAATCTAAAGCCATTTGTTTCCTGCTCAAATTGTATAATGGATTAATAGTAGTTTTCGTTATGGTAATTGGAGAGAGCCCAGCAGGAGTCAGAAAAACTGAAGTGTGCAATGAATTCTAAAGTTTAAGCAACCACAAGAACAGAAATGAGACTTGGGATATGGTAGGGTTTTAGACTCCTGCTGGGAGATCCAGCTTCGAGTTTTGAGGGGTGAAGTGAGATGTTTATCAAGGACAAGAAAAAGAACCCAGTCTCTCAAACTAAGTAGGAATGGATGTACGCCCCTGAGCAAATTAGCAATATGATCCCTGGAACTTGGAGACCTTAGAGGACCTCAGACACATATAAAAAGCAAGAGGTTAGCTCGCGGAAAGGTTGGCCCACTCAAAGACAAACGAGGGAATCTATGTGTGGAGACAGAAGAGGTAGGTGAAGTCCTAAATGTGTTAATATTCGCGAAAGAGACGGAATTGTTGGAGGATAATCTCAGGGAAGGGAGTGTCAAATTTCTATGCCAAGTTGCTAATAAAAAAGAAGCGCTGTTGTGTGTATTAAAAAGTATTAAGGTAGATACATCCCCAAGTCCTGATGGGATCATACCCAGAATATTGAGGGAGGTAAGGAAACAAATTGCTAGAGCATTGACAGACATCTTTGTAACCTCTTTGGCCACAGATAAGTCCCAGAGGACTGCAAAATAGCCATGTTGTCCCATTGTTTAAGAAGGGTTGCAGGGATAATCAGGAAATCACAGGCCTGTAGGCCTCACATTAGTGGTAGGGAAAGTATTGGAAAAGATTCTCAAGGACAAGATCTGTAAGCATGTAGAAGCAAATGGACTTATTAGCAATAGACAGCATGGTTTTGTGTTTTTGGGGAAGTTGTGCCTCTTTAACTTGATCGAGTTTTTTGAGGAGGTGAGGAAGATGATTGATGAGGGAAAAGTGGTTGATGTCATCTACCTGGACTTCAGTAAAGCTTTTGACAAGGTTCCTCATGGCAGGCAGGTACAAAGGTGAAGTCACATTGTATCAGGGTAAGCTGGCAAGATGGATACAGAATTAGTTTTGTCTCAGGAGATTTAGGGTTGCGGTGGAAGGATGCTTTCTAGAATGGAGGATTGTGACTTTTGGTGTTCCACAGGGACGAGTGCTGGGACCACTGCTATTCATGACTTGAAGGAAAATGTGGCTGGTCTAATTAGCACGTTTGTAGAAGATACAAAGATTGCTGGATTTGGATAGTGAGAAGGATTGTCAGAGAATACAGCAGGATATAGATGTTGGAGGCATGGCTAAAAAAAATGGCAGATGCAGTTTAATCTGGACAAATGTGAGGTAGTGCATTTTGGAAGGTCAAGTAGAGGTGGAAATTATATAGTGAATGGCAGAATCCTTAAGAGCATTGATATGAAGAGAGATCTGGGTGTGCCGGTCCCCAAAGATCACTGAAGGTGGCAGCGCACGTAGATAAGGTAGTTAAAGAGACCTATGGCATGCTTACCTTCATTGGAAGGGGCATTTAGTATAAGAATAGGCATGTTAGGGTGTGGATGGTTTGGAGAAGGTACAGAAAGGTTTTTTTTACCAGGATGTTGCCTTGTATGGGAAATTTTAGCTATGAAGAAAATTCATAGATTGGGTTTGTTTTCACTGGAACACAGGAAGTTGAGGGGCAGTCTGATAGAAGTTTCTAAGATTGTGAATGGCATGGATAGAGTGGAAAGTATGAGGTTTTTCCCCAGGGTGGAGAGGATCGATTACTAGGGAACACATGTTCAAGGTGTGTGCGGTGGTTTAAAAGAGATGTGCAAGGCACGTTTTTCACACAAAGGGTAGTGAGTGCCTGGAACACACTGCCAGAGGAAGTGATGGAAGCAGACACAACAGCAGCATTCAAGAAACACCTGGATGATACATGAATAGGAAGGGAATAAAGGGATACAGATTCTGTGTGTGAAAACAGTTTCAGTATGGAAAGGCGAAATGTGTCAGCTCAGGCTTGGAGGGTGAAAGGGCCTGTTCCTGTGCTCTATGGTTCTTTGTTCTTAGGGTAGGAAACATGAACAGTATAACACTTTCATGTGCTAACACCCACATTCTAGCTTTCTCAGTATTTTCCTGAACATTCCACAAACCAATTCATCTTGCAACTCCATCCATCCCTAGCTCCTCATGAGTCTCTTCAGATCCTCATCTGAACAACCAACTCAAATTTTTTGTCATGATCTGGATATGCCGGTGTTGAATTGGGGTGTACAAAGTTAAAAATCACACAACACCAGCTTACAGTCCAACAGGTTTAATTAGAAACACTAGCTTTTGGACCGCTGCTCCTTCAAACCACCTGATGAAGGAGAAGCGCTCCGAAAGCAAGTGCTTCCAATTGTACCTGTTGAACTGTAAACTGGTGTTGTGTGATTTTAAACTTTTTATCATCTTTGATCCGTGTCAGACTTTTCTTGCAGTCAATCTTCACGAATGCTGTCCTTTCCTCCTTTCTACAAAATCCATTTCTCTCACTCACAATTCTCTGCTTTGTTTCTTTACAGAAAAGAACACTGAACTCTAGGTATTGGCAGAGAACAAGTGATAATGTGTGTGAGGTATCTTGGCAAAGTTGACCCTTGAGTAATAGTCACATTCACAGTTACTAGCACTGTATGCCGTTTAGTTCTGGAAAAGAGGTCTTGTTCCAGAAACATTCTTGTGCGAAAGCCTGAAGTGATGAGACGCTTGTCCTCCACACCTGCATGCCTGTGCTAAGGATTTCACGGTATGAAATGGAACACTCTGTCCTGTGGAACAGCAAGGAGCTGTGGCAAGGGAAACTGCTGTTGTTGTCGCTGCTCTTGGGGCTGTGTCTATTAGTGTGGCTTCTGTTCTTTTTGGTGGAGATGCAGGAGTTCCTGATGTTTGTTCCCCATTAGATGTCTGGGCTGCTGCTGTATGTTACTCTCACGATGAAGTGAAAGCTGACCACAAAGAACTTAAAGGTGAGGATATTCTTAGACAGTGAAATGAATTCTGAATAGATTCAAAGTAATGAATACAGGTTATCAGAATAATTCTATAATCGCAAGCCTTTCACTGAAGCTGAGCACAAGTTTTGTACTTCCATTCTTTTAGGCTTCCCAATGCATCGTTTTCATCACCCGGTGAGTTCCTGCTGTGTTCATACCTTGTTCACTCTGGCTAGTTGCAAATAGCTCAGGCAGTCAATGCATTGGCTGTTAAATCTAAAGTATTAATTTAATTTCACAGTGAATTGCTTTTTTTGTATATTGTAATTATATACCACACACTTGCATGGGAGATCACTGCTCACTTGCAAACTTGCTCATTAAACCCTTGGAAATGGCTGGAATCATTTTGGATTGCTGACTTGACACCACTTTTCTTGAATTTTAAGTAACTACTGCATGCAAACCCATCTGCCCTTGGCAATTAGTCTGTTTAATGTCTTCCTTTTCCTTTCTGCTTGGTTAAGAGATTGGCCCTATGGACTACTGCTTTGATGTAGATGAACATCAGATTTCAAAACAGGTTGTGCCTTCTGCCAATGCTACCTGGTATTCAGTTGTTTCTGATGTTCAGCTGGGATGTTTGCTGTATCTGGAAAATCTAAGAGGTGGCAAACCTGTTTGTTATTGGTGAGTTTTGCCTAACAGGTAGCCCGGGCACTGTCCCAGGCATTTCAGAGTTGGAAAGATTTACCAGCAAATGACTTCTTTCTGGGATGGTCCCATCATTAGTTCATCTAAGAAGCCTGATAATCCAGCCGAAAACCATCCTCACCCATTCTCCTCCCCTGCCCCAAACTCCCAGAAATAGTGTACACGTGCTTCCAGTGCCCCCTTTGCAAGGAAACCATGATTCATTTTATAAATTAGATTTCTCTTTGTGGATCCTGGCTTGATCATGCAGGTCATACAGCTGGTTGTTGGCAGTACGTACATTGTTTGCCCAAGCATGGCAGAACTGATGCTCCATGATATTTCAGTGACAGTAAAAGAAGTGGAACTGTCTACTCCAGTACAAAAGTACGTGTGCAGGAAAACCAGAGGCTTTCTTAAACAAGCCACTCCAAACCCACTGTTTTCAAATACCGGCTTAGGTCTTCTGTTTGGTTTTCACTGGAGTTATTATAGAAGTCTGCTCGAACATTAGCAAATTCTCATGGTTTGGTGAAAGCATTTTGTTAAAGATTGTTGAATGTAGTTCATGCTGATCTTGCTTTGTTTTACCTATCAGCCATTATCACTCACTCATGGCTGATTGTCCTCGGTAGGCCTAATGACTCATTTTAATCTCTGAAATGAATTGTGTTATGGTCATGCCACATGCCTGTGAACATATAACGACAATGGGCATCTTTCCTTTTTTATCAAACAAATTGACACTTTACCTTGATAGATGGAATGGAGTGGGGAGTAGCAGTCAGGCGACCTTACTGCAGTTTGTTTACAGAGACTAACTCACACTTGAACATGCCTGGAGAAAAACATTAATTTTAACTTTCTATTGAAAGATTAGGATCACGTAGAAATAATGCATACCATTGTCTAGCTAAATAGCCTCATTCCTGATGAAAGGCTTTTGTCCAAAATGTCGATTCTCTTGCTCCTCAGATGCTGCCTGACCTGCTGTACTTTTCCAGCACTACACTCTCAACTCTAATCACCAGCATTGGCAATCCTCACTTTCACCTAGCATTGTGGATATACCTACACCAAGCTGATTGCAGTGGTTTAAGACTGTAGCTCACCACCACTCCTGAAGAGCATCTAGGAGTAGACAACAAATGATGGCCTAGAAAGTGACATCTACGTCCAGTGACTGATATTTTTCTTAAAAGGTGAACTCTGGTGAAATTTAAACAAAACTTGGCAGTTCTGTGACAGTCATCATTAACTAGCGCATTCTTCATTGCAACACCTATACCAAAGCTCTTGATAGTTGATGAGGTGTAGGATATAGGGATCTAGGGGAGCCTAAGGTATCTTCAGGTGAAGAATATGATAATGGAGCTGATGACCAGCCATAGCATCCTAAATGATGCAAGCAACTGCAGGAAAAGCTTAACAAAATTCCCAGGGGGGAAGGTTTTGAAAATGCTCATACGTACATGTTTGTATGATTCTACCCAAATCATCTTTACAGTCAAATAATGGTAACTTTCTACATCGCTCTTGCTGCTACGTTGGTTTTAGGACCAGACGTCTGCACTTGCTGTCACTAGGTACTTCTCCAAGACCTGAACAATGACCACAAGAACTATGGTCTCTCCCATATAGCACTTGGAGTGAGCTGTCATACTCCTGCATTTCCAGAAAACCTCCAATTAAAACGTAAACATTAGAATAGTCTATATATTGAAGTAAGGACATATTTACATTGGGAAGAGTGAAAATTTGCTAGATGGGTTCTTGGGATGAGGATATTTTTCTATGACAAAAAGCTAAGAAATTTGAGCACAGACTCTTTGAATTTTAGAGGAATGACAGGTGAGTTAATTGAAATATACAAGGTTCTGAAGGGACTTAGCAGTTGGGGTGTCTAGAACGTGGTACATACTCACGGATGAGTGTTGATCATTTAGATTGGATAAATTATTTCCTTCAAAGGGCTGTGTATCTTTGAAATTCTCTACCCCAGATGTTTGTGAATACCTCATCATTGAAATTATTTAAAGCTGGGTTAGACAGATATTTAACCTGTCAAGGGATCTAGGGTCATGAGAAGTAGGGGAGAAAGTGGAGTTAAGACTGAGGATTAGTCTTGATTGTATTCAATGGTATAGCAGGCATAAGGTTCCATATGGTCTACTCCTGCTCACATATCTTATGTTCTAAGTTGAAAATGTTGATAAAATACATAACAGCTGCATTATTAACTTTGACATCCACATATGTCATGGACTAAAGGGAAAGGTGAAATAAATTCTCTAGTTGTTCTCCCAACCCACCTTTTGCTGGGTATCTACTATCCCATCTGACCACTTGTGCTCTGATGCTGAGTGTTCTGTACTCAATTGTCTTTTTACTTGTTTTCTTAGATTTTTTGATTTTGAAATAGCAGTGATGTGTTTCCCCAAATCTTCTGCTTGTGAATTCAATTTTTAAATAAACCACAAGAAACTGTCTCGAGCAACAAAACAAGGCAGTTTACCCATGCAGGGAGAAAGTGAGCACTGCACATGCTGGAGATCAGAGTAGAAGCATGTGAGTGCTGGAAAAGCACAGCCAACCAGGTAGCATCCAAGGAGCAAAAGAATCGACATTTCGAGCATAAGGATATGCATTCAAAGCAAGGACTTCCATAATTATTTGTTACACAGAAGCATTCAAGAAAGAAGGGGAAAAAATGAAAAATAAGTTACAATTCCAAATAATAAAAAAAATTTAGAGTCTAATAAGCACAGCTGACCCATTTTCACCCACTCATCATCCCCATTAATACCTATCTAATTTTACGTATTCCTTGGCCGCTAATTATTAACTATCCTTTTATCTGCCTAACTTTTCCACCTCCTCTCTCTTTGGGTTCTGCCTCCACCTGTCCACTCACTCTATTTACCCACATGCTGAAAATGTGTTGCTGAAAAAGCGCAGCAGGTCAGGCAGCATCCAGGGAATAGGAGATTCGATGTTTCGGGCATAAGCCCTATTTACCCACATCTCCTGTCATCAAGGTAGAAAACAATTTTTTCTTGAAGCTATCAGTTCTAAATAAGGGTCACAGGATTCGAATTGTTAACACTGTTTCACTCTCCAAAGATGCTCCTAAGACCTGCTGAGTTCTTCAGCAATTTCTGTTGTGTTTAGATTTCCTGCATCGGCAGTTCTTTTTTCAATTTAGTGTTTAACAGCTACTTCTCTTCCAGGTATGCCCACTTTAAAGAAGTTCCGCTCCTCTCTCCAACACCATCTTTACTTTAACTTTTGTTGCTAGTATTTGACAAAGTGTTTGCCAAAGCTTGCTTCCACAGCCACATATCATTTCTCAGTGACTGCCTCTGGCTCAGAATCACCTCATATGAATTCCAATTGAAGTTTCATCCTTCGTGTTTCAAATCCACCATGACCACCCAGGTATCTTTGTAATGTGCAACGCTGTTCAGATGATTGCTACCGTCGTATCTTGAGATCCACATGAGATACCATGCACCACCATATGCATACTCTTGACCTCTCTCTCCATTAGCATCTCTCTCAGAGATGTCTTGCCCCACAGTTCCATTTCATTGTTTGGCTCTTTCAATATGGTAACAAGAAACCTTTTCCTTTCAGGCATTAAGGAATGCAAGCTGCAGCAATTCTCAAGTATTCATCCCACTGAACCCTCTTATCCTCCCTATTCCTCTGACTCCATCACTTCTCCTAACCTCACCTCTTACTATCCTATCTGACCTTCCGCGGCCTAATGCTGAGCATTCTGTACTCAGCAAAAAACTTTATCCATCTGCATCCCCACTCCAATGAATTTCAGACATGACATGACATTGAACTCTTCTTCCATCACCTTCACCTTCATGCCTGTTTCTTTGGACAAGAGTCCAAAAAACCCTTCATTCATCTTGAAACACTCTCTGTCAACCTGAAACCCTCCTTCTGCCATTTTACTTGCACCCTACTTGTTAATTGAGAACTGTCAATGTGACATTGTTTGCATTAGTATCTCTGCTCCTCTCACCCATTCAAACCTACCTCTCTGGACTGACTGCACTCCGTGCTCTCAGATCCAACCTTGACATTGTAATCAAGCCTGCCTACAAGTGTGGTGCTGTTAACTATTGTACTGACTAATATAATTTGGAGGCTGAGTGACAGCTCTTTGACACATCTTCCAAACACTTTTCAACCGTTAGATTAGATTAGATTAGATTACTTACAGTGTGGAAACAGGCCCTTCAGCCCAACAAGTCCACACCGACCCGCCAAAGCACAACCCACCCATTCCCCTACATTTATCCCTTCACCTAACACTACGGGCAATTTAGCATGGCCAATTCACCTGACCTACACATCTTTGGACTGTAGGAGGAAACCGGAGCACTCGGAGGAAACCCACGCAGACACAGGGAGAATGTCAAACCATTAAACATCAGGCACAACTGTCACAATCCAGCTCATAGTCTCCCAACCTTGAGCAGCCCTCTTTCTGCCTTCTTCCCAAAATCCTGAAACAGGACTGTGTCATGGACCAGGACAGACCTCCTGAAAACATTTCAAGAAAGTAGCCCAGACCGTAACTTTGCTGATTGGTTTAAACAGGTACAGAGTGGATATTCCAGGAAAGATGCAGCTGATCAAACCACTTAGTTTTAAACAAAACAAAATTTATTTACAAGATTATGGAATGAAACACCAACAAAAGAAAATAGAATACCAAAGAAATTAACGTATCCAATAATCTAACAGATTATACCAATTTAATGATGCTGTTCCCTATACACCCCTTAGCATAATAGGTAAAATCAAACACAGGCTCTTACGGAAGAGAAGTCAGTGAGAGAGGAGGATCAGCATGGATCTGCTTCTTTGTGTCCAGCAGCTTCAAAATGCCTGACTGCTTTCAGTGAATAGCCAAACAGCCAAAAACCAAATCAAACCAGAGAAAAGCAGAGCTGGACTGTTAATCCAGAGACCTAGGTAGTGTTCTGGGGACCGAGTTCGAATCCCACCACGACAGATGGTGGAATTTGTATTCAACAAAAAAAAATCTGAAATTAACAGTCTGATGATGTCCATGAGTCCGTTGTCAATTGTTGAAAAAAACCCACCTGGTTCACTACAATGTGGTTGACTCTGGGCAAATAAGAATGGGTGATAAGTGTTGGCCCAGCCAGCGACATCCTCATCCCATGAATGAATAAACAAAAACTGGCTTCTCCCTTTTCATTGTATAGGTGATTTTAAAAAGAAAACTTGAAAACCTTTTTTCTGAGGCATTTCTGTTAGCTATAATCAAATTGGCCCAAAAACCCTTGAAACTTAGATTTTTCAAAGTTTGTGTGTTTTACGACCTTCTGAAAAAAACAAGGACAACATAACCTTGTTAAAGGAGCAGCGTCGTTGCAACTGTAGGGGCAAACCCATTGTTTCTGCTTGTTCCTGAACTTATTTCTTCCCATCTTGATTTGATTCTTTTCTCCCTCTGTCCTGTCCCTTCCTATACATCCACAATTCTTCGGAAGCTTCACAGCAATTTCAAAATTGGCGAAATCTGAGGACTGCAGATGCTGGAGATTAGAGTCGAGCGTGGTGCTGGAAAAGTACAGCAGGTCAGGCATCATCTGAATGAAGAGCTTTTGCCTGAAAGGTCAATTTTCCTGCTCCTCGGATGCTGCCTGACCTATTGTGCTTTTCCAGCACCACATTCTTGACAGCAATTTCAAAATGTCTAGTTCATGGGCACCTCCTCTTTACTGTGGACTTGCAGTATTATAGTTTTAATGTTCTCTGCTTCTTCCTGGAAAGAAGGCCTGAACCATATCCATCTACCACCACCTTCCTCCACTTGGCTGAACTTGTCCCTGCTTTGAAAAACTTCTCCCTAAATTCTTTCTTCAGATCAAAGTGTGGCCGTAAGTACCTGTATGGACTCCACTTATACCTGTGTCTTTGTGGAACGTTCTTTATTCCAAGCCTACTTGAATCTCTCCATTACATCCATGACACTGTTAGAGCTGCTTCCCTCATTTTGAATTAGAAATTTTTTTCAATGTTACTTTTAATTTCCCCCCTGCTCTCAACTTCACCTCCCATAGATACCTTAACGATACATCAGAAATATCCATATTTTTCCTCAACTGAGGATTCCCCACCACTGTGGTCGACAGGGCCCTTAGTCATATCCTACTCATTTCCTGCCTTCTGCCCTCACTCCTCTTCCTTTCCACAACACTAATAGGCTCCCCCATTCCTCACCTTTCACTCCTTCAGCCACTATGTCCAAAGAATCCTGAGACACTATTTCTGCCACCTCCAGCCAGATGCCACCAACCAGATACACATTAGTCTTCCCTCCCTTGTCAGCATTCTGCAGGTACTGTTTCCACCAGGACACCCTGGTCCACTCCTCCTCCATTCACAACACCATCCCATATCCCATGGCACTTTCCAATGCAATCACAGAAGGTATGACACCTGTTTGCCTCATCCCGCCATTTACACCTTATAGGTGAAGCAGTGATTTACCTGCATGTCACTCAATCTGGTCTACTGTATTCACTCCTCACAATGTGTCGACCCTACACTGGGGAGACAAATGCAAAATGGGTGACTACTTTACAGAACACCTATGTTGTGTCTGTGAAAGCAACCCTGAGATTCTAAATTTTCTGCCATTTCATCAGACCATCATATTCCAATGCCAACATTTCTGTCCTGGGTCTGCTACAGTTCTCCAGCATTGCTCACCACAAGCTGGAGAAACAGCACCTCGTTTCTATTTGGGGATCTTATAGCCTTTTGGACTCAAAATCAAGTTTAATAATTTTACAGCCTGAAATCTTCCTTCCATGTCTATTACCCACTCCCACACCCTGGGTCTTGTCATGATACAGATTGCTTTCAGCACAGGTAACTATTTTCACCACATAGTCCCCATTACCACCTATCTAACTTTTCTTGGCTTATGACAACAATCCCTTTGTCTGCCTAACTTTTTCTCTGTCTCTATCTCTCTCTCTGTTGCTGTCTCTGTCTCTGTCTTTGTCTGTCTCTGTCTCTCTCTTTGTCTCTGTCTCTGTCGCTGTCTCTGTCTCTCTGAGTTCCATCTCTACATAATCACTCATTCAGTGGGCTTTGTCCACCTATCTGCTTCCTCCTGCACCCCTCACCAAACCACTGTTGTCAGGATATATACCACTTTTTCCTAGAACCTGTCAGTTCTGAAGAAGGGCCACTGGACTTGAAATCTTAACTCCGTTTCTGTCTCCACTGATACTGTCAGATATGCTGAGTTTCTGCAGAAATTTTGGTTTTTAGTGCTATTAAGTCAATATCTTCCAGCTGGCTTGTCTGGAAGAGTTCTCTTTTCATAGGAATTTGAATGCAGAGTCAGTTGAAGATGTAGCAATATGATTCTTGAGGATTTAGAATTAATTCAGTTTTAATGCAAATGTGTGATTTAGAGTCCTAGAGATGTACAACACAGAAACAGACTCTTTAGTCCAACTTGTCCATGCCAACCAGAAATCCCAACCTAATATAGTCCCACTTGTCAGCATCCAGCCCATATCCCTCCAAACCCTTCCTATTCGTATAACCATCCAGATGCCTTTTAAATGTTGCAATTATACCAGCATCCACCACTTCCTTCAGCAGCTTATTCCATACACGTATTGCACTCTGTGTGAAAAAGGTGCCCCTTAGATCTCTTCAATATCTTCCCCCTCTCACCCTAAACCTATGTCCTTTAGTTCTGGGCTTCCTGACCCCAGGGAAAAGACTTTGTCTATTTATCCTATCCATGCCCCTCATAATTTTGTAAACCTCTATAAGGTCGCCCCTCAGCCTCCAACGCTCCAGGGAAAACAGCCCCAGCCTATTCAACCTCTCCCTATAGCCCAAATTCTCCAACCCTGGCAACATCCTTGTAAGTCTTTTCTGAACCTTTTCAAGTTTCACAACACCCTTCCGATAGGAAGGAGACCAGAATTGCATGCAATATTCCAAAAGTGACAAAACTAACATCTTGTAAAGCAGCAACATGACTTCCTAACTCCTGTAATTAACATTCTGACCAATTAAAAAAAGCATGCCAAATGCCTTATTTACTATCCTATCTACTTGCAACTCTACTTTCAAGGAACTATGAACCTGCACTCCAAGGTCTCTTTGTTCAACAATACTCTCCAGGGCCTTACCATTCAGTGGAGAAGTCCTGCTAAGATTTGATTTTCCAAACAGCAGCACCTCTCATTTATCTAAATTAATCTTCATCTGCCGCTCCTCAGCCCTTTTTGTTACTTCTTCAATCCTCTTTTTTACTTTTTCAAAAAAACTCAATCAAGTTTGTGAGTCATGCTTTCCCATGCACAAAAGCCATGTTGACTATCCCTAATTAATCTTTGCCTTTTGAAACTTCTTCCTAGAAGCCAGGTTTTGGGAGAGAGAGAGGCTGAAACTAAAGACAGATTTTATTGAATCTGGAGATCCCGATTGTTTTCTGTTCTCATGTTAAAAAGCAGACTGAGAAGATATTTCAAAGCTGATTAATTTAAGCTATTCAATAATAATATGCTTCAGTTATATGTCAGGGTTCCTGGATGAGGTAATTCAAGTGTACTTCACCTGATGATGGAGCAGTGCTCGGAACGCTTATGATTTCAGATAAACCTGTCAGATTATAACCTGATGATGAGACTTCTGGCACTGAAAATTTCAGCAAGTAGCCAACTGGTCCATTCTGTGAATAATAATAGCCTTTTTTTAATCCAACAAGAGGTAATTTTTAAAATGAAATGACAATGTATAGTTTTTTTTAAACAGTAAACAAATTATAAAATCGCTTTTTTTCATTGCGAGCATGTATTTTTCCAGCCTTTGGGGGACGAAATCAATTCTGTTCTATTCCTTGTTAACAAGTCTTATAGATAGAAAATTAAAGCATAACATTTATTATTTCATTTACTCTTGAATGTCTAACATCAAAATTGAAGAAATTAAGGTTTTTTTATTTCGAGAAAAGAACAGTTTAGGATCTCTCTTCATGCTTTGAGGCTTTGGGTCAAAATGATCGGTTCTTATCAATATATTCATCCTGTACATCTAAATGTATTGATTGTGTTTTCTTAATTCCCCTTGACCTGGGATGATCTTAGTGGCCAGCATGGTGACTGGCTCCTGCACAGTGGCAGGAGCAGCAACTTGAAGCATAGGACACTGAGAGTGACTGAGGAACTACTGTCAACACTCAATGTGCTCAGTGGAGCCCTGAGAAGCAGAAGCTAGCAGCTCCAAATGCATAGTATCCTCACATCACCCTGCTAACCTGAGCTCTATAAGGTGCTTGACGAGATTTTTTTGTTTCTTGTCCTATCATTTCCCTTTGTATCTAATGGACAAGGCAATAGAATACACTCTTGCACGTATGCCTGGAGCTATTAACTAATTTGCAGGCTCTGGCTTTTCAGGAATGTTACCAATTTTTCAGAAACTGCTGCAGTCAAATCTTCGGATGGATTCCTTTACTATCCCAGCCAGAGTATACACAGCTACTAGAATCTCCACCACATCTTTATGCACTTCTGGCTGAACCCTCAGCATTTGTAAACTCCTGAAGACACCAAAGGCATATCATATCTTCAATATTAGCATGGCCTCCCTTATTAATTCAAATATTAGTTACTTCAGTGGTCACAACTACCAGGAGCTAGTTGGACAACTGTGTGTGATGATCTCACCAGGTTATGACTCCAAATCTAAGAGTAAAGATGAACTAACTGTGCAGAGGCTGGTATCCTGTCACCAAGTCACCCTTTATTGACAAATGAATAGTCGTTGACTACCTCCTACAGAGTCAGGCACCAGAGTGTCAGTATCCCTAACATTCAACCTTTTTTTTTCTACACCCGAGTGGCCAGTGACGAGCAGTGCCTTTATTCCCTGTTAATTTTTTTTTTTCTTTAGGCCTTCTGCAGTTTATTTTTTTTTTAAATTAACCCCCACACTACCGCCTAACTGCGGTAGTGCTTATTTTTTCCCAGCACCCATGGTGTGTGTGTGCAGGTGTGAGACACAGTGAGAGACACAAGGTGTACGAATCTTTATTCAATTTCCACCACCAGGAAGATAGGAAAACACCCGAGTGGCCAGTGACAAGCAGTGCCCTTCACATCAAAGGGAACATTCAACCTTTTATGTCAGCCAGGACTTCCTGATTGGACCAGATTAACAATCCCAATTAGGCAATTCTTATTCTCTGTCTCTATCTCTCTCTCTGTTGCTGTCTCTGTCTTTGTCTGTCTCTGTCTCTCTCTTTGTCTCTGTCTCTGTCGCTGTCTCTGTCTCTCTGAGTTCCATCTCTAGACCAACTGAAGACCAACTGGTTGACCTCATTACAATTACTACATTCCTCCCTTTCTGAGTCCATGGACATAGGCTGAACAGTTTTCTGAAACCCTCCTGTGGTGTTTTAGCACCAGGTCAGGTTCCTCCGACTCAGATTCTGGCACAGATAATGTGTAGCACACAGGAGCTTGCCTGTTGTGTTAGGAAAACTTTGGAAGACTTCTACTTCCTTCTCGAAGCAAAGACATCCAGGCAGCTACTTCCATCATGCCCATCTCTGATTTAAAAGATTCAACAATGTTTGACAGAGGGGATGAACCAATGGGTTCCAGAGCATTTCTGAATCTTCTGAGAGACAGGGCACTTTTTGCTCCTACTCCTTTTGTGAATTTGCAGCTTTAGTTAGCACTGCTGCCTCACAACGCCAGGAACCCAGTTCAACTCCATCCTCAGATGACTGTCTCTGTGGAGTTTGCACATTCCCCACATGTCTACATAAGTTTCCTCTGGGTGCTCCAGTTTCCTTTCACAATCCAAAGATGTGCGGTTAGGAGGAGTGGCCATACTAAATTGTTCAACGTGCAGGGATGTAGATTAACCATGGGAAATGCAGGGTTATAGGGAGGGGGGAGAGGCATGTGTCTGGGTAGGATGCTCTTCAGAGGGGTGGTGGAGACTTGTTGGGCCGAATGACCTATTTCCACACTGTAGGGGATGCTGTTCATACTTACTTATTCAGGACCTATTTGCACCTATCCAAACTTTATCCATAATTGGTCCTGACCTTACATTGACCCTGCCTCTTACCCATGTGGGGCCATTTGTGTGATACTTGGACCAAACTTCATCCCCTATATCAAGCTGTGACTTTAGCTTGGTGGAAAGATCAGACTTAACCTGGTGTGGAGTTGTCTACCTGTTAGGCTATTTGTTTTCAATCTGACCTTCAAAGTTTGGATCATTTTTTCTGCAAGACCATTAGATGATGGGTGGCATGGAGCTGTCCTTATGTGTTGAATCCCATTCGATTTAAAGAAATAACAAAATTCTCTGCTGGTAAACGATGGCGTTGCCTGTGACCAACACTTCCAGTACCCTGTATGCTGTAAAAGATGTGTGCAGTTTTTCTGTCATTGTCCCAATGTTTGACAAATGAACTATATGGATGTCCAACCAATTTGAGTGGATATGTAGAATGACTACGAACATTGAACCCATGAAAGGACATTGAACCGAGTCCAGGATTTACCCTGCCATTGCATAGTTGTGGGGAGAACTACTGGCAGGAAGTTTTATACTTGTTCATGCTCAGGGCACTGCCTTAACAACGTGGCTATGCCTGCATCCAAGCTTGGCCACCAGACTTGACTCACTGCCAACATCTTCATTTTGGGGACCCCTGGATTATCCTGGTGGAGTTCAGTCAGTTTTGACAGCAACCTTTGTTTGGGACAATCACTCTCGCTCCCCATAACAATATACCATCCTTCACTTTGAGTTGGTCTGTCCTGGTCCAAAAAGATTTTAATTCTAACAGATCTTTCATTCCTCCCATTAATACTAATTGTTTCAGTTTGAGAAGAATTGGATCTTTCTGTGTTGGCTATGAATGGGAGCACGTCCAGAAGATATAATATCTTCCGGCTGTTTTAATTGGAAAGTCTCCTCATCGCCATCCCCATCAAACACCCCTGGAATAGGAACAACACAAGCTTAAATGCCGAGTAAAGCTCACTCTATTCTTTTAGACAAGAAGTAAAATTCCCTCGACTCTGTCCCCATCAAACACTCCTGGGACAGGGACAACAAGGGGTTAAAATGCTGAGTAAATAAACAATAGTGAAGCAGCCCCTACAGGGGCGAAGGGCTTGTGCCCGAAACGTCGAATTTCCTATTCCTTGGATGCTGCCTGACCTGCTGTGCTTTAACCAGCAACACATTTTCAACTGTGATCTCCAGCATCTGCAGACCTCATTTTTTACCCGTCAAATTGAAGTCAAACAGAAATGAAAAGGTCGAATGGATATTCACAGAACTAAACGGTAAGACAAAGTGGGGCAGCATGGTGGCTCAGTGGTTAGCACTGCTGCCTCACATCACCAGGAACCCGGGTTTGATTCCAGTCTTGGGCAATTGTCTGTGTGGAATTTGCAAATTCTCCGTGTGTCTGCGTGGGTTTCCTCCCAGTGCTCTGGTTACTTCTCATAATCGAAAGATGTGCAGGTTAGGTGAAATGGTCACACTAAATTGCCTATAGTGTCCAGGAATGTGTAGGTTCGGTGCTTTAGTCAGGTGTAAATATAGGATAATACGGTAAGGGAATAGGTCTGGGTGGGTTACTCTTCGGAGGGTCATTGTGGACTTGTTGGGCTGAAGCGTCTGTTTCTACACTGTAGGGATTCTATGAATCTAAAATCAAAATGACGTTGTTGGGGCCAAGGATGCATTCCAGTCTCCATGATGCTCACTGGTTTTGAAAGGCCTTGACAGTGCCTATGAGTACTGCATGCTTCTTCTCCAGGGACACCTGAGAACAGATATAACTATGAAAGAGGGGCACACAGTCAGGAACAACAAGACCTTCTGTGACCTACTGTCTGTATCTATTGATGGCCTATTTTGCTAAGTCCAACAGCAGACCTACAATAAGGACCTAGGACTTGTCTGCCCTACCCCACACCAGTTGCCTGTAGATCATGAGCATGGGACTGAAGTGCAACCAAAACCTAAGGAAAATCCCCTTCAAAAAAACTAAAGAGGGGCTGCAAATGGAAACTCTTAATGTTAACATGGAACACAGTTTCCATCAGGCTATAAAAGCTACACATTGTCTTGCACCCAGTGAAATGACTCAAGCTATGGTTGCATGGGACTGCTGTGTGCAATATTCTCTGCCCCAGATTCTGGATGAAGATTCTTCCACTGGGGCTATCATCAGCGGTGTTTCTGCTAATGGGAAGTGGCTCAATGCATCCATATTCGCTAGGTAAAAACAATGACTGCAGATGCTGGAAACCAGATTCTGGATTCGTGGTGCTGGAAGAGCACAGCAGTTCAGGCAGCATCTGAGGAGCAGTAAAATCGACATTTCAGGCAAAAGCCCTTCATCAGGAATACAGGCAGAGACCCTGAAGGGTGGAGAGATAAGTGAGAGGAGGGTGGGGATAGGGAGAAAGTAGCATAGAGTACAAAAGGTGAGTGGGGGAGGGGATGAAAGTGATAGGTCGGGGCGGGAGGGTGGAGTGGATAGATGGAAAAGAAGATAGGCAGGTAGGACAAGTCATGGGGACAGTGCTGAGCTGGAAGTTTGGAACTAGGGTGAGGTGGGGAAGGGGAAATGAGGAAACTGTTGAAGTCCACATTGATGCCCTGGGGTTGAAGTGTTCCGAGGCGGAAGATGAGGCGTTCTTCCTCCAGGCATCTGGTGGTGAGGGAGCGGCGGTGAAGGAGGCCCAGGACCTCCATGTCCTCGGCAGAATGGGAGGGAGAGTTGAAATGTTGGGCCACAGGGCGGTGTGGTTGATTGGTGCGGGTGTCCTGGAGATGTTCCCTAAAGCGCTCTGCTAGGGGGCGTCTAGTCTCCCCAATGTATAGGACACCCCATTGGGAGCAACGGATACAATAAATGATATTGGTGGATGTGCAGGTAAAACTTTGATGGATGTGGAAGGCTCCTTTCAGGCTTCGGATGGAGGTGAGGGAGGAGGTGTGGGCGCAGGTTTTGCAATTCCTGCAATGGCAGGGGAATGTGCCAGGATGGGAGGGTGGGTTGAAGGGGGGGGCGTGGACCTGACCAGGTAGTCACAGAGGGAACGGTCTTTGCGGAAGACGGAAAGGGGTGGGGAGAGAAATATATTCCTGGTGGTGGGGTCTGTTTGGAGGTGGCGGAAATGTTGGCGGATGATTTGGTTTATGCGAAGGTTGGTAGGGTGGAAGGAGAGTACCAGGGCCGTTCTGTCCTTGTTACGGTTAGAGGGGTGGTGTCTGAGGGCGGAGGTGCGGGATGTGGACGAGATGCATTGGAGGGTATCTTTAACCATGTGGGAAGGGAAATTGCGGTCTCGAACAATCAGTCTCAGCAAAGGACTCACCTTCATCCCTCTCTGTCCACGCATCAATGAATTTAATACACACCATGACATCGAACATTTCTTCCGCCGCCTCCACCTCCGAGCTTACTTTCACAATCAGGACTCCCGCCCACCTTCCGAGGACCCCTTCGCCCACCTCCAACACACTGCATCCACCTGGACACCCCGCGCTGGCCTATTACCCGCCGTCGACCTCTTCATTTCCAACTGCCACCAGGACATTAACCGCCTCAACCTGCCTATTCCCCTCCCCCACTCCAACCTCTCACCCTCACAACGCGCATCCTCCAATCCTGACCTCACCATCAAGCCAGCAGATAAAGGGGGTGCAGTAGTAGTCTGGCGCACTGACCTCTACACCGCTGAAGCCAAATGCCAACTCGAGGACACCTCTTCCTACCACCCCCTCGACCATGACCCCACCCCCATCACCAAACCATCATCTCCCAGACCATTCAGAACCTCATCACCTCAGGAGATCTCCCACCCACAGCTTCCAACCTCATAGTCCGGGAACCCTGCACTGCCCGGTTCTACCTTCTTCCCAAGATCCATCAAGCCTGACCAACCTGCCTGACCCATTGTCTCAGCATGCTCCTGCCCCACTGAACTCATTTCTGCCTACCTCGACACTGTCCTCCCCCCTAGTCCAGGAACTCCCCACATACGTTCGAGACACCACCCACGCCCTCCACCTCCTCCAAGACTTCCGTTTCCCCGGCCCCCAACGCCTCATCTTCACCATGGATATCCAATCACTCTACACCCCCATCTGCCATGGCCAGGACCTCCAAGCCCTCCATTTCTTCCTCTCCCGACGTTCCCAACAGTACCCTTCCACCAACACTCTCATTCGTTTGGCTGAACTGGTCCTCACCCTTAACAATTTTTCCTTCGAATATTCCCACTTCCTCCAGACCAAAGGGGTAGCCATGGGCACCCGTATGGGCCCCAGCTATGCCAGTCTCTTTGTTGACGAGTAGAACAGTCGATATTCACCGGCACCACTCCCCACCTCTTCCTCTGCGACATTGATGACTGCATTGGCACCACCTCATGCTCTCACGAGGAGGTTGAGCAATTCATCAACTTCACCAACACATTCTACCCTGATCTAAAATTTACCTGGACCATCTCTGACACCTCCCTCCCCTTCCTACACCTCTCCATCTCCGTTAATGACCACCTACTTGATAGTGCCATTGTTTACAAACCCACCGACTCCCACAGCTACCTGGATTACACCTCTTCCCACCCCACCTCCTGCAAAAATGCCATCCCATATTCCCAACTCCTCCGCCTTCACCGTATCTGCTTCCAGGAGGACCAGTTCCACCACAGAACACACCAGGTGGCCTCCTTCTTTCGAGACCGCAATTTCCCTTCCCACATGGTTAAAGATGCCATGCCCTCCAACGCAAATCGTTCACATCCCGCACCTCCACCCTCGGACCCCACTCCTCCAACCGTAACAAGGACAGAACGGCCCTGGTACTCACCTGCCACCCTACCAGCCTTCGCATAAACCAAATCATCCGTCAACATTTCTGCCACCTCCAAACAGACCCCACCACCAGGGATGTATTTCTCTCCCCACCCCTTTCCGCCTTCCGCAAAGATTGTTCCCTCTGTGACTACCTGGAAAGGTCCATGCCCCCCCTTCAACCCACCCTCCCATCCTGGCACATTCCCCTGCCATCGCAGGAATTGCAAAACCTGCGCCCACACCTCCTCCCTCACCTCCATCCAAGGCCCGAAAGGAGCCTTCCACATCCATCAAAGTTTTACCAGCACATCCACCAATATCATTTATTGTATCCGTTGCTCCCGATGCGGTCTCCTCTACATTGGGGAGACTGGGCACCTCCTAGCAGAGCGCTTTAGAGAACATCTCCAGGACACCCGCACCAATCAACCACACCACCCTGTGGCCCAACATTTCAACTCTCCCTCCCACTCTGCCGAGGACATGGAGGTCCTGGGCCTCCTTCACCGCCGCTCCCTCACCACCAGATGCCTGGAGGAAGAAGGCCTCATCTTCTGCCTTGGAACACTTCAACCCCAGGGCATCAATGTGGACTTCAACAGTTTCCTCATTTCCCCTTCCCCCACCTCACCCTAGTTCCAAACGTCCAGCTCAACACTGTCCCCATGACTTGTCCTACCTGCCTATCTTCTTTTCCATCTATCCACTCCACCCTCCCCCTCTGCCTGTATTCCTGATGAAGGGCTTTTGCCCGAAACGTCAATTTTACTGCTCCTCGGATACTGCCTGATACTGCTGTGCTCTTCCAGCACCACTAATCCAGCATCCACATTCGCTACTTGGCCTCCCAAACATGTTGTAAATAATAATTAGAAGCAAACAGTGTCAGAGCCCACTGCTGAATGCATCCCAAAATTAGGGCCGACACTGCCTTGTCCTCTTTAAGTAGCCAGATAGGTGCTGGTAGTTCTTGATTATCATAAATTTTTGACCATACAAATGTGACTGCCAATCCTTCTTTATATTCTTATCTGTAATAGCCAATGACCTGAATGCATAAGCTGGTGGATGCTCATCTGTGTTGGTCCACCTACGAAGTAATACCACCGCGATGCCATACGGGGGGCATCGTTTGTCAGTTCCACATCTTTCTAAGGATCAAAGTGTGCCAACACCTGAGAGAATGATAGCTGTTTCTTTACTTCATTGAAAGCTAGGGCTTGTCTTTGAGAGTATTTCTAACACTCCCTTTTTATTTGGAGTTGATGCAAAGGTGCCAGAATAGCTACCAGGTTATGTATGAACTTGCCATAATAATTTATCAGACCAAGAAATGATCTAAACTCCTGGACAGACATGGGAACCGGGTACCTTTGATTGCCCTGACTTTATTTTCCAGCAAGTTTAACCGGGTCTTGGAGCCTCTGTAGCCCAAGTAGGTCACTTAGGGGGCCTGAACACACATCTTTCCCTTCTTGGATGTACACCTACCTTGGAAAAATGCCTTAAGACTATATTCAAGTTCTGCATGTGTTCCTTATTAATTTTCCCTCTTGTCAGGCTGTCATCAAAGCAGTGCTGTCCAAATGACAACCTGAGATGGACCATGCAAAATGTTCTCAATTGTCTATTGAAAAGTTGCACAGGCAGACGATATCCTGAATGGTAGTCTCCATATATTGGTACAGTATAGGTCTTAATTGTAGCATATGTCTGGGAATCTTCATCTGTGCACAATTGCAAGTAAGCTTTGGTCATGTTCAGTTTTGTGAAGGACAGACCTTCCGCCAGCTTTGCAATTAAATCCTCTTTTGGAGAGATTGGGTATTTATTCAACTGCAAAAAAACCGGTTTAGTATTTGTTCAAAATCCCCACAAAGGCAAACTGACCCATCGGACTTCAAAATTGGTATGTCCGATGCTGTCCATACCATGAATTGGACTGGTTTGATGGTTCCTTCATTTTGCAGCCTTCTGATTTCGCCCTTTGGAAAATGCTTACCTCAAGTCAATGATGATTGTTGAGAGCAAGTTTCTTCAAGTTCATGCTTTACTTTCGTTGCCACTGAAATAACTCTACAGAGCCCAGTATTCCATCATCAAGTCACCCTTTATTTACAAATGAACAGTCCTTGACTCTAGTACTGCCTTGTACAGAGTTAGGCACTAAAGTGTCAGTATCCCTGACTCTCAACCTTCTGTCAGCTAGAGCTCCCTGACTGGATCAATATAACAGCCCCAATCAGGGAGCTCATTTTGTACAAGGTCCAGCTGGCTGACTGCGTTACAGTCACTACAGAAGGCATACTAACTGATGTGAGTATCTCTGCTGGTGGGGGGACAGTGGCAAAGTGTGGTAGTGGTTCCCCTCCTCCTCATCAGAAGTGAATGACCGATGTTGGAACTCTATCCTGTGGAACACTTGCATGATAGAATGTAGAGACCAAACATAAATCTTCAGAACGTGCTGATGTTCAAATAGATGTCTTTACAATGAACAGCACAGGCTTGTCTAAGGCTCCCTTAGATTAACTAGAAGGAGAGACCTGGTAGGAATTAAAAGTGCCATGAGAGGCAGAAATCTGATTAGAACTCCGTAGAAAAATTGAAAATTGCACAGGGAAAGAGGTTGCTTCGTTGGTTTTTGGTTTTTGTTTTGCTTGTTTATCTTTCAAACCTGTATAATTTATTAGTAACTGTAAGGTTTTAATATTAGTGGTAAAGTTCATTGGTAGTGCTCAAGCTTCTTGGGGAGTTGCAGAGTTTATTAATTATGGATGAAGCACAATAAATTAGCACGTATATAAGATAGCAGGACAGGTATGTGTGGCAGTTGTTGAGTGATGAATTAATGAATACCTGCGTGTACCATGGCAGATAGTCTGACATAAGGGTCTGGAGCTTAACGAAGTCTAGCTCAGAGTCCATGAGTTTAATGCTGAATTACAGAAACTGCAACAAATCACAATTTGTTCCAAAAAGTCCTCATATTCCATAGGCTTGTTCGTTCATATTTGTTTAATAACAGGAGACAGGAGTGTAAGTCAGGTAAGAGAATCGAGAAAGTAGAAATAGAGAAGGCACCTCAGCCTTTTGCAATTGTTGTAGCAACCTGTGTGGATGAAAATGGGGTCTGCAAGGTGGATGACTGATGTGGCACCATGCAACAGGAAACCATTCAGGTGAGGAAAATTAACAAGGATGCAGTGGCAGTACAGAACAGTAAATTCAGGCAGATTGACATAGTTCTGTGCAACAAGAGTAATATTCTGGTGTCAAGGTTCAGGATATATGCTGTAGACTGAACAAGACCTTCAAGTGGGAGGGCTGGATCCAGTAGTTGTATCTGTATCAAGAGACATGACATAGTTAGGCATAGAATAGAGTTTCTACTTGGGGACTATGAGTAACTAGAGAATATATTAAACAAGTAGAATTTCAAAGGTCATGTTCCCTGGGTTATTAGATTAGATTACTTACAGTGTGGAAACAGGCCCTTTGGCCCAACAAGTCCACACCGACCCGTCGAAGCGCAACCCACCCACACCCCTACATTTACCCCTTACCTAACACTATGTGCAATTTAGCATGGCCAATTCACCTGACCCGCACATCTTTGGACTGTGGGAGGAAACCGGAGCACCCGGAGAAAACCCACGCAGACACGGGGAGAACGTGCAAACTCCACACAGTCAGTCGCCTGAGTCGGGAATTGAACCCGGGTCTCAGGCGCTGTTTGAACCTTGCTGGGACCGGTTCTGGGGAATCACATATTTAATGGCTGAGGGTGCTATAAACTAAATAGTGGGGGCTAGATGATCAACTGTTGGACTATAACCTGGGGTTGTGTGATTTTTAATTTTGTCCATCCCAGTCCAACACCAGCACCTCAACATTATAACTGGAGTATGGCAGAAGAAGGGATAAACTATAAAACTTAAGACTTTCCCAGCAGATCACAGAATTGTCATTATGCATTTGGTTCATCTTATTTTCACTGGCTGTCAGAGAGTTTTAACTTTATGCCAATCGCCTGCCTTTCCCTGTGACCCTGCACAATGTTTCTGTTTAAATAATCAATCAATGCCATCTTAAATACCTCAGTTGAGCCAGCCTCCACTACACTTCCAGGCAGGACATTAACCAATTACCCACTGTGTGAAAACATTTTTTTCTCACCTCTCAATTACATCTTTCGCAGAGCAATTTATCAGCAAGAATAGTTTTTACCCCATCTAGTTTATGTTGACACCTTGTGATTCTGATAAAAGTTATCAGTTCTCCACTTAACATTTTCAAGCACTGGATTCTCTACTGACCATAAAATCCAGACCATTATTGCAATATCTGTAAAAATACCACCAAAAGTAGCATAGGGAAACATCATAGCCAGATGTGAGAATTTTAACATGGAACTATCTATAAATCTTTCAATGCAGTATTTGATCCACGCTTACATTTCAATACATTTAACTACAATAGATATACTCATTTGACAGCACGGAACTTAAGTATTGCTGAAAAAAGGCAGATTTCATTTAAGCTTTTCATCTTGCCCCATTAGGACAGTTTACAAAAATACAAATTCAAGGCAAAAAATTCAAGGAAAACGTTCCCAACTTCTTCAAACTTTCATCATAACTTGAAGTGACTTATTCCTTGAACCATTCTCAGAAACCTGTTCTGCACTTTCTCCAATGCATTCACATTTCTTTAGTGTGGCACCCAGAACTGTATGCAATATTCCAGCAGAGGTATAACTATTGTCTTCTATAAATTCATCATAACCTTCCTGTTTTCTATTCTGGGCCTCCACTTATAAAGTTTAGAATATTGTATGCTTTACTAACAGTTCTTGCTTCCTGTCTCGCCACTTACAAGTATGTACACACCACTTCTCTCTGATCCTGCACATCTTTAGAATAGTACCATTTATGTAATACTGTCTTTGTACCAAAATACATCATGTTACATTTCTGTGCATTAAACTTCATCTGCCACCTAATAATGTCCTTTACAAGTTCTATGCTGTTCTCACAGTTTACAATTCTGCCAAATTTTGAGTCATATACAACTGTATCCTGCATATCAAGATCTACATCATTATATAGAGGAAAGCAATGTTCCCAAAGCCACCCCTTGGAAAACTTCACTGTAAACCTCTGTCCGCTTGAAATTAGTGATTATTCTTTGTTTCCTATTCTTTGGCCATTTTTTGTCTGCATGCTGCTCTTTTATTCCATGTCCTACAACGCCTTTAACAAAAAAATGTCATACTTGAGATGTGGGCATCACTGGCTGGGCCAGCATTTATTTCCCATTCCTATTTGTCCCACGAGGGGTGGTTAACAGTCAACCACACATTGTGTATTTGCAATCATATGTAGGCCAGATGAAATAAGGGTGGCAGATGATTTGCTTTTCTAAAGGACATCAGTCAAAGAATCATACAGCACGGAAACAGACCCTTAGGTCCAACCAGCCCATGTTGAACATAATCCCAAACTAAACCTGTCTGCTTCTGGCTCATAACCCTCCTCGCCTTTCCTATTGGCTTTTTTCCCAACAATTGGCAATTGTTTCATGGTCATAACTTCTAACTCCAGAGTTTTATTGAACTCAGATTGTGACATCTGCCACAGTAGGATTTGAACCTAGGTTCCCCAGAACATTACCTGTGCCTCTCAATTAATAGCTGAAAATGTGTTGCTGGAAAAGCGCAGCAGGTCAGGCAGCATGCAAGGAGCAGGAGAATCGACGTTTTGGGCATAAGCCCTTCTTCAGGAATCCTGAAGAAGGGCTCATGCCCAAAACGTCGATTCTCCTGCTCCTTGGATGCTGCCTGACCTGCTGCACTTTTCCAGCAACACATTTACAGCTCTGATCTCCAGCATCTGCAGTCCTCACTTTTTTCCCTTTCAATTAATAGACTAGCAACAATACCACTGTTAATCTGGTGGGAACGTCCCCTTTTATGCTTCACGTTTTTGTTGGAAGAAGTTGAGCTTTCTTCATTGATTTGTAACTGGATTTTCAACCCATGTTCTAAGTAACAATCAATGCTAACAACAAATATAAGACTGAAAAGAAATCTTACAATTGTAGGATGCTGTTAAATGATTCTATTATAATTTATTTACTAGTTTTGAAAGTCTTTTTTAAAAATGTTTCAAAAACGTTTGTTCCTAACATTTCATTTTATATTTTAACCCCCAATATATCAAGATGTTTACATGATGTATAAAATCTGAAAAAAAATGTTGGATCAATAGTGCTTTTCATTTTCTGGCTGGTTTTGTGTGTAAATTCTTTAATGTGATCAGCTGCTTGGTCAATTTAGTCATATCACCACAGGTTTACATTGGAAATCCCTATTAAACTACATAATAATTAGGTGTATGTTGAAACTGTAAGAGTTTTCATTTTAAACAGATCGCTCGATCTGTCAGGGCATTTTTTAGAGTCAGCAGCAAGCACTCTGGATTCTGTACTGACCATAAAATCCAGATCATTATTGCAATATCTGTAAGAGTACCGCCAAAAGTAGCATAGGGAAACATCACAGCCAGATGTGAGAATTTTAACATGGAACTATCTATAGAATCTTTCAATGCAGCATTTGATCCACACTCATATTTTAATATATTTAAAATACAATTGATATATTCATTTGACAGTACAGAATTTAAATATTGCTGAAAAAAGGCAGATTTTATTTAAGCGTTTCATCTTGTCCCATTAGGACAGCTTACAAAAACACAAATTCAAGGCGAAAAAACAATATTGCACAAGAGGAGAGTGTTGATTCTTTGGTGAATTGACTCTGATTGATGGACGCATTACCATGGAAAATGCACCGTTAATGCTGATTAATGAAGAATAGCCAAACTTTGTTTAAATTTTAGACCAGGCAGATTGGCTGCGATTGATCATGGCATTTTCCTGAGAAATGAACCCGCAAATGGCTGTCACCTATTTTGTTGAATTAGAAAAGGTGCAGTGTGTGTACATGTCCATTCAAGGCACTGTGTATTAATGTATATAGCTTCCAGTGCCTGCATGTGCGCCATACTGTGAGCCCATTGTCAACCATTGTCCTCACAGTCAAGATTATGAAGTAAATGTCTAATTGTTAAACACAGTTGCACATTTTGCAAGTGTGAACTGGTTGAATAAGGTCAATACTTGGTCAATAAGGTCTATTGTGAACACCCAAAGGAATTAATCTTTGCGATATATGGCCTCTATACCTGGCATCACATTGGCACTGAAATTCATATACAATGTTCAGCACTTCCTCTAATTTTGTTTCTGGTTGCTCTGGCCTCCAAGGTCTATGCATGGCAATGACCTCCAGAATCACCATGTGTGGAACCTTGGAGCAGCCATGAAATTTGTAGAGAAAATTGACCATGTTACTCATTGGTGTGAAGGCCAAAACATTTATGAGTTTGATTACAGCATCCTATTAGTGGAATTACAAACAGAGTGAACTTACTGTACCTTTTTCAACTCTTTGCCAACTATTTGCTGGTTCATTTCTCAGGGCAATGCCCTGGCTAGTCAGAGGCAATCTGCCTAGTTTAAAGTATAAGCTAAGCCTGCTATAATCATTTAGTATTAATGAGTGCTTTCTCCATGGCAATGCCTCTACTAACCAGAGTCCACTTGCAAACCAATCAGCATTCCTTTCGAATGCAGCAGAAATATTGTTTTTTCCCTTCAATTCTTGCCACATGTCCTGATGCATGCAAGATGGTAAGTTTCCACAAAATGTGCCTTTTATCAGCAATGCACAACAGATATTTTAGATTTAAATCAGTAAAAATGTAATAGCTTTATTAAAAGTAATGCACTGTGCTTTAATCAAAATAGTTTACTGTTAATGATGGGAGAAAAGCTAGTTTGTTAGTTAGTATTAGCTCCTGCATCCATTATGTATCCGATTGGTACATTGTGACATATTAATCTTCATTTGTGATACCGATGCAGAAAATGTTTTCTTTGAAATAATGATCAATTACACTTTCTTCTAGCTTTTTATTGGAAATCTGCCATGTACAGTGTTGTCTCCTAGCTTAGTTTATCAGAAGGCTAGACATTGCAATTGTTAAGATAGTTGTTACCTATAAAATTGCATTACAACCTACACCTATCAGTGTCAAACCAGCCACTGGAATATAATAACAACCTAATGCAAATTAAAATGTTCTGTATTGATTGCAAAAGTATAATGCATTCAAAGAAAAAACAAAGCATTTAACACATTTCTCTTGTTAAATCCCAGTTATAGGAATTCACACAAACATAACATCTGTTTAGACATGCTTCGGCAGGGTTATCATAAATCCTTTTCAGAACTCACTAATCTGATCCTGAACTGGAATGCTGTAAGGGAGGCTTCAGGACCTGGGTCAGATATATGGATGGAGGAACCTCTGGACAAGCAACATGATAAGCTGGATCATCTTCAGTATTTCCTGATCAGGGCAGAGGCAGCTCAAAGAGCAGGTAAATGAAGAAGTCACAGGTATTGACAGCACCTGTGCTTGTCTGAAGGAGAATGAAAATGGCTTCAGGTAACAATTAATGACATTTCTGAAAACTTGCACATAAAAGCTTCACTTGACAAAGCTTTTATGTATAATATGTGTAGGGTAAGTAAATATGCATTGAGACATGGACATTTTACCTACCCAATTCCATGGTTTCCATTCTGTATCATTAATAATATGAATGAATGTCTAAAGCTTGGCAATCTCCTTTATTTTATATCAATAAGAAATTCATCTTGAAGATTATATGTAAAGAATACATTGGAATTGTGGCAATAGTTGTCTAAATATATGTGCAGATGTATTCTTAAGAAAGAAAATATTAAAGCTATAGTTAGTGATATAATGTTATTTCATGTTAGCTACCAACTGCTATAATAAGAAGCAATCTTAGAATGAGTGTTTTCTTTTGCATTTGTGTTGCAGCATGTAGACCAGGAAGTGATTTGATTACTGCAAAGTAAACTAAAGATTACACTTCAACTCTATTAGTCAGAACAAATTTAATTAATTTATGTTTCGGGACAGACTTTCTTCTGGCCTGTTGTTTTGCCAGCATAGATGGCCGTTGCAAATGGAGACTTTGTAGAATCCCCATTGTAGCATGCTGCTAAGGAATTGCCCCAGAAATTGACTTTTCTGCAAGACAATTCCTCTATGCTAGGATCCCTCCAAAAATTTCCTTTTAAATCAGTGACTTCAGATAGTACTGATGAAATTCAGTAAATTAGTTACCCCCCAAAAATTAGATAATTAAATGGATACATACACATTCCTGAGTATCTAGCTGTTAAACTGACCACATATTTCACTCACACACCACAAATATATCTCACCATCCTACCTCTTCACCTCTGCCAGACCTCACCCAAATACCTGGGACCTAAACCAAACACCTTGCATCCTCCACCAAGTCTGACCTGATTTTTCTCTCCCTAGTAACCAGCCACTTCTGCTGTGGCTCTAACCTGACCCCACTGTCACCCAGTCCACCCACCCAAAAGCCTCTCCAACTAGACTTGACCTGAACACATTTTCCAGGCCCATAATAAACACCCCTCCCTCTACCTGTCCTGACCCACACCCTAAGATCACACCAAATTTAATACATTTTTTGGTTTAATAGCAGCTGTCAAAGTGGTTATCAGGATATTTAACTTCTACAATACAGTAATTTCCTACTGTGAGAAGGAGAATTTGACAATTCTGAAAGAACTGTCAGAATGGAAGTAGAACTCTGCATTTCTAAGGGAGCCTTTAACAGAATCTCCATTAAAAATATGGAACTCTATCATTGCATTTAAAAAAAAGTTCCAAGGTGGCAACTTGTTATGTTGCCATTCCCTGCGAAATCTAATTTTGCATTTGTAATGACGACTCAAAAAAAACAATTCTTGAATCTAAGTGTCTTGATATTACAACACAGTTTATATGGAAATGTATTTCTTACATATTTGGCATAGACATTTCTAAAAAGAGCCTTTCCCTTCTTTCTTTAGGGAAGTTTGAGGAAGTCTACAATAACCAACTTTCATTGGCATGTTACTTTAAAACTGTTGGGGACAAACTACTTTCTGATCATTTCTTCCAATCTTGCCTCAGTACTGCTGAAATGATCACCCCAGAGGGGCATCAGAAAGCAGCAGAAGCACATGCTAACATGGGCACGGCCTATGAAGAGAAAGGTAACTCATATTTTCCTCACTTCTGTGCTAATAACCTGGAGCCATCTGAATAGATTGTAATACGTACAGTCAGTTCTGCTATAACACGTGTTTCTTCAAGGCGAATTGGCTATAACATGATTGAAGAATTTAAACCATTATTGTTAGAAAATGAACTTTCCTGACCATAATTGGTCATAATGCAATTCCAGTCCCATTGGTTTAAATGGTGCTGCTATTATGCAATGTTCTTATAACATGGGATTGCACGAGAACAGACCAATTGCATGATATCAGAACAGACTGTACCACGATTTGCACTTTGGAGGCGATACTTTACATATCAAACTGTCAGTGGGTAGCATTTATCCTTGCTGGTTTTCAGCATGCCCATCCCGAATAATGATTTGATCAGATAATTTTTGTCCCTGTTCATGCTGACTGTTTTAAAGCAGAAATTTGTAAAAACAATAAATCCTCTTTCAACTTATTATTTTTTGAGTATGGGAAAGCCTATTTTATCATACTTCATTTTATTGTAAATTGTTTACAACAGAACTTCACAGTAATCAAATTCTGTTTCTGATATTAAAAGTTTGGATTATTGCATGTGATCTCTTCCTACTCTGTCAAATAGTTTTTGTTCATATAAGGGGATGAAGTTGGAAGAGAATTTCATTTTGTAGCAGAGATGAATTGCCATAGTTTGGATTTTAGTTTTGCCAGCAGGTAATTTTAAAAATATATATAATTACTAATCTACACACTATTATGCATTATTTATTTGTGAGTACAAATTGAGAGTTGAAAACAAGAAATTGCCCCATGGAGGATTTGAAGGTGATGGACAAGAAAACATTAAAAACAGAGCACTAAATTGCCCTTTTTTTCCTCAAAGCTGCTAATCCTGATTGGAGGGTAGCAGACATTGGAAAAACTTGGTGAACCACTCAAACTATTTCATGAAGCTCATGTGATCAGTCAAGATGAATTTATCAAAAATTGCTGAAAACACTCAGCAAGTCTGGCTGTATTTGTGGAGAGAAAACAGAGTTCATGTTTTGGGTCTAGTGACCTTTCAGAACTAATGATAGCTAGGAAAAGGTTGGTATTTATGCAGAAGATGGGATGGGGGAGATGGGGAGGAGTAAATGATAGGGGGAGATAAAGCTCAAAGTGAGAGAAAACAGTTCGACAGACAAAGAAATGGGTAAAGGTTAGCCTCGGAGAATTAATAACTGCTAATGGAGACTGTTAGTGGCTGACAATGAGTTGCTTGTAGTAGCAGCCTATGTGATGACAAGCCTGGTGTTTAGGGAATAGGATAAAGACATGGGAGGAAGTGTTTAGGCTCTAAAATTATTGAACTCTATTTTGAGTTCAGAAGATTGCAGAGTTCCCAGTTTGAAAATGAAGTGTTCTTCCAGCCTGTACTGAGTTTTACTGGAACTTTTTAGCAAGCCCAAGACAGAGATATTGGCCAGGGAACACAGTAGTGTGTTGAAATGGCAGGCAACCAGAAGCTGCGGTAGAACATTGATGTCCTGCAAAGTGGTCATCCAATCTGTGCTTCATCTCCCCAATTTAGAGGAGACCACATTGTGAGCAGCGAATATAGTAGACTAGATTGTTTGAAGGAGAAAGTGCGGACTGCAGATGCTGGAGATCAGAGCTAAAAAATGTGTTGCTGGAAAAGCACAGCAGGTCAGGCAGCATCCAAGGAGCAGGAGAATCGACATTTCGGGCATAAGCTTCTTTGATTCTTCTGCTCCTTAGATTGATTGATGTGCAGGTAAATAGCAGGTTCAGCTGGATGGTGCCTTGGATATTGAGGAGGGTTGAAGTAGATAGGCTGGTTTTACACCTTCTGTCATTGCATGGGATGGTGCCATGGGCTATGGGGAGGTGTTGGGAATGGAGTAGGAATGGACCAAGGTGTCCAGGAGAGAACGGTCCCTGAAGAAGGCTGACAAGGGAGAGAAGAGGAATATGTGTCTGGTGGTGGCATACTGCTTGAGATGGTGGAAATGGCGGCTAATGATGTTTCTCATGTAGATGCTGGTGGGATGGTAGGTGAGGATGAGGGGAATCCTATCACTATTATTGGAAGGAAGAGAGGAGTGAGGGCCAAAGTGCCGAAGATGGATGGGATACAGCTGAGGGCCCTATCAATTGTGGTAGTGGAAATCCTGATAAGGAAGGAAGTGGACATTTGAGAGGCTCCTTGTCGAAGTTGGCATCAGCAGAACAGATGTGATGGAGACGGAGGAACTGAATAGGATGGAATAGAACATCCTTTATTGTCATGCGCACTCCAGTACAGAAGTCCAGTACAGGAATACAGTGAAAAGGTATTACAAACGCTACCTAAAATGATGCCATCTTAGGTACATTAACCTATTTACAAATCTTGGACACAAAACAAGAATAAAAGGAAAAGTAACAGCATTACTTAAAAAATAATTTTGAAATATGAGAGTTATAACATAGTTAAAGGATTGACATTACAGTGTGGTAAAGAATTTCAAGCAGCAGCAGCCCAACATGTGATCTCACAACCCATGCCAGGCCCTAATCCAACAGGTGTCCCACTCTGCTCCAAGCCTCCAGTCCACTCTGCACCGGCACTCAACTGCACCACAGTAAGTTGCACTGCTCCAGGACTTACCACCACTTGCATTGCTCCAGGACTCGCATCCCCTCACGTTGCTTTGGGACTCACTTCCCTTCGGGCTGCTCCGGGACTCACTTCCCTTCAGCCTGCTCCGGGACTCACTTCCCCTCGGGCTACTCTGGGATTCGCTTCACCTCGGGCTGCTCGGGGACACGTTTCCCCGAGGGCAGCTCCGGGACTTGCTTCTCCTCACGCTGCTCCGGGACTCGCTTCTCCTCACGCTGCTCCGGGACTCGCTTCTCCTCACGCTGCTCCGGGACTCGCTTCCCCTCGGGCAGCTCCGGGACTGGCTTCCCGTCGGGCAGCTCGGGGACTCGCTTCTCCTCTGGCTGCTCCGGGACTGGCTTTCCTTCGTACTGCTCCGGGACTGGCATCTCTTTGGGCATCTCCGGGATTCATTTGCATCACGCTGCTCCGGGATTTGTTTCCTTTGCGCTGCTCCGGGACTCGCTTCCGCTCGGGCTGCTCCAGGACTGGCTTCCCCTCGGGCTGCTCCAGGATTGGCTTCCCCTCGCATTGCTCCGGGACTCGCTTCCCTTCGGGCTGCTCCGGGACTCGCTTCCGCTCGGGCTGCTCCAGGACTGGCTTCCCCTCACGCTGCTCCGGGACACGTTTCCTTTACGCTGCTCCGGGACTCGCTTCTCCACACGCAGTTCCGGGACTCGCTTCCCCTCGGGCTAATCCGGGATTCGCTTCCCCTCGGGCAGCTCCGGGACTGGCTTCCCGTCGCGCTGCTCCGGGACTCACTTCTCCACACGCTGCTCCGGAAGTGACTTCTCGCGCTGCTTCCCTTTGGGCAGCTCGGGGACTCGCTTCCTTTCGGCCTGCTCCGGGACTCGCTTCCCCTCGGGCAGCTCCGGGACTCGCTTCCCCTCGGGCAGCTCCGGGACTCGCTTCCCCTCGGGCAGCTCCGGGACTCGCTTCCCCTCGGGCAGCTCCGGGACTCGCTTCCCCTCGGGCAGCTCCGGGACTCGCTTCCCCTCGGGCAGCTCCGGGACTCGCTTCCCCTCGGGCAGCTCCGGGACTCGCTTCCCCTCGGGCAGCTCCGGGACTCGCTTCCCCTCGGGCAGCTCGGGGACTCGCTTCCCTTCGGCCTGCTCCGGGACTCACTTCTCCTCTTGCTGCTCCAGGATTCGCTTCCCCTCGGGCTGCTCCGGGACCCGCTTTCCTTCGTACTGCTCCGGGACTGGCATCTCTTTGGGCATCTCCGGGATTCATTTCCATCATGCTGCTCCGGGATTTGTTTCCTTTGCGCTGCTCCGGGACTCACTTCCGCTCGGGCTGCTCCGGGACTCGCTTCCCTTCGGGCTGCTCCGGGACTCGCTTCCTTTACGCTGCTCCGGGACTCGCTTCTCCACACGCTGCTCCGGAAGTGACTTCTCGCGCTGCTTCGGGACTGGCATCCCCTCGGGCTGCTCGGGAACTGGCTTCCCCTCGGGCTGTTCCGGGAATCGCTTTTCCTCACGTAGCTCCGGGACTTGCTTCCCCTCGAGCTGCTCCGGGACATGCTTCGCCTCGGGCTGCTCCGGGACTGGCTTCGCCTCGGGCTGCTCCGGGACTGGCTTCGCCTCGGGCTGCTCCGGGATTGGCTTCCCCTTGGGCTGCTCCGGGAGTGGTTTCCCCTCGGGCTGCTCCGGGAGTCGCTTTTCCTCACGCAGCTCCGGGACTCGCTTCCCCTCGGGCTGCTCCGGGATTCGCTTCCCCTAGGGCTGCTCCGGGACTCTCTTCTCCACATGCAGCTCCGGGACTCTCTTCTCCACATGCAGCTCCGGGACTCGCTTCCCCTCGGGCAGCTCCGGGACTCGCTTCCCCTCGGGCAGCTCCGGGACTCGCTTCCCCTCGGGCAGCTCCGGGACTCGCTTCCCCTCGGGCAGCTCCGGGACTCGCTTCCTTTCCGCTGCTCCGGGACTCGCTTCCCCTCGGGCTGCTCCGGGACTCGCTTCCCCTCGGGCTGCTCCGGGACTCGCTTCCCCTCGGGCTGCTCCGGGACAGGCGTCCCCTCGGGCTGCTCCGGGACAGGCGTCCCCTCGGGCAGCTCCGGGACTCGCTTCCCCTCGGGCAGCTCCGGGACTCGCTTCTCCACACGCTGCTCCGGGACTCACTTTCCTTCGGCCTGCTGCGGGACTGGCTTCCCCTCAGGCTGTTCCGGGACTGGCTTCTCCTCTTGCTGCTCCAGGATTCGCTTCCCCTCGGGCAGCTCCGGGATTCGCTTCCCCTCGGGCAGCTCCGGGACAGGCTTCCCTAGGGCTGCTCCGGGACTCGCTTCCCCTCTGGCTGCTCCGGGACTGGCTTTCCTTCGCACTGCTCCGGGACTGGCATCTGTTTTGGCATCTCCGGGATTTGTTTCCTTTGCGCTGCTCCGGGACTGGCTTCCCCTCGGGCTGCTCCGGGACTGGCTTCCCCTCGGGCTGCTCCGGGACTCGCTTCCCCTCGGGCTGCTCCGGGACTCGCTTCCCCTCGCGCTGCACCGGGACAGGCTTCCCCTCGGGCTGCTCCGGGACTGGCCTCCCCTCGGGCTGCTCCGGGACTGGCCTCCCCTCGGGCTGCTCCGGGACTGGCCTCCCCTCGGGCTGCTCCGGGACTGGCCTCCCCTCGGGCTGCTCCGGGACTGGCCTCCCCTCGGGCTGCTCCGGGACTGGCTTCCCCTCGGGCAGCTCCGGGACTCGCTTCTCCGCACGCTGCTCCGGGACTCGCTTCTCCGCACGCTGCACCGGGACTCGCTTCCCCTCGGGCTGCTCTGGGACTCGCTTCCCTTCGCGCTGCACCGGGACTGGCTTCCCCTCGGGCTGCTCCGGGACTGGCTTCTCCGCACGCTGCTCCGGGACTCGCTTCCCTTCGCGCTGCACCGGGACTCGCTTCCCCTCGGGCTGCTCTGGGACTCGCTTCCCTTCGCGCTGCACCGGGACAGGCTTCCCCTCGGGCTGCTCTGGGACTGGCTTCCCCTCGGGCTGCTCCGGGAGTCGCTTCTCCTCACGCTGCTCCGGGAGACGCTTCCCCTCGGGCAGCATTGGGAGACGCTTCCCCTCGGGCAGCTTCGGGACTGGCATCCCCTCGGGCTTCTCCGGGACTCGCTTCTCCTCACGCTGCTCCGGGACTCGCTTTCTCTCAGGCTGCTCCGGGACTCGTTTCCCACGGGCTGCTCTAGGACTCGCTTCCCCTCGCGCTGCTCCGGGACTCGCTTCCCCTCGGGCAGCTTCGGGACTGGCATCCCCTCGGGCTTCTCCGGGACTCGCTTCCCCTCGGGCTGCTCCGGTAATCGCTTTCCCCCAGGCTGCATCCGTACTCGCTTCCCCTCGGGCTGTTCCGGGAGTCGCTTCTCCTCGGGCTGCTCCCGGACTTATTTCCCCTCGGGTTGCTCTGGGATTCGCTTTCACTCGCGCAGCTCCGGGAATCACTTCCCCTCGGGCTTCTCTGGGACTCGATTCCCCTCGGGTTGCTCCGGGATTCACTTCCCCTCGCGCTGCTTCTGGACCCGCTCCCCTCGGGCTGCTCCGGAATTCGCTTCCCCTCGCGCTGCTTCGGGATTCGCTTCCCCTTGCGCTGCTTCGGGATTCGCTTCCCCTCGGGCAGCTCCGGGACTCGCTTCCCCTCGGGCAGCTCCGGGACTCGCTTCCCCTCGGGCAGCTCCGGGACTCGCTTCCCCTCGGGCAGCTCCGGGACTCGCTTCCCCTCGGGCTGCTCCGAGTCCTGGAATAGCCCGAGGGGATGCGAGTCCGGAGCAGCATGAAGGCAAGTGAGTCCCGGAGCAGCGCGAGGGGAAGCGAGTCCCGGAGCAGCGCGAGGGGAAGGGAGTCCCGGAGCAGCCCAAGGGGAAGGGAGTCCCGGAGCAGCCCAAGGGGAAGGGAGTCCCGGAGCAGCCCGAGGGGAAGGGAGTCCGGAACAGCATGAGGGGAAGGGAGTCGCGGAGCAGCCCGAGGGGAAGCCAGTCCCGGAGCAGCCCGAGGGGAAGCCAGTCCCGGAGCAGCCCGAGGGGAAGCGAGTCCCGGAGCAGCCCGAGGGGAAGCGAGTCCCGGAGCTGCCCGAGGGGAAGCGAGTCCCGGAGCAGCCCGAGGGGAAGCGAGTCCCGGAGCAGCGCGAGGGGAAGCGAGTCCCGGAGCAGCCCGAGGGGAAGCCAGTCCCGGAGCAGCACGAAGTGAAGCGAGTCCAGGTGCAAATGTGTTGCTGGTCAAAGCACAGCAGGTTAGGCAGCATCTCAGGAATAGAGAATTCGACGTTTCGAGCATAAGCCCTTCATCAGGAATAAGAGAGAGAGCCAAGCAGGCTGAGATAAAAGGTAGGGAGGAGGGACTAGGGGGAGGGGCAATGGAGGTGGGATAGGTGGAAGGAGGTCAAGGTGAGGGTGATAGGCCGGAGTGGGGTGGGGGCGGAGAGGTAGATGACCTGGGGGGTGCAGTGAGAGAGGGACTCACTGAAATCCTTGTAGAGGGAGGAAGAGAGCTTCTTCAAGAGTCCAGGGGCAGCCCGAGGGGAAGCGAGTTCCGGAGTAGCGTGAATGGGAGTGAGTCCTGGAGTAGTGCGAGGGGATTCAAGTCCCGGAGCAGCGCTGGGAGAAGCGAGCCGCAGAGCAGCGTGAGGTGGTTCGAGTCCCGGAGCAGCCCGAGGGGAAGCTAGTCCCGGAGCAGCCCAAGGGGAAACGAGTCCCGGAGCAGCGCGAAGGGAAGCATGTCCTGGAGCAGCAGGAGGAGAAGCGATTCCCAGAGCAGTCAGAGGGATAGCCGGTCCCAGAGCAATGCGAGGTGAAGCAAGTCCCGGAGAAGCGCGAGGGGGTGAATCCCGGATCAGCGCGGGGGGAAGCAAGTCCCGGAGCAGCCCGAGGGGAAGTCAGTCCCGGAGCAGCACGAGGTGAAGCGATTCCCAGAGTAGCCCGAGGAGGAGCCACTCCCGGAGCAGGGCGAAGGGAAGAAAGTCCCGGAGCAGCGATTCCCGGCGCAGCCCGAGGGGAAGCGAGTCCCAGAGCAGCCCGAGGGGAAGTGAGTCCCGGAGCAGCCCGAGGGGAAGTGAGTCCCGGAGCAGCCCGAGGGGAAGCGAGTCCCAGAGCAGCCCGAGGGGAAGTGAGTCCCGGAGCAGCCCGAGGGGAAGCGAGTCCCAGAGCAGCCCGAGGGGAAGTGAGTCCCGGAGCAGCCCGAGGGGAAGCGAGTCCCAGAGCAGCCCGAGGGGAAGCGAGTCCCAGAGCAGCCCGAGGATAAGCGGTTCCCAAAGCAACGTGAAGGGAAGTGAGTCCCGGAGCAGCGTGAGGAGAAGCGAGTCCCGGAGCAGCGCGAGGGGAAGCGAGTCCCTGAGCAGCGTGAGGAGAAGCGAGTCCCAGAGCAGCCCGAGGGGAAGTGAGTCCCGGAGCAGCGTGAGGAGAAGCGAGTCCCAGAGCAGCCCGAGGGGAAGCGAGTCCCTGAGCTGCGCGAGTGAAAGCGGTTCCCAAAGCAACGTGAAGGGAAGTGAGTCCCGGAGCAGCGTGAGGAGAAGCGAGTCCCGGAGCAGCGCGAGGGGAAGCCGGTCCCGGAGCAGCGTGAAGGGATGCGTGTCCAGGAGCAGCAGGAGGAGAAGCGATTCCCGGAGCAGCCCGGGGGGAAGCCGGTCCCGGAGCAGCCCGAGGGGAAGCGATTCCCAGAGCAGCCCAGGGGGAAGCAAGTCCCGAAGCAGTCCGAGGGGAAGCTAATTCTGAAGCAGCCCAAGGGGAAGCCAGTCTCAGAGCTGCGTGAGGGAAAGCGGGTCCCAAAGCAGCATGAGGGGAAGCCTGTCCCGGAGCAGGGCAAGGGAAAGCGAGTCCTGGAACAGCCCGAGGGGAAGCGAGTCCCAGAGCAGCCCGAGGGGATGCCAGTCCCGGAGCAGCGCGAGGAGGTCACTTCCGGAACAGTGCAAGGGGAAGCCAGGTCCGGAGCAGCCCTATAGGAAGCGAGCCCCAGAGCTGCCCGAGGGGAAGCGAGTCCCGGAGCAGCCCGATGGGAAGCCAATCCAGGAGCAGCCCGAGGGGATGCCAGTCCCGGAGCAGCGCGAGGAGGTCACTTCCGGAACAGTGCGAGGGGAAGCCAGGTCCGGAGCAGCCCAATAGGAAGCGAGCCCCAGAGCTGCCCCAGGGAAAGCGAATCCCAGAGCAGCCCAAGGGTAAGCGAGTCCCGGAGCAGCGCGAGGGGAAGTGAATCCCGGATTAGCCCGGGGGGAAGGAAGTCCTGGAGCAGTCCGAGGGGAAGCTAATTCCGGAGCAGCCCAAGGGGAAGCCAGTCTCGGAGCTGCCTGAGGGAAAGCGGGTCCCAAAGCAGTGTGAGGAGAAGCGAGTCCTGGAGCAGCCCGACGGGATGCCAGTTCCGGAAAAGCACGAGGGGAAACCAATCCCGGAGCAGCCCGAGGGGAAGCGAGTCCTGGAGCAGGCCGAGGGGAAGCGAGTTCCGGAGTAGCGTGAATGAGAGTGAGTCCTGGAGTAGTGCGAGGGGCTTCGAGTCCCGGAGCAGCGCTGGGAGAAGCGAGCCACAGAGCAGCGTGAGGAGATTTGAGTCCCGGAGCAGGGCGAGGGAAAGCGAGTCCCAAAGCAGGGCGAGGGAAAGCGAGTCCTGGAACAGCCCGAGGGGATGCGAGTCCCGGAGCAGCATGAAGGCAAGTGAGTCCCGGAGCAGCGCGAGGGGAAGCGAGTCCCGGAGCAGCCCGAGGGGAAGTGAGTCCCGGAGTAGCGTGAATGGGAGTGAGTCCTGGGAGTAGTGCGAGGGGATTCGAGTCCCGGAGCAGCGTGAGGGGAAGTCAGTCCTCGTGCAGCTCGGAGGGGAAGCGAATTCCGGAGCAGCCCGAGTGGATGCCAGTCCTGAAGCAGCACAAGGGGAACCGAATCCTGGAGCAGCCTGAGGGGAAGAAGTCCCGGAGCAGCCCGAACGAAGCGAGTCCCGGAGCAGCATGAGGGGAAGCGAGTCCCGGATCTGCCCGAGGGGAAGACAGTCCCGGAGCAGCCCGAGGGGAAGCCAATCCCGGAGCAGCCTGAGGAGAAGCCAATCCCAGAGAGGCGCGAGGGAAAGCGAGACCCGGAGCAGTGCCAGGGAAAGCGAGTGCCGGAGAGGTGCGAGGGAAAGTGAGTCGCGGAGCAGCCCGAGGGGAAGCAAGTCCCGGAGCAGCCCAAGGGGAAGCGAGTCCCAGAGCAGACGGAGGGGAAGCTAATCCCGGAGCAGCGCGAGAGGAAGCGATTCCCAGAGCAGCCGGAGGGGTAGCCAGTCCCGGAGCAGCGCGAGGTGAAGCAAGTCCCGGAGAAACGCGAGGGGAAGTGAATCCCAGATCAGCCCGGGGGGAAGGAAGTCCCGGAGCAGTCTGAGGGGAAGCTAATCCCGGAGCAGCCCAAGGGGAAGCCAGTCTCGGAGCTGCGTGAGGGAAAGCGGGTCCCAAAGCAGTGTGAGGAGAAGCGAGTCCTGGAGCAGCCCGAAGGGATGCCAGTCCCGGAAAAGCACGAGGGGAAACGAGTCCCAGAGCAGCCCGAGGAGAAGCCACTCCCGGAGCAGCCCGAGGGGAAGCCACTCCCGGAGCAGCCCGAGGGGAAGCCACTCCCGGAGCAGCCCGAGGGGAAGCGAGTCCAGGGGCAGCATGAGGAGAAGCGAGTCCTGGAGCAGCCCAATAGGAAGCGAGTCCCGGAGCAGCCCGAGGGGAAGCGAGTTCCGGACTAGTGTGAATGGGAGTGAGTCCCGGAGTAGTGCGAGGAGATTCGAGTCCCGGAGCAGCGCTGGGAGAAGCGAGCCGCAGAGCAGCGTGAGGAGGTTCGAGTCCCAGAGCAGTGCGAGGGGAAGCGAATCCCGGAGCAGCCCGAGGGGAAGTGAGTCCCGGAGTAGCGTGAATGGGAGTAGTGCGAGGGGATTCGAGTCCCGGAGCAGCGCTGGGAGAAGCGAGCCGCAGAGCAGCGTGAGGAGATTCGAGTCCGGGAGCAGCGTGAGGGGAAGTCAGTCCTGGTGCAGCTCGGGGGGAAGCGAATCCCGGAGCAGCCCGAGTGGATGCTAGTCCTGAAGCAGCGCAAGGGGAAGCGAATCCCGGAGCAGCCTGAGGGGAAGTCATCCCGGAGCAGCCCGAACGAAGCGAGTCCCGGAGCAGCATGAGGGGAAGCCAGTCCCGGATCTGCCGGAGGGGAAGCCAGTCCCGGAGCAGCGCGAAGGGAAGTGAGCCCTGGAGCTGCCCGAGGGGAAGCCAGTCCCGGAGCAGCGCGAGGTGAAGCGAGACCCGGAGAAGCGCGAGGGGAAGTGAATCCCGGATCAGCCTGAGGAGAAGTCAGTCCGGAGCAGCACTAGGTGAAGCGATTCCCAGAGCAGCCTGAGGGGTAGCCGGTCCCGGAGCAGCGTGAGGTGAAGCAAGTCCCAGAGAAACGCGAGGGGAAGTGAATCCCGGATCAGCCCGGGGGGAATGAAGTCCCGGAGCAGTCCGATGGGAAGCTAATCCCGGAGCAGCCCAAGGGGAAGCCAGTCTCGGAGCTGCGTGAGGGAAAGCGGGTCCCAAAGAAGTGTGAGGAGAAGCGAGTCCTGGAGCAGCCCGAAGGGATGCCAGTCCCGGAAAAGCACGAGGGGAAACGAGTCCCAGAGCAGCCCGAGGAGAAGCCACTCCCGGAGCAGCCCGAGGGGAAGCCACTCCCGGAGCAGCCCGAGGGGAAGCAAGTCCCGGAGCAGCGAGTCCCGGAGCAGCCCGAGGGGAAGCGAGTCCCGGAGCAGCCCGAGGGGAAGCGAGTCCCGGAGCAGCCCGAGGGGAAGCGAGTCCCGGAGTAGCCCGAGGGGAAGCGAGTCCCGGAGTAGCGTGAATGGGAGTGAGTCCTGGGAGTAGTGCGAGGGGATTCGAGTCCCGGAGCAGCGCTGGGAGAAGCGAGCCACAGAGCAGCGTGAGGAGATTCGAGTCCGGGAGCAGCGTGAGGGGAAGTCAGTCCTGGTGCAGCGTGAAGGGAAGCAAATCCCGGAGCAGCCCGAGGGGAAGCGAGTCCCGGAGCAGCCCGAGGGGAAGCGAGTCCCAGAGCAGCCCGAGGGGAAGCCAATCCGGGAGCAGTGCAAGGGGAAACGAGTCCCGGAGCAGCGCGAAGGGAAACGTGTCCTGGAGCAGCAGGAGGAGAAGCGATTCCCGGAGCTCGCTCCCCCTCACGCTTCTCCGGGACTTGCTTCACCTCGCGCTGCTCTGGGACTGGCTTCCCCTCGGGCTGCTCCGGGACTTGCTTCACCTCGCACTGATCCGGGATTCACTTCCCCTCGCGCTTCTCCGGGACTTGCTTCACCTCGCACTGCTCCGGGACCGGCTATCCCTCTGGCTGCTCCGGGACTCGCTTCTCCTCCTGCTGCTCCAAGACATGCTTCCCTTCGCGCTGCTCCAGGACTCGTTTCCCCTTGGGCTGCTCCGGGACGGCTTCCCTTCGCACTGCTATGAGACTCGCTTCTCCTCACGCTGCTCCGGGACTCACTTCGCTTCACGCTGCTTTGGGAACTGCTTCCCTCGCGCAGCTCTGGGATTGGCTTCCCCTCAGGCTGCTCCGGGATTGGCTTCCCCCCGGACTGCTCCAGGACTGTCTTCCCCTCGGGCTGCTCCGGGACTGGCTTTCCCTCGGGCTGCTCCGGGACTGGCTTCCCCCCGGACTGCTCCAGGACTGTCTTCCCCTCGGGCTGCTCCGGGACTGGCTTTCCCTCGGGCTGCTCCGGGACTGGCTTTCCCTCGGGCTGCTCCGGGACTCTCTTCTCCTTGCTTGCTCCGGGAATCGCTTCCCCTCGCACTGCTCTGGGACTCGCTTCACCTCATGCTGCTCCGGAACTGTCTTCCCCTCGTGCTGCTCCGGGACTGGCTTCCCCTCGGGCTGCTCTGGGAATCGCTTCCCCTCGTGCTGCTCCGGGACTCACTTCACCTCGTGCTGCTCCAGGACTCGCTTCCCCTCGCACTGCTCTGGGACTCGCTTCACCTCGTGCTGCTCCGGAACTGACTTCCCCTCAGGCTGCTCTGGGAATCGCTTCACCTCGTGCTGCTCTGGGACTCGCTTCCCCTCGGGCTGCTCCGGGACATGCTTCCCTTCGCGCTGCTCCGGGACTCGCTTCCCCTCGGGCTGCTCCGGGACCGGCTTCCCCTCATGCTGCTCCGGGACCGGCTTCCCCTCGCGCTGCTCCGGGACTCACTTTGCTTCACGCCGCTTTGGGAACCGCTTTCCCTCGTGCAGCTCCGGGATTGGCTTCCCCTCGGGCTGCTCCGGGATTGGCTTTCCCTCACACTGCTCCGGGACTCGCTTTCCCTCACACTGCTCCGGGACTCACTTTCCCTCGCGCCTCTCCGCGACTCGCTTCCACCCAGACTGCTCCAGGACTGGTTTCCCTCGGGCTGCTCCAGGACTCACTTCCATTCACGCTGTTCCGGGACTGGCTTCCCCTCGCGCTGCTCCGGGATTCACTTCTCCTCGGCTGGTTCGTTTCTAGTTTTCCTTCGGGCGGCTCCGGGACTCGCACCACCTAGCGCTGCTCCGGGACTCGCTTTCCCTCAGGCTGCTCCCGGACTTTCTTCCTCTCGGGCTGCTCCGGGACTGGCTTCCCCTCGGGCTGCTCCGGGACTGGCTTCCGCTCGCGCTGCTCCAAGAGTGGCTTCCCCTCAGGCTGCTCCGGGATTCGTTTCCCCTCATGCTGCTCCGGGACTGGCATCCCTTCGGGCTGCTCCAGGACTCGCTTCCCTTCATGCTGCTCCGGGACTCTCTTCCCCTCGGGCTGCTCCGGGTCTCGCTTCCCCTCGGGCTGCTCCGGGTCTCGCTTCCCCTCGGGCTGCTCCGGGACTCGCTTCCCCTCGGGCTGCTCCGGGACTCGCTTCCCCTCGGGCTGCTCCGGGTCTCGCTTCCCCTCGGGCTGCTCCGGGTCTCGCTTCCCCTCGGGCTGCTCCGGGACTCGCTTCTCCTCACACTGCTCCGGGATTCGCTTCCCCTCACGCTGCACCAGGACTGACTTCCCCTCGCGCTGCTCCCGGACTCGAATCTCCTCGCACTACTCCAGGACTCGCTTCCATTCATGCTGCTCCGGGACTGGCTTCCCCTCGCGCTGCTCTGGGATTCACTTCTCCTCGGCTGGTTCGTTTCTGGTTTTCCTTCGGGCGGTTCCGGGACTCGCACCACCTAGCGCTGCTACGGGACTCGCTTTCCCTCAGGCTGCTCCCGGACTTGCCTCCCCTCGGGCTGCTCCCGGACTCAAATCTCCTCACGCTGCTCCGGGACTGGCTTCCCCTCACGATGCTCTGGGACTCACTTCTCCTCTGGCTGGTTCGTTTCCGGTTTTCACTCAGGCTTCTCCGGGACTCGCTTTCCCCTCAGGCTGCTCCGGGACTCGCTTCCCCTCGGGCTGCTACAGGACTCTCTTCTCCTCGGGCCTCTCTGGGACTCGTTTCCACCCAGACTGCTCCAGGACTGGTTTCCCCTCGGGCTGCTCCGGGACTGGCTTCCCCTCGCGCTGCTCCGGTCTCGCTTCCCTTCACGCTGCTCCGGGACTCGCTTCCCCTCGGGCTGCTCCGGGACTCGCTTCCCCTCGGGCAGCTCCGGGGCTCGCTTCCCCTCGGGCAGCTCCGGGGCTCGCTTCCCCTCGGGCAGCTCCGGGGCTCGCTTCCCCTCGGGCAGCTCCGGGGCTCGCTTCCCCTCGGGCAGCTCCGGGAGTGGCTTCCTCGGGCTGCTCCAGGATTCGTTTCCCCTCATGCTCCTCCGGGACTGGCATCCCTTCGGGCTGCTCCAGGACTCGCTTCTCCTCACACTGCTCCGGGATTCGCTTCTCCTCGTGCTGCACCAGGACTGACTTCCCCTCGGGCTGCTCCTGGACTCGAATCGCCTGACGCTGCTCCGGGACTCGCTTCACCTCGCACTGCTCCAGAACTCGCTTCACCTCAGGCTGATCCAGGATTGGCTTCTCCGGGACTTGCTTCCCCTCGGGCTGCTCCGGGACTAGCTTCCCCTCGGGCTACTCCGGAACTCGCTTCCCCTCGGGCTGCTCCGGGACTCGCTTCCCTACATGCTGTTTCGGGACTCGCTTCTCGTCGTGCTACACTCCCTTCCCCTCGGGCTGCTCCGGGTCTCACTTCCCCTTGCGCTGCTCCAGGACTCGCTTCCCCTCACGCTGCTCCGGGATTCACTTCCCCTCGCTGGTTCATTTCCGGTTTTCCCTCGGGTTGCTCCGGGACTCGCTTCCCCTCGCGCTGTTTCTGGACTCGCTTCCCCGCGGGCTACTTCTGGACTCGTTTCCCCTCGGGCTGCTCCGGGATTCGCTTCCACTCGCGCTGCTCTGGGATTCGCTTCCCCTCGGGCAGCTCCGGGCCTCGCTTCCCCTCATTCTGCTCCGGGACTCGCTTCCCCTCGGGCTGCTCCAGGACTCGCTTCCCCTCGGGCTGCTCCGGGACTCGCTTCCCCTCGGGCTGATCCGGGACTGGCTTTCCCTCGGGCTGCTCCGGGACTCGCTTCCCCTCGGGCTGCTCCGGGACTCGCTTCCCCTCGGGCTGCTCCGGGACTCGCTTCCCCTCGGGCTGCTCCGGGACTCGCTTCCCCTCGGGCTGCTCCGGGACTCGCTTCCCCTCGGGCTGATCCGGGACTGGCTTTCCCTCGGGCTGATCCGGGACTTGCTTCCCCTCGGGCTGCTCCTGGACTCGAATCGCCTGACGCTGCTCCGGGACTCGCTTCACCTCGCACTGCTCCAGAACTCGCTTCACCTCGCACTGCTCCAGAACTCGCTTCACCTCAGGCTGATCCAGGATTGGCTTCTCCGGGACTTGCTTCCCCTCGGGCTGCTCCGGGACTAGCTTCCCCTCGGGCTACTCCGGGACTCGCTTCCCTACATGCTGTTTCGGGACTCGCTTCTCGTCGTGCTACACTCCCTTCCCCTCGGGCTGCTCCGGGTCTCACTTCCCCTTGCGCTGCTCCAGGACTCGCTTCCCCTCACGCTGCTCCGGGATTCACTTCCCCTCGCTGGTTCATTTCCGGTTTTCCCTCGGGTTGCTCCGGGACTCGCTTCCCCTCGCGCTGTTTCTGGACTCGCTTCCCCTCGGGCTACTTCTGGACTCGTTTCCCCTTGGGCTGCTCCGGGATTCGCTTCCACTCGCGCTGCTCTGGGATTCGCTTCCCCTCGGGCAGCTCCGGGCCTCGCTTCCCCTCATTCTGCTCCGGGACTCGCTTCCCCTCGGGCTGCTCCAGGACTCGCTTCCCCTCGGGCTGCTCCGGGACTCGCTTCCCCTCGGGCTGATCCGGGACTGGCTTTCCCTCGGGCTGCTCCGGGACTCGCTTCCCCTCGGGCTGCTCCGGGACTGGCTTCCCCTCGGGCTGATCCGGGACTGGCTTCCCCTCGGGCTGATCCGGGACTTGCTTCCCCTCGGGCTGATCCGGGACTTGCTTCCCCTCTCCGGGACTCATTTCCCCACGCAGTGCTCCGGGACTTGCTTCTCCTAGCACTGCTCCGGGATTCACTTCCATTCACGCTGCACCAGGACTGACTTCCCCTCGCGCTGCTCCCGGACTTGAATCTCATCACGCTGCTCTAGGGCTCGCTTCACCCAGCGCTGCTCCGGGACTCGAATCTCCTCGCACTACTCACTTCCATTCACACTGCTCCAGGACTGGCTTCCCCTCACGCTGCTCCGGGATTCACTTCCCCTCGGCTGGTTCGTTTCCGGTTTTCCCTCAGGCTGCTCCGGGATTCGCTTCCACTCGCTCTGCTTCGGGACTGGCATCCCTTCGGGCTGCTCCAGGACTCTCTTCTCCTCACACTGCTCCGGGATTCGCTTCCCCTCGCGCTGCACCAGGACTGACTTCCCCTCGGGCTGCTCCTGGACTCGAATCTGCTCACGCTGCTCTGGGACTGGCTTCTCCTTGCACTGCTCCCGGACTCGAATCTCCTCGCACTACTTCAGGACTCACTTCCATTCACGTTGTTCCTGGACTGGTTTCCCCTCACGATGCTCCGGGACTCACTTCTCCTCGGGCTGGTTCGTTTCTAGTTTTGCCTCGGGCTTCTCCGGGACTCGCTTCCCCTCGGGCTGCTCCTGGACTCGAATCTGCTCACGCTGCTCTGGGACTGGCTTCTCCTTGCACTGCTCCCGGACTCGAATCTCCTCGCACTACTTCAGGACTCACTTCCATTCACGTTGTTCCTGGACTGGTTTCCCCTCACGATGCTCCGGGACTCACTTCTCCTCGGGCTGGTTCGTTTCTGGGTTTGCCTCAGGCTTCGCCGGAACTCACTTCACCTCGCGCTGCTCCGGGACTCGCTTGCCCTCAGGCTGATCCGGGATTGGCTTCTCCAGGACTTGCTTCTCCTCGCGCTGCACCAGGACTGACTTCCCCTCGGGCTGCTCCTGGACTCGAATCTGCTCACGCTGCTCTGTGGCTCGCTTCTCCTTGCACTGCTCCCGGACTCGAATCTCCTCGCACTACTCCAGGACTCACTTCCATTCACGATGCTCCGGGACTGGCTTCCCCTCACGATGCTCCGGGACTCACTTCTCCTTGGGCTGGTTCGTTTCTAGTTTTGCCTCGGGCTTCTCCGGGACTCGCTTCCCCTCGTGCTGCTCCGGGTCTGGCTTACCCTCGGGCTGCTCCGGCACTCGCTTTCTCTCGGGCTGCTCCGGGACTCGTTTCCCACGGGCTGCTCTAGGACTCGCTTCCCCTCAAGCTGCTCCGGGACTCGCTTCCCCTCAGACTGCTCCGGGAGTGGCTTCCCCTCAGGCTGCTCCGGGATTCGCTTCCCCTTGGGCAGCTCCGGGATTTGCTTCCCTTCACGCTGCACCAGGATTGACTTCCCCTCACGCTGCTCCCGGACTCTAATCACCTCACGCTGCTCTGCGGCTCGCTTCTCCCAGCGCTGCTCTGGGACACGAATCTCCTCACACTACTCCAGGACTCGCTTCCATTCACGCTGCTCTGGGACTGGCTTCCCCTCGCACTGCTCCGGGACTTGCTCCCCCCTCGTGCTACTTCTGGACTCTCTTCTCCTCACACTGCTCCGGGATTCGCTTCCCCTCGTGCTGCACCAGGACTGACTTCCCCTTGGGCTGCTCCCGGACTCGAATCTCCTCACGCTGCTCCGGGACTGGCTTCCCCTCACGATGCTCCGGGACTCACTTCTCCTCGGGCTGCTCCGGGACTCTTTCCAACGGGCTGCTCCGGGACTGGCTTCCCCTCGGGCTGCTCCGGGATTCGCTTCCCCTTGCGCTGTTCCGGGACTCACTTTCTCTCGGGCTGCTCCGGGATTCGTTTCCCCTCGGGCTGCTTCTCGACTCGCTTCCACTCACGCTGCTCCGGCACTCGCTTCCCCTCGGGGTGCTCCAGGACTCGCTTCCCCTCACGCTGCTTCTCGACTCGCTTCGCCTCGGGCTGCTCCGGGATTTGCTTCCCTTCACGCTGCACCAGGACTGACTTCCCCTCACGCTACTCCCGGACTCGAATCTCCTCACGCTGCTCTGCGGCTCGCTTCTCCCAGCGCTGCTCCGGGACTCTAATCTCCTCGCACTACTCCAGGACTCGCTTCCATTCACGCTGCTCTGGGACTCGCTTCCCCTCGGGCTGCTTCTGGACTCGCTTCCCCTCTGGCTGCTTCTGGACTCGCTTCTCCTCGGGCTGCTTCTGGACTCGCTTCCCCTCGCACTGCACCAGGACTGACTTCTCCTCGCGCTGCTCCGGGACTCGCTTCCCCTCGGGCTGCGTTGCTCCGGGACTTGCTACCCCTCGCGCGCTCTGGGACTCGCTTCCCCTCGGGCTGCTCCGGGACTCGCTTCCCCTCGGGCTGCTCCGGGACTCGCTTCCCCTCGGGCTGCTCCGGGAGACGCTTCCCTTCACGTTGCTTTGGGAACCGCTTTCCCTCGCACAGCTCCGGGATTGGCTTCCCCTCGGGCTGCTCCGGGACTGGCATCCCCTCGGGCTGCTCCAGGACTCGCTTCTCCTCGCGCTGCTCTGGGACTCGTTCCCACGGGCTGCTCCGGGACTGGCTTCCACTTGCGCTCCTCCGGAACTCGCTTCCCCTCGCACTGCTCTGGGACTCGCTTCCCCTCGCACTGCTCTGGGACTCGCTTCCCTTCGCGCTGCTCCGGGAGTGGCTTCCCCTCGGGCTGCTCCGGGACTCGCTTCCCTTCGCACTGCTCCGGGAATGGCTTCCCCTCGGGCAGCTCCGGGGCTCGCTTCCCCTGGGGCTGCTCCGCGACTCGCTTCCCCTTGGGCTGCTCCGCGACTCGCTTCCCCTTGGGCTGCTCCGCGACTCGCTTCTTCTCGCATTGCTCCGCGACTCGCTTCTTCTCGCATTGCTCCGCGACTCGCTTCCCCTCGGGCTATTCCGGGGCTCGGGTTTCCTCTCGCGCTGCTCAGGGACTGCTTCTCTGCATGCTGCTCTCGGTCTGCTAAATGGAGAGAAAACACAGAAATAACACAAAACAAACAAGTGGAGCGGTGGAGCTCCGTGTGGAGGCTCCTACTCTGTCACCATCATGCCAGAAATAGCTAGAAGAATGAGATAGAGTCTTTACATGAAAGATATATAGTCAAGGTAACTGTGGAAGTCGTTGGGTTTTGTCGTGGATATTGGTGTCCAGCCCATTTCCCATAATGGAAACAGAGACGACAAGGTAGGGAAAGGAGGCGTCAGAGATGGACTAGGTGAAGATAAGAGCGGGGTGGAAATTGGGAGCGAAATTGATTAGTTTTCCAACTCCTGCTGAGAGAAGAAGCAGCACTGATGATTTACCAGAGTGATTTAAAGCCCCAGCCATATACTCTTTACAATGAACATACAATCCCTTTACACATTCATCCCTCAAACGAATGTTCTCAGGTCATTCAGTGATTTACCAGATGAAAGAGTTGTGGGTGAGGACTAGAGTAGGACTGGAACAAGGAATGTTCCATGTACCCCACAAAGAGCCAGGCATAACAGGGCCTGTGCGGGTACTCCTGACCACCTTGTGACCTGAAGAAAGTGGGAGCAGTTAAACGAGAAGTTGTTCCAAGTGAGGACGAGCTTAGCCAGGTGCAGGAAAATGGTGATGCGTAGAGACTGTTCAGGCCTTTTTACAAGGAAGAAGCAGCAAGACCTGAGAACATTCGTATGAGGGATGAATGTGTAAAGAGGATATGGCTGGGGCTTTAATTATTTTTGTTGAATTTGTAGAGGTTATGTCAACTGTTTTAAACCACACTTAAAAATGAAAATAACCTCCATCGTGTTACGTGGCACTATCACTGTGCTAACGGGACAGACTTCGACCAAGTCTAGAAACTCAAGACTGGGCATCCATGAGGCACTGTTGGCCATCAGTAGCCGGAAAACTGTATTCCAGCACAATCTGTAAACTCATGGCCTAACATGTCCCTCACTCAAACATTACCACCAAGCCAGAAGGTCAACCCTAGTTCAGTGGAGAATGCAGAGCAGCACCAGGCTGTGGTGGATTGGGAAAAATAATTAAAAGATTTGACTGTAGATAAGCAATAATTAGCATTTAAAAAGTTAATGTTTGGTTTTCAAAAAAAACATACATTTCTTCAAGATAGTCATAGCCTATAGGAAATGGGAGAGGGGCATGGTAAACAAGTGAAGTCAAAGATAGTATTGAATCAAAGAAGGAGGTTAATAAAAATATTAATAAAAAATATTGCATGCCTGAGGACTGACAGCATTTTAAAATTCTTTAAAGGATTATTGAAAAATTGCAAAAGCGAGAATTGTACATGAATGTGCAATAGCAAGAAATGTTACAACAGCTTGTAAAAGCTTCTATGGTATATTAAACAGAAAAGATTATTAAATGTTATGTAATAGAATTTATAATAGGAAATAGAGAAAGGGCAGAGAGGTTAAATGTGTACTTTGTGCCAGTCTTCCCATGAAAAGGAACAAGAAGTCTTCCTGAAATAATTAAGATCCAAGGGTGTACAGAGTGTGTGGCATTGAAAGGAATTAATATTAGTTTTAAAAAGTTGTATCAGAGAAATGAATTAATCTGAAAGTTGGCAAATCCTTGAGGCTCGATGATCTTCGCCCTTGAGTCAAAAAAGATGGCTAGCAAGATAGTGGATGTATTCTGATCATCTTCCAAAATTCGATTATTTCTGCGATTGTGTCTACAGATTGGAAGGCTACAAATGTAATCCTACTGTTTAAGAAAGGAGGAAGAGAGAAATTTAGGAACTATGCACCTTATTAGTCTGATGTCAGTAGTCAGGAAAATACTAAAATCTATGAAAAAGAATGTGATCATTGCATTTTAAGTGGCTGATTAGTCTGTACTTCACAGTTAACATGGATTTATAAAGAGGAAATATGTTTGACAAACTTAAGAGATTTTTGAGGATGTTGCAAGCAGAGTTGATGAAGGGGAACCACAATGTGTGGTGTATCTGGGCTTTCAGAAGCCTTTTGATAGAGTTCCCCACAGGAGATTAATAAACAAAAAAATTAAATAGTATGCAATCAGGGCTTATATATAACTATGAGTTGATGATGAGTATATAGCTGGTAATAGGAATAAATGGGTGATTCCATGGTTGGCAGGCAATAACCACTGGAATACCGCAAAGATCGTTGCTTCAACCCCAGCTGTTCAGTCTATATCTGTTTGAAGGTGAAGCTAATTGTAATATTTTTAAGTATGCAAATGATACAAAATTTGGTGGGAATGAGAGTTGTAGGTAAGATAAAAAGAAGCTTGAAGAGGATCTACAGAGGCTGAGTGAGTGAGTGGGCAAGAGCATAGCAGATGGAACATAATGTAGATAAATGCAAGGTTATTGATAAAAGGAACAAAGATGCAGTTTTTTTTTAAATTCCGTGAGATTGGAAAGTGGTGATGTTCAAGGGAAGTACTTGTCCTTTTTCCATAAGTCACTGAAAACTAGCACACAGGTGCAGCAAGCAATTCAGAAGGCAATGGCATGTGAACCCCTATTGCAAGAGGATTTGAATATACAAGCCAAGACGTCTTGATTCAATGGATGTAGGTTTGCTAGCTGAGCTGAAAGGTTCATTTCCAGATGTTTCATTACCCTACTAGGTAATAGCTTCAGTGGGCCTCAAACGATGCAATGCTGAAAATTCCTGCTTTCAATTGATATGTTTGGGTTTCTTTGGGTTGGTGATGTCATTTCCTTGGTGATGTTATTTCCTGTGGTGAAGTCACTTCCTGTTCCTTTTCTCATGGGGTGGTAGATGGGGTCTAACTCAATGTGTTTTTTGTCAGAGTTCTAGTTGGAATGCCGTGCTTCTAGGAATTCTCACGTGTGTCTTTGTTTGGCTTGTCCTAGGATGGATGTGTTGTCCCAATCGAAGTGGTATCCTTCCTCATCTGTATGTGAGGATACTAGTGAGAGAGGAGTCATGTCTTTTTGTGGCTAGTTGGTGTTTATGTATCCTACAAGCCAAACAAAGACACACACGAGAATTCCTAGAAGCATAGCATCCCAACTGGAACTCTATCAACAAACACATTGAGTTAGACCACATCTACCACCCCCTGAGAAAAGGATCAGAAAATGACTTCACCACAGGAAATGACATCACCAACCCAAAGAAACACAAACATATAAATAGAAAGCAGGAATTTTCAGCAATGTTTTGTCTGAGGCCCAATGAAGATGTTACCTGGTAGGGTAACGAAACATCTGGAAATGATCCTTCCAGCTCAGCGAGCATTCCTACATCCAAAACCTCAACCTGAGCTACAAATCATCTCAAAACTTGCTAAGTCTTGATTCGATGTATAGAAGCTAGTCAGACCACACTTGAAATATTATATGCAGTCTGGCCCTCTTGCCCAAGAAATGAGATATACTTGCCATGAAGAGAATGCAGCAACGGTTCACCTGACTGATTCAAGAGATGCTGGAATGTTCGATGAACTGAGCTTCTGCAAACTGGGCCTGGAATCTCTGTAATTTGGGACAGTGAGAAACTTGGGATTTCTTAAAGGGATCGATGGAATAGATGCAGAAAGAATGTTTCATGTGGCTGTGGTGTCTAGAACCAGGAAGACTGAGATACTAAGCAACATTTTCACTGAGGATAGTGAATCATTGGAATTCTGTACCTGAGAGGGCTACAGAAGCTCAATCACTAAGTCATGTCAAGAGAGAAATTGATGATTTAGTTATTACTGACATCAGGATTATACAGTAATACAGTGTTGCAGTAAATGATTTATATATGGTCCATGCTCTAAAAAGGTAGAATCAGCTCAAGGATTTGAATGACCGACTCCTGTGTTCGTGTCTTAAAAATGGTACATTTTCTTCTTGCAAGGAAATTAGTGAATCAGATAGGTTTTCATGGCAAACAACCATACCTCCATAGTCATCATTACTGAAGCTAGTTTTCTGTTCCACATTTTATTAATTGACTTTAAATTCCACCAATTGCCACAGTGGAATTTGTACCAGCGCTTATAGTGCATTAGCCTCTGCCTCTGATTTATCTGTTCTGTAATGTTACCATTTCATCACTATCTTCCCATGTTTGATTAATGTGTAATTTACTAAACACCATCCCACTACCACCAGTACATTGTGGTTGGATTGTGTTCAGTTACTGAACAAACAGAAACACTTTTCCAAGATTTATTCTTCAACATCTCTCAAACTTGTCAGCTTTGCTATTTAAGAAGCCACGGGTAGCAGGTGCATAAAATGCCATTATCTTAAATTTCCCTTCCAAGACATGCACCATCCTGACTTGGGCAGTATTGACATTCCCTCATTGTCACTGGTTTAAAATACTGAAAGGCCTACAGAGCAATATGGTTGAAAGACCTTCCTTCGCAGCTTGATTCCTAACCCAAATTATAACTTCCACAAAAAAAAAGAGCAGAAACATGTATCAAGCACTTAATGTGAATGTTAAATTAACAATTCCATTGTTTGGACCATTGTGTGCAAGGATCCGACAGGTGCCAGTCAGTTTTCATGAATGGATTCTGGATGTCACCAGCAAGGCCAGCATTTATTATTCATTGCTGATTTCTGTTACAAATTATAGAATCACAATAAACAGTTACAACACAGAAAAAGCCATTGAGCTTATTGTGTCTGTGTCGGTCTCACTGTAAGAATAATTCAACTATCCCAAGTCCCCTGTCTTTTCTGCATAAGCCTGAAAATTTATATTTTGAAAGCCATGATTGAATGGTTCTCAATGCTTCACCAACAGGAACAGTTTCTCTGTATCCACTCTGTATAGATCTGTAAAGATTTGGAACACACCTGTCAAATTTCATGCAAGAATAGCCCCAATTTCTCCAATCAATTTATATAGCAGAAGTTCCTGATTCCTAGAATCATTGGCCTTAATTTTTTTCTGTATTCTTTCTAATGTTTTCACATCCTTCCTGAAGGGTGGAGTCCAGAACTGGACCAACTAGTGTCTTATCCAGACCTATCATAACTTCCCTGCTTTTTAAAAAAAAACACACAACACCAGATTATAGTCCAACAGGTTTATTTGGAAGCACTAGCTTTCTGAGCACTGCTCCTTCATAGGTGGTTGTGGAGAATAAAATTGTAAGACACAGAAATTATAGCAAAAGTTTACAGTGTTATGTAACTGAAATGATATATTGAAAAATTCCTGGATTGTTTGTTAAGTCAATATATCATTTCAGTTACATGACACTGTAAATTTTTGCTATAAATTCTGTGTCTTACAATCTTATTCTCCACAATCTCCTGATGAAGGAGCCGTGCCCCAAAAGCTAGTGCTTCCAAATAAACCTGTTGGTCTATAACCTGGTGTTGCGTGATTTTAACTTTGTACACCCAAGTCCAACACCGGCATTTCCAAATCATTCCCTCCTTTTCTACTCTATGCCCTTATTTGTAGATTCCACAATTTTGTATGCCCTATTATCTACACTGTAAAATATCCTGCTGTCTACATTTGAATCATTTTCTTACCTCAACCTCTTTATTGTGAACATATCATCATAAATTTAGATTCCCTAGGTGACCACCAAAAACAGTCTCTCAATATTTATCTTATAACCATAATAATTGTGAAGATATCAGTTCACATCCCAAACTTTGCAACTTTAAAGTATAACCTGAGAAATGCAAGACTGCCTTAATAACACCTCATAGCTACCTAGTCATCCTAAGGCACGCCTTTTCTGTTGTCATCATAATGATCGTATTTAACTAATTTCTTATACAAATTCTGAATTACTTCCTTGTTTTTTGTTTTGTATGTTCCTGGAGAGAGAATAAATAATTTCTCATTGTTCTTTATGTGCTTTATTTACTTAGATTGTTCTTCAATACATCTGAAAACCAAACTTTAAAATCTTACTATTTAAAGTGTACCTCTTGCAATTGTTTTTAACTTACAAAGAGTATAAATTGGCATGTTTCTATATCAAACTCCATCAGCCATTTTACTGCCTGTCCTATTCACCTATTTTTGATATTTTGCTGCCATTTATAATTTTCCATATCTCAATCTTAATTTGGGGGCATTAGCAAACATCACTATTGATTTTCTCATTTCTAAGTCCCAATTATTTATGAAAATTAAAAATTTCAGTACCCTAAACTCAAGATTCTTATGAAATATCATTCTCCATATGTTTCAATCCCTGTGATTATTTATCTTCAGGCTAAATAAATTAGATGGAGTCCACAATGACTAATCTGTGAATGGAACAGCTTTTGAATTGAGCATTTTTAAGTTTTGATCTGTATCCATATGTTCCATTCATTTTTGGTTTATAGAAAAACAGTGCTGGTCTGGTCTGGTTGTAGGAATTCTAGATTTGTCTTTATTCTAGTTAAACCTTTGTGTGCCCATGTTGTTAATTGACCACTGGGTGCACTCCTAGATTTAGGCTTCATCCTTTACTTTTCTCTAGCACAATTTATCTGTTCTGATTGTGAGAAAATCTGAAATATTCCTTCACTTGCTGTATTGTTTCTTAATAAATGTCTCATTTGAAAATAAAAGTTTAATCTCTTTACTTTACTGCTGACGAAATCATTAATACAGGAACTCCTCAGGCTCTGTGCCAGTTTTTGTCACTTGTAACTTATTACCTGATAGAAGTCTGTTCAGGGTCTCTTTCGCCAGCTGAATATTTGGGCAGAATTTTCAAGAGACAGGAGGCAAGGAGACCTGAAATCAAGAGTGAATATTTTTCAACTGTCTACACAATCCATTTCTGCCTCCACAGGATTTATAAAGACGATGGCAGAACTGCTTACCCAATTGGCTGTGCTAGATAGCCCATTTAACCCCTGGAGTGTTTAATTATTCTTCTGATGCTGTTTGGAGTTTTCATCCACTAAGGGAGCGGATAGTTGTGAAGTGTGATGAAGTGCTGACGATAGGCTGACTGGAACATACCAAGCTAATGGTGATAATTGCTTTGAGGGAATTTTCCCCTACTGCCCAATAAATCTTTAGATCCTCTCCTATAACCTGCATTTATAGCTGGCAAACAGGAAATAATTATTCACCTCCTGACAGTAGGGACAATGAGGTTTTCATTCTAAGTAGTCACCCATTGGCCCTTCAGATTCAAGGGCCTGATCCTATCCTTAATTCAATGTGGCTCCTAAAGATGGCCTCCTCCAAAATTCTGAGAGAATCCACAGCCAGTACTTCCAGATTCTTGGCATGCATTTCTTTCTCAATTCAGATTTGGAATGAAATGTTTGCTTTTGACCCCAGTAGTTGCTTTATTTCTTTTTGTTGAAGACCATAGATTATATACGTACTGTTTTCTAAAAAGAAAGAAATTGGATTTGGCATGGAACAACAAGTACATACTTAAGTGACAGTAAAAATGTATATTTTCCATCATTCAATTAGTATTGCTAGCAATTTGTTCATAATGATTTTGAACAGGCTTAAGCATTCAGTATTCTGATTCAAGATATTTACACCTTTGCAAATGATCCAGGACTATCTCCAAAATTCCTTCGTAGTTTATAATTTCTGATGAACATGATCCTTTAAACCTATTTTTTAAATATCAAGTCTCTGTAGAAATCACCTCAAGGCAGTCCCAAAGGCAGTCATTAAAGACATGTTTCACAATATTTAATTATATTTTATAGAAATACTCAATGTGATACATGATTTTGGAAGTTCTGAAAGATATTTCATAAATTTCAGTGTATTGCATAAAGCAATGTTCTAAGAACCAATGGAAATTGATCTTTATTTCGTAGGTAGTATAAAAACTCCTTTGACTAAGTACATGGTTATAATGAGACTGAAAGTTAGGAATGTAATGAAGAGCCTTGTCTTAAAGTATTCATATATTCAGAATAATTCTCTTTGAGCTTTTGGACAGAAGCAAAGCCTAGTTCTTTGTGGAAAACCAAAAAAAATGTATAACATAACCCTGCAGCCAAAGATTCTCTTTAACATTATAAACATGATATTTTAATTTCAAATATTATACAATACTTATGAACATTTGTTCTGAAACATTTTTATTTTTGTCTATATGTAGCATTTTATTGTGCTGTAGATTCTTAATATTATGAATAATAATATGAATGTAATTTGTTTTTAAAAATATTTTATTGAAAAAATGGCAATTGAAATTGTTCAGTAATTTCTTCTCTTACTTTTCAATTGACAAAATCTTCCAGCTAAAGGAAAAACAATAATTAGCTATTCCCAGTGTTACTAAAGTCCACAGCCAAGCAAGGCAGGTCAGCCAGTACATCCCCCAGTTTCTGACATTTCAAATTACCTGAATAATACCTGCAGCAATCTCCAGATCTAATTAACATCCCCTGCAATTATGGCTGGGTCTAAATGTACAACCTGTCTGAAAGAGCTGGAAATTGCTTAGATTTCCTTTTTCTCCAGACAAGCTAGCATTTTTGCTTGGCTTCTTATGCAAAATTGTAGTGTCTTCTGGTATTTTTGTCGTAGTGTACTAAGTTCTTTTTTCCATCAAGTAATCAATGCACTGCTGAATGAGTTCATTTTAATGCACTCAATCATGCCTCTAATGTTCATAGCTTACGGGTGTAGGCATCAGTAATGCACAAATGTTATATGGCTTCAGTTTGGGTCATTTCATAAAATATTCATGGAATCAAAAATGTGCATCAAAATAGCGACTGGGTGAATTACATTTATGTGGCTGCTGTTGTGGCAGTAGAACATTGCCCATGTCAATGTCAATAACTTGAAGATATTTTTAACAATTTGAAATTAAACTGCACATAACCTTTATTTTGCATGTTGTTAGGGTATTTAATATTTCAATATAAAGAGTTATTTTAGTATCAAGAGAAAAAAGGCGGAATTAATGACTGCATTATTTTAACTCCAATTAAATAAACCTTTTAAATGAAGATTCTCACTGCCATTGAATCATATTGATGATCTTTCTGGTGCATTTTTGATGATATATTGTTTATCCTTTTCACATCTGAATTCATACTTTCCACAGTCAATGTTTATTTGTTTCACATCGTGTATTGGCACAGTCAGTCTTTACCAATACTGTGCATTATAATTTTACAAGAAGTGCACCTGCTGTGTATCAGGATCAGATAATTTCTTTCAAGCCTGCAGTGTACAAGCTTAAATATGCTGGTTGAGATTTTTCATATAAGCAGGAAATCCCTGCCAATTTATTTTTAGCTGTGCCAAATAAATTGTGTCTTCCCACATTTTTATGCCAAAAGTCAATATACCTAGAAAATATCATTAGCGTACTATTATTGGTGAGATAATTTAAATGTTCAAGCATAGTGTGGCATAAATAATATGCTAATTAATGAACAGTAAAAGTAAAACAATCATGTTTATGAAAAATAACTCACATTCCTATAGTGCTTTTCATAACCAGGTGTCTCAATGCTTTTTAAAGCTAATGAAGTACTTTGCAGTGTAGTCAGTGTTGTAATGCCGGAAATTAAATTTGAAACAAATAACATAGCCATCATAAATAAATTTGGATAGTTCAAATTAAAGTATTTATTTTGTTAAATAATATTTCAGTCTTTATTCTTTTTAAAGTTTGATGAAATCAAGATTTTCTTTTTCCATTAATGGAGCATATAGAATATCAAAGGCCTGACTTGTAATATGCTTTGCATAAACTGATGTGAGGTGGCTTCCTGACTCCTCAGGGTTTTAGTACAGTTCATAATCTTCTGAGTTATACTACCACTTTTGCATTAATATGCACCATAAAACCTTCACATGTTCATTGGCATTGTAACTGCAACCTTAACACCTTTTCCACATTGTGTATTAAATGATGAATTATAAACAGTGTTTATAGTAAAGTTTAGGATGATTGCCACCAGCCAGGTGAAAATCAGAAGCAATATTTTGACTCTGGTATTTTCCTTTGTTGCAAAGTAGAAATTTTGAGTAAGACAGACTTGAATCTCCTATGATGTGTGAAGAAAGACATTTATCTTAGGCTGCTAATTTAGTAGTATGTGTATGTATTGATTTTATTAGTTTAGTTGGAAACCATGGGACCTTACATGTGTTTGCAAAACATCTTAATCCAAATTCTATTTTAATGGGAGCTGCAGGAGAAGGAAGCATTGATTTAAAATATTTGTCCATGCTGTCAGATAGAAAAATATTGAGAAATGGAAAGTATAGTTTTCAACAAGGTAACCATGTTTCTTTACACACTTTGAAAAGGAAAATATTATTTGGCATTACCTAAACCTTGTACTGAAATTTATCAGTAGTCATATCTTTCAGCTGCATCATATCAGATTTTTAAAAACTTTCTCCTATTGATGAAAGCTAGAACATTAGTTTCTTACTGTGTAAATAAATTAAACATATTGAACATCTAAAGCTTGAGTTGTAATATACTCAGCACAAACTGGAATGAGCTGGCCTCCTGACACATTGAGATTTTAGTATAGTTGGTTGCCTTCTGAGTTTCATGTCGTGTATTAACTACAGAACTACAGCATAAATTGTGTGATATTTTCAGAATGAACAAAGAAAAACAAGAAGGGTGATGTTTCTGAATCAAATTGAGTAATTGTAAATTATTTCATAATTGTTTAAACAATTGTTACTTTTGAACAGTATCCTATGGACTTTATTCTAGGTGTCTATAAAATAATGGCAAAGGAATGTAAAAAGTTCAGAAATAATATGTTAAATGTGTGATATTTCAAAACAGACTAACAGTCAAGATCCCATTATACAATCAAAGGTCATGTTTTCAATGCCAGATTGTCAAAGTTTGCAGCTGAATCAAACCGAACTGGCTTAATCTTCAACTTTTATATCAGGAATAGGGAGCTAATTCCAACACAATGACAAAATATAAGATCTGTACACATGCAAAACCAAATAAAAATTATAGCCACTCAGTCATTTTGAGAGTCACTGGTAAAATTTCAACAAATTTAAAACTGTTAAGTGAAGTTCTATATTCAAAAGTGATGAAGAATAACACCATCAGTCTCATCTTAGTAATTAGAGACAGAATAATTTCCAAATAGTTTTGCATTACTGTCATATTCTTAAAAATATTTCTGCTTCTGGTCAAAACATATATTTACACAATGGTTTCCTTGGTCACCTTGTTCTCATAGCCACTTCATTAGACATCAATGGGAGTCCAGGCAAATTATGTACAAATTATGGGACAGAACACTTTGGAGCTTTTAAAAATCAATTTGGATTACATACATCAGCAACAGATTAGGAACAACCAATGAAGGAAGTTGTTACCTATGTAGTTCAGGGTAGTGCTACCCCTTACAAGAGTGGGTCAGGGCATCTAGAACAAGACCTTTGGGTCAGTCTAGCTCTGACTGTGTAGCTATAAGGATGTCCAATAAATTGTTTCCAATTCAAGTTCTACAGGTCTACCTCGCAATCCTTTTAAGTTGTAAATTGATCTAAAGTGCTTAGCTTACTCAACTGATTCTTGCATATCTTGCCTTTAATTTTTTTTAGCATACATTTTAAAGAATGTCAGAACACAGACATCTAGCTCAAGTAACCAAAGAAGGCAGCAAGAGTTAACTCATGTAACTTTTTAAAACACCCAAGTATGCAGCATAAGCCATATTTGAGGCAGGCGTTCAAGTTCAGAGGAAGAACACAATAATTTTCCTGCAATTAAAAACTGAAAATGGTGGAAATATGCAGTACTTTTGGCAGCATCTGTATAAGTAGAAATAGACTGAATGGGTGGAATTTAATGAAGGCCACTAGAGCAGGGAAGATGACTGGTGGCTGAAACTAGAACAATAGCCTCAAAATTAGTGGGAGCAAATTTAGGACTGAATTGTGGAGGAACTTCTTCCCTCAAAGGGTTGTGAATCTGTGGAATTTCCTGCCCAGTGATGTAGTTGAGGTTTCCTCATTGAATGTTTTTAAAGCTAAGATAGATAATTTTTGAACAGTAAAGGAATTAAGGGTTATGGTGAGTGAATGGGTGGGTAAGTGGAGCTAAGGCCATGAAAAGATCAGCCAAGATCCTATTGAATGGCAGAGCAGGGTCAAAGGGCCACATGTCCCACTCCTGCTCCTGGTTCTTCTGTTCTAAATCCCATTAGACCAGCCTGCAGCCTTCATCAACAGGAACAGCTTCAAATGGTGAAACACTACCAGAAACATAGCCTGCTATTAGGAAATCTCCTACTGAAGCCAGGAAACATAATAAAGTCTGTTACAGATTGAGACAACAAAATTGTTCAAACAATAGGCTTACTTAAGTTGCGATTCTGTTGTCTGGATCATTTGACAACAGCTCTGCAACATGACACAGCTGGAGTTTCCAGGTTTATTGGTATCAACTGCAATCCACACAACAGAAGGGTGAGATCTTGCACCCAGTGGTGATAAAGGGCACTTGGACAAACCAAACAAGCAATAATGTGGAAGATGATTTCCTGGAATGATGTATCCAGTAGTTTTTTTTAAGACTAATCTGTGAGGAACCTATTCTAGAGTAGCTATTGTGAAATATTAAAAAAACAATCTTGGTCTTCTCCTTGAGGAAGAGTGACTATAGTATGACAGAATTCTTCATTAAGGTGGAGAGTGAAGAAGTCACATCTGAAATTAGATTTATAATCTAAATTATAAATAATCTAACATGGTATGAGATGTGATTTGGAAAGGATGGATTAGGGAATTTTACCAAAAGGGTTGATAGTGTGTCTAAAGACCATGCGCACAAATTGCAACAATTATTCATTCCTGTCTGGTGCAAAAATAAAAAAAAAGACATGAATGGTGGCTCAACCATACCTTGCATAATAAATTAGTGATAGCATTTGATCCAAAATGGAGACAAATAAAATAGCCAAACAAAGCAGTAAGCCTGAGGATTGAGAGCATTTTAAATTCAGCAAAACAGGACAAAACGAGGAAGAAATAGAGTATGAGAGTAAAACTGTATAAACACTGAATAAAAGTTTCCTGTTTTAAAATATATGATAACAGACCACTTGAGAAGCATTAAAAGGCACAAAGCCAGGGTGGGTTTATGATTCCTGAAGAAGGGCTTATGCCTGAAACGTCGATTCTCCTGTTCCTTGGATGCTGCATGACCTGCTGCGCATTTCCAGCAACACATTTTCAGCTCTGATCTCCAGCATCTGCAGTCCTCACTTTCGATCGAAAAGTTTCTATAAACATGAGAAAAGAAAAAGATTAGTGAAGATAAACATAGTTTCCTTACAGTCAGAAACAAAGGAAATTTAGAACTGGTGAGGAAAGTTGTCCTCACTCAAAGCCCAGTAAATCTGTGGAATTCTGTACTACTGATGGCTGTGGAAGCCAAGTCATTGAATTTATTCACAAAAGGAATTTGGTTTTAAAGACATCAAGGCAGAATTAAAGACTTAAAAAAGCAGCATTTGTGATTCTGTAAATTTTGGATAAATGCAAATGTAGTTCCTGTAAACAAAGCAGCCTGGCGACAGCATTATAATGTAAGTTGTTGAGATCCAAGATGGCGGCGACTCAGCAAGTCTGAGTTTACAGAGCTCTTCCCAAAACCTGGGTAAAGTGAGTTACTCACCCCCACCACACTTACCAAACCACCCAAAAAAATTTTCTAACCTTAATTAGCTGCTTACTATTATATTTAAGCAGTTTAATATTAAGTGGATAATGAGTAAACCAAAGGGATCCCGCAGCTCTCAGAAAACAAAGACCCCTCCCCCACCCTCCTCTCCTCCGGCTGCAGCTGATGTAAAAACAGGCCTTGAACAGATGATTGCCAGGCTGGAAACGACACTCGTCAATTTCATCGCAGAATCCAGACAGAGATGGAACTCATTCGAAGAAAAGCTGCAGAAACACAGCCAGGCTATTGAGGAATTACAGGGCCGAGTGAAGGGGGCGGAGCTAAAGGCCACGACCTCCGAGGCTGCAGCACAAACAGCTGCAGAACAGGTGCGAGCTCTGGAGCAGAGAGTCCGGGCCTTTGAAATCTACATGGATGACCTGGATAATAGAAATCGGAGAAAGAATATCCGTCTTCTGGGCCTCCCTGAACAAGAAGAGAAGGGACAGTTAGTAGTATTTCTGGAGCGATGGTTGCCCCAGCTTTTAAACCTGGGGGCTGAAACTGACCGGGTAAGGGTGGAGTGGGCCTACCGGGTCGCAGTACGCGGATCTGGCCCAAACCAGCGCCCACGCCCGGTCCTGTTCCGGCTGCAGAGTTATAGGGAGAGGCAGATACTCCTGGATGCCTCCAGAAAGCTTGGAAAGGATCCTAAAGCCATGATCCATGAAGGATCCAAGATTATGTTATTTCAGGACTTCTCCCCGGCTTTGGCACGAAGGAGGAAGGCGTTTGATGAGGTGAAGAAATGTCTAAGGAACTTAAATATTCAATACACCTTACGCTACCCAGCGACGTTATGCTTTACCCACGAAGGATCCGAGTATAATTTTAGATCACCAGAAGAGGCTAAGGAACTTTTAGACTCGTTTAAATAAATCGTAAGAGACAATTTATGTTGGCTTGCCTCTTCCACACTCCGTGGGGAGAAGTGGATACTTTACTTTTGCTTCGGGGAGCAGGGTTGTCTTCCCTTGCTATTTTATGTTATTATACTTAACTGCAATCTGTTGGAGTTGTAATTTTATAGTTATGTGTGTTTGTACGTGGCATTGATGCTATCAGATATACTCAGGTGTGGGTGGGGAGGGGTGGGAGTGGGGCGCTCACTGTTAACTCTAGCTCGGTATTATATCTAAATCCTATTAAGGAGCGCCCGGGTCAAGGGTGAGACACTGTTTGGGAGAGGATATGGTGGACCTTTAGAAAGGAAGTAAGGCCCCCTGAGAACAAGGGGGAGGATCTCCATTCAAACATGTTTTTTTTTGTTCTTATTGTTTGGAAATAGTTTCCTTTTTATTATACTGTTATGAGTGTATTAGAGAACATTTTCTCTTGTTTGAAGGATGTAAGTGACTCAACTATACACTCTGGATAATTGTGGATTAGATTAGTAGTTAACTGAGTTTCATTGTTTTTCTTTCTTCTTTAGTATCATTCCTTTGAATTTTGATGATTATATATTTAAGATCTATTTTTATATTAATGTTTGTGCTTGAAAGTTCTGTTTATTTTTGTAAATCTGTCAAAATATTAAATTTCTAATAAAAATATCTTTAAAAAAAAATGTAAGTTGTTGATGAGCTTCAAAGTGCAGCATTGAAGTGCTGAATTACATTTTAAGTGAATGTAGTATATGCCATAATCATGTAGTGAGACTGGTGCTTTATCATTGCCAGCCTGTGTAGTCCAAAGTTGCATGCAGCCTTTGCCCTGAAATGCTGGGGAATGCTGGCCAATATGGTGGTACAGAAAATTGTATTATGCCTATGTCCTTTAGGGAATGATAAATCTTACCCAGGGTCTTTGAGAAGTGTTTGATTACTGTTCAATACAACAAGAGAGACTAAGACCACTTTAATTCAGGAATCAAGTTCTTTTTAAAATGTTTTCATGGTGTGTGGGCATTGCTAGTCAGCATTTAGACTAGATTAAGATTCCCTACGGTATGGAAACAAGCCCTTAGGCCAACAAGTCCATACCGACCCTCCGAAGAGTATCCTACCTAGACCCACCCCCCCTATTTTTACCACTGACCAATGCAGGTAACACTGTGGGCAATTTATCAATGACCTGCACATCTTTGAATTGTGGGAGGAAACCAGAGCATCCGGAGGAAACCCGCACAGACACGGGGAGAATTTGCAAACTCCACACAGACAGTCACCCGAGGCAGGAATCGAACCCAGGTCCCTGACACTGCGGTAGCAGTGCTAACCAGTAAGCCACCATGCTGCCCCCATATTGTGCATATTAAGAAATTATATGAAGCAAACAGTTGTTCACAGCTGGAATTTTTGTGAACCTAACACAAAATTAATTTTCTTACCTAATGAGTAACACAATGCCAAATCACTAGATTGGCAGTTTTTTTAAACTAAAATAAAAACAAAGAAGCAAACCACAATGAAAATACAGATTAAGAGAAAATGGCGGCAGCTTTTTCCCACCCCAGTCCCTGTCAAACAAAATCAGATTTTGTTTCACACGCAGTGGTTGAAGTATAAAATAGCTACAGATTTATCCAGTAAGCCAACACAGTTACAAGTCACTATACTTTTATCAGCGTGGAGAGAGAGTGTTTCAAAGTGTTTACCAAAATAAATCTCTTGGAAGATCAGAAAATACTCTCAGCAAAAAATTTAAACGCTTTGAAGGAATACTTTGAACCCCAGGTGTACATCATGTATGGATAGCACATGCTCAATATTAGGGACAAAGGTTAAAAACAGCCCACTGACCATTGATCAATATGTAACTCTATTAATTCAGCTCACAGAAACCTGTGAATTTGTGCAACTAAAGGATGAGCTAATGAAAGATAACGACATCTGAGAAGCAACTATATGGTAGAGACAATTGTTCCAAAGATATCTGTCAATAACTTGGACAAATCAAGCATGAGTCCAGAGATTGAAAGTACGGTGCTGGAAAAGTACAGCCAGATTCCGGATAAAGGGCTAATGCCTGAGATATCGATTCGCCTGCTCCTCAGATGCTGTCTGACCTGCTGTGCTTTTCCAGCACCACACTCTCGACTCTGATCTCCAACATCTGCAGTCTTCACTTTTTCCTTCTTGAGTACAGAGATGCTGGAAAAGGGTTCGAATGATCCAAAGTACACCTTAGCATGTTGGCGATATCAAGTCGTTAAGAGAAAAATGTTTTGTAACTCCTGCCATGGAAACTGCAGAATGAGAGCATCAAAAGTCTGAAATGCCAGATCGATTGGTGCTTCCTGCAACATTATGAGCTTCACGGACGTTCACAGTTACACCAGATGGTGATCCTAAAGTGCAGCCCTCAAAGTAAATTTGTTACTCTGTGTTGGATTGATGCTCAGCTAAAGGGGATAGGTAAGATTGAGAGTCCAGTGCTCAGGCAAGACTGAATATTTGGACATCCAAATATTAGAGATGAAGTTAAATCCACTCCCAATACAAGCCAGAAGAAAGCATGCACTAGTAACCCTAGTTATGCCAGAGGAAAAAAAATGTTTTGACGGGCACAAATAGATAAATAAACAGCACAAAACAGAAAGGGTCTGATTGAAGGAATACTGTAGAGCTTGATAAAAAGTACACCTTCTTTTGCCCTTGAGAAGGTGGTGGTGAACTGCCTTCTTGAATCACTGCAGTCCACATACTGTCATTAGTCAGGAGTACCAGGATTTTGATGCAGTGACACTGAAGAAACAGCAAATATATTTTCAAGTCAACATGGTGAGTTACTTAAGGGATATTTGCAGATGGTCATGTTCTCTTGTACGTGCTGCCCTTGTCCTTTTAGATTTAATGGTTATGGGGCTGGAAGGTGCCATCAACGAAGCCCTGGCGAATTTCTGCAGTGTACCTTGTAGTTGTTAGGTACTGCTGCTCCTGAGCATTAGTGATGAAGGGAGTTACTGCTGCTCCTGAGCATTAGTGATGAAGGGAGTGGATGTTTGTGAACATGGTGCCAATCAAGTGGGCTGCTTTGTCCTGGATGGTATCAAGCTTCTTGGGTGTTTTTTTTTAGATTAGATTACTTAGATTACTTAAGTGTGGAAATAGGCCCAAATGGTCCAACAATTCCACGCCAACCCTCTGAAGAGCAACCCACCCAGACCCATTCCCTTACATTTACCCCTTCACCTAACACTATGGGCAATTTAGCATGGCCAACTCACTTAACCTGCACATTTTTGGACTGTGGGAGGAAACCCACGCATACACGGGGAGAATGTGCAAACTCTACACGGACAGTTGCCTGAGGCGGGAATTGAACCCGGGCTCTGGCGCTGTGAGGCAGCTGTGCTACCGTGCCGCCCATTTATTGGAGCTAAATTCATCCAAGGAAGCTGGGAATATTCCATCAAATTGCTGACTTGTGCCTTGAAGGTAATGAACAGCATTTGAAGAGTAAGGAGGTTAGTTACTCACTGCGAGATTCCTGCCTCTGACCTGCTGTTGTAGCCACTGTATTTATATGGTTAGTTCAGTTCAGTTTCTCATCAATGATAACCTCCAGAATGTTTATAGTGATGGTGACATCACTGAATACCAAGGAGCAGTGGTTAGATTCTCTGTCATTGGAAATGGTCATTGCCTGGATTTATATGACATGAATGTTAACTGGCATATTTTAGCCCAAGCCTGGAATAATGATTAATTTTGCTGCATTTGATAATGAGCTGCTTCAGTATCTCGGGAGTCATGAATGGTGCTGAATGATGCTGAACATTGTGCAGTCATCAATGAATATCCTTATGATAAAGGGAAGGTCCAGCTGATGAAGCCCCTGAAGATAGTTCGGCCTAGTCTTGTTGCTATCACATGAAAACTTAGTGAGATTACACCGGGAATATTGTATATAGATTTTATCCCCTTAAGGAAGTAAACAAAATACAAAATATTATGATTGCTGGAAATCTGAAATAAAAACAAACTGCTGAAAAAACCCAACAAGTCAAGTGACATCTGTGAAGAGAGAAAGAGATCTAATATTTTAAGACCAGTAGAACTTCTTCAGCACTAGAAGGATATACTTGCCATAGAGACAGCCCAATGAAAGTTAATTAAACTGATGCTAAGATAGAGTGAATATCTTTTGAGGGGATTAGGCCTGAACATTGTAACGTTTAAAAGAGTAAGAAGTGATCTTATTAAATGATACAAAATTCTTATTGGGTTTGACATGATAGATGCAGGAATAATATTTGGCCTGACCGGACTGTCTAGAACTAGGAGATACAGTTCCAGTGGCAGAGGTAGGGAATTTAGGACTAAGATGAAATTTTCTTCACTCAGAAGTTAAAGAATCTTTGAAGTTCGCTATCCAGAAAGACTGTGGAGATTCAGCCATTGAGTATATTCAATAGACGTGAAAACATTTCTAGACGTTAGAAATATTGTGATATTGGGAAAATGGCAATGTAAAAGATCACTTGTAATTGAAACAAATGGAACAAAATACTGAAAGGGCCAAAGGGCCTACTCCTGATTTAATTTTATGGCAGAAACATGCAGATAGGCTCTACGGCCCAAATCATCCATGCTGACCAGATTCCCTAAACTGAATGAGTCCCATTTGCCTGTGTTTGGTCCATAATTTCTCTAAATTTTAAATGTTGTGATAATGCCTGCCTCTACTGTTTCCTCTGGTAGTTTATTCCATATATACACCACTATCTGTGTGAAAAAGATTGCCCCTCAGGTCCCTTTTAAAGCTTTCCCCTCTCTCCTTAAATCTATGCCCCTAATCATTTTTTAAACTTCTATAAGGTCACCCCTCAGCCTCCTGCATTCAGGTCTTTTTGTGAAAATAAACAATTTGTGCATTTATTCAATACTGAATATACTTAGGGAGTTGATTTATTTTAAAGTTAGTAAGTAAACTCGGCAAAGATTAGTTGGCTCAGAATTGACATTCAAATACAAAATGTTTTATTGTCTGTATACTCATCTTCCATTAAGTACACTTTGTTTCATATTTTCATAACAAAGTTATCAATGTATACAAAATGTAAAATTTACAAATAAGGCCATGTGAAGTCAATAGTTAATTTCACTACATTAAGCGCCTCGGGTGAGTAAGTGCTCTTCCTGAACTTTATGTTTAGTATGACATGATGGAATAATACAAGCTTTGGTAAACTTTGAAGAAAAATGTAAACTGTTTGGAATTCAGAAGTTTCTTTGAAAGGTTAAGATAAATTATTCAAGTCATTGTGTGAGCTTTTGAGGAAAACTGCTATCTTGTTTCGAAAACTGTGTTTTCTGATTTGTATTTTATTCACCTAAATTACACATACGTCTCTGAAAGTTAAAATGAGTCACTGGATTGTCTTAATATTTGTGAATATTTGGATTTTACAGGTCAGCTGGATAAAGCTGCTGAACATTATGAGATATTCCATCAACTCACTGTGGGAAAGCCATGGCATGATGAAAATGGCTGCTGTCACTTTGCACAGGCCTGTGCGAATCTCTGGAGGATTTACACATTGCTAGCGGATGAACAGCTTGAAAATGAACAATATAAAGAGGCAAACAAAAGTCTGAGAAAAGCTTATGACATAGCAAAAGAAGGTGGGTGCAAATAAGATTATCAGTTCCTGTCTTTTTTTTGTAGTGCTGCTCTTGGGATAAGATGAAATTCAACTTGGGATAAAATAGGTTTTAAAGATGAATGGAAATAATTTTATATCTATGTATGTAATGCAAGATACTGAGTTATTTCATTCTTGAAAACATTACAACAGTGAGAAGAGATGGATTGTTTCCTTCCCAGGTACGACTCTTTCACTGGCCACAACAAAGTTTGAATTTAAAAGGAAGGTAATATTCCCAGCTATATATTAGACTCTATATAGCTCAAAATCAGAAACAAGTAGACCAAGTTCCTTAAATTAACAAACTCAAAATAGTTTATTGTAAAAATATCTTACTGAAGCAAAGATTATTTACTATTTTAAAAATGCATGCATGCACACACTCTTCCAACTCTGGGGTAAAATAATGCTGCAAAGTTTTAACCTAAAAGTACTTTGGCCTAGTAAAAGTTAAGTTCTGGAAAACAAAACTTGTTCTGTTTGTCCAAATGCTGAACTGCAATCAAATTCATTTTCCATGCAAGTTATTAGCACTGAGGTTTCTTCCTGGATCAGCTAGGCCTAGTTGAATTCTCTTTCTGGAGACAAAGGTATACAGTTCAGAGTTCTTATGTTCTGCCAATTAAGTGATAAATTAATATTTTAGAAAGCATATCTTCATGACATTAGTCAGAGTGAACTTTGTCACATTTTAAGTTTTCCAAATGTACATTTTTTTCTAAAACAATAAAAATTATTTTCTTGACATTCAAAGCTTAAAGCCATTAAAATAAAGTTGGCATGTTATTCAGAAACTGTTTGGCCTCCTGTGGCATCAACTGACAGGCAGGCAAGAGCATAACCCGTCATATTGGGTAAGGGCATATGATATGTCCTTTAACTGTGCTTGAAGTAGACACTAGGATATTTGTAATTAAAAATCACTGATATGATCCCTGCTTTAGGTTAGAAAGACTGCAAAATCCTTATCAAAAAGTAAGATGCCATTCCTCAAACATTGGGCCTGAGCTGAATAGTGTCTCATCCCTTGGAGATTCCACTTCTGTACTGCCTTGTAAATTATTGAGTGTATGAACCTCTTAACTGATGGTGAAGAGTGTGAAACAAAGTGATGGTGCTATGTCTTCATCATCACTGTCTTCTCGCTATTCCTGTACTATCTGATCAGGCTGCACTTCTTAGGTATCTGAAAGGAGAAAGGCACAATTTTACCTTGCTGTCTAGGGAGAGTGAGAAAGGTAGAAGTATATGCTTCCTAAATACTCTTTGTAAATCAGAAGAAAATGGGATGACGGAAGTGGGATATGAAAAGTAGTATTAAGTATGAAGATACCATCATCTTTGATAGTTTGAGTAGCTGAACTGACAATGGTCTTATCAACAATAGCTAGGAGTTTTCACTGCCGTAATGATATGTAGCTGTGTCTGTCTATGCCAGTTAATGTAGTAATTGTAACAAGATCATCCAGATGGGCCACCATTAATCTGATCCATTCAGGGAGCCCTGGCTGAAAGATAAGAATAGGAATGTCAAACATCCTGTTTACTCTGAGGGAGCTGGATCAATGTCAAGGACCCTCCATGTGTAAATAAAGAGTGGCTTGGTGATGGGATACCAACCTCTGAAGAATTATTTCAGTGGCAACAGGAGAAAAGCATGCTCCTAAGAAATTCACTCACAGCAGTCATCTTTTATTTGAGGTAAGCATTTCTAGCATCATGTCATTATTAGGTAAGATTGACTTGTTTGATCCTGCCATCGAAGACTGGTCCCAGATTGTGTAAAGAATACTTTTTTTTCCAGAGAAATGATACTGGGGCAGATGAAAAGCAATGTTTACTTCTCCTGATAGCTTGTGGACCCGCAGGTTTTTCAAGTGTTAGGAGCCTAAGTTTCTCTGAGGCAGCCAATATGGAAACTTTTCAAGAGTTTGACGGATTCAGTTAAAGAATATTACAATCGCAAGCTGCCTCTACTTCTGAGATGCTAACGGTTTTACTTGGCAATTCAAGAACCAGGGGAATCCATGTTTGTATTTTTGACTAGATTAAGATGACTGGCAGAGGTATGTGATTTTAGTTTAACCATTAATGAGATGCTGAGTCATAGGTTGGTATATGGGATTAATGATGTAATTGTGTAAAAGTGCCAACTAGCTGACGCCCAACTGGACTTCCAACGGGCACTAAAACTGGCTTTGTCATTGGAAATTGCAACAGGGCGACCATATGAGTTACATGGCATTTGATGGAAGTGGACATCTTTGCCAGTCCAACTGAGCTTGGGGAACATCATTTGAGTGAAGGCAATTGCATAGCCTCAATCAGGACATATCCTAAACACAGGGACTGCAAGTCAGCCTGTAGCCAAACTCCTAAACAAAGCCAATCCTCGTCAAATGTTTTCTTCAGGATCTAGTCCAGCAAGCCATTGTGGTTTCTGCTGGTATGCGGACTCGAGACAACAATAGAATCCCACTAGGTTTAAGTTGAGTAAGAGAACTTGTAGGCATGTATCCAGGAGAGTGTACATTCTGGAAAGTCCATCTACATCTGGTTTGGAACAATTAAATTGCTCAGCAACATCCAAATCAGAACTGATTAAAATAAACATCTGGTTAACTGGTCACCCAGTTCTGATGGAGATCATTACCGGTGTGGCTGTTTCAGTGATTGCACAACCAGTCTTTAACAACATTCGCAATGGATTCCACCCATTAAGTTTGCATAAGACTTCAGCTAGACTGAGAAGCTATACAAGAGAACCTTGAGAAATTAAGGGTACAACTTCGGTTGCAGTCTTTTAAGAAGCTGCTGATTGTAGCAAAAGGCTCAGAGCCAAGCCTGATGGGGCAAACTTGTTTAAGAAAGATTCAGCTAGATTGGCTTCACATTTTTTGATGACAGAATGGCTGCCTGAGTGTAGTCCTAATTAAATACCTGGAAATTTTTCGGAAGATCCAGAAGATCTAGACAATCAAAGGAGCCAGGGCCGCCTTGCATATTGACGAGGAAGCAATTTCATGATTCTGCAAGGTCCACCGAATGGCATTTGCCTTATAGACAAGAGCAGAGGCAGAACTTGGGGCTAGAAGGTGAAGGAATCACCAAACCAGTTCAGTTTGCAGAATGGGCAACACTGGTGTTACCAATTGTGAAGCCCAACAGGTCGGTTCACCTGTGTGGAAAATTTCAATAAATGGTAAACTGTTTTTTGCAGCTGGATAAATACCTAGTCTCTGCCATAGAGGATTTAAATGCAAAGCTGACAAGGTGGGCTGCCCTTCACGAAGCTGGACTTGAGCTTTGCATACTCGCAATTGCAGTTAGGTGAGGATTGCCAGAAGTATGCAACAACTTATATCCATAAGGGTTTGTACAAATATACAAGACTGCCATTTGGGATATTGTCAGCCTGTGCAATTTTTCAGCGGACAATGGTGAATATTTTGCAAGATATACCCCAAGTGACCATTTATCTGGATGACATGCCAATAACAGGGGAGATCAACAAGGAACTTGAACATAGTCCTTAGGTGTTTCTCCCAGCTGGGCTTACACCTTAGAAGGGAAAAGTGTGTGTTCCAGACACCCCACATGACCGACTTGGGGTACAGAGTTGACAAGACTTGGTTGCACCCATTGGAAGATAAAGTGAGGGGAATCAAAGGTGCCCTAGCTCCCACGACTGTACCGGAGCTTAGGTCTTTCCTTGGGCTCGTGAATTATTAGGGAAAGTTCATACATAACCTGGCCCCCAATCTTGGCACCTTTGCATCAACTCTCAAAAAAGGGTCAGCCTTGGAAATGGTTGTATAGCCAAGCCATAGCTTTAAGTAAAGTGTAGGAACAACTATCATCTTCAAAGGTGTTGCCTCACTATTATCCCAAGTGAGATATAGCATTGGGGTAGTATTATATCCGACGTAGCGCAATAGAGAGAGATATCCAATAGCGTCTGCACCCAGGACTTTGCTTAATGCATTGCATTACCCAGATAGAAGAGTAAGGTTTGGCAATCACATTTGGAGTCAGGAAATTCCACTAATACCTTCAGATGTAAACTTGCATTAATAACAGATCACAAACCCATGCTAGGCTAGGTCAACTTTAAGAAGACAAGACAGTGCCCCCCCTTAGCTTCAAGCCAAATTCAGCAGTGGGCTCCAATAATAAGTGCATATAATTACAAGTTGTAACACCATCTGGGTGGCCAAGTAGCAATGTGGATGCCCGTAGCCACCTCTCAGTGGCAGATACACCACTAGAAGAGTCCGTAATTGTTTTAAACTTTCTGAACAAACTTCCAGTCACAGCTGACAATACGACTTGGACGCAGAAGGATCTGATCATGGCAAAATTGAAATAGTTAGTAGTGATGGGAATACCAAAGGATTGCCTCAAACAGAATTTTTGGACCCAGAGGAACCAGATCACAGTAGAGTACAGTATTTTTTTATGGGGAGCAAAAGTGATTGCTCTGAGAAAAAGTCACTGCCAGATACTAGCTGAACTTTAGCAAGGTCATTCAAAGTGTCTAAATAAGCACAGAGTTTATTTGTCATACTGGGATGATGATAGAAAAACTGCATACATCTTTTGCAATATACAGACTCCTGGGAGTGTTGTCACGGATAATGGGCCATTGTTTACCAGCAGAAAATTTGAGTATTTCCTAAAGTCAAAAGTTCCATACCAACCATCATCCAATCATCTGGCAGAAACAACAGTCCAACTTTGAAGGCAGACTTAAACAAAACAGCCTACAGATTCACTAGATACCAAACTATTCCAGATTGCTTCTGATTATAGGGCCACCCCTCCTGCAACTACTGGCATAGTTGCAGCAGAGTTGCTAATGGAAAGTAGACTCCATACCAGGTTAAATCTGACCCTCCTGGACCTGATGGAGTGAGATGAAATAGCATCAAGAATGTCAATGACTGATAAAAGACTCTTCCAAGAGAGAGAGAGACAGTTTACTTCAGGGAACAAAGTTTACTGTAGGAACCACTGGTTTGGCCTGCATGAGTAAGAGGCATAGCTGATGTGAAGTCAGGTCCAGTGACATATAAAGTTTGGATAGGTGCAATTGACCCAAACAAGCACATGGACCATATGAAAAGTACAACCTCGCAAGCATTGCTAAGCAAAATTGCATTGCTCTTCGACAGCCCTTCTGACAGTATCAGAAACCATGGGTTCTCCCTTTCTGTTAAGTGTTGAAGATCTCTCAGAATCTGAGATGGATACAGTGGATGTCGCCTTGAAGAAGAGGATGCTTTATTCTGAGACGCTCCGGGAGCAAGAAACAAGTTATTGTGTATTTCTTGCTTCTTGTATCAGAGACAGACTTTAAAGGAACCTAACTCAATGCTAAAAAAAAACCCAGAAGCAGCTATATATATAAAAAAAGAACTGGCTATGCCCTCAGACTCAGAGGTGGAGGGATATAGTGATCATAATGAGGTCAGCCAGATGGAACTCATAAAATATGAGTTCCCTGATTGGGGCTGTTAATCTGATCCAATCAGAGAGCCCTGGCTGACAGATAAGAACCAGTGTGTCAGCCATCCTGTTGACTCTGAGAGCTGGATCCATGCCAAAGACTCTTTGTGCGCAAATAAATCGTGACTTGGTAACAGGATACCGGCCTCTGGAAATAATTCAGTTAGGACCTCATGTCTGGTTGTGTAATACCTTGTCTTACAGGAGAAATGCAAGTGATTTGTTTTGTTCATACATCTGTCATGGTTGTAGAGTTTCTAGAAACTGTGAGATTTGAAAGACGTAGAGTCATAGAGGTGTACAGCAAGGAAACAGACCTTTTGATCCAGCTAATGCATGCCAACCAGATATCCTAAACTAATCCAGTCCCATTTGCCTACTGGCAGTGGATCTAGATGCATAATAGCATGGGTTTACCCTATGTTTATTTAGGTAGTTTAAGATTGTTAATAGGTGAGTACTGGGGATGTGGTAAATTGAACAATGTCTGTGCCTAGCAAAACAGTTGATAGGGTATGATGTGTGAAGATTAATTCAGTAACCATGATCACTCACGTAAGACCTTTGAATTTCTTTGCATACTGCTGTCAAATCCATGGAATTTCAGTCCTGGCATTCTCCACCATCGCCATTTATGTTCTGAACATATGTTTGATTCACTATCAATATTGGACATTTTCTTTGTGCCTCCTCTACAAAAGCTTTCAAGTCCACTGTCAGAAAACCTTGGAACTGTGCCCTCTCACTAATGTTATGCTATTCTTCTGTAATTCCTGTTCAAGTTAAGCTCACAAATGATGCTCCTTTTTAAAAGTGCAGACTAACTTTAGCAGTATATAGTAGTTTAACTTGGTGCTAGTGATCCATGCTATTGACTTTCTGCTGGTGAATTTCATTAATCCAACTTTAACAATGGTATCTAAAGGATATGTGGAAAATTGCCAAATTATGACCAGTTCAAAAAAGGCAGGACTCCTCAAATCCATCAGTATACCCTCTGTCATCAAAGTGTAGAAGGTGTCTTTGACAGTGTTCAAGCAGCACTTAATCAGCAATAATCTGGTCACTGATGTATAGGTGGGTTCCACTAAGCCTATTGGGATCTCGTTATGTCTTTGGTCCAACATAGACAAAAAGAGCTAAAATCCAAAGGTGTGGTGAGTGAGGGTGACTGCACTTGATATCAAGGCAGCTTTTGACTGGTTGTAGCATCCAGGAGCCCTAACAAAATGGAAGTCAATGAGGAAAACCATACGCAGCAAAAAGAAAGATGGCGGTGGTTGTTAATAACCAAACATCTCATCCCGTGATACCACTGCAGCAATCAATCAGGATTATATCATCAGCCCAACCGTTTTCAACTGCATTATTAATGCAATTCCCTCCATCTAAGGAGGAGATGTCAACAAGCATTGCTGTACTTAATTGTTCATAAACCAAAATAACCAAATTTACTGACCAACCAGTAAAGACAACATTTATTGAACAATGATCCTGCCCCTCTGCTTCAGACACCTCTTCATGCACACTAGCGCTGTACTGTAATGACATCACCTCTAGCTACACAGATATACCCACCATGGTGAAAATGATCTGCATTGGTAGCCAGTTAGCCAGTTCATAAGTCAGATATGTAATAGCATTCTCAGATATGTCTTCATTCACCATAGAAAGGATGACATAGAAGAAAGGAATGTCTTGGGATGTCACTGAAACCTGTATGAGACACAAGAGGAGCTGATGAGAGTTAGCCTTAAAGACCCTTAAGATTATACTGCACAGAGGCCTTGCAGTGGCCCTGCTTTTAGAAAACAATCACACAAACTCCACCTTCTACAAGAAATGCATGCATGGGTTCTTCAACAACAATGTGCACCTTTCACACCATCACTTTGGCACTTTTGCAACATCCGTTGCTGATGCCCCTTCTGTCCTAAGAAGAGGGAACCTGCCCATTGGTTTTCGCTATTTGTGAGACATAATGCACTCATTTCTTATGTAAAGTCTAGCCAGAGAGAGGTAAAACACTGCAGTCTTGAATGAAGAAGGGTACCTGTTCATGACATGACATGAGAGATAACCTGCTGAGTAATCGCATGCCCCAAAATCATCATGCTCCATGCTTCTCCTTAGGGTGAGTGAGTGGCCTAGGCATTTGCAAAAGTGAGGAAAAGCATATGCTATTTGTTGCTTCAGCTACTGTGATTGTTCCACATCCAATGTCTGTGCTTGTGGTAAATGTTTCATTCACCATTCAGCTGGCAGAGAAAGTCAGTATTTGCCAACCAACTTGGTTGTGCCTGGGCACATTTTCTTCCCATAAAGAAAGAGACGTGCCTCATTTCCCCTTATCGTGTCCATGCGTGCCTGGAAGTTGATACCCAAAAACCTCGAGAAAGCTCTCTGTCATCCAATTTAACTACTGTTGTGCTACAACATACTGGCATTGGAATGTAAGAGTTACGAAGTCAGATGTACCTCTGTTATATTGAAAGTATAGCATCAGCAAGGGAACATTAAAGGAATGTAAGCAGCTAGTCAGTTATAGATAGATAACAAGCAAATGACAGATACCTCATTTGTAAAATGTAGTTGCTTCTTTGTTAACATACTCAGGGGTTATCATAGAATAGCTTCTTACTGTGTGGCAAGGTTTATAAGTAGTTGACCTTATTGACTTTTTTTCTCCCATGGGATTGTGTGCAATTAGCTGTTCCCAATTGTGTGCAATTATTGTTCATTTGAGGGCTTCACATCATTAAAATTTGTGGATGGAGTCATTGAGAAAAGGAATTTATTCTGGAGTCAGATATCCAGAGAACCCCCTCAAAATAACCAGTCAGTTCAGTTTCATATCCATGCTGTCACTTGCATTATTTGTACAACACTGACGTAACCAAATGCTGCTGAGAAAGGAAAAAAGCAAAGATTTGCACTTCACCGTTCATGTGGAGTTTTTAGATTGTTATAATCTCTGTGGAGACAGGTAAATTCTAAAATGAAATTTGAACTTTCATTTATTACCTGAAGAATTACATCAGATTTTAAACAAAAACCATTTCTGAATTAAACAAAACTGTCAATGGTTCTACTTTAGCCCACAGCAAGTAAACCTAAGCAGTCAAACTTATTGACAGGCTAAAACCTCAACCAAGAGAGGTTTCAGATCATTAGAGGAACTTAGTCAGCATTGCTAGCTATAGACTGGATCTTACAGTGAATTAACCCCTGCACCATCAAGGAGTTTCAGACTACCATAATTATCTCAGGAGAGAATATATTCATGGATATAGTATAGCAGAAATAACTGACCAAATCTTATTGTTTTGGCTAACTGTGGATTGCATTGAGTTTTTTGGAGAGATTCTTGCCATATGGATTAGCAAGATTTCTCACCATATCTTACCAAAAACACTTAATTTAGTACCTACCCCATGTCCATGGCATCCCTCACATCTAATGCAATTCTCACATGGAGAAGGCAGAAGATTAGGATTGAGAAACATCTCAGCCTTGATCGAATGGTGAAGCAGACTTGATGAGCCAATTGGCCTAATTGTGTTCCTACAGTTTCATTATTATCTAAATGCTGATAGATTGGGAATTTGGATTGTGCAAGACCAAGACCTGTGTTCTTGTCCACCAATCATTGAAGGTAAACAGTGAGGTGCAGCGGACTGTAAAGATGGCAAATGGTATAATAAAATAAAGAACTGCAGTGCAAGATCTGAAATGAAAACCAAAATTGCTGGAGAAACTCAGCATGCCTGGCAGCACTTTTGCGGAGAAAGCAGAGTTAACATTACGAGTCTAGTGACCCTTCTTCAGAACTAGATAGTTACTAGGAAAAGATGGTATATGTGTGGAAGGTGTGGGAAGGGAAGAAGTAAGTGGTATGTGGAGAGCAGCCCAGAGACAGAGAGGAAAACAGTTAGGCAGACAAAGGGATGGGCAATGATAAGCCAGGTAAGAAGAAAGGCTGACAATGAGGACCATAAATAAGTGAAAATTGATGGGCTGTTTTCAGCGTGGCCAATGTCGTGACAGGATCTGGATTGTCAGGATGCATAAAGGGCAGAGAATGAGGTTTTCAGGTTCCAAAATTATTGAACCCTGAAGACTGCAGGGTCCCCAAGTGGAAAATGAGATTCTGTCCTTCCAGCTTGCTCTAAGCCTCATTGCAACACTGCAGCAGACCTGAAACCGAACTGTTTTATCTCCCCAGATGGTATATTGACCTTTGCAGTAATGGGTTTGAGTACATTTGCAGTGATGTCTTGCTGAAAGTTTACAGGGCCTTGGCGAGACTATACCTAGAGTACTGTGTTCAATTTTGTCTCCTTATTTGAGGTTCTGGCTATGGAGAGAGTTCAACAAAGGTTCCCCAGACTAATTCATAGGTGGAAAGACTGGCATATGAAGATTGACTGGACCAGTTAGGATTCTGTCCACTAGAGTTTAGAAGAATAAGGGGTATCTCAGAGAAACCTATAAAATTCTAACAGCACTAGAAGAAGTAAAAAAAAGGAAGGATGTTCCTAAAGACCATAGAATATGGAACTAGAGATCATAGTCTAAGGATACAAGGTACACCATTTAGGACTGAGATGAGGAGAAATATCCTCAAACAGAGAATAGTGAGCCTGTGCAATTCCCTGCCACAGTTGAGGCAAAAACATTGAATGGTTTCAAGAAGGAATTGGATATAGTTCTCATGGTTACATGGATTGAAGGACAGGAACAGGTTACTGAGTTGAACGATGAGCCATGATCGTATTGAATGATGGGGCAGGCTTGAAGGACTGAAAGACTTACTCATACTCCTATATGCTATGTTTAGCTCGATTCCAATGATAGAATTCAAATGTTTTGGAAGCACACTTTTCTAAGCATGTCACTGCAATAGAGCCACAACTGACCGAGCAAAAAGCACCCCAGGTGACTGTATTGAGGACTGCCGGAGATCAGATACACTGCCAGGCATGAGAGGACCTTTTGGTGTTGGCAGTAAGGCACTTTATTAGAATTCTTATAGAGGAACAGGAGACCCAGATGGAGAAGGAACCACACACCCATCCCTCAAAAGTCTCCTTTCAGGATTCTCCAAAGGTTTTCCTCTTTACCCTGCCTCACTCCCTAACCCCTACAAACCTTGGAAGTTGAAGTCAAGGAGTGTTCACTTGCCTCTGGCAAGAAGGCCCTCAGAATGTCAGGGTGTCCAGTTACAAAGTCTCTTGGGGTTGCCCAACCAAACTTCCAGGGCTAACAGGCTCCAGTACCAAGCAGGCTCCCACCACCCAAGCAATAGGACCAAGCACTAATTTATAATGCAAGGGAGATAGTGAACATCTATTGAAGGCACTTCAGTAATGCAGGTAACATTCCAGTGTTCTCAGATTCCGTGTTTGTGTACATTTCATTGTTTTACTCTCTACATCACATTGTTTCAGTCTCCATAACCATTAATGTAATTGTGGCATTATGACAACAGAACATTTTCTATTGTCATAATAAATCGCCTCTGACACACTCTCCAATGTTTTGAGCAGGAGCCACAATCAAAACTGCTGGAAAAATAACAAAAGAACTGCAGATGCTGGAAATCAGCAACAAAAACAGGAATTGCTAAAAAGGTTCAGCAGGTCTGGCAGCATCTGTGGAGAGAAGTCAGAGTTAATGTTTCGGGTCCAGTGAACCTTCTTCAAAATCAAAACTGCTGAGACAGGCCTTTACCCTTTCGCTCTCTGGTCTCAGCCACCTCTATCTATTCAGGTGGCAGACATGTCTTTAAGTTCAGTAAGGCTCAGCTACATCGTGTCCAGAGCCAGTCTCCCCAGACAAGATCATGATTCAAAATGGAACCTGCCTCTCATTTCCAATCACTAACAGGAAAATCTGGCCATAAGTATTTTAAAACAGAATGTGTTCCACTTTCCAGCATTAATGCTTTCATTTTCATGATTTTTTTAAAACATCATATATCAAAAAAGTTAGTCACAAGTATGTAAAGTTAATATCAATGATGTGCTTGTATTTTCCCCTACTTCTGAGCCACGAAGCCCAGATTCAAGTCCCAGCAATTTGAAAGGTATGTAATAATAGCTCTGAAAGTGGTTTTATAAACAATAATCAGGGGAAAAAACATCGATAAACGCTTGTTGGAAATTCAGATGCCCTGTGATGATCCTTGGATCGTATCTTAGGAGTCCTGAAGGGTGAGGGTGACCAGTCTCAAGTCATTGTCCATGTAGGTACCAATGACATTGGTGGAAAGAGGGATAGGGATGTAAGGCAGGATTTCAGGGAGCTAAGGTGGAAGCTGAGAGCTAGAACAAACAGAGTTGTTATCTCTGGTTTGTTACCCATGCTACAAGGTAGCGAGGCAAGGAATAGGGAGAGGTATCAGCTGAACACGTGGCTACAAGGGTTGTTGCAGGAGGGAGTGTTTCAGGATAATTGGGGCACATTCTGGGGAAGGTGGGACTTGTACAAACAGGATGGTCTTCACTTGAACCAGAGGGGTACTAATATCCTGGGTGGGAAATTTGCTGGTGCTATTCGGGCGGATTTAAACTAGCTCAGCAGGGGGATGGGAACTGGAAGTATAGTTGCAGTGTACAGGAGGATGAGAGTAGGAAGGACAGGGACAGGGTTTCAGAGTCACAAGAATGTGCTGGCAGACAGCAAACTGGTTTGAATTGTGTCCACTTCAACACCAGAAGTATCCAAAATAAGATAGGTGAGCTTGCAGCATGGATAGATACCTGGGACTTCAATGTTATGGCCATTTCAGAGACATGGATAGAGCAGGGTGAGGAATGGATGTTGCAGGTTCCAGGGTTTAGATCTTTCAATAAAAGCAAGCAAGGTGGTAAAAGAGGGGGAGGTGTGGCCTTGTTAGTCAAAGATAGTATAACGGTGGCTGAGAAAATTTTTGATGAGAACTCATCTACTGAGGTAGTGTGGGCTGAGGTTAGAAACAGGAGAGGAGAGGTCACACTGCTTGGAAGTTTTTATAGGCCTTCGCAGAGTTCCAGGGAGGTGGAAGAGAGGATTAGCAAAATTATTCTGAGTAGGAGTGAAAGGAACAGGGCGGTCATTATGGGGGAAATGACTGGAAATGTTATAGCTCTAGTACGTCGGATGGATCAGTTTTTGTCCAATGTGTACGGGAGGGTTTTTCTGATACAGTATGTTGAAGGGACGATAAGAAGGGAGACCACACTGGATCTTGTGCTTGGTAATGAACCAGGCCAGGTGTTTGATTTAGTTGTAGGTGAACACTTTGGAGAGAGTGACCATAATTCAGTTACTTTTAGTTTAACGATGGAAAGGGATGCCACAGGTCAAGAGTTATCGATGGGACAAGGGCAATTATAATGCGATTAGGCAAGAATTAGGATGCATAGAATGGGGTAGCAAAAATGCAGAGGATGCAGACAATCGAAATGTGGAGCTGGCTTAAGGAACAGATCTTGCGTGTCCTTGATAGGTATGTCCCTGCCAGGCAGGGAGGAAGTGATAAGGTAAAGGAAGTGTGGTTTACGACAGAAATTGCATCTCTTGTTAAGCAGAAGGGGGCTTATGTGTTGATGAGGCAAGATAGTACAGATGAGGCAATAGAGAGTTACAGATCAGCTAAGAAGGATTTAAAGAGACAGTTAAGAAGAGCAACAAAAAGGACATGAGCAGTCTTTAGCAAATAGAATAAAGGAGAACCCTAAAGCTTTCTATAGGTATGTGAGGAATAAAAGGATGATTAGGGTAGGAATAGGGCCAGTCAAAGACAGAAATGGGAAGTTGAGTGTGGACCCTGTAGAGATTGGAGAGGTGCTAAATGAACATTTCTCATCGGTGTTCACTCAGGTAAAGGAGAATATTGTGGAGGAGAAGAATGAGGTACGGGATATTAGACTAGAAAGGATTGAGGTTAGTTACGCACAGGTATTATCAATTCTAGCAGGAGTGAAAGTAGACAAGTCCCCTTTGCTGGATGGGATTTATTCGAGGATTCTCTGGGAAGCTAGGGAGGAGATAGCAGAGCCTTTGGCTTTGATATTTAAGTCATCATTGTCTACAGGTTTAGTACCTGAGGACTGGAGGATTGCAAATGTTGTGCCCTTGTTCAAGAAGGGCAGCAGAGATGACCCAGATAATTATAGACCAGTGAGCCTTACTTCTGTTGTAGGAAAGGGTTTGGAAAGGATTATAAGAGATAAGATTTATAATCATCTAGCAAGCAACAATCTGATTTCAGACAGTCAACATGGTTTCGTCAAGGGCAGGTCATGTCTCACAAACCTCATTGAGTTTTTTGAGAAGGTGACCGAGCATGTAGATGAGGGTAGGGCAGTTGACATGGTTACATGGACTTCAGCAAAGCATTTGATAAGGTTCCACATAGTAGGCTGATGGAGAAAATGCAGAGGCATGGAATTGAGGGTGATTTAGTTTGGATTAGAAACTGGCTTTCTGAAAGAAGGCAGCAAGTGGTGGTTGCTGGAAAATATTCAGTCTGGAGTCCAGTTACTAGTGATGTGCCACAAGGATCTATTTTGGGACCACTGCTGTTTGTCATTTTATAAATGACTTAGACGCAGGCATAGGTGGATGGATTAGTAAATTTGCAGACGGTACTAAAGTCAGTGGAGTAGTGGACAGTTTGGAAGAATGTTACAGGTTGCAGGGGAACTTGGACTAACTGCAGAATTGGGCTGAGGTGGCAAATGGAGTTCAATGCAGCTAAATGTGAGGTGATGTACTTTGGGAAGAATAACAGTAAAGGCAGACTACTGGGTCAATGGAAAGATTGTTGGTAGTATGGATGTGCAGAGGGATCTTGGAGTCCATGTGCATAGATCCCTGAAAGTTGCCACCCAGGTGGTTAGTGCTGTTAAGGTAGCATACGGTGTGTTAGGTTTCATTTGTAGAGGGATTGAGTTCCGGAACCACAATATCATGCTGCAACTATACAAAACGCCGGTACAGCCACACTTGGAATATTGTGTACAGTTCTGGTCGCCCCACTACAGGAAGGATGTGGAAGCATTGGAAAAGGTGCAGAGGAGATTTACGAGGATGTTGCCTGGTCTGGAGGGAAGGACTTATAAGGAAAGGCTGAGAGACTTGGGTCTGTTCTCATTGAAAAGAAGAAGGTTAAGGGGGGATTTGATAGAGACACACAAGATGATCAGGGGATTAGATAAGGTAGACAGAGAAAGACATTTTCCTAGGATGATGACATCAGCTTGTACAAGAGGGCATAACTGCAAATTGAGGGGTGATAGATTTAAGACAGGTGTCAGAGGCAGGTTCTTTACGCAGAGAGTGGTAAGGGCGTGGAATGCCCTGCCTGCTAATAGTCAACATTAGGGAGATTTCAGCAATCCTTAGCTAAGCACGTGGATGATTTTGGGATAGTGTAGGGGGATGAGCTGAGTATCGTTCACAGGTCGGAGTAACATCGAGGGCCAAAGGGCTTGTTCTATGTACTATGATTTGTAGCAATTTGTAGTTTGTTAAACAGTTTTGATATGATACATTAGTTAATTAAGAAGTATACAATCCACAACAGATGACGATGCTAATCCCAAAGCCATTGTGTAGAATTGGAGGAGTAGGGGCGCTGGTTTTGCAGTCTTTGATGGCAGCTGTCTTTGTTCTTCACCTAGGCTGATGTAGGGGAACTGAAAATGTGTTGCTGGAAAAGCGCAGCAGGTCAGGCAGCATCCAAGGAACAGGAGATTCGACGTTTCGGGCATAAGCCCTTCTTCAGGAAGAATTCCTGAAGAAGGGCTTATGCCTGAAACGTCGAATCTCCTGTTCCTCGGATGCTGCCCGACCTGCTGCGCTTTTCCAGCAACATTTTCAGCTTTGATCTCCAGCATCTGCAGACTTCACTTTCTCCTTGATGTAGGGGAACTCCTGGTCTTCCCTCGAGATGATGTTGGCTCGCCCCTCTGCTCTTGTTTAAATCCCTCTCTCCCACCTATTCCAATGAATATGCATTTAATTTGCAGGCTGGCATTTCTGCTTTACCAATCAATTGTTTGAAACTTTTTGGCCAATGGTCATGGGATACATATTCATGACATCAGATAACTGGTGTCCCCTTGCCCATCTGTCCTGAAAGGTTAGATTTCATTCTTTCCAAGAACGAAGCCTTTTCTAAAAACATTCCCTCAGTGTCAATACTGGAAACATTTATTTATGTATTTAAATAATATGGATAATGGAATGCAATGTAATATTTCAAAATTTCTGATTCCAAACTTGGAAGTGAAGATGATAGGCATTGATAATAGTCGAACGTAGTTTAGCAGAATGGACAAGCAAGTGGAATATGGAATTTAATACAGTAGAAGTGTGAGGTGATCCACTTTACCAAAAGGAATAGTGACAGTCAATATACACTAAATGGCTCTAAACAGTGTACATTTAGTGTATATTGACCTCAGGGTTCATGTACATTGATTTTTGAAGATTACTGGACATATGAGAGCAATTAGCAAATCATATAGGGTCTTGTGCATTTTAAATAAAGGCAATAAATACAAAAGCAAATAAGTAATGCTGAACCCTTCCAAGTAACTACAATGTTGTGCCCATTATGGTCATCACTTTAGGAAGGATGTGACGGCCTTTGACCTTTGAGATAGTGCAAAAGATAAATATCAGACTGTTTGCAGTAATAAGGGAATTTATCTCCAAAGTTAGATTGGAGAAGCTTTTTGTTTCTTTGGAGAAAAGGAAATTGAGGTGCAATGTGATAGAAATGTAAAAGATTATAATATGTTTAAATAAATTAGTCAAACAATACCTGTTCCCATTTGCTGATCAGGGTACACATGTGTTGGGCGAAGCATGTCAAGTAGAAACTTTAAAAGTGGCAAGTAATAATGATCAGAAATTCACAGCCTACAAGGGTGGTGGAATCACAAAAGATAAATCATTTCAAAAGGAAATTGATGATCACTTGAGCAAAATAAAAATACTAGAATATGGGAATATAGCAGAACGATGGGAGTGATTGGATTGATCTACAGAGAATTAGCATCTACATGATGGACAGAATAACCACTTCCTATGCCACAATAACTCTGTTACTCTATGAAATAGTCTGGAATTACAATCAAACTTTTTTATGGTCAACAAAAAAGAGGAAGTCAAATGGAAGTTGATTAATACAGTTGATACGCCCATCATTAAACATTGCATAAATAAATAGTGTTTTAGCAAACACAATACCAATATATAATCTAAAAAGGTGTCCATATGTGCATTTTTAAAGAAGTTATTTAATCAAGGAGCCTCGATTATCTGGCATTCGATTATCTGAATTTCGGATTATCTGACAAGATTGCAAGGTCTCAATGCTTGTCTAAACTGTATTATCCAGCATTCGATTAAGCGAACATTCAATTATCCAACAAAATACTCCCTGCTCATGTCGTTTGGATAATCGAGGTTCCTCTATATATTTAAAACGCAGAAGGAAGTAATTTGGTCCATCATGCCTGTGCAAGGCATAAAAGACCTAATTCTATTTCTTAGCTCTTGATTTTTATCCTGTAAGTTACAACACCTTAAGTACATATTGTACATTCTTCTTAAATGCTGTAGGGTTTTAAGTCTCTACCACACTTTCATTCAATGAATTTCAACTTTGCCCACCTCTTGATGAAAATTTTTCTCCTCAACTCTCCCCTTGCACACATCAACTGCAGCCTCCCAGATCGCCTTGATCCAATACAATTCACATATCGTCACAGATGGCAGATGACATTTCCCTGGCCCTACAGTCATCCCTGAAACATCTGGATAACAAGGACACACACCTCAGATTCCGATTTATTGACTTTCGCTCCACCTTCAACACCATAATTCCAACTAAACTCATCTCCAAAACTCGAAGACCTAGGATTCTGCTCCTCCATCTGAATCTCAATCCTCAACTTTCTGACCCACAGACCTCAATCAGTAAGGATAGGTGGCAACACCTCCTCACATAATCCTCAACACTGATGCTCCACATGACTGCATACTCTGACCCCTTATTCTACTCCTTACACACGAACGAGTGTGGCCAAATTCAGCTCGAACTCCAATTTTGCTGATGATACACCAGTCAGTCGAAACTCAAACAATGGTAAAACAGGTAATAGGAGAAGGATAGACAGCTTACTGGCCTGCTGTAAAGACAGCAATATTTCCCTCAGCATCAGCAAAACAAAGGAGCTGGTCATTGATTTCAGGCAGCAGATCGGAAGCATGCTGGCGTAGTTGAGAGCTTCAAGTTCCTCAGAGTAAATATCACCAACATTTTGTCCTGATCCATCCACGTCGAAGCTATAGTCAAGAAAGCATACGAAGACCTCTACTTCTTCAGAAGGCCAAGGAAATTTGGCATGTCCACAATGATTCTTTAGGCATTTTTATAGATGCACCATGGAAAGCATCCCATTCGGATGCATCACAGCTTGTTATGGCAATTGCACTGCCTAAGACCACAAGAAATTACTGAGTTGTGAATGCAACTCAGTCCATCACAAAAACCAGCCTTCCATCCGTTGACTCCATCTACGCTTCCTGTTGTCTCAGGAAAGCAGCCAACATAATCAAAGACCCATCCCATCCCAGTTATAATTCCACCCTCTTGCCTGGGGAGAAGAAATAAAAGTTTGAAAACACCTACAGACAGGCTCAAGAACAGCTTCTTCCCCGCTTCTATCAGACATATGAATTGACCTCTCGTATATGAAAGTTGATCTTTCTCTGCACTTTCTCTGTAGCTGTACCACTATATTCTGCAATTTCTTCTATTACACTGATGTACTTATTTAAGGTATGATTTGTCTGATTAACACGCAAACAGTACTTTTCACTGTGTCTCACTACATGTGACAATAATAAATCAAATCAAATCATCCTGTTGTGATGTTAATTTTCGAGGGCACATGCTAATCAGCAAGAACCCAAAATGTAGCACATCTGACTAGCAGTCATTTCACTGTCCAACTTGCAGCAGTCAATGTAATGGAATGCAGCTGTGTCTTCTTGTAACAGAAGTTGCTGAAACTCTTGAACAAATTTTCCTGCTCAACTATGCTAAACATTATCTGCAAAAAAAAACAGAACCCACATCCACTTACTAACAAGAGAGTCATACAGCATAGAAACAGATCCTTCAGTCCAATTAGTCCACACCAACCATGTTCCCAAACTAAACCAGTCTGACTTGCCTGCATTTGGCCCATATCAATCCAAACATTTCTGATTCATGTGCTTATGCAAATGACTTTTAAATGTAACTGTACCTGCATCCATGACTTCCTGTACAAGTTCATTCCATACATGAATCACACTCTGTGTTAAAAAGTTGCCCGACATGTCCTTCTTAAAATTTTCTCCTCTCATTTTAAAAACATGCCCGTCAGTTTTGAACTCCCCCACCCTTGGGAGAAAGCTCTTGTTATTCACCTTATGTATGCCCCTCATGATTTTATAAACCCCAATAAGGTCACCCCTTGAACTTCCTACACTCCAGTGAAAAAAAAGTCCCAGTCTATTTTAAAACTGATACCCTCCATTCCTGACAATATCTTGGTAAACCTTTTCTGAATTTTCTCCCATTTAATGATACCTTCCCTATAGCAGAATGACCAGAACTGGGCACAGTACTCCAGAAGAGGCCTCACTAATGTCCTGTACAACCTCAACATGACGATCCAACTCCTATACACAAAGGTTTGAGCTAAATGCCTTCTTAGCAATCCTATCTACATGTGACACAAACTTCAACAAATTACGTAAGGTAATGTCTCTCTGTTCTACAACAGTACCCAGGGCCCTATCATTAATTGTATAAGTCCCGCCCTTGCTTGTCTTACCAAAATGCAATATCTCGTATTTATCCGAATTAAATTCCATCTGCCACTCCTCAGCCATTGACTCAATTGATCAAGATCTCTTTGTAATCTTAGATAACCTTCACTGTCCAGCATACCACCAATTTTGGTGTCATTTGTAAATTTATTAACCATGCCTCTGATATTCACATCCAAATCATTTATTTAAATGACAAACAAAAGTAGACCGAGTATCAATTCCTGTGGAGTACACAGATCAGAGTCTTCCGGTCCAAAAAACTACCCTCCACCACTACCCTCTGTCTCCTACCATAAAGCCAATTTTGTATCCAATTGGCAAGGTAACTCTGAATTCCATGTGATCTAACTTTACTAATTAGTCTGCTATGGAGAACCTTGTTGAAGCCATGTTGTGAGATTGGTAATTTTCTGTAAGTAAGCACCAAAATACAACATGCTGGTTAGTGGTGGTTTCTCTTAGACAACCTGAAAGCAGCAATACAAGTTTGAATACCATAAGAAGAACTGCAGACATAATTTGAATTTTTTGTAAGATGTATGTACATTGAAACCCCATTTGGTGCAGCCCCATCTACAAGTGGCATGGAAAGAACACTCAGAAAAAGATTTGTGGACTGGCTAGATTGGTAGTTCCTGCAAGTAATGTTTGGGTTTTAAATTGGGCTGTAAAGGTTGGAGAGCTGTCCAAACAACAGAACTTGCTGCTCCCCTAACCAAGCTATTCCATTACAGCTACAGCATTGGGATCTACCCAAAATTTGGAAGCTTGTCCAGGTATCTCCGTGCACACAAAGCAGAACAAATCCAACCTGGTCAATTACCGCCCTAATGGTCTACTTTTGATCATCAGTAAAGTGATGGAAGCAGCACCTGCTCACTGATGCCCAGTTTAGGTTCTGCAAGGGTCACTCAGCTCCTGACCACATTACAACCTTGATTTAAACATGGACACAAATAACTGAATTCCAGAGATGAGCTGAGAGTGACAGCTCTTGACACCAATGCTGCGTTTGATCGGGTGCAGAATCAAGGAGCCCGAGCAAAACTGGAATCAGTGTGAATTGGAAAAGAACTCTCGACTGGCTGGAGTCATACCTGGCACATAGGAAGATCATTTTTATCATGAGGATCAGCCATCTCAGCTCCAAGACATTTCTGCAGTTCCTCAGAGTAGTGTCTTAAACCTAACCATATTCAGCTGTTTAATTAATAACTTTCCCTCCAGGTCAGAGGTAGAGATGCTCAGAAATGGTTTCATGATGTTTAACATTATTTGCAACTCCCCAGATACTGAAGCAGTCCATGTCCAATGCAACATGATCTGGGTAACATCCAGGTTTGGGCTGATGAGTCAAGGAATATTCATGGCACTCACCACCCTGACTTGGAAATATATCACTGTTTCTTCACTGTCATTGGGTCAAAATCCTGGAATTGCCTCCCCAATGGCATTGTGGATGAACCCGCAGCAGGTGAACTGCAGTCATTCAAGAAGGCAGCTCATCACCACCTTCTCAAAGGTAACTAGGGATGACCAATAAATGCTGGCCAGCCAATAACACCCACATCTCACAAATGAATAATGATAAAAAAAATCTTTCTATCTTATCAAACCAAGAGCACCAACCATACACATACCTCGAACATAAACATTGACATCTGGCATTTGCCAAAACTTCAAGACTACCATAGCACTTTTCTGATACACTGGCAGGGCACAGTGGAAGCACATCTTCCATTGCAGGGTGCACAGGCTGCAGAAGGGACACTTGGTCTCAAGTTCACAGATTGGACCAGGATGCAACTCTGGGCTGCTTATTTGCTTTCTTAGTGTTCACTCACTTGGCATTTTTCTGCATGCTCACACCATCCATTCCTTGCCTCGCTGTGCCAAAAAGAGCAGTCAGCCAACCAAGATGAGTCTGTCAGGTAGCCACTCTGGTTTCATGTGGAATTTTTTGATATCTAGCTTGTTTTGGAGAGCTTGGTAAGACACGTTTTTTTAATTATTATTTATTTGTGGGACATGGGTGTCATTGGCTGGCCAGCGTTACTGTACGACAGAGTGCTACGTCAATCTCACACCTATGCATGTGCAAGCAGATTATGCAGAACACACGCTAGATAACGCATAGGTACCCATTCCTCAAACACTTTGGGGACTAGTCCTCACCGAAGGTCATGGAGACACTCATTAGTCAGAGATTTCCCAGCTTAGTAATTCAAGGACAGCCTCCATTATCAATCCAGATAGGTTATGGTCAGTTTTGCAGAGAGGGGGTTTCAGTCAGAGATTCCTTGTCTGTGCAATCCAGGAGTGGGTCACAGTCAGTCCTGTGGTTCCATAATGACTAGTTTTTTGGGTAGGGCTAATGCATGGGGAGGTGTAAACTCCCAGATTGGGTCTGTGCACTTCTTGTCTGGGGGTGTCTGGTTAAGTAATTTAATTAGCTCTGTTCATGTAAACTAAGGACAAATGGGGTAAGGGGTCTTGTGGGAATGAGACTCAACATGTTATTCTTTGGGTCCAGAGACACTGCAGGGGTGACAATGGATGTACAATAGTATTTGCAAGGGGGTTGGTTGGAGTACATGGCTGTAAAGTTGGTCATGTGGGAAAGGAGCATCCACAGTCAGGAGCACCCTGTTTTAAGGGAATGTAATGAATGATCACACGTGGCATTGTAATCTGATATGTTGGCGGCTGTGTGGAAAGATTGGGCAGGTGCAGGAACATGGAGATACGTTGGACAAGGACCTAGAATCTGTGTAGCCCATGGAATTTATAGGAAAGGGTGGCATGGTGGCTCAGTGGTTAGCACTGCTGAGGCCTAGCTCCAGGGACCCGGGTTCAATTCCAGCTTTGGTTGACTGTCTGCACGGAAATTGCACATTTTCCATGTGGCTGTGTGAGTTTCTGCTGGGTGCTACATTTTCTTCCAACAGTTTAATGATGTGCAGGTTAGGTGGATTGACCATGCTCAATTTCCCCATAGCATCCAGGGATGTGAAGGTTAGGTGGACAAGCCATGGCCAATCCAGAGTTCCATTGTCACCCTTAAAAGGTCATCATCTACCTCTCCTTTCCACTATGTATTAGTATACTCCATAACTTGGCAGCTAGGATGGAGGGTGCCTGCTCAGCAGTGGAGCCCATTGCTCTAGGAGATTTGATTGGGTGTCTCAGTCAGGCATGAAAAAAACCTTCTTGCCGGGGCAAGTGGACCCTTCTTGTATTAATTTTGCAAGGATGAAAGAGGCTCAGGCATGGTGAAAGAGTGTCCTGAGAGACTTCTGAAAAGCATTTGTATGGTTCATCCCCCAGATGGGTACCTCATGATGCTGCTCAGTTCCATTTCCCCTATCGCTGTGCCTTCAGGCCTGAGGACCAATGATGGAGTGAGAGAGTGCAGGTGTGTGCATGTTTCCATCTGACACTGAAAATGATTACTTGGCTTTCCATGGCAGATGCCAACCTGTCCATGAACGGTCACATAATCTTGTTATAGGCACTGCATCCCATCATTCTGCCCATCCTGTTCCTCATTATGCATATGTTTCCATGCTGTATGCTGGATGAAATCCCTGATTGCTGATACTATAGGTCCTGATTTGGAGATGCCGGTGTTGGACTGGGTTGTACAAGTTTTAAAAAAATCATACAACACCAGGTTATAGTCCAACAGGTTTATTTGGGAGCACTAGCTTTCGGAACGCTGCTCCTTCATCAGGTGGTTGGGGAGTATAAGATTGTAAGACAGAATTTATAGTAAAGTTTACAGTGTGATGGAGCTGAAATTAAGAATTGAAAAATACCTGGATTGTTTGTTAAGTCTCTCATCTTTTAGAATAAACATGTTGATTTCAGTTCTTTCATATTTAAAAGTTGCATTCTCAAGTGAACTTTAACAATTGGGGTCATGCCGGCCCAGATAATGCATTTAAGATGTGAGCTGTCTCGTGTGAGATTGTCTGTACCACAATGGTCAGACTGATGGTTGAGCAGAGCAGAGGCTGATAGCCAAGTTTGGTATCCATGGGAATGGCTTCAATGAAGACCTTGGGTTCGTGTCACACTACAGGTGTGACATTGCACTATACACTCTGACAGACACAGCAGATACAGGCGCTCCTATACACACACACCCACCACACTCTCTCTCTCTCTCTCTCTCTCTCTCTCTCTCTCTCTCCTACAGACCATACACTCAAGCAGACCCTCTCTCATACGCTCACACATACATTCCCATACTCTCACATGCACCCTCTCACAGACTTATACCCCGTTATACTCGCATTCACACACATGCACACACTCTCTCTGACACATAACCATCCCGCCACACACATACACACACACATATAAGTTTGTGTTGGATTAATTTGTACTTGCAGAATTACATTTTACTTTGCTTAAAAACTGCATGAATCCATGTCAGATTCTGTAAAACCGTTTTTTAGATTAGAATCAGTCTGCCCATTGTGGTACAGACAGCCTCACACGAGACAGCTCATACCCTCAATGCATTATCTGGGCCGGCATGACCCCAATTGTTAAAGTTCACTTGAGAATGTAACTTTTAAATATGAAAGAACTGAAATCAACATGTTTATTCTAAAAGATGAGAAACTTAACAAACAATCTAGGTATTTTTTAATATAAAGTTTCAGTTACATCACACTGTAAACTTTTGCTATAAATTCTGTGTTTTACGATCTTATACTCCACAACCACCTAATGAAGGAGCGTCGCTCCGAAAGCTAGTGCTCCTAAATAAACCTGTTGGACTATAACCTGGTGTTGTGTGATTTTTAACTGTAGGCCCTCTCCTGTCTAAAGCTGAGCAGGTGCCTGGTCTCTGGTAGTGCTCCAAAAACCAGTGGCCTGGGGTGTTTCTCCCTCACCCAGCTGCAGAAGTGGTACAGTGAAGGGCTCATGAGATTGAGGTCCCACAAATTCAAGTTGTAGTGTTCCCACCATGTTGTCAGTATCTGGGTAGTTGCAGTTGGAGGAGACGTCCTCAGGTTTCCCAGGAATCCTGACATTTCTCTAGGGAGTTGGTGAAGATACTAGCCATATCTACAAGACATGAGAGAGAGATGGCGTCAATGCCAGTGGTGTGCAATGATTGAGAGTGATAACAATGGTGCACTAGAATGAGTGTCAGGACATGGATGTCTCTCTGTCTCTGTAGGAATAGTCCATCGCAGTCTTCTCCTGTGAGGGCCAGGATTTTCTCCTTGTAGGGGTGAGGGCCATAATGACAGGTACCCTTTACTGGCAGGGGTTAACTCTTCCCTGTTATGGATTGTCTTGTCGTGTAATGAGAACAAAGGGAGAAATGCAGTGAGGGGAAATTTGGTGGCACAGCAGTTAGTCCTGTTGAAGGTAACCGAAAGGTGGCATGGTTTATCACAGGATTGAGAGGGTCAGCACAGAGGCCATGCAAGGTTATTGGTGTGGGAAGTTGAGGTGGGTGAAAGGAGTAAGAGAAAATGCTGCAAGCAATAATGAAAGAGGCAGACCATGAGCATTAGTGAAAGATGGATGCAGTGGCAGGGGTGGAGTGAGTACAAACTAGTAGAGAGGAATGTGGCACTTGTTCTGGAGAAGATCACTGACCTACTTGTAGCATTTCCAGCCATTGCTCTGGATTGTGGATATGCCACCAACCCAGAGGGTGACAATTTATCACTCTGTCAGGAAGGGAGGCACACTTTTACACCACCGCTTCAAACAGGACTTTTAGGTCTCAATTGGAGAATCATGGTGCCATCTTCCTCTTTTCTGATATCATCCAGAAACATCCTTGAGCAAACTGACAGCTACAAAATGGCAGTGCTCAACCGGATACATTGTGGTCTCTTAAAGATGATGAGGCTGCAAAGGTAGCAGCTTTTGTCAGATATCCATTGGCAATTTGTCATGGCAATTTATTAAGATGGGGCTTGAATCGGCTGTTGAAAATGTGTTGCTGGTTAAAGCGCAGCAGGTCAGGCAGCATCCAAGGAACAGGAAATTCGACGTTTCGGGCATAAGCCCTTCATCAGGAATGAAGGGCTTATGCCCGAAACGTCAAATTTCCTGTTTTTTCCTGATGAAGGGCTTATGCCCAAAACGTCAAATTTCCTGTTCCTTGGATGCTGCCTGACCTGCTGCGCTTTAACCAGCAACACATTTTCAGCTCTGATCTCCAGCATCTGCAGACCTCACTTTTTACTTGAATCGGCTGTGATGGATGCTGCAGGTATGGGGTATATTGTTAATGGTGTGAGTTTGGTAAGTGTTACAAAGCTGCAGAATAGTAGTGAGTTGAGAAGAATGCATGGTCTCCTTTAAGAGAGAAAGTGCTCTTCTGAGCTTAAGGGACAGCAAATGCTGTCAGTATACAAAGCAGCTGGGAAATGCTGCTGCAATTGGCAGACAAACTAAATGGGGTTGCCTGTGTCTCTGAAAAATGATAAGGTTATTGCCGAAATAGCTCAACATTTAAATGTGCTGGAAAGGCCATTAGAATCTTTGGAAATAGCTAAAATTCAATTGCAGATGAAGCAGCTTGTGTTTTAGAGGAGAGGAAAAAGGAAAGAAGATTCTTAGTGGAGCAAAAAAAGAGAGAAGGTTTGAACTTCAGAAGTTGCGAATTAGTCAGGAAAGTAGAGTTAACAGGATGGAGATGAAGCGAGAAGGTAGGGATGTATACAAATATGTTAAAAAATTGTCACATTTCGATGAGAAAGATATCAATGCTTTTTTTATTTCATTTGTAAAATTGGCGAGGCAGATGGAGTGGCCAGAGAACTTGTGGGTAATGCTAGTTCAGACTAAGCTGGTAGGCTGGGCTAGTGAGGTGTTTGCAGGGCTGTCAAATGAGGGATGAAGAGATTATGCAGATGTAAAGCCAGCTGTTTTGAGTGCCTATGAATTGGTACCAGCAGCGTATAGACAGCAGTTCAGAAACTTAAAGAAGGAACCAGGTCAGACTTATATTGAGTTCGAAAGAATTAAACATAGCAATTTTGGTAGATGGGTGCAAGCATTAAAAATAGACAAGACATATGAGGCTCTAAGAGAGATTATTCTGCTGGATGAGCTTAAAGACTCGCTTCCAGAGATGATAAGAACTTGTGTAGTGAACAGAAAGTTCAAGAAGTGAGAAGAGCAGTAGAGATGGTGAATGAGTATGCATTGATGTAAAAGATGAAATTTAGCTTCTGACAGGAATTTTATCCTGTAAAGGATAGAAATTGGGAGAAGGGGAGATCCTTTACTACAAAGAAAAATGTAGATGACCCTGGAAATAGTTTACCACAGATGTAAAAAGAAGCCCAAGGGGGTGAAAAGGAGGTGAAAGGCCTGAGGTGTTTCCACTGTGGTAAGATGGAACACGTAAAGTCCTGGCGCCGGTTCTGCAGGGCTGGAATATTGAGTTAGTTCTCAATCTCTATAAATGCTTCACCTCTGTTGATAAAGTTTACTCAGGAAGAAAGGGGAGAAGGGAAAGAAGTTACAATTTTAAGAGTAATAGGATCTGGTCAGTCTCAGATACCAAGAGATGAAAGTATTTGCACGCCTTCTGAACCATTACCCAAGAGGGTGATAATTTGTGGAATAGATGGACAGAAATTTAGCATTCCCCTTTGCACGATCAGGTTGGAGAGCCAAAACAACACTGAGGAAATGATAGTGGGAGTGTTTGATAGTGTCAGTTCCAGGAATATGTTTGTTCTTGGAATCAATATAGCAGGATTCAAAGTGGAAGTGACGCCTCTTGTAGTGGAGAAGCTGGTGAAGCTGAAGGAAAACCAGGGAACTGAGGGATTAAAGGAAAAATACCCTGGAAGTTTTTTTAGACTGTGTAGTAAGAAGATCCCACTATCAAAGGTTACAGCAAGAAGGTAAAACTAAAGAGAAAGACAAAGGAGTTGAGGTTCAGTTAGCTGACACCCTATTTGATGAAATGGTTCAGAATCTCAACCTGAGCTGCAAATCTTATCAAAAATAAAAGTTGAAATGGTCCAGGAAAAACCTGACTAGGTAAAGGGTCAGTCAGAGATCTTCAATCTTGAAAGACTAATTGACTTACAACAGAAAGATAAGGCTATAAAAGATCTATGTCATGATGCATACTCAGAAAAGGAGGCAAAATGTATTTCTGAGGGTTATTATCTTAAGGATAGAATCCTAAGGTGAAAATGGAGACCACAGCAGGTTAGTGGAGAGGAGAAATGGGTGGAAGTGCACCAGATTGTGTTGCCAGTAGCATACAGACATGAATTAACTGTAGAAGGTCATCTAGGTGGGACGAAGACTCAGGCTAAGATATAAAAGAACTTCTATTGGCCTGGACTGCATAAGGATGTGGTTGAAGTTTGCTATATATGTCACATGTGCCAAGTGGCAGGGAAGCCATAGGCAGTAATAAAATCAGCACCTATGGAAAGGGAACTAGTACACCTTTGCAGAGTGAGGAATCAACTCCAGTTTAAGTGGATTTTGATGTGTCTCAAAATAAGTTAAATAACAAGGAAGTCCTGGAAGAATGGGATAGGATAGAGCTATCTGTCTCAGGAGCAAAGAACCAAGTTGAAAGGTTTGTTGCAGCAGTATGAGGACAGCTGTAGGAATAGAATGGGGAAGACTGATAATATTGAGCATGAATTGGAAATAGGGAACGCTGTTCTGATAAAACAACACCCCTACACGCTTAATCCTCTCAGGTATAGAGGGAAGTGGATACGATGCTCAAAGAAGATATCATCGAGCTGAGTCAGTGTGAGTGGAGTTCGCCGATCGAGTATGTTCCCAAACCTGATGGGAATCAGTGATTTATGTGGACTATTGGAAGGTCAACATTAACTAATACCCAATACCAAGGTTGGAGGATTATATAAAGACAGTTGGACAAGCCTCGTATATCATGGAGTTGGACTTTAATTTTATACATCTCAAACATATTCGCTTCTCAGTCTCCTCTACTCCAAGAAAAGCAATCCCAGTCGGTCCGATCTCTCTTCATAACTGAAACTCTCCAGCCCAGGCAACATCCTGATAGAAGTACGATTATTGGAGAAAGCAAAAGACATTCCTGCATTTGTAACCCCAAATGGGTTATATCGATTCAAAGTAATGCCCTTTGGAATGAAGAACGCACCAGCCACATTCCAAAGACTCACGAACAGAATTGTGGCAGAAGTGACTAATTGTGCCGTCCATATTGATGACTTGCTGATCTTTAGTCATTTGTGGAAAGATCACATGGTGCACATGGCAAAGCTCTTTGAAAGATTATGGAAGGCAAAGCTGCTTATAAATCTAGCAAAGACTAAATTCACAAAGACAGAAATGACATCCTTGGGACATAATATCGGACATGGAAGAATGACCCAAGGAACGTGAAGATGAAGGCCACCGAGGAATTTCCATGATGATCCTCGAAGAAAGAGGTGCCTCGATTTTTGGGACTGAGTGGATTCTATTGGAAGTTTGTACCAAACTTCAGCAGCGTGGTGCTGTCAATAACCTAAATTCAAATGTTAGATCCTCAGTACTGTTAATGGATTTGCTAAAGAAGAACACAAAATTTCAACAGACAGGACACTGTCAGGAGGCATTTGAAAAAGCCACACTGACTATCACACCAAACTTCATAAAACCTGTTAAAGTCACTATCAACACCAGCGATATAGGGGTTGAAGCTGTATTGATGCAGGAAGATAAAGTTGGAATTGAACAGCCAATTGGTTACCTTTCAAAGCAACTCAATATTCATCAGAGAAAATATTTGAAAAGGAGTTTAGTACTAGCCTTACAACATTTTAAGGTTTATGTTATGAATAATATTTCAGAGACGACGTATACGCCGACCACAACCCTCTCATTTTTTTTGGAAAAATTTAAGGACAAAATTCGAGACTATTTCGATGGAGCCTGATGTTACAAGCTTTTAATTTGCCAATTGTTTACGTGGCATATCAGAAAAATATTTTTGCGGATGCTTTATCACAAGCTTAAAAGAAAATGAACTAGTACAGTCTAAATGTTGTGCATATGTGTACAGGATCAGTAAAGAGTTGTAACTTTAGATTACTAACATATGCATTTTGTAATAATAGTATTAAGGTTTAGAGGGGAAAAAATGGAAGATGAAGCTGTCTTTCAATATGATGGTTTATTTATTTCTTTGACCCAGCGACAGTGAAGGAATGGTGATGTATTTGCAAGTCAGGATGGTGAGTGACTTGAAGCAAAACTTGAAGGCGGTGATGTTCCCCTGTATCTGCTGCCTTTGCCCTTCAAGATGTAAGTGACCATGTGTTTGGAAGATGCTGTCTGAGGATCTTTGGTGAGTTTCTGCAATGCATCTTGTGAATAGTACACATTGCTGCTACCCCACTGTTGGTGAGGGAGAGAGTTGGCTGCTTGTGGATGTAGTGCAATCAAGTAGGCTGTATTGTTCTGAATGATGTCAAGCTCCTTGAGGGTTTTTGGAACTGCAGGCAAGTGGGAAGTATTCCATCACACTCCTAACTTGTGCCTCGTAGATGATAGACTGGTGATGGAAAGTCAGGAGATGAGTTACATGCCGCAGTACTTCTAGCTTTTGATCTTTTTTTTGATCCAATTGAGTTTCAAGAGTAACTCCCAGAATGTTAATAGTGGGGGAATTCAGTGATGGAACATCATTGAATGTCAAGAAGCAGTGGTTAGATTGTCTCTTATTGATGATGGTCATAGCCTGGCATTTCTGTGGCACAAATGTTAATTGCCACTTATTAGCCCAAGCCTGGATATTGCTCATATCTTCTTGCATTTGAACATGGAATGCTTTAGTATCTAAGGAGTCATGAATGGTGCTGAACATGGTGCAACCATTGACAAACATCCCCACTTCTGACCCTATGATGGAGAGAAGGTCACTGATGAAGCAGCTGAAGATGCTTGACCCTATGACACTACCCTGGGGAACTCCTGCAGAGATGTACTGGAGCTGAAATGATTGAACTTTGCCAACATGACCATCTTCCTCTCTGTGAGGTGTGACTCCAACCAGCAGAGAGTTTGACCCTGATACCCATTGATTCCAACTTTGCATGCCACACTCAGTCGAATGCAGCCTTGGTGTCAAGGACTGTTACTGTCAACACACCTCTGGAATTCAGCTCTTTTGTCTATGTCTGAACCAAGGCTATAATGAGGTCAGGAGCTGAGTGACCCTGACGGAACTGGGTGCTGGCACTGTTTGATAGCACTGTTAATGACACTTTGATGATTGAGAGTAGACTGATGGAGAAGTAATTGGTCACATTGGATTTGTTCTGCTTTTTATATACAGCACATACCTTGGTAATTTTCCACATTGTTTACTGGAGTTAGAAGAATCAAAAATGTTTTCATGGAAAGTTGAAATTGTTAAAGGGATAGACAGAATAGATGCAGAAAAGCTGTTTCTCTTGGCTGGATATAGAACTAGGAAGAAAAGTCTGAGTGAAAGACAAGCTATTTAAGGTGAAATGAGGAAAAACGTCTTCACTCAAACGATAGTGAATCTTTGGTATTCTGCACTTAGCGGGGTGCTGGCGAACAACTCTAGTAGATGCCAGTGTTGGAACTGTACTGGAAGCACTAGGTAAAGGCGCAGCAAATTCTGAAGCTCAAGTCTTCAGTACTCTTGCCAGAATGTTGTCAGTGCCTGAAATCTTTGCAGTATCGAGTGTCTCCATGTGGAGTGAATTGATTTAGCTGAAGACTGGTATCTGTAATGATGGGGATGATTGGAAGAGGCAATACTTCAGCCTTATCTTTTGCAATGATGTGCTGAACTCTTCCATCATTGACAATGGGTATCTTGTGGAGCCACCTCCTCCAGTGAGTAATTATTGTCCTCTACCATTCGCAATTGGATGTGGCAAGACTGCAGAACTTAGATCTGATATGTTGGTCATGGGATCACTTAACTCTGTGCTGTTTGGCATGCAAGTAATCCAGTTTCATAACTTCACCAAGTTCACACCTTATTTTCAGGTAAGCCTGGTGCTGTTTCTGCAGTGCTCTCTTGCACTCTCCATTGAATCGGGTTGATCCCCCGACTTGATGGTAATGATTGAGTAGAGGATATGCCAGGCCATGAGGTTACAGATTATGTTAGAGTAGATGCTGTTGTTGATGGCCCATAGTGCCTCGAAGATGCCTTGAGTTGCTAGATTGGTTCGAAGTCTGCCCCATTTAGTACAGTGATAGTGCAACACAATACGATGAAGGTTACTCTCAATGTGAAGGTGGGACTTCATATCCACAAGGACTGTGTGGTGGTCACTCTCACTGATACTGTCATGGACAGATGCATCTGCAGCCAGCAGATTGGTGAGAATGAGATCAAGTATGTTTTTCCCTCGAATTGGTTTCCTCACAGCTGTCACAGACCCAGTCCAGTAGCTATGTCCTTTATGATCTGATCAGTTCGATCAGTAGTGTTGCTGCCATTTCACTGTTGGTGGTGGACATTAAAATCCCACATCCAGTGTACATTTTGTGCCCTTGCCATCCTCAGTGCTTCTTCCAAGTGTTGTTCAACATGAAGGAGTACCAGTTCCTCATCCGAGGGAGGATAATACATAGGAATCAACAGAGGGTTTCCTTGCCCAGGTTTAATCTGAAGCCATGAGACTTCATGAGGTCTGGAGTCAATAATTGAGGACTCCCAAGGCAACTTCTTTCCAGCTATATACCCCTGTGCCTGTATCTCCGTGGGTCTGTCCTGCCAGTGGGACAGGAGATATCCAGGGGTGGTAGTGGCTGGGACATTGTCTGTAAATTATGATTCTGTGAGTATGACTCTGTCAGGCTGTCAGGCTAGTCCCCAGATGTTAGTAAGTCAGACTTTGCTAGGTTTACAGAGCTGTTTCTGCTGTTGTCTTTTCCAATGCCTTGGTTGATGCTACATGATCTGTCAGGGTTCATTTCTTTGAGACCTTGTAACGATTGATACAACTGAATGGCTTGCTAAGCAATTCCAGAGGGGAACTGAGAATCAGATTTGCTGTGGGTCTGATATTACACATTGGCCAGACCAGGTGAGAGTGGCAGATTTCCTTCACTGACGGACATAAGTGAACCAGATGGATTTTTCCAACAATCAACAATGGTTTCATGATCATAAGTGGATTCTTAATTCCTGAGTGTCTTTAATTGAATTCAAATTCCACCATCTACCATGGTGGGATTCTAATCTTGGTCCCTGGAACATTAGCTGAGTTTCTGAATTAAAAATCGAGCTATTAAACCACTAAGCCATTGTTGCGCCTTTTTATTATTAGCTGAGTATTAATCAGATAAGTTGAGACATTCCACAAGCTGTAATCTCCCTTATTTGGCAACCAACTGCTGCGTAGTGAAGAGCTCACAAAGCCATTTGTAAAACTCATTAGAAAAATGGCACGAGATGCCCCTGGCGTCCTACATCTTGTCCAATTTCACAGTAACCGACGTCGCTCAAACCTCTGTATAGTTCTCTCTACGTATTCGTTTAACATCAGGAGTTGTTTGTTATAGAATTCTTATACTGCCTGCCTACTGTCAAGACATTCCCAGAACATTAGCACGGGAATAGGTCATTCAGCTGTTTAAGCCTATTCTGCCATTCCAGTTTGTGACTGATTATCAACTTCAGTGCCATGACTGTACACTGTTCCCATATCTCTTAATGTCATTAATAACTGGAAATCTATCAATCTCTCTTTTATAGCTACTTGCTAACTGAGTTTCAGCACCCCTCTAGATGCAGAATATCAAAGATTCACTATTGTTTGAGTGAAGACGTTCCTCCTCATTTCAGTCTTAACTAGATTGTCTTTTACTCAGACTTTTCTTCCTGGTTCTAGACCTAGAGCCAAGAGAAACAGCTTTTCTGCATCTATTCTATCTTACCCTTTAACAATTTTAAGTTTCCACAAAAATGTTTCTGATTCTTCTAACACCAGAAAATACAAGCTCAGATTCATTAATCTCTCCTCATACAGCAGTCTCTCTATCCCAATTTGGAGAACTCTCTATTCCAGTTTGGAGAGAGTTTGGAGATATGCTCCTGCACTCCCTTGATGATAATTATATATTTCTTCAGACAAGAGGACCGGAACTGTATATGGGACTCACTAGTGCATTTACAATAAACCGTCTTTGCTCCTGTACTCAAATCTGCAAGTGACAAAGGCTAAAATGTCACTTGCCTTCTAAATTGTGGGCGGCACGGTGGCACAGTGGTTAGCACTGCTGCCTCACAGCGCCAGAGACCCAGGTTCAATTCCTGCCTCGGGCGACTGACTGTGTGGAGTTTGCGCGTTCTCCCCGTGTCTGTGTGGGTTTCCTCCAGGTGGTCCGATTTCCTCCCACAATCCAAAGATGTGCAGGTCAGGTGAATTGGCCATGCTAAATTGCCCGTAGTGTTAGGTAAGGGGCAAATGTAAGGGTATGGGTGTGTTGCGCTTTGGTGGGTCGGTGTGGACATATTGGGCCGAAGGGCCTGTTTCCACACTGTAAGTAATCTAATATAATCTAAATTCCTTCCTGAACCAGAGTACAAGCTGTCAGTGACAAGGTCCCTTTAGCCATTAGCATTTTACAGTCTCTGATCATTTAAGAAATATTCTACGCATCTGTTCCTTTTACGAAGGTGGATAACCTAACATACATCCACATTATAGTCTATATGCCACATTCTATCCACTCATTCAATCTGTCTAAATCTTCTCAAAGCCTCTTTCTATCCCCACAGCTCTCATTCTCACCAAGTTTTGTATAATCTAAAAACTTAGAAATATTATAACTGGCCCCACATTCAAATCATTAATATAAATTTTGAACAGTTGGAGCGCAAGCTATTGAACCTTGAGGTAACCTCACTGATCACAGCCTCCCAATTTTGAGAATTACTTGTTTATTCCTGCTTTCCACTTTATGACCATTAGCCAATCCTCAATCCATACTAGTATCTTGCCCCAAAACCATGAACTCTAAGTTTGTTTACTAACCTCTTTTAAGGGAATTTATCAACAGCCTTCTGAAAATCCAAATACACCACATCCAATTGATCTCTCTTATCCAATTCTGCTAGTTATGTACTCAAAAATCTCTACCAGAATGTTATACATGATATCCCCTTTCATAAATCCACATAGTTTAACAGGATGAAGTCAATCATTTTTAAGAATCTTTAATACAATTCTAGTATTCTCCCTACTACTGACATCCAACATATATGTAGTTTTGTTTTCTTTTTCTCTTCTTTCTTAAGCGGTGAGGTTATACATGCAGTCTCCAATATGCAGAAACTGTTGCTGAATTAGTAGACTTTTGAAAAATGGTCACTAATGCATCCATTATCTCTGTAGCCATCTTTCTCTACATTCAAGGTTAAGATTTTATGTCCTTTTTAAACCCATTATTTTCTCCAGTACTACTTTTTTTCACTAATACTGATTTCTTACAGTTCCAGAGAACCTTTGGGCCTTAACTCAGGGAACTTCTTGTATTTTTTTCTCAGTGAATTCAGACAGAAAGTACTTACTCTGGTTATCTGCTATGTCTCTATTCTCCTATATCTGTCTATAATGGACCCACATTTGTCTTCGCTAACCTTCTCTTTTTGTCTATACGTAATTAAGGTTTTTAGTTTTCTTGATACCTTGCGTTCATATTTTATTTTCTATTTCTTGAATTTGCTGAATTCTAAAATTTTCCAGTCTTCAGGCTAACAACTTTTATTTGGCAATTTTATAGCTCTCCTCTTTGATATTTAAATTCCTGTGTTAGCCATGGCTGTTTCACTTTTCCCTTTTGTTTATTTTTGCCTAAATGGAATGCATGTTTTTTGAAAACAAAGCATTACTTCAGTAAATCCATCAAGCCTTGTAATATATTTTTCTAATCCACCATAGCCAGCTACCTCCTCATACCTTTACAGTTGTCCTTGTTAGGTTTAATACCTTGTTTCAGACTGAACTTTGTCTTTTTTTCAAGCTTATTGGAATATTCCTTCACATTACAGTAAAATGGTGATGTCACCTTAGTCTTACCAGGCCGTGGGGCTGTTCTCGCATTAAAGAGAGGTGATAGTGGTGATTTAACCTGAGGGTCGCCATGCCTCAGGCAAGGGAAAGATTGAGGAGAGTCTTTCATGGAACTCATGCAGTTGGCATCCCTTTATTTTGCAAGCCAGCCATCCAGCCAACCTAGCTAACCAATGTAATTATTCCATGAAGATTATTTTACAGCAAGATTATTGATTTGTCCTTTCTAATGCATAATAATAAATCCAAAATATGTTGTGCCCTTGGTTGTTTCCACAATATATCTTGAACACATTCCAAGAATTCTTTCTCCATAGGTGCTTATTAGATTTAACTAGTCTATAAGTAGATTACAGTCATCCATGATTTCTGTACTCCCCATGTTTCATGGACCTTCAATTTATTAAGTTATAATATCCGCAACATTATCATTACTGTTTGGTGGTCTGTAAAGCACTCCTACTAATGTTTTGATACTCCTTGCTGTTCTTTAGCTCCAGTCAAACAAATTCTGCATTGTATTCCTCTGATCAGAGATTCTCTGTCACTAATATACTGATCCAATCCCTTATTATAGAGTCATAGAGTCATAAAGATGTACAGCATAGAAACAGACCCTTCGGTCCAATCCGTCCATGCCGACCAGAAATCCCAACCCAATCTAGTCCCACCTGCCAGCACCCGGCCCATATCCCTCCAAACCCTTCCTATTCATATCCAAATCCAAATGCCTCTTAAATGTTGCAATTGTACCAGCTCAGCAACACTCCCTCGGACCTTACCATTAAGTGTACAAGTCCTGCTAAGATTTGCTTTTCCAAAATGCAGTACCTTGCATTTATCTGAATTAAAATCCATCTGCCACTTCTCAGCCCATTGGCCCATCTGGTCCAGATCCTGTTGTAATCTGAGGTAACCCTCTTCGCTGTCCACAACACCTCCAATTTTGGTGTCATCTGCAAACTTACTAACTTTACCTCTTATGCTCGCATCCAAATCATTTATGTAAATGACAAAAAGTAGAGGACCCTACATCGATCCTTGTGGCACTCCACTGGTCACAGGCCTCCAGTCTGAAAAACAACCCTTCACCACCACCCTCTGTCTTCTACCTTTGAGCCAGTTCTGTATCCAAATGGCTAACTACCATCACTTTTTCCTATTGCCTATCCCTCTTAAATGTTGAATATCCTTTAATATTAAGTTCCAAGTCCCAGTAACCTGCAGCCATGTTTCTGTAATGGCAACTAAATCAAAACCTTTTATTTCTACCTATATCATCAATTTATTTACTGTTGTATTCTGCCCTTTTAATACCATTATGTAATTTGGACTTGGTTGATTCTATCATTGCAGTTGTGCTTTTCACTTTCATTTACAATTTTCCTACTTCCTGTAACCTGCTTTGTTTTTATTCCATCTGAATCCTCTCTGAGGTTACCATTTCCCTGACAAGCTTAACAAGTTTAAATCCTCCCCAGAGCACTAGTAAACCTCCTCATGAAAATGTTAGTTTCAATTCTGCTAAAGTATAACCTGTCTTCTCTTTTATAGGTCCCACCTAACCCTGGACAGCTACCAATGCCCCAAAAATCTGAAGGACTCCAACCTACACCAGCTCTCCAGCACATGTTCATTTGCTTAATTTTTCTATTTCTATGCTGTACTCAAAACAATCTGGATATTACTGCCTCAGCGATTCTGCTTTTCAACCTCTTACCTAGTTCCCTAAGTAACCTGATCACTTTTTCTACCAATGTGGACTGTGAACACATGCTCTTCATCCTTCCCTCAAAGCAATGTTCTAAGGTCCTTGACCCTGAGGTGAGGGAGGAGACACACCATCATGAAGTCTACAGCCACAGAAACGCCTGTCTAGTCCAAAAGCTATTGAGTCGTCTATCCAGTTACGGAGTAAAATAGGCTTAATTAACTCCTGTATTATCTGTCATTTTCTTCTTGACTGCCCAGCATTCACCCATCCCCTCTCTGTCAGATTGATCTTAATATTCATGTGATAAGGTTTTAAAACGTGTTTTCAATGTAGTTCCCAGCTTTGTTGATGTGCTGCAGCACTGAAGCTCCACGTTTTTGTTCAAGTCTCTGCTCTTGGTACTCCAAACAAATGTGATCTTTAGCGTCCAGGACTACAGTTGGACTCTGGGATGGACAAAGTTAAAAATCACAACATCTGAGTACAAGCTTGGACTTTCAAATATACCTGTTAGACTATAACCAGGTGTTGTGTGATTTTTAACTCTCTCTCCACAGATGCTTTCAGACCTGCTAGGTTTTGTACCAGCATATTTGTTGCTTGTCTCAGATTCCCAGCATCCCCAGTGGTTAGCTTTCATTTGAGTAATCCTCCTACCATTGGTCCACTCATGTCCATCAGATAGAATAATTGTGATCTTCATATGCCTGGGTGGTGGGCTTGAATCGGGGATTCCTAGCAATGTCAGTGAGGTCCTGGGGCATCAGCTGGATCTGGAATGAGGATTCATTGCAGCCCAGAGACCGCAGCACTCCCCAGAAACCACGAAGACCTTAAGAAAACCCAGAGCCATGCTTGACAAGAAGGACTGTAAAGTTGAAGATTATTTCTTATTTTGCTGCATTTATATTTGTCTGATAGTTGAACAGAATATGAAGTTCTATTTAAGTAATTTCCATTTATTCATTTTGTAATGGCAACTAAATACGTTTCACTGTATTTTTCCTAAGTATGCATGACAATGCAATTTCTTTCTAACATAAAGTATGGTTTTATCGTGTTTATCAGCTTATTAAAAGCAACTATTGAGGAAATACCATAGTTACCCAAACTAAACTATCCTCGCATGTGATATTCCCTGCCTCAGGTTGATCAGTCCAGGTGCAGGGGTACTCCTCTCAAAGTCGCTTTTTCAGATCATTGTCTGCACAGTTTGATCCCAATATTTTTTTGTGTGTTCTCCTTCTTGAAGTCTGGCTTTTTGAGAGTTGTTCTCGCCCTGTCTTTCTCCAGGTTCTCTTGCCTAATACAATTGTAAAGCTTCTTTTAAACACTCTTCCTTTCAGTCACAGGAATTCAACTTATCAGTGATATTGTATTCTCCACTGCTTCATTACATGGGCCCATCCTGCAGAATGGCCTGTAGTTAACGTCTCTCATCTCTTATCCTATTCCATACAATAAGACATGGTAGATCCACTTCCTAGTGAGACAACCTGGCTCCAAATGTAATAAGTTATTTTGTGGTGTTACAGTTCAATACTGAGGAAATATCACATTTAGGACAGTTTGTTTGCAGTGAATTCATTGTCCTTGAGGATAGTACTGAGGTTAACTTATTTCTGGATTTCACAGTAACCTGTCTGCCTGAACTGCTGCTTCTCAGATATCTGATACTTGACATTCAACTAAATAAATTTGCAAGAATGCTATTTTGGAACTTTTCGATAATCATGAGTTCCCTTGCATTCTCAATTTTTTTTCTCTCTCACCTGTAATTGAGACCAGTAACCCTATGGCATGTCTTTTTCTCTTACAAATTGTACAAATGTTTGATTGTTTCTTTCTGTAGTCCTAAGTTTTAATTGATAAGCTTCAAGGACTATTTTATAAACATTAAGTATTGCTTTTTTGAACAATTTTGTAGACTGCTGATTCATTCTTCTGATAAACCGTTGTGCACATTTATAGCTGTACCTGTTAAAACACACTGTAGCATTAAGGTCAAAAAGTCATTTGGCCATTTTGTCTTGTCTACCTTTTCAAATGAGGAGATATACCTTTTAAACTCATCTTAAGTGAAAATGTGGTCTACTTCTCGGAAGGAAGCAGGAAGAGACCCCCTCATGATCATCACCGTTCCATCCTCCAATTCTTCCTTTATTTCTTGCCTCCTACCCCAGTGAGCTGTCGCATTCTCAGATTGTACCATTCACCATGACTAAGACCCTTGCTAGAGGATATTAGAGGATGTCATCTGACTGGTCCGCATCAGAATTGATGGAAGCCTGATGGCTTGCTCAATGGTTGTCCTGCTGATCAGCTGGTATCTTTAGGGTGTAGGTCTGCTCACTGAGCTGTAGGTTTGATATCCAGACGTTTCATTACCTGGCTAGGTAACATCATCAGTGGCAACCTCTAACTGAAGCAAAGCTGTTGTCTCCTGCTTTCTATTTGTATCTTTCTCCTGGATGGAGTTCCTGGGGTTTGTGGTGATGTCATTTCCTGTTCATTTTCTGATGGCATCTAGATCTATGTGCTTGTTTATGGTGTTATGGTTGGAGTGTCAGGCCTCTAGCAATTCTCTGGCATGTCTTTGCTTAGCCTGTCCCAGGATAGATGTGTTGTCCCAGTCGAAATGGTGTTTTTTTTTCATCCGTGTGTAGGGCTATGAGGGAGAGGGGGGTCGTGTCTTTGTGTGGCTAGCTGGTGTTCATGTATCCTGGTGGCTAACTTTCCTACTGTTTGTGGCAGTCCTTGCATGGAATTTTATAGATGACGTTGGTTTTGTCCATGGGTTGTATTGGGTCTTTTAAGTTTGTTAGTTTTTATTTGAGAGTGTTGGTTTGTGTGCTACTAGGATTCCGAGGGGTCTTAGTAGTCTGGCTGTGATTTCTGAAACTTCTTTGATATATGTTAAGGTGGTTAGGGTTTCTGGCTGTGTTTTGTCTGCTTGTTGTGGTTTGTTCTTGAGGAATCTGCGCACTGTATTTTTTGAGTATCCGTTCTTCTTGAATACGTTGTATAGGTGGTTCTCCACTGTTTTTCGAAGTTCGTCTGTGCTGCAGTGTGTGGTGGCTTGTTGGAATAGTGTTCTGATACATCTTCGTTGGTGTGTGTTGGGATGGTTGCTGGTGTAGTTGAGTATTTGGTCAGTCTTTGTCGGTTTTCTGTATACGCAGGTTTGTGGTTCTCCGTTGTCCTTTCTTTCAACTGTGACATCCAGGAATGCGAGTTTGTTGTCGGTTTCTTCCTCCTTGGTGAACTTTATGCCTGTGAGGGTGTTGTTGATGATGTTAAATGTCTCTTCTATCTTGTTTCGTTTTGTGATGACAAAGGTGTCATCTACGTAGCGGACCCAGATTTTTGGTTTGATGGTTGGTAGGGCTGTTTGTTCTAGTCTTTGCATTACTGCTTCTGCTATGAATCCTGATAGCGGAGACCACATGGGTCTGCAGTTGGTTTGTTTGTAGTCGCAGTTGAAAGAAAGGACAACGGAGAATTACAAACCTCCGTATACTGAAAACCGACAAAGACTGACCAAATACTCAACTACACCAGCAACCATCCCAACACACACAAACAAAGTTGTATCAGAACACTATTCCAACGAACCACCACACACTGCAGCACAGACGAACTTCGGAAAACAGAGGAGAACCACCTATACAACGTATTCAAGAAGAACAGATACTCAAAAAATACAGTGCGCAGATTCCTCAAGAACAAACCATGACAAGCAGACAAAACACAGCCAGAAACCCTAACCACCTTACCATATATCAAAGAAGTTTCAGAAATCACAGCCAGACCACTAAGACCCCTCGGAATCCTAGTAGCACACAAACCCACCAACACTCTCAAGCAAAAACTAACAAATTTAAAAGACCCAGTACAACCCATGGACAAAACCAACGTCATCTATAAAATTCCATGCAAGGACTGCCACAAACACTACGTAGGACAAACAGGAAGAAAGTTAGCCACCAGGATACATGAACACCAGCTAGCCACAAAAAGACACGACCCTCTCTCCTTCGTAGCCCGACACACGGATGAAAAAAAAACACCATTTCGACTGGGGCAACACATCTATCCTGGGACAGGCTAAGCAAAGACATGCCAGAGAATTGCTAGAGGCCTGGCACTCTAACCATAATGCCATAAACAAGCACACAGATCTAGATGCCATCAGAAAACAAACAGGAAATGACATCACCACAAATCCCAGGAACCCCATCCAGGAGAAAGATATAAATAGAAAGCAGGAAACAACAGCTTCGCCTCACTTGGAGGTCACCACTGATGATGTTACCTAGCCAGGTAATGAAACGTCTGGATATCAAACCTACAGCTCAGCGAGCAAACCTACACCCTAAACCTCAACCTGAGCTACAAACTTTCACAAACCTTGTGGTATCTACTGTATTGTTGCTTCATCCAAATATGGGTTCAGTTGGGGCGGCACGGTGGCACAGTGGTTAGCACTGCTGCCTCACAGCGCCAGGGACCTGGGTTCAATTCCCGCCTCAGGTGACTGACTGTGTGGAGTTTGCACGTTCTCCCCGTGTCTGTGTGGGTTTCCTCCGGGTGCTCCAGTTTCCTCCCACAGTCCAAAGATGTGCGGGTCAGGTGAATTGGCCATGCTAAATTGTCCGTAGTGTCAGGTAAGGGGTATATGTAGGGGTATGGGTGGGTTGTCGCTTCGGCGGGTCGGTGTGGACTTGTTGGGCCGAAGGGCCTGTTTCCACACTGTAAGTAATCTAATCAGTTCCCACCACAACAGTTGGTTAAATTTTAAATTAGTGACAAAGTATTTGGAATTAAAAAGTTACCCTAATGGCCACCATGTAACTGCTGTTAATTATTATAAAAACTTAATGTCTTTTAGGTAAGGAAATCTACCATTCTTACCTGGTCTGACCTGTGCCTGATGCCAGATCCACAGCAATGTGGGTAAGGAGATCAAAATTAGGAACCAAATATTCAGGAATATTTGAGTTTTGAAAGGACAGGCAGGAAGGAAAGAGTGGTGGGGTAGCATTGTTAGTACTGGATGGAATAAGTACAATAAGAAGAACTGATCTTGGATTGGAAATGGTAGAATTCATGTGGATGAAGGTGAGAAATAAGAAGGGGAAGAAAACGGTGGTACGAATACCCTATAGGCCCCAGAATAGTAGCTTTACTATTAGATGCAGAATAAGCCAGGAGATAATTAGGGCATGTCAAAAGGGCAGTACACTAATCATTGATAGCTTTAAGCTTCATGTAGATGGAAAAAGTCAGATTAACAGAGGTAGCTTGTAGGAAAAATTCACAGTGTTCAGGACAGTTTCCGAGAACAATACGTTGTGAATCCAACCATGGATCAGTCTATTTTGGATCTGGTGAAGTGTAATGAGGCAGCTTTAATAAATGATCTCATAGTAAAATAAATCCAGGAAATGGTAACCATAACATGGTTAAAAATTAGGTTTCACTTTAAGAGGAAGCAACAGAGGAATGAGAGCACAGCCAGCTGGACTGGACCAGAAAAGGAGTTTAGCAGCGAAGACGGTTAAGGGACAATGGTTTATCATTCACAACAAAGAAACATCCTAGATTCTAGGACGAGCCAACCATGGTTAACCAAGGAAATTAAAAATCGCATCAAATTGAAAGAAAACAACAGATAATGTAGCAAGATTAATGGTAAGCCAAAGAATTTTAAAAACCAATTAAAGACAACAAAATAATAAAGAGGGACAAAATAAACTTTGAGAGCACATTTGTAAGTAATATCAAGATAGGTGGCTAGAGTTTTTTAAAATATAAAGGAAAAAAGAGAAAGGCAATAGTGGACATAGGTCCCTTAGAGTACATGTCTGGGGAAATGATAATAGTGATAAATCAGGAAATGGCAGAAAAGTTGATTAGACACTTAGCATCAGTCTTCACAGTAGAATCCAGTAATAATTGAGGGAGAAAAGGAGGAAAGGCGATAACTATAATAGGTATCATGAGAGAAAAGTACCAGGGAATCTAATGAGACTAAAGACTGATAAGTCCTCTAGACCTGATGGGGTGCGTCCTAGGATATTAAAAGAAATAGCAGCAAAGATGGAGGATGCACTGATCGTAATCTTCCAAGATTCCTTAGATTCTGGAAAACTCCCAGAGGATTAGAAAACTGCCAATGTAGCACCTCTATTGAAAAGGAAAGTTTATAAGATGCAGGTAACCACAAACTGTTGCTTTAAATATCTGTTATTGGAAAATTTTAGAAAGGATATAATAGCAAAGCTTTTAGAAGCGCATAATATTATCAAACAGAGTTGGCATGGTTTCCCAAAGGGGAAATCATACTTGACAAGTTTATTAGAATTCATTGAGGAAGTAACAAGCAGGATAGATAAAAGGGAAGCAGTGAGTACATTATATTTGGATTTCAGAGGATGTTTGATAAGGATAACACATTAAGCAAGATAAAGGCCTATGATGTTGGCAGTAATAAATTATCCTGGAAAGATGATTGGTTAACTAATGTAATACAGATAGTTGGAATAAGATAGGAATTTTTAGATAGACGGCCAGTGGAGTGCAACAGGAATAAATGCTGGAGCCACAATTATTTACAACATATGCTAAACCTTTGATGAAGAAAATTAATGTACTATAGCTACCTTTGAGAATACCACAAAAATAAGTGAGAAGACAAGTACTGAGGATGATACAGAGTCTGCAGAGACAAATGGAAAGGTAAATGAGTTAGCAGAACCTGGCAGATGGAACACAATGTGGGAATATGTGTGGTTTTGCACTTTGGCAGGAAGAACAGAAGAGCTGAATATCATTTAAGTTGATAAAGTTTGTCGAAATCTACAGCACAGACATTTGGGAGTCCTCATGTATAAATCATAAAAGCTAACATCCAAGTCAAGCAGGTGATAAGGAAGGCAAATGGAATATTGGTCTTTATTTCAAAGGGAATGCAATATGAAAGTAGCGAGATGTTGCTAAAACGAAACAAGGCAATAGTCAGACCTTAGCATGAAACACTGTGAACAGCTTTGGGCCATTTATTGAAGGAAGCATATATTGGAATTAGAGGCAGGCCAGAGAAGGTTCACTCGGCCCCATAGCAGATGTGGAGGGACTGTCTTACGAGGGGAGGTTGAATAGTTTAGTCCTGTGCTCATTGGAGTTTAGAAGAATGAGTGGTAGCCTTAGTGATACATACAAGATTCTGACAGGGCTTGAGAGGTTAGGTGTGGAAAAATTGTTTTCCCTTGTGGGAGAATCTAGGACTAGAGGGCATAATCTCAGTGTGGAGAAAGTGAGGTCTGCAGATGCTGGAGATCAGAGCTGAAAAATGTGTTGCTGGAAAAGCGCAGCAGGTCAGGCAACATCCAAGGAGCAGGAGAATTGACGTTTCAGGCATAAGCCCTTCTTCAGGAATGACTGAAGAAGGGCTTATGCCCGAAATGTCTATTCTCCTGCTCCCTGGATCCTGCCTGACCTGCTGTGCTTTTCCATAATCTCAGTGTGAAAGACCACCATTGGGGAGTGAATTTGTGGAATTCTTTACCACACAGAGACATAAAGCCTGGGTTACGAGGCATATTCAAAGATGAGATTGACTGTCATCCCATCACCAAGTCTCCCTTTATTTACATGTGGGCATTCCTTGACACTGATCCAGCTCCCTCAGAACCAGCTCTCAGAGTGTCAGATGTCTGACGCTCCTGTTTTTATCTGTCAAACAGGGCTCTCTGATTTGACCTGGTTAACACTCTTAATCAGGGAACTCATACTATGAGGTCCACCTGGCTGACCTTATTACAAACACTACAGAGATCAACAAATATTTAATCGTAAGGAAGTCAAGATTTATGGGGAAAAGACACAAAAGCAGAGTTGAGGAATGTCATGATATCTCTGTGATGATGCTCTGTGAGCGAAATCGGATATGTGTGATGCAATGAAGTTGAATAATTGAAGGCATCCAATCTGTCCTGAGGAGTTACCATGTATTAAACATTTTCAAGTTTGGCTATGTCAGGACAGATCCCAGATGTCAAAAAATAAAACCGTAAAGATTAAATGACATGGTCACATATCATTTCCTGTTTTGAAGACAAATCCTTACAATGAATTACTACTAATGGTAAATTTAAATCTTGGTCTTGCTCTCCCTTGTTTTTGCCCATGGTGCAATATTATCACAATGCATATGCATGCAGGAACATTTTTTGCAATTACGTCCATATACTACTCGATCAGATCTTGACTAGTGCAAAAATCAAAAGCCGTGTCTGAAAGCAGTGTCTTTTGAATGGTATCTTGAAAGTAATAATCTCGAGATTCCTCTGTCAAATGAACAAACAGTTCCCACATTTGACATTAATCTTGGACAAAAATTTGGAATTCAGTGCCTGTAATTGGGATCTTGTGAGAATATCTCTTTAAAGTGAGATTGAGGTATCTTGAGTCCAAGTATATCCAAGATTGTGCTACCTTTTTCAGTCCATATATAATGGAGCTGCATCAAATGGTGTACTGATGCACACAACAGATAATGTCATTATATTCCATCTTATCAACTCACTCTTAAGCTTTTCCAGTGTATGCCACTGCGCTTTTGAGGAAATTCAATCAATGGGGTTGCATTTTCTCTGAAGTATTGTATCTGAAATTTCCTATCACAACAAATCTGTCTGAGTCTATCTGTTGAATGCCACAGGTTTGTCTCAAGTTGATTGTTGTTGGTCTCATCTGCCATGATTTGTACATTGTGGATCTCGTGTATTGCTGCAATATTGAGTTCCACGCATGCCAGTAACCCTGCTATTGCTGGTCTGCTTGTCTCCAGTATGCACTTTCAGGTTTTTGAACAATAATCCACTTTTAATTGAAACCAAATTCTTAATTTATAACAGTGGAGTCTTCAGTTGGTATACAAGGTATGAATAATTAATGTTTGTGATTAAGGAAAATGTATTAAGTGTATTATGAGATATACTTTAAAAAAGTGATGGTAGCATAAAAGTTTTTTTTTATCCTTCAGGAGTCTAGTATTCCAAGAATGCTGACAGCACAGCTAAAGTACATGTGGTTTGTTTCAGAAGAACCATTGAACTGTGTTTCAGAGGAATTGTATTATAGAAGCAATTGCAAAGCTATGTTAAGGAAGACCCTGAGCTTCAACCTTTTCTCTTCTTCTGACTGTTCCTCATTCCTTATAACAGAACAGTCCAAAGTAACTTTTTGATTGACTACAAATGAGGAATATCTGATGTTACCTCACCTCCAAAATATCTGTCACTTGGGTCATAGGCTAAGAAAAATCTTTATCTCTCATTTCCTTTGACCTCAGAGGTTCATATCATATATTTAGGTACAGATTGCAGGTGTATAAATAAACTCCATCCTCTTAACAATAACACAAACTATTATAAATAACTTTTATAAAGATTCTAACCTATTCCCATAGATATTGAGGCAATTAAGAACAAATGTTAGAAGTAATTTCCTAGAAGGATATCAAGGGAGGATATTTTTCAATATGGGAGTGCAGTCAACAGATATGGTTGATGTATCTAGGTGATTAGTGAAGTAAGATCTATTAAAATATATGATTCTTGTTTAAATACAAGTTATCTTTATTAAATTCTAAAATATTTATTTTATAAAATTTATGTAGTTTATTTATGTGAAAAGGAAGTCTTCTGAAGTTGTTAAACTTAAAGGGTTTATTCATATCAAGGAAACTCAAAGCTGTAGTTTCCTCCTCTTGGTCCACATAGGACACCATGCACATTTCCAATCCCTGAGGCCAGCATTTATACGGGAAGTGTGTCCAACCACAGCTCCTGGTAGCTGGCGTTTCAGAGCTGAAAGGGCAGCTGAGACACTGTGGAGTATCCATGAGTCTGAGAACATTGTGGATTGCATGTTTAGAGAAATATTTATACCACAAATTAAGGGACCTGAAGAAGGAAGGGACTAGGTGACCATCAGGCAATCCAAGAGAAACAGACAAGTTGTTCCTGAGTCCCCTGGGTTCTGCTTGCAAATCAATTTTCAATTTTGGAAGCTGATAAGGGAGGTTCCTCTTGGAATCCCAGACAAAGCCAAACTGCTAGCACCACAAGCAGCCTGTCCATACATAGGGGAGGAAGACTGGAAGGGCAATAGTAAATAGTCATGAGAACAGATAGCCACTCCTGTGGCCATGATTGTGATTTCAGGATGGTGTGTTGCCTCCCTGATGCTAGGGTCCTGAACCATTAAGGGGGAGGATGATCAAGTAGAGGTCATGGTACATGTTGGTACCAATGACATGAGTAGAAAGAGGAATGATGTCTTAGGAGGTAGGTAGTACCTCTTGGATTATAATTTATGGATTACTCCCAGTCCCACATGCTAGCGAGAAATAGGACAATAGTGCATGGCTCATCAGCTGGTATAGGAAGGAGGGTTTTAGGTTTCTGGATCACTCGGAGAATTTCTGGGGAAGATGGGACCTGTACAAGCGGGACTGTCTACATCTGAACCAGACCGAGACAAACATTCTTGCGGGACGGTTTGCTCGTTCTGTTGTGAGAAGTTTAAACTAATTCAGCTTGGGTAGGGGGCAGACTGTTAGCAGAGTAAGGGTGCTGAATCATTTAATTAAACAATCACTTTAGATGGAGTGCAGCTGCATTTGAAGGGAGTAGGACAAGGTTGGATGATGTTTAATGCCAGGAGTGTCACAAATGAGTTAAGAGGGATGATTGACACATGGAAGTGTGATGTAGTGGCTATCGCAGAAACTTGGTTGAGGGGTGTGCAGGATATAGAATCTTCAGACAAGACAGAGGAGGGGTAAAAGGGGAGGGGGCATTGCATTATAAATTTAGGAGTCAGTTACATAAATAAGGAGAGATGATATCTTGGAGGCGGGCATCAAATGAAGTTTTGTGGGTGGAGCTTAGGGATACAAAAGGGACCCCCACACTACTCAGTGGAAAGTTGAGGAGCAATTTTTTGCCTAATTCGTGGAGATGTGTAAAAACAAGAATAAAATGATAATTATCTAATGTTAACTGGGATAAATGTAGTGTTAAGGGCTGAGATGAAGTGGATTTCTTGAAATGTGAACTTTTTGGACCAATATGTAAAGGGTTAATTTTGTTTGAGAAGATGGGTGGTCTGATGGAGGTGTACAAGTTTATGAGGAAACTGGTCAGAATGGATAAGGAGCAGTTGTTCCCCTTAGTTGATGAGTTAGTCACAAAAGGACATAGATTCAGGTGATGGGCAGGCGGTTTAGGGGAAATGTGAGGAAACTTTTTTTTTAGATATTTTTATTAGAAATTTAACATTTTTATAAGTTTACAAAAATAAACAAAACTCTCAAATACAAACATTGATGTACAATTAAATCAAATATACAATAGTCAAAATTTAACAAAGGAAAGAAAAAAAACCAACATAAAATAAAAAAAACAAAACTCAACTTTCTACTAATCTAACCTATAACTAACCAGAGTGTATACTTAAGTCTCTTACATGCTCGGAATGTATTAACATCAAATGTAATAAAACCCGTATTCGTGCGAGATTCCTCTCCCAAGGGGCCCCGGAGCAGCCAGGTTTGTAATCTTCACTAAATAAAGGCCCTTGTTAGGATGGCCAAAATATCTGCATTTATGTAATTCAAAAAGGGCTGCCATATTTTATAAAATAATTCGGTCTTCGGTGCACCATATTTGTAAGGAGGTCAAGGGGAATACATAATTAATCTGGGCCAGTTTGAAAGTCCAGGGGGGCCCTCAGCCACCCAGTTCACCAAAATATTTTTCCTTGCACAGAAAGAGAGAATAGAAAATAGTCTCTTCCCGTGCATATCCAGGGAGGAAAAGTTCGAAAAGCCCAAAAGGGTCCACTCTAATTTCCGTTCCTAAAATTTCTGTCAGGGTACTTGCTACTTTAGTCCAATATCTACGGATCTTATGACAAGTCCTTAGGCAATGTACAAGAGTACCCACCTCTATTTTGCATTTGGGACACATTGGAGATGCTCCTGCCTTAAATTTTGCCAATCGAGCCGGTGCTATATGGGCCCTATGAAGTATCTTCAGCTGGATAGCCTGGGTTCTGTTACAGATAGTAATTCTTCTAGCATTTTCCCAACTATCATTCCACGTTTCTATAGCGATTTCTAGTCCCAAATCCTGATCCCATGTTTTAAGCAGATTGTCCATATCTCCCGACACTTCATCATGTAGTAAATGATAAATAGTACTAACGGAGGATACCCCCACTGGTCGTAGGACATTACATTCTCTATCTGATTTATAAAGACTATCTATTAACATAGTCTTCTTCTGTATATAATCTCGAATTTGAAAGTATCGAAAGAGGTCTCCATTAGGTAATCCGAATTTCTGACGCAGCTGTTCAAAGGACATCAGGACCCCATTTTTAAATAGGACCCCTAAACATGAGATACCCCTGGATCTCCAGAGTTTAAAAGTGGTATCTGTAAACCCCGGTTGGAATCCCCATGCCCCTACTATCGGTGCATAGGGGGATGTTTTATGTAAATTACCCTCATTTTGCCGCATTATATTCCCGGCCTTAATTGTGTTTAGTATTATGGGGTTTTTACAGTGATCTGCAATGATTTTCCTCTTGTCTGAAAATAAGAGGTTAATAAGTGGGTATTTTACTTGAGAGGCCTCGATGTCCAGCCAGATTGATTGTGGATCAGACAAGACCCAAACAGCTATGTAACTTAATAGGGAACTTAACTGATATTTCCTAAAGTCTGGGAAGTCCAGTCCTCCCCTTGCCTGTGGAAGCTGTAGCTTCTTCAGCTTAATAAGGGGCCGTCTATGATTCCAGATAAAGGAACCCAGCCAGCCATATAATTTACGTAGGGCCATCCTTGGCAGCATCACCGGGAGCATTCTCATAGGATATAGGAGACGGGGCAGAACATTCATTTTAATTAGTGCTATTCTATCCAACCAGGAAATTGGAAGGTCTCCCCATCGCTGGAGGTCCTACCTTATCCTTTCCAGTAATTGCACAAAATTAGCCTTATACAACTGACCAAATACTGGAGTAATAAAAATACCTAAATATAAGAAGCCCTCCAGGGACCAACGAAAGGGAAAAAGGGATCCGTCCACTAAGTGGGGTGTCATGACCAGGCCACCCATTGGCATAGCCTCCGATTTTGAAAAATTAATTTTTATAGCCTGAGAATGCACTAAATGTATTAATAACTTGAATTAGACGAGGTACGGACATCAGAGGATTATTGAGGAATAAAAGAACATCATCTGCATAAAGGGTAATTTTGTGTTTACCTGTACCAATCCTCGGGGCCGTTATATTAGGATCAGTCCGTATAGCTTCTGCTAGTGGTTCAATTATTAGCGTAAATAACAATGGCGAGAGAGGGCATCCTTGACGGCAGCCCCTACCCACACTGAAGCTATCCAAACCTAATCCATTGGTAACCACAACTGCTTTGGGATCACTATACAATGTTGAGACCCATTTGGTAAACACCTGTCCAACACCAAACCTTTCCAGTGTGTGAAACAAATATGACCATTCAACCCTATCGAATGCCTTTTCCGCGTCTAATGAAACTACTACTCCTGGTATCTTTCCCTGATGACAGGCTTGGATCATATTCAAAACCCTTCTAATATTATTGGATGATCTACGGCCCTTAATAAATCCTGTCTGATCCTCCTTTATAATATATGGCAGTACCCTTTCTAGTCTCAGTGCTAACATTTTAGAAAGGATTTTAAAATCTACATTTATCAAGGATATTGGTCTATATGATGTACAGTCTTCTGGATCTTTTCCTTTTTTAAGGATAAGAGAGATATTTGCCTCTTTCAGCGAAGGCGGGAGACAGCCCTGACTATATGCATAGTTATGCATGTCCATAAGTGGATCAGCCAATATTTCTGTAAATTCTTTATAGAATTCAGCTTGAAAACCATCTGGGCCCAGTGCCTTTCCGCTCTGGAGTTGCCTAATTGCATCAAGTATTTCTTGGACTGTTAGAGGAGCATTTAGGGCCGATACCTGTTCCGGAGTCAAGCCCAGAAAGGTCAAATTTTTTAAAAATGACTGCATCCTCCTAGTCCTATCTTCACAATCCTGCGATTTATATAACTCAGAATAAAATTCTCTAAAGATCGCATTAATCTTTTTATGATCATGAGTCAAGGTACCTGTACTTTCCTTGATAGTCATTAGAGTCTGAGGGGCCTTCTTTTTCTTTGCAAGAAATGCTAAGTATGTACCCGGTTTGTCGCCATATTCATATAACCTTTGTTTTGCAAATAATATTTCCCTCTTAGCCGTTTGAGTAAGCGTAGTGTTTAGAGCTGTCCTAAGAGCCGTAATCCTTTGCAATTTTATAATAGAAGGTCTATCAGCGTATGCTGTTTCAGCTGCTTTTAAGCGAGCTTCGAGCAGACGCTGTTGCTCTCCCTTCAGTTTTTTCTGGGTCGCTGAGTAGGAGATGATCAAACCTCGTGCATAAGCTTTGATGGTCTCCCACATCGTTGATGGGTTGCTAGCCGTACCTGAATTAATTTCTAAAAAAGTTTTAAATTCTTGGGAGAAGTACTTTACAAATTTACTATCTTTTATCAGGAAGGGGTCCATACGCCAATGCCGAGCGGATGTCCCATTGTTCCTTGCCTTAGTTTCCATATATACAGCGGCGTGGTCGGAAATTGCTATAGTACCTATTTTACAGGATAATATGGAATTTTAAAAAATCGATGGGGCAAAAAACATATCAATTCTTGTATGACATTTATGTGGATTAGAGTAGAAAGAAAAATCTCTACCCTGTGGATGAAGACATCTCCATACATCTACCAATCCTAATTCTTTATTCAGATCCACCAATTGTCTAGATCTGGGAGATACTCCGGCAGCACTCTTGGGAATCCTATCTATTTCCGGATCCATAATACAATTAAAGTCTCCCCCTATAATTGTATGACGGGCACCAAAGGCCATCAATTTTGAAAAAGCTTCCGTTATAAATTTAGAGGGGTGTGCCGGAGGGCAGTACAAATTTAGAATCCCATATTCCTCTCCATTTACGAGGGCTTTATTCAAAATATATCGTCCAGATTCGTCTTTTGTCTGATTTAGAATTTTGAAAGGGAAATTCTTCCGAACAAGAATAACAACTCCCCTGCTTTTTGAGCTAAAAGAAGAGAAAAAGGCCTGATCAAATCCACCCTGCTCTAATTTTAAGTGTTCTTTATCCGACAGGTGTGTCTCCTGTAGGAGAGCTATATCAACTCTTTCTTTCTTAAGATTTGATAATATTTTCTTCCTTTTGACTGGCGAATTACTCCCCTTGACATTCCAGGTGCACCACTTAACCGACTGATCAACCATAATCATCTAGGCAGATCCGAGACCCCTTGGGAGGGGAAACCCTATCTGAAACATCCCGAGCATGAAGCATATAAAATTTACAAAAATAAAGGCTCTCTAATACACTCACAACAATATAATAAAAAACTATTTCTAAATAAAAAAAATATAAAACGTACCTAAATGGAGATTTTCCCCCTTGTTCCCAGGGAGTGTCACTTCCTCTCCAAAAGTCCATCTTATCCTCTCCCAACCAATGCCCCACCCTTGACCCAGGTGCTCCTCAATAAAATGAGGAAAATTCAAATATAATACAAAGCTACAGTTAACAGTGAGCACCCTACCCCCGCCCACACCAACACCTGGATATATTTGGGAATGTTAATACCATATATAAATATATAACTATAAAATTACAATCTCAACAAGTAATAATTAGATATAATAATACAAAATAACAGGGGAAAAACAACCCCGCTCCTAAAGACAGAGGTAAAATAGAATAAGGTAACCACCTCCCCCCTCCAACATTAACCAATCGCCCCAACATATAAATACATACATACATACCCACATATATACATAAAGTAATTAAAAAAACAAACCCAAGCCGGCGGGGGGGGGAGAAAATCAAATCCCTCTCCCTGCCCCCCATGATAATATTAAACAATGAGGTAAAATAAAGAGAGAAAAAAAAGGGGGGGATATAGACCAAAGTGGGGGGAAAGGCAAACCAACATCCACAATCTATTACAGTTTATTTAAGAGAGTCCAAAAATTCCTTAGCCTTCTCTGGTGATCCGAAGTTATATATGGATCCTTCGTGGTTAAAGCGTAGCGTTGCTGGATAGCGTAAGGAGTACTGAGTATTTAAGTTCCTTAAACGCTTCTTCACCTCATCGAATGCCTTCCTCTTTCGGACCAGAGCTGGGGAAAAGTCCTGAAATAGCATGATCTTGGATCCTTTATAGATCATGGCTTGGGGATCTTTTCCAAGATTTCTTGAGGCTTCTAGGAGCATCTGCCTCTCCCTATAGCTCTGCAGCTGGAACAGGGCCGGGCGTGGGCGCTGGTTTGAGCCCGGTCCACGTATTGCGACCCAGTAGGCCCATTCCACCCTTACCTGGTCTGATCCAGCATGCAGATTTAAAAGCTGTGGCAGCCACTGCTCCAGGAATGCTGTAAGCTGGCCTTCCTCTTCCCGTTCGGGAAGGCCCAGCAACCGAATATTTTTTCGATGACCTCGATTATCGAGGTCGTCAATATGATTTTCTAAGGCCCGGACTCGCTGCTCGAGAGCCCGGACCTGATCCACGGCCGATTGAGCTGCAGTCTCGGAGGTCGCGGCCTTTAACTCCGCCCCTCCGACTCGGCACTCAAGTTCCTGGATGTCTCGGCCGTGCTTCTGCCGCGCGGCCGAGAGTGATTCCCAGCGATTTCGGGACTCCTCCATAAAGGCATCGATCTTCGCGTCCAGCTCGGTAATCATCTCCACAAGGCTTGTTACCGTCGGTAAGTCCCCCGGGGCAGCTGTGGACACCTCTGCTGCAGCTGAAGAGGGAGAGGGTGGGGGAGAGGGTCCTGCTTATTGAGAGCTGCGGGTTCCCTTCCCTTTGGTCATTTTTACTAAATATTAAACCATTTAAATGTAATACTAAGTAACTATTTAAAGTTAACAGCTATTATGAATGATTTGGTGAGTGTGGTGGGGGTGGGTGACCCACTTTACCCAAGTCTTGGGAAGAGCACTATAGACTCAGACTTGCTGGGTCGCCACCATCTTGGATCCCCCGGAAACTTTTTTTAACTTAGAAGATGGTGATAGTTTGGAATGAGCTGCCTGGAAGGGCGAATTGCCTCACATCCATTTAAAAGTACTAGATGAGTACTTGACACATTCAAGGCTATGGGCCAAGTGCTGGTAAATGGGTTCAGGTCATGCGTTGGGGTAAACTCGATGGGTTGAATGATCTCTTCTGTACTAACTTCTATATAGGTCATTCTGCAATAACATACGATTCATTAATGCGGATTCATTGTAACATGATTAACAAATCGGAAACGCTTTTTAAAGCCTGAACTTTTAAAGCGTGTATTGGTTATAATGCGATTCTAGCCCCATTAGTTTAAATGGCACTGCTATTGCGTAATTTTCTTGTAGCGTGAGATTGCACGAGAATGGAACTATCATGCTATAGCAGAGCCGACTATAAATCTATGAGTCTATGATTGCCATACCTAGTTCAGACTGCTGACTTAAACTATTTTAAAATTTCTTTAAACCTGTCAAAGCGGCCTCAATTTACACAGTGTTATTAAAATCGGTACAGTCGTTTCAATCCATTCTTATTGCTAGTTTTAAGGCCATTGTAATAATGAACAGATTGCCACAGTTTACTGTAGTGGCATTTTGCCAGGTGATCACTTCTGGTAACTTTGCTTTATTTTCCATCTTTACCAGTATGTGGCAGTGAGGAAAGATTGTTTGAATAGTGCATTGTCAACAATTGTCCTTTGGCTTTGCCATATCTTGGGCCCAGTTAATGGTTAATGGTAGAGAATGTGCCAATGTAGGGTACCTATAGAAGAGGCATTGTTCTTAGGTAACATGACAGCTTACTGCAACTATAGGAATAAGTGTAAGTACATTTGATCAGGTATAATTATGAAACCTTAAGAAGCTGATACACATGCATCAGCTTCCTTTGATGGCTAGGATAGAACTTCCTGTCTCTACCCCAAGATTGAGTGCAACATTAGTCGTATTGGTAGAGCCAACTACCAATGTGTAGTTAACTGTGCAATGAATGGCTGCTCCTTGGATGCTGCCTGAATTGCTGTGCTCTTCCAGCACCACTAATCCAGAATCTGGTTTCCAGCATCTGCAGTCATTGTTTTGATCTGTTATACAGTCAGATTATAGAATCCCTACAATGTGCAAGCTGGCCATTCTGCCATCAAGTGAGCACCAACCCTCCAAAGAGCATCTCATCCAGACCCAGACCCACCCCTTTACCCTTCCCCTGCATTTCCCATGGCTACTTCACCTAACCTGCATGTCACTGGACACTATGGGCAGTCTAGCATGCTCAATCCACCTTACCTGCACATCTTTGGAATGTGGGAGGAAGCCAGACCACCTGGAGGAAATCCACGCAGACATGGGGAGAATGTGCAAACTCCACACAGACAGTTGCCTGAGGGTAGAATCAAACCTGGATCCCTGAGCTGTAACTTTGCCACCCTAGGTTTGGTTTTGGTTATATCATTGACCCCCAGTGGTCTAGTTACATGTTCTTCAGGATTCTGACTGGTGGTATGTTCACACTGTCCCCACATTAACTTTGGCAGTGGCATTGTTTTGATACTTCTATGCATGCATATGGTGCTGATTACACAAAAGCCTCTCACTGTATGACTTCATCCACACATTGTATCACATTCACAATGTGGCAAGCTAATTCGCTTTCTAGTAAAAGCTTCTTTCACCCTGGTCTGTGTGGCCACACACCTTGTATATGAGTTTTTATATATATATATATATAGTCTCCAGCTCATTCCCTGTGTTTGCTACCAGGATGCTACACATGCCTTTTGTTTATCCTTATTTTATTGTAACCTCTTGAGGCACTTGTAGTTTTCCCATGTTGGTGAGTCCAATGTCCTTTTAAATTGTGTGCTTTGCAAAGATCTTGGAATGGGGGATAGCTTTACGTTGGTTGCAAAAGACAGGACTTCCTATATGATTTGATTTGGTTTCTGCATTTTGGCTACTGCGCTAATATTAGTGACTTACACCCATTGCTTACCGGTGTTTTTGTCATATTGTTCATGGGTTGTGGGCGATCAGGCGAGCATTTATTGCCTATCCATATTGCCTAGGAAGCATTTTCAAGTCAACCACATTATTGTGGGTCGGTCAAGGTAAGGAGAGCAGATTTCCTTCCCTATAGGACATTTATGAACCAGATTTTCTTTTACAACAGCTGATAGTAGTTATATGATCATTTACCAAACTTTTTTTTTTAATTCCTGACTTGTTTTCATGAAACTAAAACATCACCATCTACTTTTTTAGGATTCAAACCCATCTCTCCAGAACATTAGCCTCGTGTTCTGGATGAACAGTCCAATATTAGCACTACACCACTGCCTACCCACAAAGTTGTCATCCATCTATTGTTATGAAGTTGAAAGCATATACTGTACCTTTAAGAGAGAGAGAATGCTGTTCTGAACTGAGAGATTATAAGCACCTGTGTGTATGACTAGATGACTGTCCCAGAGTGTACTGAAAAATTGAAAATGTATAACATTGGGCTATGAAATGGATACCTGAGTTTTGGTTGCTGTTTTGACAACAATTCAAATTTAACAAATCAGTTTAAATTATGCCACAGGATACTAAAACCAAACTGAGTTTGAATTTATTGTTTTGCCAACATCAAACCAACGAGACGATCCAATGTTGGGGAAGGTATAAAATGTGGACATATTGAAAATTAATCACATAGCAATTACTGTAGAGAGAGAGAGAGAGAGCATGCGTTAATTGCCCATGTAACATCTTGCTCCAAGAAATTAGAAAATGCTCTCTATCAAATGTACCTTTTCATGAGAAACATACTTGTAATAAAAAGAAAAGATGACCCTAGGAGATCCTCAGCCAGAAGAAAAATAACACAGAAAAAGATAGCGACTGTGTGGGTTTGGAATTGAATTGGTGTAATTTTAATAAGTGTCTTATTGGAACAGTATATTGTTATAGAGTTGGAGGCAGATAGTGAGCTGTTAAAAGAAAGGGGGGGCTCCGCGTTGTGAATAGTTGTTGTTTTATGTTCACGAGAGTTTAAACAATAAATTGATGTTATTTTCTTTAAATAATGGAATTTGGGATTTTTCTGTCACTCATATTTTAACAGATTACAAGGAGATGCGAACTTTTTTGGGTGTTTGGTTAATTAACAGAGAGGTTCACCTCCGTGTCGTAACACTATAAAGATTCGTGTTTTCTGTCAACTGTTGGTGGTGTGTAAAGATCATGACCTTTTGCTTTTTCCAGAAGGTCTTTTTGGAAGGCTTTTGTTGACATATTCCATTATTGATTCAGATAATTTTGCTTCTGAAAATTTGCAGTTTCTCCCCTTATCAAGGCACCTGTTAATACAGTGATCAATTGATTCTTGTAGCTTTCAGCGAATTTGGAGAAGATTTGTAGCTCACATTGAGGTTCTGGATGTAGGTTTGCTCGCTGAGCTTCAAGGTTCATTTTCAGATGTTTCGTCACCATACTTAGGTAACATCAACAGTGAGCCTCTGTTGAAGGACTGGTGTTATGACCCGCTTTCTGTTTTGTTTTAGTTTTTCTTGGGTTGGTGATGTCATTTCCGGTTCTTTTTCTTAGAGGGTGATAAATGGGGTCCAAGTCGATGTGTTTGTTGATAGAGTTCCAATGCTTCCAGGAATTCACATGCATGTCTCTGTTTGGCTTGTCCTAGGATAAATGTGTTATCCCAATCAAAGTGGTGTCTTTCCTCATCTGTATGTAAGGATACTAGTGATAATGGGTCATGTCCTTTTGTGGTGAGTTGATGTTCATGCATCCTGGTGGCTACTTTTCCACCTGTTTGTCCAATGTAGTGTTTGTTACAGTTCTTGCAAGGTATTTTTTAAATGGCATTCATTTTGCTTGTCTGTAGATGGTCTTTTAAGTTATAGGTTGTTGTGGGATCTTTGAAGTTACAGCAAACTTACATCTTGTAGCTTTTGTCTATGAATCACTAGCTCCACTTGGTGTATTCTGAAGTTCATCTTAATTCATAGCTTATAAGGATCTTTCTGATATTCCTTAGATAGGTGCAAAGTGTTGAGTCTATGCAGCTCCTCTTTTCCAATGGTTACATTATTCCATTCTTTAGCTTAAAAATGTGTTGCTGGAAAAGCGCAGCAGATCAGACAGCATCAAAGGAGAAGGAGAATCAACGTTTCGGACATAAGCCCTTCTTCAAGAATAAGGAGGGTGTGCCAAGCAGGCTAAGATAAAAGGTTGGGAGGATGCTTGGGGGAGGGGCATTGAGAATGCGATAGGTGGAAGGAGATTAAGGTGAGGGTGATAAGCTGGAGAGGGGGTGGGGGTGGGGGCGGAGAGGTCGGGAAGAAGATTGCAGGTCAAGAAGGCGGTGCTGAGCCTGAGGGTTGGGACTGAGAAAAGGTGGGGGGAGGGGAAATGAGGAAGCTGGAGAAATCTGCATTCATCCCTTTTGGTTGGGAAGGTTCCTAGGCGGAAGATGAGGCACTCTTCCTCTTCCACCTAGGAACCCTCCAACCAAAAGGGATGAATGCAGATTTCTCCAGCTTCCTCATTTCCCCTCCCCTCACCTTTTCTCAGTCCCAACCCTCAGACTCAGCACCGCCTTCTCGACCTGCAATCTTCTTCCCGACCTCTCCGCCCCCACCCCCTCTCTAACCTATTACCCTCACCTTAACCTCCTCCCACCTATCGCATTCCCAATGCCCCTCCCCTAAGCCCTCCTCCCTACCTTTTATCTTAGCCTGCTTGGCACACCCTCCTCATCCCTGAAGAAGGGCTTATGCCCGAAATGTTGATTCTCCTTCTCCTTTGATGCTGCCTGACCTGCTGCGCTTTTCCAGCAACACATTTTTAAGCTCTGATCCCAGCATCTGCAGTCCTCACTTTCTCCTTACACTGTTTCATTGTTTGTTTAGCTGGTTCTGCGATGGATAAACTAAAAAAACGCAATTCTTTCCTTAGTTTAAAGAGCCTAAATTCAGATAGGACACTTATTAATTTCCAATCCATGCTGGGGGATGTAGTTGACAGCTTCCTGAAGTTTCCTGCCTTTTCCAGATGTTCATGACTTGTAGGGGTTTTGTAATTTCTTTGTTGCACAGAGATATTCGATTATGCAGTCTCTTTTTAAATTCTGTTTGTTTTTGGCTTCTGTCAATACATGCATTCAGGTAGCACATTTTTATTGTTTTGCATGCTTCTTCTTCATAACGCAGCAATGACGCTGAAAGACACCTCACTGGTCCTGCACTGATTCTGCCTGACTTGAAACTGATTCCAAAGTTTTGACACTGAATTAACTTTTCTTTCCCATTTGCTACTGATCTGGCTATTCCACAAATCAGGTGTTCACTCTCCCGAGTACTGACTTGTGATTCTAAAGCATTCGTAATCACAGTTACCTAATATAGGCAGTCAACAATTTGAACCAATGTTCTGATAGTTTATTGAGATTGTTAAGCAGTGAAAGTTTAGATATGATACATTAGTTTATTAGATAATACGCACAATGTGACAATTGAAGATAGTTCACTGATAACAGAGGGCAAACAGGCTGGTGTGGAATGTTTTGGCCTTTGAAGCAGTAGAGACAGCATTCTGCTCTCTAGCCAAGGTGTAGAGAATTCTTCCCTTGGTATCCCTCCTTTTGTTCTGTTTGTTTTTTTTATCAATTGATGAAGATTGCCCAATCAGAACTGCTACATAAAAGTCCTGCTTGATGAGAACTATCCCCTCCCCTACAGCACTTGTCGTTATATCGTACTCTGGGCTAAGGTTATTTTCTCTGTGTCAATCAATTATCTAAACCCTTTCAGCCAATGGCATGGGACAACTCTCCATGACATTGGATGACCATTTTCCCCTTGCCCATCTCCATTTAGTTTTTATTCTTTCTCAGAACAAAATCTTCTTCTGAAAACAGTATACTGTTAACAGGGTACATTTGGCATCAGATGAGCTGGTTCAATGCGCATAGCAATATCTATGTTTCTAGAAATTCTTCCTTTTTATTGTTGAAACAGGAATTAGGAGCAGGAGTAAGCAATTCAGCCCTTCAAGCTTGCTCTACTATTTAATATGGCTGATCTCATCCTGGTCTCAGCTCCACTTTCCTGCCTGCTCTCCATAGCCTTTTATCCCACTTTTCATCAGAAACATACCTATTTCTTTCTTGAATCTGTTGATTGGTTCTGCTTCCACTGCACTCTGTGGCAGTGAGTTCCACAGATTCACAAAATAGATTTTCCTCATCCAATTTTGAATCTACCTCCTGTCTCTATATATCTATGCCCTGTTGTTCAAGACTGTCCCACAAAGGGAAACATCTGTTTAAGGTCCAACTTATCAATCCCCTTTAGCATTTTATATACCTCAGTCTGACCCTTCCCTCATTCTTCTGAATTCCGGTGAGAACATACCCAAGCTATTCGACCAGTCCTGTACAACAACCCTTTCATACCTGGAATCAAACTTGTGAACCTCCTCTGAACTGCCTCCCGTGCCATCACAGCCTGGGCACAATATTCCAGATGTGATCTCATCAACATCTTATGTAATTGTAACAACACGTATTTACTTTTATAAAGGATCCCTTTTGCAGTAAATGCCAAGATTCCATTTCCTTTCTTATTATATGCTAGACTTGCATATCCACTTTCAGCAATTCATGCACAAAGACGGCTGGATCCCTCTGCACTGATGTACTTTGAATCTGCTTCCTATTTAAATAATAATTTGACCTTTTATTTTTCTAGCTAAAATGGACAACCTTGCACTTATCCATAGCTTCTGACCCATTCTCATAGCCTATCAGTATTTGTCTTCATCACAATTTGCTTTCCCACTTATTTTAGTATAATTCGCAAACTTTGTTATGTTTCACTCTGTTTGCCGATCATTTATGTGTACTGTAAATGGCGAGTTTTGAGAAGCTTTGTAGCTCAGGATGAAGTTCTGGATCTAAGTTTGTTCACTGAACTGGAAGGTTTGTTTTCAGACGTTTCATCACCATATTAGGTAACATCTTCAATGAGCCTCCGAATGAAGCACTTGTGATGTTACTGCTTGCTATTTATATGTTTGGGCTTCCTTAGGTTTGTGATGTAATTTCCTGTGGTGACATCATTTCCTGTTCTTTTTCTCAGGGGATGGTAAATGGGATGCAAGTCAATGTATTTGTTGATAGATGTATCAACAACCACATTGACTCGGATCCCATTTATCACCCCCTGAGAAAAAGAACAGGAAATGACATTACCATAGGAGATGATGTCACCGCAGGAAATTACATCACTGACCCAAGGAAACCCAACCATATAAATAGAAAGCAGGCTACACCACTAGTGCTTCATTCGAAGGCTCACTGAAGATGTTACCTAGTATGGTGACAAAACGTCTGAAAATGAACCTTCCAGTTCAGCGAGCAAACCTGCATCCGTAGACTAGAAATAATTAAAGTCTGAGAACTGAACCATGTGACATCTCACTGATTACGTTTCTTCATCCAGAGAAGGACCCATTCACCCCGACTCTCTGCTTTCTATTAGTCAACCAAACCTCTAAACAGCCAATACTGTACCCTTAACCCCCTTGTCAAATAGCTCCTGGAAGCCTAGATACCACAGCCACAAGATCCTCATAATCCACCTTGCTGGTTACACCCTTAAAGGACTCCAGCAACTTTGTCAACCATGGCTTGCCCTTCATCACACCATGCTGACATTGGTGAATTGAGCTTTGTTTTTCTAAGCATTCAGTTATCTACTTCTTCATGATTGACTCCAGCAACCTCCCCACTACAGAGGTCAAAATGCCTGCTATATAATTTCCCAAGTTTTGCTTATCTCCTTTTTTGAATAAGGATGTCACGTTAGTATGTTTCCAATCCACTGGTACTTTTCATGAATCCAGGGAATTTTGGAAAATCATAACTAATGCATCCACTACCTCTGCTGCCACCTCCTTTAATACTCTAGGGTGCAAGCCATCAGGCCCAAGGGACGTATCTGCCTTTAATCCCATCAGTAAACTTAATACCTTCTCCCTAGTTTAGTAATTTCACCAAGTTCATTTCACCTCTGTAGTAACTGCCGTTTTTGAGAAGAAATTATTATATTCCACTGTGAAAACAGAGACAAAATATTGGTATAGTGCATCTGCCATTTCTGAGTTTACCACTGTTACCTCATCAGGTTGGTTCTCTAAAGGGCCAACATTCACTTTCACTATTCTCTTCCTTTTTATATACTTATGGAAGCTTTTGGTATTAGTGCTTACATTTTCTGCTAGCTTCCTTTCGTTTTCAAACTAGATTTTGGAAAGGTAATTACTTTTGTAATAGCTGTTAGATGAAATCTCAAACTACACAGTAAATACTAGAAAATTTCAGTTTTATAAGCGACTCCAGTATGTAATAGCCTGTAGAGAGACTCTGTCCGTCAGAGTTTCAATACATCTACAGCTCCTACATTTGCTACAGGCTGCTTGTGTTGTTGCAAATCTTGTCTGTGGCTCCTCCTACAATCTTCAGAATTGCACCACTGTCATCATCATGTTATCTTTTGGAAGATATGTTTAACATGATTTTCAAAAGAAACGAGATATATGAGAAAAATACTTTTTCACTCGGCATGTCGATACGGTTTTGAATGCATTCCCTGAAAGAATGTTCAAGAGGACAGTTATTTGGTCACAATAATATGCAAGGGTATGGGAAATAAAATGGAGGTTGGCACTAGCTAATGATGCTCATTTGAATAGTGCAACATAGGTGCGGTACACCAAATGGCCTCCTATGCAGTAACAACTTCTGTGATTTACGGAAACTAATCAATCACATGTACGTGAACATGATTGACAAAATATAGCTATGTTTTATTTGTTTGAAGACTAGAGTGAATGCATAATTATGTTACAGACATGCATAACAATCAGGTTTACTCTAGGTACAAATACCATCAACTATGACCAACATTAACAGCTAGAGCCACACGGGATGCTGATCACATGCCATTTTATACCCTGTTTTGGTGTTATCTTGTGTTCATTATTTAAATACTTTCTCATAGTGATGATGCAAGAAATTCTTAACAAGCTTTTCACTAGTGTTCATTTTCTTTAATGGGATAAGAACAGGATTCCTGCCCGTTCCTTAACCTGGTGATCATAGCTGACAGAAGGATCAGTATGTTGAAATTGACAAATCTCTTGATACCATTATTTTTTGGCCTTCTCCCACCGACTATTTATGCAGGGTCTTGAAATTTCAAACATGTTTCTTATTTTGATTTATTGTGCAAATTTTGTGCAAATGATTCACATTTGTAGATTGTCATTTAAATTACAGGTGTGTGAGAACCTAAATTATGTAATCAAATGTGTAAGTTATTGAGTTAAAAGTATTCCACTGCTTTACATGCTGAAATAGTATCTTTACATGTGTATATGTAGACTTTATGGCTAAGTATTTCTCTTTCCACAGTTTTCCTTATTCCTGTCCATGTTGCCAGATCCTTCTATAGCCAAAATGCTTGTGGACTATATTATCCCAAATGACCACTATTGCAAGCAGCTTTGTAGAAATAACTGACACCATCAAGGCATGATTTTCAACACAGAGTTTTTCTAATCATCCAACCACCAGCCCCCACCCTCCCAAGATTCCTTAAAGAAAATTTTCCAAATCCTCAACTACTAACACCCAGATGCATGAAAACACCACCGTCTGCAAATTCCACATTAAGCCATACTCCAGCCTGACTTGGAAATATATGGGCGGCACGGTGGCACAGTGGTTAGCACTGCTGCCTCATAGCACCAGAGACCCGGGTTCAATTCCCGACTCAGGCGACTGACTGTGTGGAGTTTGCACGTTCTCCCCGTGTCTGCGTGGGTTTCCTCCGGGTGCTCCGGTTTCCTCCCACAGTCCAAAGATGTGCGGGTCAGGTGAATTGGCCATGCTAAATTGCCCGTAGTGTTAGTTAAGGGGTAAATGTAGGGGTATGGGTGGGTTGCGCTTCGGCGGGTCGGTGTGGACTTGTTGGGCCGAAGGGCCTGTTTCCACACTGTAAGTAATCTAATCTAATATTGCCCTTCCTTTGCTGTCATTGAGTAAAAATCTTAGAACTCCCTAACTGCATTATTAATATAACTACTACCCATGGAATACAGCACTTCAAGAATGCAGTCCACCAATGTTTTCTGAAGAGCATCCCTACACCTCCTCATCTCATCTTCAAACACCCAGTAAACCTTACACAGACCATCGTTCACAGCAAGCTACCCAGCTTTCAGGAAAACATCACACAACCCTGTCATGTTAACCTAAACAAGACTTGTCAGATCATCGACATGGATACTATCATCACACATGGGAATACCACCCAGCACAAGCACTGTAGAAAATTGTGGCTCAACCAATGTTGTCCATCTCAAATGCTGCAGGCAATGATGCCCCAAGGCTTGGCATATTGACATGACCATTCAGATGCTACAACAATGGGTGAATGGACACCATGCAACAATTGCCGGACAGGTATGTTCCCTCCCAGTTGAGGAACACTTTAGCTGTAGAGGATATTCAGCTTCTGATCTTTGGATAAGCATACTCCAGGGTGGCCTTTGAGATACACAACAATGCAGAATCGTCCAGCAGAAAATCTTAGCCAAGTTCCATACCCATGAAGACAGCCTCAGCCGTGATCTTGGGTTCAAGTTGTATTCCATGTGACCCCACCGTGTTTTCTAATTATCTCTCTGCCTCATTTAATTGGATTGTAGGTCTTCCCTTTGCTTGTTATTCAGCTGTTGATGGTTTACTTATGCTATCTGACACTTTTGATCTCCTGCAGAGACTTATTATTTGACTCTCACCATTTGCATGATCTTTTGATCTCTCTGCCTATAAATTCTGTATCTGTGTACTTCTCTCTCACTACACCTGACAAAGGAGCTATGCTCCGAAAGCTTGTGTTTTCAAATAAACCTGCTGGACTATAACCTGGAGTCACATGACTTCTGACTTTGTCCATGAACACGCAAGTTTTGGATTGTTGGTTGTTCAGGCTTTTTCTGCCATCATACTGGATTCACAGCCCTGCTATGAATTTTGAGAATACTTTAGTTGCACATTAGATTTGGAATCCATTATTGGAAAAAAAACAGTGAGCATCTTTTTGAATAACTCACTTTCAATTAGATTAGTTGAAGAATTCATGTGATCTCCAAATTCTACCACAGTTAAGTGACATGGACACCAGTATCACAAACTACAAAGAACTGCCTGCAATCATTTGTGGTCCTGCAAATTTTCGACTAATTGAACATTTGTGTAATTTGATAAATTCACATTTTACTGTTTCTTGACATGTCATATACAGCAACTTGAATAATTCATAGAAATTGTAAGAGTTTGAATGCCACAGATCTCCTGAGCTCTCAGTTTCGATGCAATACCAGGACTAATTCTGAATATTCTGGAAAAAAGAGACTTTGTATCCCATGTGGGAACAGGATGTGATCCAATTAGATCATCAATAAATACATATGTATATAAAACCATTTACATTGCAACCTTCTAAATAAATTTTGTCTTTAACGCCTGAATATTTTCCCACCTCAAATCCCTCATATATAATTACTTGTAATAAAGAACTGATTTACAAATGTATTTGCTGTGTTTTCATCATGACTGCGGGACCAATTGTTTTTAGAAATGGCTGTAAAGGACTTGTAGGAGAGTGTGTCATTGCTAATAGACCACTTGTAATTTTCATGCATCATAGCAAATAATGGTCCATGTGTTCTGGTGATCCTGGTTCTGGTTCATGCTAAAGTAAATGCTTCAAAAAGTGAATACTGTTGGTAATTTCTTAATTTGGAAATTGTTCAATACATTTGGTTATTTTGGTTTCTTCATGGGATTCGTGACAGCAGACGCAAACATAATTCCAATGCTTTGACTTAATTGATAACAATATTCCTTCATTTTGTATCAGAAATGCATTTTGTGAAAAGCATTTTTTGGTTAAGAAACATGTTTTAAGCTTTGATGTGTTCACCTACCTCCACTACCTCTGTCTCCTACCTCATCCTCTGTTCATGGACTTTTCATGATTCATTCATCCTGCAATGTCCTACGAGTGAGTGCAAAGGGTCCAACTTTTTACTAATGTGGATCCCGGAACATTACACAAGCATTTCAGATGTTCCAAGCCTTATGAGACTTTCATTGTTCTTAGCAGTTAACGTTTGTTCTTGCTCATTCCATTGATAAAAATTTCTTTCTCCTCACCAACCCCTCCCCTCCCCTTTTTTAGTGTATAGGCCTTTTACACATTGATGTTGCAGAGAAATTCCAGTTTAATTACTACCAGAAACATATCACACCACCAAGGTATTTTGATTTACTTTTCTGATTGCATAAGGGATTTGTATTTTCTCATTGCCTTCTTGGAAACCTTTGTCCCTATGCACTCTGCAGACAAAGGACAAGGTAAAATCCAACTCTGGGACCATGACATTCTATCTTTATTCTCTGGTGTCCATATTTGAGTCTGCCTTACTGCCGAGCCACCTGTTGCCTTCATTAATATACATTTGGCTGCATAACATAGTTTATTTTGCTACTACAGTAGCATAGCTATTTCAGTTTTACACATTTTTGGCCTTGTATCATTGTAATAATACAAAAACAAACAAAATGTCACTTATTGTTCACAGTAGATTTGTATTAATTAGTCCACGAAATCCATTGTTTAAATGCATTTGGATTAAAACCACACTAAACTGTGGATCCAGGAATTTTAGAATTATACTATAACTAAAGTGTGTACCGTATATGTAAATTGATATTTGTTTCCACCAGGGGGCGATAAGAAGATGGAATTAGCAGCTCTGTATCGTGTGGCTTTAGGGTACCTTAGTGCTGGAGAGCCAGACACAGCTATTGGCGTAAGTATGATGCTTATGCTTAATCCTTTGTTTTTATTATGTTATCTCATTCAGTGTAATAACCACTTTGAGTACTGAATTTGTTTTGATCCTTTGAAAACATGAACATGAAATCCCCAACGTGTTCCCCTCTAATTGTTATATGATTGTTGTGATCTTGCTGTGTTTTCTGGCTTTTTAGAAAAGGTACAACACTGGTGAATCATTAAAGGACCATGAACAAAAAGGAATTTGTGAGAGAAATCTGCAGGAAGAGGGAGGGCAAAATGAAAGCATAAAAATTAAGCATTAGAGACAGAGAAAGGGCAAACCATACAGAGAAAAATAGGCATGATAGAAAACAAATAGAGAAACAAGCAGAGATGAATAGAAAAAAAGAAAGAAAAGAAGAGACGCTTTCAGGAAGATAAACACAATATTTGTTTTCTGTAAACAATCTAATAAGGGATCAATTACCACATTAATATGTTTTGATGCTTTATTATTTCATATTCGGTAAAGTAGTCAAAACTAACATTAAGTGAATTTCTTAAACTACTTTTTAGTTAGTTTCTAATGGTGTGATTGAAAATATTTTGGAGGAAATTCATTAATAGAAAATGTAGTAGAGAAAAAAATTGAAGTTTAAAGATCAGTAGCATTACATATGTATTCTGGAGCAAGGGAACTTTCTTAACCTTAAACACTTCACCTGCAATTATTTTTGATTACCTCGTCTTCCCAGAACGATAAAGCCAGGAACAGATTGTCAGTCTTAATATTAAACAATGTGTTATTTTACTGAATTCTTGCAATATTTGTACTATCAGGAGTTGTTTATATGCATTTTCATAAAATGAAAGTATAGACAAAATCTAACTGATATTTTCAATATTGAAAAACAAAAGCAAATGTTTTCTTTACTTTTTAAGAACCATTGTGTACAATTTACATTTAAGTTTTATTATATTAATCATCTCTCCATCTGAGTGGAGCTCAGATGTATACAGGCTTCAGATCATAGTTTCCCTTCCCTTGGGATGCCTGCTTATCATTATACTGAGCTTGCTAGCTTTCTGCTTTGCCTTGTGGTAATATGCTGTTCATTGCCAGGACAAGCCTCAGAGACTTGCTAAAGAGGTCCTGCCACACAACTCAAGACTCCTGGGGTCTATGCTCTGGGGTCTCAGCGGTTGTTTCCCCAGCTTTTCCATCAGAGTTTTCATCTCCTTTATCCTGTTGTAGTGTGCCCACCTCGGGCTCTCTTTCTACGGAAAACTATAACTGGGATCTAACAGCAACAGCTGCTGTAAAAGACGACCATTTCCTCCCACTGTTACCTCATTAGTATTTGCACATTCAACTACAAATACATGTATGGCTACTATTGGGCATCTGTGAAGGAATAATCATTTGAAATACCTGTGAATAGAATGCTTGCAATACTTTACTTTTTGGTTAATATTTTGTTTGAAATTATGGCATGCAATTTGTAGTGTATTTTTTTTAAATGACTGCGATGATTCTATGTTATGAACCTGTATGTTGTATAGCAATATATGTGTATGATTATTTAACTAAATTCAGACTGACTTACCTGATATAGCAAGTGTCTCTGATTAACCCATGATTTGCAGCTAGCAAGCAAAAAATTAGAGAAAACATCTCACAGTTACACTTACAAAGTACATTTAAGCTTTAACACTTAGGTTTGTTCTATCCTGAACTTCTGTGTGAAATAGTTAATATCAGTATTTGAGTTCTTCCAATATATCACAGCACCAGCTACACTGTGTCATACTTGCAAGATAAAACAATTATAGGTTTTGGTTTCAAACATGCGTTAAGTAAGCTAATATTTAACAGTTCTTTCTATAGTTACTTGTTACAGAGCCAAAGAAATGTACTTTTTAAAGTAAATATTACTTTTTATGTGGATTTTATTTCATTGAAAACAAGTTTAAAATACCAAACATTCAAGCATCCACAATGTCAACTATGCCGGGGGAGCCTAATACAGCAATAAAATGCAATAGGATAAAAAGGAAAAAGTGCTTAAAAATCTTTAGAATATTAGAGGCAACACCTGCTGTTGAGATCAACAACATGCCCATTAGGCTGAATCCTACCATGGCAGATATGTAGGTAATTGTTTTGCTACTTTTTAATGCTGAATACAGTAAAACCAAACTTTAACTAGTTACAAAGATAACATAATAATGTATTAATTTTGGCAATTTTCAGAAATACAAGTTATTTGAAGAGATTTTCTTCAGTATTTTAGTGTTATTTGTTTTGCACTGTGTACTGATGTCTTTCCAATTCTGAAAATGTTTCAATGATTAAACTCAGAGTAATAGTTATAAATGAACGCACTTCAAAATAAATTATTATACAACAATGTGTTTGCATCTTAATAAATTTATATTTAAAGTGATGTGCCAATTATTTTAAGTTTAAACACTTCTCAACCATACTAGGTTCCCAGCAGGTGTTTTAATACTTAAATCTGTGTATAATGTACGCAAAAGAATTTGACTTTAAATGCAAAATTCTATCAACATTAAGAAAAGATTCTTGATGCGTGAGAATAAAGTTATTTGCTAATGGTCAGCTCTCCAATGGAACCTTAGGTGTAGTTACTTTATGGTGCTGAAGCATACATATACTATGATTTCAGATTCAAGGAGGGATACTGGAAATTGACAACCAGGTATATTGCTGTCGACATAGCTATGAGATGAAAGTAAGGCAGACCAGAGCACTACTTTCAAAAGACAGCTCTGACCATTTTCTGCACTTACACTCACCAGTCTCTTGCTTTTCCAAATCCACATTTTCTTCTGTTCCAGCAATATTCCTTGCATCATTCATGTCCCACCGAATCTAGATTTCCTCCATGTCAATGTGGCCCTCCATGCCAAAGAAAAGTATATCCAAGAGTCTCCAAATATACTGTTATATGCCCCCTTACATTTCTTGTATTGCTGTTGGTTTCAATTGTGTCATTGCACCTCATTCAGCAGCACGCTGGCATGTTTTGTCAATAACCATTTATTTGTTGCTGAATAGTAGCAGCCATTACATTTGACCTCCCTGTTTCATCAATTATGGATAGATTATTGGATGTGAACATCTGCAAAACCTTGCAGTTAGAATCACCTTCTGGCTGAGATTAGATTAAGTATCAGATTGGTGTTTGTTGTCAGACCAAACTCGAGTGGAATGACTGAAGAATTCAAGGAACAGAAAATTGCCATCAGCAGGCACCTAAAATTATTTACAACCACGGCTGCGAAGTACTGTCCACTTAGAGTTTGTTTATTTAAAATTACCATGCATTCTGTTCTGTACTTCATGAAAACAAGATCTATCTCATCAGCCACTGAAAACTACATTGGTTGCATATTGAACTACATCTTAACTTAGGGATTGAGAGAAGCACAGTTCCCCCACCCACCCTTACCTCACCCCGACCTTTGTATCAGATAGAAATAAATTCTGAAATTGAACCATGTTTTCGAGTTTAATTTTCAATATGGCACTTTCAGTTTGAGCAGCTTCCTTCCTATGGAGGGATTTCTTTTGTCATGTGGTGACTGACATGCTGCCCCACCAATGAGAAAATTCACTGGATTGCCCACAAATCATCTCATTAAGAGCAGAGGTGTGAGCGTGGAGAAGGTGCCTCGACTCAGGTGGCACCAGAAGCTGCCAAACAATCAGAAAGTGGCAAATCCTGGATCCTAAGGTGCACTGGTCAAAGGCTATTCCAGAGGAGATCCAGTGGTGTAAAGGTAAGTCTGTTTTTAATCTTCTTCGTGGGGTCTGTGTGTGGGTAAGCAAAGAAATGAAGGCAAGGACATGGGGGCAGCCTTGTTACCCATCTGTGCCTCTGTTTGAAGGCCTCCATTGACATGCAGATCTCCATGGTGTTCCAGTCAGGAAACTGCCATGGAGGCAGAAAATCAGGGAGGTGGTTAGGTAATGCCTTTAAAGTGACCAATAATTGACCAATTACAGCCTTAATTGTTGTCAAGTCAAGTAAGTTGTCAGTGGACCATTTCGCCCAACATGTAGATACAGAAGTGGCAGGAAGGTGATATGTTTCTCTCCAGGCAGACCTGCCCAATTATTTCACATGTCATTACCTCTCTCTCCACATTCAGGGAGGGGAAAACTGTACCCTATGAAGCCCTATGTCCATGTTAAGTGACTAAACATAGCATATAGACAATAATATGGCTGTAAGTCTGTTTGAGTGAAAGATAACTTTGAGAGGTTTAAAAAGTTCAAGCATGATAACAGAGAGGATTTAATTATGAAAATATACTGGAGATATGAGGTTTTACATTATTTAGAAATATACAGACATAGAAAATTTGGGAGAAGATTTGTAGCTCGGGTGCTCGTTATTGTGGTTCAGTTCATCAAGCTGGGAATTTGTGTTGCAGATGTTTCGTCCTCTGTCTCGGTCACATCCTCAGTGCTTGGGAGCCTCCTGTGAAACATCCCACTCAGACCCATAGTATCACTACCAGGGACACCATCACACAAACTGGCTAAAGAGCTACAGCAGAAACTGAAACACCTGATCAGCGGATCCAGACACTCTATACAGTCAACACAGGAATTCTTGGACATCATCAGAAATATACACATAGACAAGGAAGAAACTATGGTCTCAGTCGATATAACGGCACTGTTCATCTCTATCGACAAAACCCTAGCCAGACAAACAATAGCCAACCTGCAGGACATACAGAACAGACAACAAGATGGGGAACCTATCAACAAAGACTGCATACTCAAACTACTGGACCTGTGCCTCACAACACACTTCACATTCAACAACCAAATATATGAACAAACCAAGGGCACACACGTGGGCTCACCCATCTCTGGACTCATAGCAGAAGTGGTAATGCTAAGGTTAGAACAAACAGTCTTACCGCAAATCCAATCCAAACTCTGGGTCAGATATGTAGATGATACCTTTGTAATCATTAAAAACACAGAAATAGAGAACACACACGGATCATCAACGCCACACTCACAGGAATCTGATTCACTAGAGAGGAAGAAAAGGACAACCAGCTCCCATTCCTAGACATGATAGTACAGAGAACACCGAATGGAGAATTCACCACAAAGGTATACAGGAAAGCCATACACACAGACCAAGTCCTAAACTACGAAAGCAATCACCCCAACACACACAAAAGAACTTGCATCAGGACATTATTCAAAAGGGCCACAACACACTGCAGCACACCAGAACTGCAAAAAGAGGAGGAAGAACACCTATACAATGTATTCGCCAAAAACGGATATCCCCGCAATTTCATCAACAGATGCCTAAGGGAAAGACAACGGAATGAGGACATGCCACAACTCAAAGGACCAGCCACACTACCAAACATCAAAAACATTTCTGAATTGACAGACGGACTACTGCAACCACTAGGACTCATAACAGCACACAAACCAACGGCCACTCTCAGACAACAACTCACCAGGATGAAGGACCCGATACCCAGCATGAGCAAAACCAATGTAGTGTACAAAATCCCATGCAAGGACTGCACAAAACACTACATAGGACAAACAGGAAGACAGCTAACGATCCGCATCCATGAACACCAACTAGCCAAGAAACGACACGACCAGCTATCCTGAGTAGCCACACACTCAGATGACAAGCAACATGAGTTCGACTGGGACAACACTACTATTATGGGACAAGCCAAACAGAGAACAGCCAGGGAATTCCTAGAGGCATGGCACTCATCCACAGATTCAATCATTAATCACATCGACCTGGACCCAATATACCAGCCACTGCAGCGGGCAGCTGGAACTGACAATCGGAAGCAGCAGGTATAAATCAATATAAATGCCAGAGGAAACATCACAGAAGCACTTCACAGGAGGCTCCCACGCACTGAGGATGTCACCTAGACAGGGGACAAAACATCTGCAACACGAATTCCCAGCTCGGCGAACAGAACCACAACAAAACAGACACAGAGTCGTAGAGATGTACAGCATGGAAACGGACCTTTCGGTCCAACTCGTCCATGCCAACCAGATATCCTAATCCAATCTAGTCCCACCTGCCAGCACCTGGCCCATATCCCTCCAAACCCTTCCTATTCATATACCCATCCAGATACCTTTTAAATGTTGCAATTGTACTTGCTTCCATCACTTCCTCTGGCAGCTCATTCCATACACGTACCACCCTCTGCTTGAAAAAGTTGCCCCTTAAGTCTCTTTTATATCTTTCCCCTCCCAACGTAAACCTATGCCCTCTAGTTCTGGACTCCCCTACTCCAGGGAAAAGACTTTGTCTATTTATCCTATCCATGTCCCTCATGATTTTGTAAGCCTCTTTAAGGTCACCCCTCAGCCTCAAATGTTCCAGGGAAAGGAGCCCTAGCCTATTCAACCTCTCCCTATAGCTCAAATCCTCCAACCCTGGCAACATCCTTGTCAATCTTTTCTGAACCCTTCCAAGTTTCACAACATCTTTCCAATAGAAGGAGACCAGAATTGCACGCAATATTCCAACAGTGGCCTAACCAATGTCCTGTACAGCCGCAACATGACCTCCCAACTCCTGTACTCAATACTCTGACCAATAAAGGAAAGCATACCAAAACACCTTCTTCACTATCCTATCTACCTGCGACTCCACTTTCAAGGAGTTATGAACCTGCACTCCAAAGTCTCCTTGTTCGGCAACACTCCTGAGGACCTTACCATTAAGTGTATAAGTCCTGCTCAGATTTGCTTTGCCAAAATGCAGCACCTCACATTTATCTAATTTAAATTTCATCTGCCAATTCTCAGCCCATTGGCCCATCTGACCAAGATAACCTTCTTTGCTGAGCTCTACACCTCCACCACATAATTTAGCATTCAACACAAACAATCTGTTGCCAGTGAGTAGAATCTTGTAGTTACATTAAGAATCCCGAAGGCCGAGGAGGGAAGTGCTTAGAGATGGTTAGACATAGGCACACAGGCAGCAATCTAATTAGACATTCAGTGATGAAGAGCAGAAAGGGTGGACAGAGTGCCATATATAAAATACATCCAAGTAAATTTCAGGTGTGGCTGGGACAGGGAGGGCCTTGCATTATTGATAAAAGAAGCCATCACTAGAAAGGCAAGATACTTTACTTATCCCTTTATTACCTTGCAAATGCTGTTATCTCAGCATCATCTGCAGCTAAAGGAATCTGTATTTTGCAAGTAAACTCAGAGTTCTGAGGTAGCCTAACCAAGAGTGGAGCATGTGGAACTGAATCATGTGCATGTGAGCTGCTTCCAAGTCCAAAATATGTGACGCTTTGACAGATCCATGAGTATGTTCTTGCTCATGTTGAAGCCATCAAGCCTTTTTTCTTCTCGATACTAAAGGTCAGCCATCTGTCGGTTGGTGAGTTTGCTGGATCAGAAGGCATTTGCAGAGACATCCATGGAAGTAGTAATCTAAGCATCCTGCAAGGGAGATTAAGTCAGGCATTGTGGTTTAATCTTCTGCCCAAATGGAGCTTGAAATTAATCGAGCAATCTAACATCTAGTCAGAGACTATTTTTCAGGTAGTCCACACTTTCTCCTATTTTTCACGTAATCTGGCCTATAAATTGGCACAAAGTACAGGAGCTTGAAATATGTAAAGATTACTTATATATGAACGTCTGAATTCTATGCAGTTTTTAGAGCTCCATTTAACTGTCTGAAAATTGCATCAAATGGGCATTAAGGATCCAAATCCCTTTGATTTTCTCACTTCCTCTGTTTTACATAATGTTTCAGAAACATTGAATGCAAAACTAACATTAGCAGTAGATGAATAATGAACAAATTTAATTGTTCGGTAGTATAGAACTTGAATATTGCTGAAGAAAGCGATTTGCCAGTGAATCTTTTTATCTTGCACTCATCAGTACAGAATCACAAGAATGTGAAATTTTTGTTTAAATTCAAACCAATCAAGTTGACTTGGATTGATCAAAGCATTGCCGTTGGGTATGCATCAGAAAATAGTTTGAAAAGATGTAACATATAGATATGTTCTTTCTGTTTGTAATGTGCAAGGCCCTGAGCATGAAAGCATATAGCTTCTAGCAGGTGTAAGTGCAAGCCTGACTGATAATTTGATAAGTCGAGAGTGTGGTGCTGGAAAAGCACAGCAGGTCAGACAGCATCCGAGGAGCAGGAGAATCGATGTTTTGGGCATTAAGCCCATCATCAGGAATGAGGCTTATAGACCAGGGTGCTGAAAGATCAATAGGAGGGGATGGGGCTAGGGGGAAGGTAGCTGAGAATGCAATAGTTACGTGAAGGTGAGGGAGAAGGTGATAGGTCGGAGAGGAGGGTGGAGCAGATAGATGGGAAAGGTGACAGACAGGTCAAGAGGGTGGTGCCAAGTTGAAGGCTTGGGACTGGGATAATGTGGGGTGGGGTGGGGTAGGGGGGGTGGTTGCAGGGGAGGGTAGCTGGAATGAGGAAACTGTTGAAATCCACATCGATCAATGTGGTTGCAGGGTCCCAAGATGGAAAATGAGGCATTCTTCCTCCAGGCATCGGCTGGTAAGGATTTGTCAATGGAGGAGGCCCAGGATCTGCATGTCCTTCACAGAGTGGGAGGGGGAGTTGAAATGGTTAGCCATGGGGCAGTGGGGTTGGTTGGTACAGGGATCCCAGAGATGTTAAGAACAAAGAGAACAAAGAAAATGTATAGCCCAGGAACAGGCCCTTCGGCCCTCCAAGCCTGTGCTGATCCAAATCCACGGCCTAAACCTATCTTTGATATCCTAAGGATCTATATCCCTCTGTTTTCACCTACTCATGCATCTATCCAGACGCACCTTAACTGAGTCTACCATGCCTGCCTCTACTACTTTTGCTGGCAACGCGTTCCAGGCACCTACCACCCTCTGTGTAAAGTACTTTCCATGTGTATCCCCCTTAAACTTTTCACCTCTCACCTTGAACATGTGACCTCTTGTTATTGAATCCCTCACCCTGGGAAAAAGCTTATCTCTATCTACCCTGTCTATACCCTTCATGATTTTGTAGATCTCAATCAGGTCCCCCCTCAATCTCCTTTTTTTTAATGAAAACAATCATAACCTACTCAACCTCTCTTCATAGCTAGCACCTTCCACACCAGGCAATATCCTCATAAACCTTCTCTATACCCTCTCCAAAGCATCCACATCCTTTTGGTAATGTGGTGACCAGAACTTACACAGTATTCTAAATGCAGCCGAACCAAAGTCTTGTAAAATTTTAACATGACCCTCCAGTTCTTATATTCAGTACCCTGTCCGATGAAGACAAACATACCCTTCTTGACCACTGTATCCATCTGTGCAACCACCTTCAGGGTACAATGGGCCTGAACTCCCAGATCTCTCTGCTCATCAACCTTTCCCAAGGCTCTTCAGTTTGCAGTATAGTTCGCTCTAGAATTAGACCGCCCAAAATGTATCAGTTCATATTTGCCCAGATTGAACTCCATCGGCCACTTCTCGGCCCAACTCTCCAGTCTATCTATATTCTTTGACAGTTCCCAAGCTTTCTGCTACTCCACCAATCTTCGTGTCATCTGTAAGCTTACTGATCAGATCAACAATGCCCTCTTCCAGATCATTTATGTATATCACAAACAATAATGGCCCCAGCACTGACCCCTGTGGAACACGACTGGTCACCTTTCTCCATTTTGAAAAAACTCCCTTCAACTAATACTCTCTGTCTTCTGCTGCTCAACCAGTTCTTTATCCACCTAGCTAGAACACCCTGCACATAATGTGACTTCACTTTCTCCATTAGTTTACCATGGGGAACCTTATCAAACACGTTGCTAAAGTCCATGCATATGATATCTACAGCCCTTCCTTTATCTATGAACTTGGTCACTTCCTCAAAGAACTCTATTAAGTTTGTGAGGCACAATCTCCTCCACACAAAACCATGTTGCCTATCACTGATAAGCCTAATATAAATATAAATAAATTTATAAATATAATAGATTCTATCCCTCAGTACCTTCTCCAGCAACTTTCCCACCACTGACATCAAGCTCACTGGTCTGTCGCTACCTGGAATATCCCTACTACCCTTCTTGTACAGGGGGACCACATTAGCAACCCTCCAGTTTTCCAGCACTTCACCTATGTCTAAGGATGCTTAAAGGTATCTGTCAGGGCTCCAGCTATTTCCTCTCTCGCCTCCCTCAGCAACCTGGGATGGATCCCATCCAGTCCTGGGGATTTGTCTACCTTAATATCCTTTAGCCTACCCAACACGTCTTCCCTCCTTATGTCAACGTGATCCAGAGTAAATAAACTTCTATCTTAATTTCGACATTCATCATGTCCTTCTCCTCAGTGAACACTGATGCAAAGTAATCATTCAGAATCTCACCCATTTTCTCAGGTTCGACACACAACCTTCCTTCCTTATCCTTTAGTGGACCAACCATTTCTCTAGTTACTCTCTTGCTTTTTATATATAAATAAAAAGCTTTGGGATTCTCCTTAATTCTCGCTAAAGTTATTTCATGACCCATTTTAGCCTGCTTGATTCCTCATTTAAGATTGGTCCTACTATCTTGATATTCCTCCAAGGCCTGATCTGTTCTTAGCTGCCTGGACCTTGTGTACGCTTTCCTTTTCCTCTTGGCTAGTTGCACAATTTCTCCTGTCATCCACAGTTCACAAATCTTGCCTTTCCTATCCCTTGTTTTCAAAGGGACATGCCTATTTGAAGGGAAGCCTATCTTTGAAAGCCTCCCACATATCAAATGTGAACTTCCCTTCAAATAGCTGCTCCCAATCCACATTCCCCAGCTCCTGCCGAATTTTGATATAATTGGCCTTGGCCCAGTTTAGTACTCTTCCCTTCAGACCACTCTCATTTTTGTCTACGAGTACTCTAAAACTTACAGAATTGTGGGCATTATTCCCAAAGGTATCCCCCACTGCAACTTCTACCACCTGGCCACCTCATTCCCCAACACCAGTTCCAATATGGCCTTTCCCCTAGTTGGACGATTAACATAATGCTCCAGAAAACTTTCTGGAAGCGCTTTACAAATTCTGCCCCATCCAGACCTTTGACACTAAGTGTATTCCAGTCAATGTTGGGAAATTTAAAATCTCCCATCACCACCACCCTGTTGCTTCTACACCTTTCCATAATCTGTTTACCTATTTGTTCTTCTACCTCACACTCACTGTTGGGAGGCCTGTGGTACAGCCCCAACAATATAACTGCACCCTTCTTATTTCTCAGCTCTACCCATAATACCTCAGTGCCCAAGCCCTCCATGGTGTCCTCCTTTAGCACAGCCGTGATATCATCCCTGACCAGCAATGCAACTCCTACACACCCCACCCACCCACCCCCTTTTACTTCTCTCCCTGTCCTGTCTGAAGCATCTATATCCTGGAACATTGAGTTACCAATCATGCCCTTCCTTCAACCAAGACACTCTGATCGCAATAACATCATACTCCCAGCCACCAATTCAAGCCCTAAGTTGTCTGCTTTACCCACTGTACTCCTTGCATTAAAATATATGCACTTCAGCTCACCAATTCCTTTGCATTCATCTGCTCTCTGCCTACTCTTCCCCTTGGTGATGCTAACTTCATGATCCTTACAGTCTCTAATTTTCACTTCACTGTCTACTAAACAGTTTGCTCTGAAACAATCTGCTAGGAGGCGTCCTGTCTCCATGATGTAGAGGAGACCACATCAGGTGCAGTGGATACAGTAGATTACATTGATGGAGGTACATTTATGTTGGATGTAGAAGGATCCTTTTGGACCTTGAACGGAGGTGAGGGGAGTGGTGTGGACGCAGGTTTTGCACTTCCTGCTGTGGTAGGGGAAGGTGCTGGGAGGGGGTGAGGTCTGGTGGGGCTGTGTAGATCTGACGTGGGAGTTGCGGAGGGAATGATCTTTCTGGAACACAATAGGGGTGGATAGAGAAATAATTCTCTTGTGGTGAGGTCCGTTTGTAGGTGGTGAAAGTGGCGGAGGATGATGTGATATGTGCAGAGGTTGGTGGACTGGAAGGTGAGGACCGGGGTGGAAGGGTGGTTCTGTCCTTGTTGCGTTGGGAGGGGTGGGGTTCAAGGGCGGTGGTGCGGGAAGTGGAGGAGATGTGCTGGAGGGCATCGTTGACCACATGGAAGGGGAAATTGCGATCTTGGAAAAATGAGGCCATCTGGGATTTTCTAAGGTGGAATTGGTCATCCTGGGAACAGATGAGGCAGAGACAGAGGAATTGGGAATAAGGGATGGTGTTTTTACAGGAGGTAGAGTGGAAGGAGGTGTAGTCTAGGTAGCTCTGGGTGTTGGTGAGTTTGTAGTCGATGTCTGTGGTTAGTCGAATGCCGGACCAGTCTCTGGTCCTTCTGCAAGAGACCATTCCCATCACAACTCCCTCATCAGGTTCACACCCCCACCAACCCACACCCCACTCCTGGCACTTTTCCTTGCCACCGCAGGAAGTGCAAAACCTGCGCCCACACCATTCCCCTCACCTGCATCCAAGGCCCCAAAGGATCCTTCCACATTCAACAGAAATTTATCTGTACCTCCACCAAAATAATCCACAGTATCCATTGCACCCGATGTGGTCTCCTCTACATCAGGGAGACAGGACGCCTCCTAGCGGATCATTTCGGAGAATATCTCTGGGGCACCTACACCAATCAACCCCACCGCCCTGTGGCTGAACATTTCAAATCCAACCCCCACTCCATTCCGTCAAGGATATGCAGGTCCTGGGTCTCCTCCATCGCCAAATCCTTACCACACGACGCCTGGAGGAAGAATGCCTCATAATCCGCCTTGGGACCCTGCAACCACATGGGATCAATATGGATTTCAACAGTTTCCTCACTTCACCCCCAACATTATCCCAACCCCGAGTCTCCAACTCAGCACTGCACTCAGGATCTGTCTTATCACCTTTCCCATCTATCTATTCCACCCTCCTCTCCAACCTATCACCTTCTCCCTCACGTTCATCTACCCATTACATCCTCAGCTACCTTCCCCCTAGCCCTACCACACTCCCATTTATCTCTCAGCCCCCTGGTCTACAAGCCTTATTGCTGATGAAGGGCTGATGCCCGAAACTTTGATTCTCCTGCTCCTTGGATGCTGCCTGACCTGCTGTGTTTTTCCAGTCCCACACCCTCGACTCTGATCTCCAGCATCTGCAGTCCTCGCTTTCTATGACTTGATAATTTGATAAGTGGACACTGCAAGGAATCTTCCAATATTCTAAATACAAGATTTGAACTCGTCATTTCTGCTTACAATTGGGACATATTATATCGCACAATCATGCAGTTTTCACCTTACTGTTTATGCATGCAAGTTGTTTCACGATTTGAATGGCAAATCCTTTTGAGCACAAAGGCAAGAAATTCCCATCTCCACCAGAATTTTCTAAGGTTAAAGGTCTGGTTGTATACTTAAAATCCAGCACTTTGCTCATTGTAGGCCTGCAATATTGCAGAAGCTTGTGTTGGTCACCTTTATTTTCCCCATTAGAGATGTTTCACAATAAAACAGAAAAAACAAAACGAGATAGAGAAAGGTGAAGATGACATATAGAGTATAAAGAGGGATGTAGACAGGTTAAGTGAGTGGGCAAAAACACAGCAGCTGGAATATAATACTGGCAATGAAATTATGCACTTTGGCAGAAGGAAAAGAAATAAATGTTATTTAAATTGAGGAAAACTGCAGAAAGCTACCGCACAGAGGGATTTGTGGGTACGTAAATGACAAAAAGCTGTCATCCAAATTCAGCAGATAATAGAGACAGCAAATGGAATGTTGGCCTATATTTCAAAGGAAATGGAGAATAAATGTAAGGAAGTTTAACTGGAGTGTAGGAGGTTGTATCGTTCACCAGGTCAACCTTTATTTACACATGCATAGTACTTGACGTCGGTCCAGCTTTCTCAGAACCAGCCATCAGTGTGTACAGAACCTTTGACGCTCCTGTTTCTGTCAACCAGAACTCCCTGATTGAACCAGGTTAACAGCCTCAATCAGGGAACTCATAGTGACTTTATGAAATCATGAGGGGTATGGATAAGATGAATAGCAAAGGTCTTTTCCCTAAGTTCCCTAATTCGGGGTGGCACAGTGGTTAGCACTGCTGCCTCACAGTGCCAGAGACCTGGGTTCAATTCCCACCTCAGGTGACAGACTGTATGGAGTTTGCACATTCTCCCCGTGTCTGCGGGGGTTTCCTCCGAGTGCTCCGGTTTCTTCCCACAGTCCAAAGATGTGCGGGTCTGGTGAATTGGCCATGCTAAATTGCCCATAGTGTTAGGTAAGAGGTAAATGCAGGGGTATGGGTGGGTTGCGCCTCGGTGTGGACTGGTTGGGCCGAAGGGCCTGTTTCCACACTGTAAGTATTCTAATCTAAGTTGGGGTGTTCAAAATTAGGGGGCATATTTTTAAGGTGAGAGAGGAAAGATTTAAAAAGGACATGAGGATCAACTTTTTTACATGGAAAGTAGTTTGTGTATAGAATAAACTGCAAAAGGAAGAGGTGGATGCAGGTACAGTTACAGCGTTTAAAAGATTTGGATAAGTACGTGAATAGGAAAGGTTTGGAAGGATATGGGCCAGTGCAGGCAGGTGGGACTAGTTTTGTTTAGGAACATGGTCAGTGTGGACTGGTTGGACTGAGGGTCTGTTTCCATGCAGTATGACTCTAAATCTTGCCAAAGCAGGGCATAACTTACAGTACACGTGAAATACTATCAACAGTCTTGATATCCTTTTTTAAGGAAGGATATACTAACATAGGAGACAGTTCAAAGAAGGTTCATTCAGTTGGTATAGAAGGATTGTCATATGAGGAACAATTGAGTAGGTTGGGTCTCCACTCACTTGAGTTTTGAAGAATGCAAGGTGACCTTATTGAAACATAAAATTCTTAAGGGGCTTGACAGAGTAAATTCTGAGATGTTGTTTCCCCTTATGGGAGAGGTTAGGACTGTCAAGCTTAAGTTCAGAATTAGGAGTCAACCAGGCAATGCAGAGATGAGGAGGAATTTCTTCTCTCAAAAGTCTTCCCTGGAGATTAACATGTATTTTTTTGGGGGGAATAGTGGAAGTTTTCCTTGTGACAGAGGTCAGTTTCATTGGGCACTAGAAGCAAGAGAAAGTGAGGTCTGCAGATGCTGGCGATCAGAGCTGAAAATGTATTGCTAGAAAAGCGCAGCAGGTCAGACAGCATCCAAGGAACAGGAGAATCGACGTTTCGGGCATGAGCCCTTCTTCAGGAATGAGGATAGTCTGCTAAGCAGGCTAAGATAAAAGGTAGGGAGGAGGAACTTGGGAGAGGGGGATTGGAAATGCGATAGGTGGAAGGAGGTTAAGGTTAGGGTGGTAAGGTGAGGGTGATAGGCCGGAGTGGGGGTGGGGGCGGAGAAGTCAGGAAGAAGATTGCAGCTTAATAATTTCTATATATACAGAAAACCGACAAACACTGACCAAATACTTAACTACACTAGCAACCATCCCAACACACACAAACGAAGTTGTATCAGAACACTATTCCAACAAGCCACCACACACTGCAGCACAGACGAACTTCAGAAAACAGAGGAGAACCACCTATACAACGTATTCAAGAAGAACAGATACTCAAAAGAATACAGTGCGCAGATTCCTCATAACAAACCACGACAAGCAGACCAAACACAGCCAGAAACCCTTACCACCTTACCATACATCAAAGAAGTTTCAGAAATGACAGCCAGACTACTAAGACCCCTCGGAATCCTAGTAGCACACAAACCCACCAACACTCCCAGACAAAAACTAGCAAACTTAAAAGACCCAGTACAACCCATGAACAAAGCCAACGTCGTCTCCAAAAGTCCATGCAAGGACTGCCACAAACACTATGTAGGACTAACAGGAAGAAAGTTAGCCACCAGGATACATGAACACCAGCTAGCCACAAAAAGACACGACCCTCTCTTCCTCGTAGCCCTACACACGGATGAAAAAAAAACACCATTTTGACTGGGACAACACATCCATCCTGGGACATGCTAAGCAAAGACATGCCAGAGAATTCCTAGAGGCCTGGCACTCCAACCACAACGCCATAAACAAACACATAGATCTAGATACCATCTATCAACCCCTCAGAAAATGAACAGGAAATGACATCACCACAAACCCCAGGAACCCCATCCAGGACAAACATATAAATAGAAAGCAGGAGACAACAGCTTCGCTTCACTTGGAGATTGCCACTGATGATGTTACCTAGCCAAGTAATGAAACGTCTAGATATCAAACCTACAGCTCAGTGAGCAAACCTACACCCTAAACCTCAACCTGAGCTACAAACCTTCACAAACCTTGCAAAAAGCTCCATGTATATTAGTCACCTTTCCTTCAGATTTCAGTAGAATTTTTATAATCTTGCTTTGGCATGCAAGACCTTCCACCTGCCTCTACCTGCCCAATGCCAACAGGGCATATATTGATTACAACCATCTCCCTCCATGCCTTTATCTATATATAAGATGTTATGGGGTGGGTATCACACAGCAAAGTATGTGGTTCCATAATTTCATGGCATCTCATGAGCATACAGTGTCATGTGTTTTAAAGCTACTCTGGTTAATTAGGATTGGAACTCAGTGGAGCATGATTTTTCATGCTCTGGACTCATGGTTGATCAGATAAGCTTAAACTGCACTAACTTAAAAAAAACTTGCCACTTTAGCGGCACGGTGGTTAGCACTGCTGCCTCACAGCACCAGAGACCCGGGTTCAATTCCCGCCTCAGACGACTGAATGTGTGGAGTTTGCACGTTCTCCCCGTGTCTGCGTGGGTTTCCTCTGGGTGCTCTGGTTTCCTCCCACAGTCCAAAAAAAATGTGCAGATTTGGTGAATTGGCCATGCTAAATTACCCATAGTGTCTGACTGGGTTGCGCTTCGGCGGGTCGGTGTGGACTTGTTGGGCCAAAGGGCCTGTTTCCACACTGTAAGTAATCTAATCTAGGTGCTGCTTTTCCAAAATAAATTTTAAATAAGTATGGTGGATATCGAATATAAGACAAAAGAATACATTGCAAATTTGCTTCTAGCCACGCAATTCAGCTCACACAAAAATACAAAGGGAAGCAACCATGCTGAAAGCTTGGTAAATAAATCTCTCCCATGAGACCGAAACAGATGGAAGGGGCTGGAACTAACACCATTTCTACCTGCAAAAGTTGCCATTTGCTGCTGTCTTTTAGCTCAGCTGAACATGACAATTGGGAATCGTTTTCTCCTGTTGAAAGGAAGTACTGTACTTCTCTCTGTTTAAAATTCCTCTTCAATCCTACATACCTACTTAATTTTAAAATATGCAGGTGCAGACACAGGGGCTGGAACTAACACAATCAGGAATCTCCTTTCTCCTGCTCAAAGGCTATACTCCACGATATTTGATCATGCAGGTATAATGTCATCCAACTATAGTGCTTGGATCCAAACATGTGTGTTATGTCAGGCTTCCACTGAACTTCAAGATGGTGAAACCTATATTCTTCGTTAGAATGAAGGTGGACCTTCCTCTGTCAATCCACCAGGTTTGCCCAGTTTTTACCTCCCAGAGTACCTTGTTACCCACTGTTGCCCAGTCACTTATATCCTCTCCCACTCTCCCCAGTTTTGTTGAATTCATCCATGTTTATATTAACTTCAATACTTTGCTCCCTGAGCTCCTAATCATCCACTTCCCAATGTCCCTCCAGACTTTCTGCCCTCCTGTCCTTGAAGCTACCTGTGCCATCACCTTCCATGACTCCCACTGAAGTGAGAGTCTGTCCCTCATGCACGTAAACCTACCTTTTGCCACATTTGATGCAACCTGATCCTTAACTACCCTGTTTCCCTTAGCCATTTAACAACTCCATGTAACCATCATTTGAAACCATGCCACTGTAAAGACAAAGATAAAAGACATTTGGATAGATATATGCATAGGAAAGGTTTGGAGGGGTAAGAGCCAGGTGCGGGCAAGTGGGACTAGTTTAGTTCGGGATTATGTTTGGCATGGACTGGTTTGACCAAAGGATCTGTTTCTGTGCTGTATGATTCTAATACTATGATTCTGTACCAGGTATGCTAGACCTGTTACCTGTGATCAGATATCTGAAGGGACGGTTTTCTCAAATGAGCCAAAATTAATTGTAAGAGAAAGTGAGGTCTGCAGATGCTGGAGATCAGAGCTGAGAAATGTGTTGCTGGAAAAGCGCAGCAGGTCAGGTAGCATCAAAGGAGCAGGAGAATCGACATTTCGGGCATAAGCCCTTCTTCAGGAATACAGGCAGAGAGCCTGAAGGGGGGAAAGATACATGAGAGGAGGGTGGGGAGAAAGTAGCATAGAGTACAATAGGTGAGTGGGGGAGGGGATGAAGGTGATAGGTCAGGGAGGAGGGTGGAGTGAATAGATGGAAAGGAAGATATGCAGGTAAGACAAGTCATGGGGACAGTGCTGAGCTGCAAGTTTGGAACGAGGGTGAGATGGGGGGAAGGGGAAATGAGAAAACTGGTGAAGTCCAATCCAGACAAATTGAGTGTGTGAGCAAACACATGGCAAACAAGGTTAATGTGAATAATTATGAAGGTAATGAGAGTGCACACTTTTGTGTGAATAATAGAAAGGCAGAGTATTATTTAAATATTGATATATTGGGCAATGTGAATATATGAAGGGATCTGGATTTTTTGGTGCATCAGTTAATGAAAGTAAATAGGCAGGTGCAGCAAGCAATTAGGAAGGCAAATCATACATTGGGCTTCATTGCAAGAGTGTTTGAATTCAGCAGAAGGGATATCTTACCACAGTTATACAGGACCTGGATGAGACTGTGCCCTCAAGTATTGTGTGCAGTTTTGGTGTCTCCACCTAAAAGAGGATGTATTTGCCATAGATGGAGTGCAGAGAAGGTTCACCAGTTTGACACCAGGAATTGCAGGACTGTCATATGATTAAAGACTGGTTCAACTGGACCCATATTCACTCTTGTTTAGAAGAATGAGAGGGGATTTGATTGAACTGTATAAAATTTCAAAAGAATTAGATAGATAAGCTGCAAGGAAGATGTTTCTCCTCATTGGGGAACCTATAATCAAGGGTCACAGTTAGCCTTTTTGAATTGAGAAGAGGAAACTATTCTTCAATCAGATGGTGGCCAACTTGTGGAATTCATTACTACAGGAGGCTGTGAAGGGCTAACTCACTGAATGTATCAAGAAAGAGATTGATAACATTTTAGATATCAAAGCATATGAAAAACAATGAGTAATATAACATTATTAGATTACTCACAGTGTGGAAACAGATCCTTCGGCCCAACAAATCCACACCGACCCTCCAAAGAGCAACCCACCCAGACCCGTTCCCCTACATTTACCCCTTCACCTAACACTACGGTCAATTTAGCATAGCCAATTCACCTAACCTGCACATTTTTGGATTATGGGAGGAAACCCATGCAGACACTGGGAGAACGTGCAAACTCCACACAGACAGTTGCCTGAGATGGGAATTGAACCCAGGTCTCTGGCATTGTGAGGCAGCAGTGCGAACCACTGTGCCACCATGCCACCCATAACAGTTATGATAGAGGATCAACCATGACAGTACTAAATGGCAGAGCAGGCTTGTATGGTCAAATGGCTTACTCCTCCTCCTAGTTTCTATGTTTCCTTATTTCACAGGTTGAGTACATTTGATATTCTGCCAGTTATGAACAAGCAAAGAGGCATGCTGTCTGATATGATGCAACTGCTGAGAGACCTAGCATCACAATGCCATGGAAGTTTATGTACACATTACATAATTATGTGGTGTGCAAAACACTTTCTTGACTTGGCAACAGTATCTTGTTAGTGGAGAGTACCATTCATGTTTGCTACCGCATTGTAGCAGCATGACCTGGCGAGCTTCACCTTTGGCAGAGACTTGTGATACACCTTATCGTTCCAGGGTAACCTGAGGTAAGCTCGGTACTTATCAGGACTACTTCAGGCCCATTTAGGGGTTTATAAAATATGTGACCAATAATCTGATTCAGGTAACCATGTCCCACAGGATTGCTTTGATACCTCTGTTCCATCAGGCTTGTAAGATACACACACAGATCAGCTATATTTGCTCATAAAGTCCATTTTATGGTGTAAAGAATTGTTGACTAGTGAAAGTAGGTTTATGGTATTCAGTAGTTGAGAGACCATTAGTTTATTTCTCAACTAGTGCACCTAGGAAAGGAAGCTTATTAGACTACTCCATTTCAAAGGTCAATTTTGCGGTGCATGATTGAGCTTATTAAGGTATAAAAGGAAATTCTTACATGCAGCTGTGTAATTCAAAATTGAAAATCTATTGATCAGATGGGCCAATAAGCCGAGAAGTGGCAGACACAGTTTAATTTAAATAGACATATGGTGTTGCATTTTGGGAAGGCAAGTCATGGCAGCATTTATACAGTTAATAGTAGGGCCCGTTGCTAACAAAGAGCCCTAGGGTGCAAGTGCCTGGTTTCTTGAAAGTAGAATTGCAGGTAGACAGGGTGTTGAAGAAGGCGTTTGGCACACTTGTCTTCATTGGGCAGAACATTGAGCATAGATGTTGGGATGGCATGTTGCATTTGCAATGGACATTGTTGGAGCTGTGTTTAGAATATTCCATGTAATTCTGGTCGTCCTTCTGTCAGAAAGATGTTGAGCTGAAAGGATGCAGAAAAGAAAAAGATGTTGCTGGGACTAGTGGGCTTGAGTTACAGGGAGAGGCTGAGTAGGCTGGAGCTCTTTGCCCTGGCCCTTCACAGCCTGAGGGGTGACCTTATAGGTGTTTATAAAATGATGAGGACATGGATAGGATGAATAGCTAAGGTCTTTTTCCAAGAGTGAGGGAGTCCAAAACTCGAGAACATAGGTTTAAGGTTCAGAGGAAAGATTTAAAAAGGACCTGAAGTGTAATGTTTTCATGCAGAGGGTGGTGTGTGTTTGGAACGAACTGGCAGGGGAAGTGGTGGAGGCTGGTACAATTGCAACATTTAAAAGCATCTGGATGGGTATATGAAGAGGAACAGTTTGGAGGAATATGGGCTAAATGCTGGCAAATAGCACTAGGTCAGATTTGGATGTTTGCTCGGCTTAGACGAGTTGGACTGAAAGGTTTGCTTCTGTGCTCTTTGACTCTATGACATATTAGGAAAATGTAAAAGAGAGTAGCTTAGGTTTCATTCCATCAAAAAATGTGTTTGTTATGGATACCAATGAAAATGTTCATGAGATCTGGACTTCAAGTCAATTTCCATAACAATACAATCTTCTTGGGCATATGTAGTGTTGTTTAAGCTAAACTGTCATTAACTAGTTCAATGAGTATATATTTAGACAACGCCAGTTGTCTAAATATCATGACATGGTGCAACTGTCTATGAGTTCTTTGGGCAGTATGTTCGTGAATAAGCTTACACCTTTGAATGAGTAAATGGATGTACATTGCCATCAATACAGGTCTTGTATAGTCTTCGGGAAAATGAAGGAAACCTTCACCTTTTATGTAGAAGACTTGTTCCAGTGTGAGTGTTACATCATGCTCAACCATTTGATCAAATCGTGTTACGCAGAAGCAGTCATCCATCTGATAGTTGGTAAAAATAAATTACATTTATGTGTTTTAGTTATCTATCCCTTGCATACTTCTAATGTGATTACTTTGTTATCAAGGAATTCCACTCTAACTCCATTTTCAAGTTTGCTGACGACATCACTGTTGTAGCTCAAATCTCAAAAAAGAAAGAGTACTGGAATGAGATCGAGTGCTTAGCAGCATGGCATAAAGACAAAATTCTCTCCATCAACATTAGCAAAATGAAGGAGCTTGTCATTGACTTGAGAAACCAGAGTGGAGGGCATGACCCTGTCTGCATCAATGGTACTGAGGTGTAGATGGTTGAGGGAGTCAAGGTCCTAAGAGTAATGATCACCAACAATCTGTCTTGGTCCACCTATGCGATGGTCAAGGAAGTATAATAACACCTCTACTTCCTGAGGGAGCTAAGGAAATTTGGCATATCCACAAAGACTCTTACCATAGAAATCTTCCTATCTAGATGTATGACAACATTGCATGGCAACTCTCTTCCCAAAACCGCAAGAAACTGTAGAGAGTCATGAACACAGCCCAGACCATTACTCAAACCAGCTTTCCATCCATTGACTCCACCTATACATCCTGCTGCCTCAGAAACATATTATCAAACATCCGTCTCAGTCCAGTTAAACAGTACTATCTTCCAACTTCTTCCTTCAGGCAGAAGATACAAAAGTTTGAATACAAGTGCAAACAGATTCAAGAACAGCTCCTTCCCTGATGTCATCAGACTCTTGAACAGATACCCAATTATTAGTACTGTTCTTTCTCTCTGCAGCTATACCACTGCATCCTGTACTCTGCTCTGATACCTTGATGCCCTTTGTATAGTATGATCTGCCTGTACAATGTGCAAAATAACACTTTTCACTGTATCTCAGTACATGTGACAACAGTAAATCAATCAGTAAGTCTATTAATGGCAGGGTTCAATTGATAGTAAACATTTGTCCACTATTACTTTGTACAGTACAATAATAGCACATTACTTCTGGCCCTGAAGATTCCTGGGCGAAAGTGAGGACTACAGATGCTGGAGATCAGAGACAAGATTAGAGAGGTGCTGGAAAAGCACAGCAGGTCAGGCAGCATCTGAGGAGTTGGAAAATCAACGTTTTGGGCAGGAGCTCTTCATCAGTAATCCTGATGAGTGTTCAACAAAAATACAATAATCTTACCCTAATGAACAGCAGGAAAATATATAAGGTACTTCTGAATAGCAATAGGATATGAAGAAAAAGCAAAAAAGACTGGGAGTGGGATGCTCCACTCTTTGTCCTGAAAGGAGGCATGCAGATTGGAGATACTTCAAAAGTGAACAAAAATATATTTTCTTCTAAGCTGTACTTCATAAAATTAGTGAACTCTTTTACTATCAACTTTCAGTTTAGTTACTTGAGTTAAAGTCTCAGTTTGAACCTTGCTGTTTCAAAAATCCATTGTTTGTGTCCATAGCTAGGTTTGCCTTATTAGATGGCATGATTACCAAACCATTTGTTCTACTTTGAAGCAATCATTTATCAGTGAAATTGTAATTGGTTTTGCTATTGGATTTCAAATTTCTCCCTTCAATAAATACATGATCAGAATTAAATTTTAAAAAACAAGGTTGCTAAGTATTGGACCAGTGACTTTAAGTACATATTAGAACAGCTTTTTCTAGTTTAAAACATCAATTCGAAACCTTTTCTTCTGCATTGTAAAAGATAATCTAAAATTTCCAAGAATAATTTTGTGAAAAATTAAATCATCCTTTAGGTTGCAAATTGTTAAATGCTATTTGAGGTGATGATATATGAGTTGACCATTAAGATATGTTTGAGTATCTTTAAGTTATAGGATTTCAAGCTCTTTCATGTGTGATGTAAATTTTACAATTTAAAATGAAGGTTATTAAAATGAATTAATACATGAATAGCAAATTTATACCAGATCGAGGTAGCCACTGCATTTACTATTGACAGATCATAACATATTTGAAGAAACATTATAAAGAATTCTTTATTTGGAAAATATCACAAATGAACCTTTTCTATTACTGTTATATAAAATGACCCCCAGATAGATGTAGAATTCCCTCTGCGCATGTAATAAAAGTGGGTACTTACGTTGCAGTACTGGCCCCAGCTGGCCCAGAGTCCATGCAGAACTTATTGAAATAATTTATTAATGCAAATCTCTGTCCCTCAAACTGAAATACCATTCATTTTGAGCCACATGAGGCTTCTTTAGCCATTGCCAGCCATACATAGTTCTCGCTGTCCGTGACTGTTTCACTGATGTGTAAAACCAAAATGAAAATTTAGTGCTGAATATGATATTAAAATCTTTGTATGAAAGTTAAATTTTACTTGTAACATAGTAAAGTGATAGGCATTTAACACTGTGAAATACTAGGAACAAGCAGATAATCAAATGACTACTGAAATACAAGTTTTGTTTTGCTACATAACTGAGCTGGGTTTGTCGATGTCCCAGATGAAAATAATATACAACTCTCTCAAACCTCAGTTTTGTATTCATTGCTGCAAGAATAATATTGTTTTTTTAAAGAAATTCAATGACCTAAACAAAAAAGCCAGTGATAAGCTGGACTGTTTTTCAACGGTACCAGAGCTACAGGTTGAGGAACCATCAGAGTAGAAGCAATCCTTCTCCAAGGTGGAACAGATTGTCTAATCAATAAACTCTGAAGTCATTGGTGTGGATAAAGATAAACACATGAATTGGTGTTTTGTAGTCCAGTTGAAGATTAAACGAACAACTTTGAGATTTATTTTCAGAATGAATCTTTTTACTAGAGTTCTGCCTGCCTACGTCATCCATCATCATTACATGATTTTTTTCTTACACAACTTTAATATTAGAACTATTTCTGTGAAGTGGGACGATCAAGTTGCAACATGTAACTCCTTCACTGACAATGAGGAAAGTCAATATTTTAATTGTGAAAAAACAATGGACAGCTTGTTAAAACTTAATTTCTTAATTTTTCCTACCAGTATTAGAAATTGCAGTTGTAAGAAACTTTCTTCATGTGAAACAAACAGTATTTACATCAAAAATCAGCATAGCAGGAAATAAATTGTTTTCGTTTTAATTGTACCCTTAAGGAATGTATTCATGATCTTCTACTGTCAAAGGGAGCAAACATTTGAGGCAGAGGATCTTTTGGACTTATAGACTCAAAATCCATAATGTTCCTATTTATTATATATAAATGCCACCAAGAGTTCCCCAAAAATATTGTTAGTCTCACCCTAGATTTTGTTCAGGGCCAGTACAAAATAGAATGTCGATGTTAACCTTATATGTCAACACAAGAAAAGCAGAAGCCAAAAGGAAAAGGTAGTCTATGTTCAACGAGATTCCTATAAATGAAAAGTGTAGACTGTCACTTGTAAACAAAATCTATTTAATCTGTTAGTGGCAGAATCAGATGACAAAAATATATAACATAAAGCTCTAAACTTTATCCTGTTTTGGACATGTTTGTGCTTATTTAGATGTGATGGAGGTTCTTATGAGTGTTTGTGGCAGGTGTATATTTCTGTTTGCTGCTAGTGTTTTCAGGATGGAAGTTCCCCTACATGAGATATTTAGAAAATGGAAAAGAGAATCAACCAAAGGATGTTAAGTAGGTCAAGCTACACAATAGGTCTGTGCCCATGATCCAAGACCAACTCATCCTGATGCATAATGGTTGTGATCAAATCCCTGTTTGAAAGACAATTACTGCATACAGTGGCTTCTCTTGCCAACGAAAACTCAGACAACAGACACATTAGCATCATAAACAGTATGTGAATACCTAGCTAAGCATTACGTTGGATGTTTTCATGGAAGCAACCACAACACAGTGTGTCATGTTTTCACCACCATTGCGTTTATCATCCTGACTTAGGCTTCAAGAGATCATTGACCATGCCTGCAAATCCTAGCATACTTATCTGGCAGGAACAATCAGGACAGGGCTTTTGTCAACAGAAAGAGGATAAAGTAATGCTTCAACAAAAAAAATGATATTTATCTGCTGCGCTTCACGAGAAGCACAGGCTGATATGTATTTCCTATTTATCTTGATTAAGAAGGTTCAACCAGGATGAGTAAAACATTAGTAAATATTATGTTATGTCTCACAGTTAGAATATCTTTAAGAGACATGCTCATCATATCATCATTGAATCACATCATGTGACCTGATAGTATAAAGATCTCAGACTCCAACTTCACTGGGGCCACTTGAAGAATGACATGCTGATGAAAACCAGCTGTTGTTTGTAATGAAATAACTTAATATTATCCCAGAGTGCCTATATCCGTAATATACGTATACACAATGAGCTGTAAAAGAATTATATCAGGTAACATGTATTATGTTATCCACGTCTGTGTTGTGAGAGCTAACATAAATATTGCTCCATCAGTTCAAATAGACCGCTGGAGGGCAAAATCCCCCATAACACTGGCAGATAATGATGGTAGCAATGGTAGCAGCAGGAGTAGCGACATGAATTATTTTTTAGATTACACTTTAGTCAAATGCTTTCAAGATGTCAAAGCAGATGCTGTTTAGCAGCTGCAGAATGTGGGATCTCATGGAGACCACTGTGATCCCCAAGCTAACATATCTGCAATAAGTGTCTGCAGTCTGAGGAACTTTGAGTCACTGAAGCTGGACTCTGAGCTGTGGACACTGCAATGCATCAATCAAATAGAAATAAAAATGAATGATCTGATAGCCAAAATAGAGACATGACTAAAAGGTATGTGATATTTTGGAATGACAAAATGCTAGAAAAGGTGAAACGGTAATCCTGTCAATTAAGGATGATATCAGCATAATGAAGAAAGATGACCTGAACTTTTAGAATCAGTTTTGGTAGACATAGTAGATTGTAAAGATAGGAAATCAATTGCAGCAGTGATTTCTAGCACTCTGTGTTCTAATCAGACTGTGAAATGAGGTGTACAAACTCAAATATTGGAGGTTCATGACAATGATACAATACTAGACACAGGTGATTTTAATCTGCATATAGATTAAACAAATTAGGTTGACAGAAGTTTTCTGAAAGATGAGTTCATTGTGTTTTCAGAACTTCTTTTAACAACAGCATGTTCTGCAGCCAGTCAGAGAGCACACGCTGTTCTGGAAGTACAAAAATGAAATGAGCCAGAATTACATTGATTAGCTCAGTTGGCTGGATGGCTGGTTTGTGATGCAGAATGATACCAATGGCATGTGTTCAATTCCTGCACCAACTGAGGTTACAATGAGGACTGTCGAGATCAACCTCGCTCCTCACCTGAGATGTGACCCTCAGGTTAAACTCACAATCAGTCATTTCTTTGCCAGAGGAAGTGATGGAGGCTGGTACAATTACAACTTTTAAAAGGCAGCTGGATGGGTATCTGAATAGGAATGGTTTCGAGAGATATGGGCTAAATGCTGTCAAATGGGACTAGGTTACTTTAGGATATAGTCAGCATAGATCAAAGAGTCTGTCTCCATGCTGAACAGCTGTATGACTCTAATTATTGACACCCCTGGATAGCAGTGATACAACATGAATAGGGTCTTCAGTTTGCGGGAGAAAGGAAGCGATCTAAAATCAGTGCTTTAAACTTGAATAAGTTCAATTTTAAGGGTATGAAGACAGAGCAGGCTAACATAAACTACAAAATTCAGTTAAGGAATATGTCAATAGAGATGCAGAGGGTGATAGTTGAGGAGTTATATTCATGTGAGAAAGGAGGAGTCCGGGGAAGGATGCACCATTCATGGTTAACCAAGTAAACTAAAGGTAATATCACATTGAAAGATAAAGCACTTGCAAAGATTTGTGGTATATCAACTAATTAGATAGAATAATAAAAACAACAATGAATGACTAAAAAATCCAAAGTGGGAAACATGCGAGTAATCAAAGAAAGCTAGCTAGAAACATAAAATCAATAGTGAAAACTTCTACAGGAAATTAAAAAGGAAAAGATGAAGCAAAAATGAGGGTAAATCCTACAGAGACTGGTAGGTCACAGTGGAAACTAGACAAATGGCAGATGAATAGATTCACTGTGGAGGACACAAATAATATTTGAGAAATAATTGTAAATCAAGAGGTTAAAGACAGAGGGAAATTCAAAATGATAATAGTCATCAGGAAGAAAATAACTGAAGTTATCCCTTCACTTTGAGATTGTGCCCTCAGGTCCTAGTCCTCATACAAGTGGAAAACGTCTTCTCTGCATCCACTCTATCAAGGCCTCTCAGTATTCTGTAAACTTGAATGAAATTCACCTTCATCTTTCTAAGCTCCAATGAGTACAAACCCAGAGTCCTCAACCCATCTCATATGGCAGATCCTTCATCTATGGGGTCATGCTTGTACATCTTCTCTGAATCTCCTCCAAGGCCAGCCTTTCCTTTCTTAGATACAGGACCCAAAACTGCTCACAACATTCCAAATGCAATCTAATCAGAGCCTCATACATCCTCAGCAACACAATCCTATTCTTGTATTCTAGCACTCTTGAAATGAATGCTAACATTGAATGTGCCTTACTAACAGTCAGCTGAACCTGCATGTTAACCTTGAGACAATACTGAACTTGGACTCTTAAATCTCTTTGTGTTTCAGATATCTGAAGCTTTTTTCCCATTTAGGAAACAGTCTAAGCCTCTATTCTTCCTAGCAAAATGAATGACCTCATTTTCCCACAAAGTATTTTATCCTCTATTTCTTTACTTCTGTGGCCTCTCTGTCCCTTAGACTTAGACCTACACTTAAACAGACCCTTCAGTCCAACTAGTCCACGCTGACCATGTTCCTAAACTAAACCAGTCCTACTTGCCTGCATTGGCCCATATCTCTCCAAATCTTTCCTATTCATGTACTTATCCAAATGTCTTTTAAGCGTTGTAATTATACCTGCATCCACCACTTCCTGTGGTAGTCCATTCCATACATGAATCACTCTATATCTCCTTAACAATAACTGTCCTTCTACATAACTCTGCATCAGATCATTAATATATAACTTGAATATAGTGCAGAACTCCACTAGTCATTGGCTGCCAACCTGAAAATGACTCCTTTATCCCTATTCTCTGCCAGTCAGCCAATCCTCTTGCCATGTCAGTGCTTTGACCCCAACATCATTCTTTTATCTTCTCCAGCAGCCTCCTGAATAACATCTTGTCAAAGGCTTTCTGGAAGTCCAAATAGATCACGTCTACTGGTTTGCCTTTGTCTAACTTGCTAATTACATGCTCAAAGAATTCTAACAGATTTGTCAAGGCATGATGTCCCATTGATGAAGCTGTGCTTATTCAACCCTATTTACCAGCAGTTCCAAGTACTCTGCAATCTCATCCTTAATAATGGACTCTAAAATCTTACTAATGACTGAGGTCAGGTAAATCAGCCTGCCTCTTTTTTTGAACAAGTGTGTTACATAGGCAATTTTCCAGTCCTCTGGGACACTCCCTGACTCCAGGGTTTCCTGAAAGGATTCCTCCTCAATCTCCTCGGCTATCTCCTTCTCAGCCCTGGAGTAGAATCCATCTGTTTCAAGTAGTTTATCCACTTTCAGACCTTTCAGCTTCACCAATACCTCCTTTTCGGTAATGGCCACTGCACTCACTTCTACCTGCCTGACTCTTTTGGAGTTCTTCTATGCTACTGGTGTCTTCCACCATGAAGACTGATGCAAAGTACCTATTCAGTTCCTCCACCATTTCTTTATTCCCCATTCCTACTTAATCCAGCCTCATTTTCCAGCAATGCAAATTATTAGTTACCTTATTCTCATATTTTCACTTCTACCTCTTATTGCTTTTCAGTTGTTGTCTGCTGGTTTTTAAAGGCTTCCAAATCTTCTGGCTTCCCTCTAATCTTCATCACAATATATGCTTTTTCTTTTGCTTTTTTACTGTCCTTGGTTCCTCTTGACAGCCACAGTTACCTTGACCTCCCCTTACTATGTTTCTTCTTCCTTAGAATGAGTTTCTGTTGTGCCTCCTGAATTATGCCCCAGAAACTTCTGTCATTGTTGCTCCACTGTTTTCCCTGCTAGGCTCCCCTTCCTATCAAATCTGGCATGTCTTTCTGACTCCAGCTTCTCCCTTTCAAGCTGCAAGATGAATTCAATCATATTATGGTCAATGTCCCCTAGGAGTTCCTTCACCTTAAACTCCTTAATCAAGTCTGCCTCATACATCACCAGAATTTCCTGTTCCCTGGTGGGCTATACCACAAAACTATCTCATAGACATTCCATAAATTCATTTTCTTGGAATATACTGGACACCCAAACCTGATTTTCCCAGTCCACCTGCATATTGAAATTATTAATTATAGTAATAATACTTTTCTTACATGCCTTTTCTATCTCCTGATTTATTTTCCTCCTCACATCCTTACTACTGCCAGGAAGCATGTACACAACTTCCATCAGAGTATTTTTCCCTCTGTGGATCCTCAATTCTTCCCACACAGCTACTACACCTTCTGACTCTATATCACTTCTTGTTATCAATTTAATTTCATTTCTTACTAACAAGGCAATCCCGCTTCTTCTGCCCATCTGCCTGTCCTTTCGATAGGATGTATATCCTTGGATATTGAGTTTCCAGCCTGATTCCCTTATAGCCACATCTCTGTGATGCCCACAGCATCATATCTGCAATTTCAATCTGCACTACAAGCTCATTTACCTTGTTATGTATACTGCGTGCATTTAAGTACAATACCTTCAGTCGTGCACTTTGTCCTTTCTCATAGTTGTCCCCTTATCTGCTATGCCTGAAGTTGGATTACTGACCTTTTGTGTACTCTCTATTGTATTACCAGTTCTGGAAATTTTAATAACCGCTCTTAAGCCCTCCCCTACTTTAACTAGTTCTTGTCTCACAAACTTGATTGAGTTTTTTAAAGAAGTAACAAAGAAGATTGATGAGGGCAGAACAGTAGGTGTAATCTATATGGACTTAAGTAAAGGGTTCGACAAGGTCCCCCATGGGAGACTGATTAGCAAGGTTAGATCTCATGGAATACAGGGAGAGCTAGCCATTTGGATACAGAACTGGCTCAAAGGTAGAAGACAGAGGGTGGTGGTGAAGGGTTGTTTTTCAGACTGGAGGCCTGTGACCAGTGGAGTGTCACAAGGATCGGTGCAGGGTCCTCTACTTTCTGTCATTTACAAAATGATTTGGATGCGAGCATAAGAGGTAAAGTTAGTAAGTTTGCAGATGACACCAAAATTGGAGGTGTCGTGGACAGCGAAGAGGATTACCTCAGATTACAACAGGATCTGGACCAGATGGGCCAAAGGGCTCAGAAGTGGCAGATGGATTTTAATTCAGATAAATGCAAGGTACTGCATTTTGGAAAAGCAAATCTTAGCAGGACTTATACACTTAATAGTAAGGTCCTAGGGAGTGTTGCTGAACAAAGAGACCTTGGAGTGCAGATTCATAGCTCCTTGAAAGTGGAGTCGCAGGGAGACAGGATAGTGAAGAAGGCGTTTGGTATGCTTTCCTTTATTGGTCAGAGTATTGAGTACAGGAGTTGGGAGGTCATGTTGCGGCTGTACAGGACATTGGTTAGGCCACTGTTGGAATATTGCGAGCAATTCTGGTCTCCTTCTATCGGAAAGATGTTGTGAAACTTGAAAGGGTTCAGAAAAGATTTACAAGGATGTTGCCAGGGTTGGAGGACCTGAGCTACAGGGAGAGGCTGAACAGGCTGGGGTTGTTTTCCCTGGTGCGTTGAAGGCTGAGGGGTGACCTTACAGAGGTTTACAAAATTATGAGGGGCATGGATAGGGTAAATAGAGAAAGTCTTTTCCCTGGGGTTGGGGAGTCCAGAACTAGAGGACATAGGTTTCGGGTGAGAGGGGAAAGATATAAAAGAGCCCTAAGGGGCAACTTTTTCGCACAGAGGGAGGTACGTGTTTGGAATGAGCTGCCAGAGGATGTGGTGGAGGCTGGTACAATTGTAACATTTAAGAGGTATTTGGATTTGTATATGAATAGGAAAGGTTTGGAGGGATATGGGCCGGGTGCTGGCAGGTGGGACTAGATTGGGTTGGGATTTCTGGTCGGCATGGACGGGTTGGACCGAAGGGTCTGTTTCCATGCTGTACATCTCTATGACTCTAAAATCCTTGCGACCTCAGTTTACCTTGATTTGTGCCATCAGTTTGTAATGATTCATGCATTAAGATACAAGGCCTTCCAGTTTGTTTTATTAATGAGTTTCCCTACACTTTTATGGTTCCTTAGCACAACATGACATTCACAACTGTATAATATGTGCGATTGATAAAGGGAAACTGGTTGACATGGTGTATTTGAATTTCCAAAAGGCATTTGATAAGATTAGTCCACAAGATAAGAGCGCTTAGTATTGGGAGCAATGTATTAACATTTATTGAACATTGGCTAACATATAGAAAACAGAAATTAATTGGTCTTTTTCAGTTTGGAAAGAGGTAACTTGTGGAGTGGCACAATTATCAATCCTCAAGATTGAATTTTTTTCTATCTAATTTAGTGACTTAGAAGAGGGGACAGAGGATAATGTTTCTAAATTTGCCGACATACAAAATAGGTCAGAGAGTATTATTGTGATGATGACAAAAGGAATCTGTAAGTGGATAGGGAGTGGGCAAAAACCTGGCAGATGGAGTTTAATCAGAGTTTGCAAACTTTGGAAGAAAGAATCAAAAGGCAGACTATTTAAATGGAGAGATTCAAAACCTGCAGCATGGAGGGATTTTGGTTCTTGATGTAGTCTGTGGCAAACTACATACATCTGAACACTTGGACCAATATATTAGTTAAACACATTTACCAGACGTATTGTAGTATTGAGATCAACAGGCACAAGTTGGGTAACTGATCAAGCAGTGGCAACTTTTATTGAATGAATAAGCAAGCTCTGCAAAATTTAATTGTCCGAGGCTCCCCAGATATTTTTCCCATGTGTACTTGAACTTGGGATTGGCTGCTGAAGATTGCAAGATTCATTAGTCTCTCTCTCTCTGTCTCTCTCTTCCTCTGTGGATCTCACACTCCAGTTGAGCTCTCTAGGTGAAGCCACCTTCAATCTTGGATGTGGCATATCTGTTGATGGAGTCTCTGCTGCTTTCCCAAGCCAAATACAGGATTATATACCTTTCTTGCACATTTCCAGAAAGTTCTGTCAAGCCTTCCTATTCTATTGCAGTTTTTCATTTTGATGTTCCATTCCAAAGGTAACAATGGTGCCTTCAATAATTGGCATTCCTTCCGTTGTTCACTGTGTACAAGCAGTTCTCCTATAACAATGTAGTTGCATTCCCGAGTGATGCCATGTTATAGAAAATCATGCAACAGAAATAATGGGGTCTATGGGAAAAACAAGGTCGGGGTGAACCACAAAAATAATACTTAGCCTAACGCAAACAATAGCACAGTCTAAATAAATTTTGACCTGTTGTAACTGACCTGCTGTGTCGTACTGTATAGTGCAATTCATCAGAATCTTCAACTGATTACTTTTGATTGGCATCTCTACCTGCTGGCTGCACTACATTCTAGTCAGTCTTCTGATCCCAACCAATGGCAACACTGCACAAGTCAGATCCCAAAATGAAACCTGCCTTGATAGATCAAGGGCTGAATCTTAATTTCTTTCGCTAAGTGTCAGTTTTGTCAAGTTTTCGAAGTGTTTCACATCACAGTGCTTGGAGCCATCTAACATCTTATTTTACAAAACCGGATTGGTCAACTACCTATCCCACCTTTTGGTGCCCCTCTCACACATTCTAGAAACATCATACTATGTACATTCCAAAACAACTCTCTACTTCCCAAATATCCCAGAAATGACCAACACCCATGGGGCAGCACCATCTTTAAAAAGATATTGTGCACCCAGACAAGGGCTGTCATTCTGGAGCTGCCCTGCATGGTTCCTGACATTGGCCCTGGATGTGCCAGACAATGGAAAATTGGTGCTTGCCTTAACATGAAGATGCTGCCGATGGGGATCAGGTGATGCAGAAGAAGGACATCCTTTTCTCCAGCCAACAGAGGATGCCATTCTACTGGAACCATTCTACCTGGGTTACCCCCCAGGCCAGTGCAGTCTCAACCATCTGTAGGAATGCACAGAATATAGGAAGATTAATGACCTTCTCCACTCTGCCAGTGACTCACTCCATCTCTGCTACTGTACCCACCATTTCCTGTAACATCTTCTCCACTTACTGTCATCCTCATGAACATCTGAACCTGACTAACCTTGAATTTCTTCTGCACAGCCTACTCACCTCCTCAGGAAATCTCCATACGTGCACCAAAAATAACAGTGTACCACGCGCCTTTCTCTCCCTCTATCTATCAATCAGGATAGATATTAAGAAGATGTTTCTGCTAGTGGGAGAATCTCAAACTGGTACATATTGTTACATCATGAGGAGACACACATTTAAAACTGAGATGTAAAGGAATTTCTTCTCCCAGAGGGTATCAAGTCTGGAGTTCTCTGTTCAGACGGTTGTAGAAGCTGGACTCTGAAAATGTTTGAAGAGGAGGTAGATTGATTTTGAAAAAATCAGAAGTTGAGGGCTGCAATGAGCTGGCATGAAAGGTAAGTTGAGTCCTGATCAGCTATGATCTTGTTGAATCATGGGACTGGCTTAAGAGGCCAAAAGGCCTACTCTTGCTCTTATTTCTTCTGTTCTTACGAATGAGATGTACATAGATTTTTAGAGGCCTTTGAATGTGCCACACCACAGTAGCATGATTGATTAGCTAACAGGAAGCAGAGGTAAATCAATGTTTTTCATTCATGCACGGGAAGTGGCGTTGCTGGTTGAGCCAATGTTTATTGCCCATTCCTAATTGTCTTTGAGAAGGTGTTGGTCAGCTGTCCCCTTGAACTGCTGTAATCTATGTCCTGTTGATAGACCCACAATGCTGTTAGGGAGAGAGTTCCAGGACTTTGACCCAATGACACTGAAGGAATGACAATATATTTCCACATCAAAATATGTTCCAGAACTGAGATGACTGATCTCCAACAACCACAACCATCTTCCTTTGTGCTGAGAATGATTCCAACCAACGGAGAGTTTTCTTCTGATTCCTGTTGACTCCAGTTTTGCTTCGACTCCTTGATGCCGCATTCAGTGAAATGTGACCTTAATGTCAAGGCTGGACCTCTGGAATTCTGCTGTTTTGTCCATGTTTGAACCAAGGTTATAATGTTAAGGGGCTAAGTGGTCCTGGCAGAACCCAGACGGGGCATTAGATTAGATTACTTCAAGTGTGGAAACAGGCCCTTATGTTATTCCTCAGCAAATGCTGCTTTATACCACTGATTTTTAGATACCTTCCATCAGTTTTGGATTGACAGATGTAATGATTTGCCTTCCCAGGGATCAGTGCTGGAGTCTCAGTTATTTACAATCTAACAGTTTTTAAGTAGTACAGAACTTGAGTATTGCTGACAAAGACACATATTGTTGAAGCTTGTCAACTTATACTCATCATGATAATTTGCAAGAATACCAATTTAAGAGGAAATCCAACATTTATACTCTATGAAAGGAGAAAGCTGATTGAGATGAGATGATGGCATTGTGGTATTGTTTTTGAACTAGGAATTGAGACACTCAGGTATTGTTCTAGGACAAAAACAGAAATTGCTGGAAAATCTCAGCAGGTCTGGCATCATTGGTGGAGAGAAATCAGAGGCGATGTTTCAGGTTGAGTTACCCTTCCTCAGAATGTTGGCTGTGATGTCTCTCCATATAAGCTGCCAGACCTGCTGAGTTTTTCCAGCAATTTCTGCTTTTGTTTCTGATTTACAGCATCCTCAGTTACTTTGGGTTTTTTTTTAAAATTCCACCATGGTGCAACTTGAGGATTTTTTTTAAAAGTCTGAATCCAGAACTAATTTTTGTAAAAATCCAACTGGTCCAGTAATGCCCTTTAGGGAAGGAACATTACCACCCTATTTGGTTCTGGCTTGGCCTAAATGTGACTTTAGGTTTATACAAAGTCAATTTTGCTGTCCTCTGAAATGGCCTAGCAAAGCATTCAGTGGCATGAAGTAACTAAAACGTTCCAGAATCTGAATGATACTGAATGAGGCACCTAGCATCAACCTAGGTGCTGGAAAAATGTAAGAATAATACCTTAGGCTCATGCCAAAATTGAGAGAGCAGCCTTACAGACTAGTCAGGCAACAAAGACAGAGAATGCTGGAAAATCTCAGCAAGTCACAAACTCAAAAACAAGGGGATATAGTTACAGGATAAGGGGGGACACATTTAAAACAGATGTCAAGAAATCTCTTCTCCCAAAGGTTAGTAAATATCTGGAGCTCTCCGGAGACTGGTGCAAGATAGACCCTAATAATAGTTAAATAAGTGGAAGATAGTTCTGAAACTCAAACTGAAACTTAACTGTTTCTGTCTACACAGATGCTGCCAGATCTGCTGAATTTCTCCAGCATTTTCTGTGTTTCAAGAAAGTGGCAGAGTAGGGGTACTAAGCCCAGGGTTTATCCACTTCTGTCTGGTTTCTTTCTCTTTCCTTTTCTTTTTACTTTTGTTCTTCCTCATTTTCTTTTCTTTCCAGCTTGGAAAGGGGCAGATGAAGAAGGAAGTCTCTGGCAGCAACGGCAGCAATGCAGGTTGAGTCATACACAGCTCCACACAGCTTACATGCCAGGGTCTCCTGGCAAGTAAGGAACATGTCCTGGGCTGACTCATCCAGCCTCTTCCCAAAGGCTAGGCTGAGATCTTAGGTCTGCAGCTAGGCCAGGTGCCTGAAGGAGGAGAAAGATGGTCTCGGCCCGGCATGGCAATCTCCTTGTGTGATGATCTCCCAGTGTGGCGGTCTTATGCCAGCATGGCGGTCTCATCCATGTGTAGAGACCTTCGTCATCCTCAGTGTTCAGGTATTCCAGCGGATTGGCAGGCCATCTCATCCAGGAGTGGTGGTCACAGGCAGGCATGATGGGCTTCTTTGATAGATGTTTCCGGCTCAGTATTCCAGCAGCCTGGCATGGTGGTCTCATCTCGGCTGCATCTTCCAGGTATTTCATTGTACCTTAATCGACTTTTCCTGAGAATAGGAGCCATTTTGTAAACTGTGATGAACTTTTGTCTTAAATTTACTTTATTATTATGTGTGATTTCTGACATTGATGTAGGCATCAGGGTGGGATGACTAATAAAACTTTTCACTGTATTTTCCATGTAAAAGTTCAAGTGACAATAAATTGTATGCTTCAAATTTCCAATATCCACAGTATTTTGCCTTAGGTTAATCAAGCAACAACCTAACATGTTCATACTTACAGAATTAAACACAACAGACAGTATCCCAGGCCATTGCCAAGATGGTGGCCAGGTGATATATGGTCAGGAGGAGGTTGTCACGTGGCTCCTCAGTATTGAATTTAGATATCATGAGGTTTCATAGCAGTCAGATCAAGCATGGGCTTGGAAACCTCTTGCTGATTACTATCTCCTCACGCCCTTCCTGCCAACTGATGTATCAGTACTATTGAACAGTACTTGGAAGAAGCATAAAGGATGGCAAGGCATATATTCTGGGTGGAGGATTTCAATGTCCATCACAAAGAGTGGCTCAGCAACACCACTATTGACCAGGTTAGTCAGGGCTTAAGGACGTAGGTGCCCAGCTGGGTCTGCAGAAGCTGGTGAAGAAGGAAAAATGTACTTCACCACATCCTCATGAATTTGCCCAGTACAGTTTAATCCATCCATGCTGAAAATGTGTTGCTGGAAAAGCGCAGCAGGTCAGGCAGCATCCAAGGAACAGGAAATTCGACGTTTCGGGCATAAGCCCTTCTTCAGGAATCCATCCATGGCAGTATTGGTAGGAGTGACCACCACACAGATCTTATGGCAATGAAATCAAGTCTTCACATTGAGCATGCTCTTTATCATGTCGTGAGGCACCATCACCTAGAAAAACGAACAAATCTAGCAACGCAAGACTGGCCATCCATGAGATTCTGTGAACCAGTTGCAACAGCAGAATTAAACTGAAACACAACTTGCAAACTCATGGCCCAGCATATCACCCACACTATCATTGCCACTATTTCAGGCGATCAACCGTGATTCAATGAAGAATGCGAGAAGGCATGCAAGAGCAACACTGAACATACCTAAAAATGAACAGTCAATATGCTACAAAACATTCCTACTTGTGTGCCAAGCAGCATAAGCAGTAAGAATGAATAGGGATAAACAATTTCACAGCTAACAAATCAGATCTAAATTCTACAAGACTGCCACATCAAGTCATGAATTAAATAACTCACCGGAAGAGAAGGATTTGGGCTGGCGTTGGAGGTTTCCATTGATTTACTGCTCTGGGAACCCCTGAACAAAAACTATCCTACTGGACTGAGACCTGCTGACAGCTATGACCAGCTTCAGGTTTTGTGCCTGGCTTTGTTTGTGTGCTGAGCAAGACAGCAATAATATGAACCTGGTAACTCTGGCTGCGGAGGCAATGCGCAAAAGTTCAAGGCACTGTACGGAGGGATGCTATGTGCATCTAAATAAGGTGAGCTCTGGGGAGTTAATAATGAGGTGCATGGAAATAGTGGAGTCACTGTCTTGCTTCTGTTTTCACAGTGGAAAATATCTAGTACTTACCCAGCAGTAACAGGTGATGCATAGGTTATAGAAAGGAAGGCATTTAGAACAATCATTACCACTTGGGGAAAAAGTACTGAGCCAGCTAATGGGATTAACGGCACAAAAGTCCCCAGGCCTAACTATTTTTATTCATGTACAGGATGAGGTCATCATTGGCTCGGCCTATATTTATTGCCTATCCTAATTACCCAGGGGGTAGTTTAAGAATCAATCATATTGCTGTGCATATGGGGTCATGTGTAGGTCAGACCAGGTAAAGTGAACCAGATGGGTTTTACCAACAATTGACAGTGGATTCATCGTCAATCTTAGACTTTTAATTCCAGATTTTATTGACTTCAAATTCTGAATTAATAGTCTAGTAATACCATTAGAACATCACCTCCCCTGAATGTCTTCATCCAAAGGTCTTAAAGACAGCAGAGATAGTGGATCCATTGGTTATAATTTGGAGATGCCGGTGTTGGACTGGGGTGTACAAAGTTAAAAATCACACAACACCAGGTAATAGTCCAACAGGTTTAATTGGAAGTACACTGGCTTTCGGAGCATTGCTACCACCTGATGAAGGAGTGACGCTCCGAAAGCTAGTGTGCTTCCAATTAAACCTGTTGGACTATAACCTGGTGTTGTGTGATCTTTAATCATTGGTTATAATATTCCAAAATTCCCAGGATGTGGGAAAGGATCCTGTGATTTGGAAAACTGCCAATATTCAAAATGGGAGGGAGACAGAAATTAAGGAACAGTTAGTTTAACATGTGCCTTTGAGAAGTTTTTGGAATCCGTTATTAAAGAAGTAATCACAGGGCATTTGGAAAGTCAAAGTATAACTCATCAGAGTTAACATAGTTTATGAAGGTAAATCATATTTAACTAATTTGCTAGAGTTCTTTGAAAATGTAGCAAACAATATGGATAATGGGACTTCCAGAAGGCATTTGATAAGGTGCTGCACAAAAGGTTAATACACAAAGCTAGATCACATGTAATTAGGAGAAATTTATTAGCTTAGATAGAGGATTGGCTAACCAACAGAAAGCAGAAAGTCAGGACAAAAATGGCTTGTTTTCTGGTGGTCAAAATATAACTAATGGGGTGACACAGGGTTCAGTTATCCATCCCCAAGTATCTGCAATCTCTATTGATGATATGGATAGAAAGTACTACAGCCAAATTTTCAGATGAAACTAAGTAAGTTGCAGTGAAGAAATTGGAACTTTACAAATGGATATGGATAGATTAGGTGGATGGGCTAAAATATAACAGATGGTGTTTAACATGAATAAATTTGAGGTCAGAGGAATAGAAAGCAACTTAACAGGTAGACAACTCTTTATCCGAAATCCCAAAATTTGAATAGCTCCAAAGTCCGAAAGTTTTTTTGTGAAGTTTTTAATCTCATTAACAAGGCTGTTTGGCGTGCAAACAGTTAACCCAACTCCACACCCACGATGTGTGTCACTCAGATGTGACATGGGGGTGCATGGCCCAGCACTGACAGATCTCAATTCTGTCTCAGGCCCATTACTCACAGTGAGGCTGCTCTTCGGTAAGATTTTTTAAACTTTCACCATCAAACTGTCACTTATTTTGAAACGTGAAAAATTCTGAATTCCGAAAACCGCCTTGTCCCGAGCATTTTTGATAAAGGATTGTGTACCTGTATTATCAAAATAGAGAAATTTCAGAGTGATTTGTTGCAAAGGGATTTGGGTGTCCTCATGCATGAATTGGAGAAAACTTGTATGCAATACATCAAGTAATAAGGAGAAAGTGAGAACTGCAGATGCTGGGGATCAGAGCTTAAAAATGTGTTGCTGGAAAAGCGCAGCAAGTCAGGCAGCATCAAAGGAGAAGGAGAATTGACATTTCGGGCATAAGCCCTTCTTCAGGAATGAGGAGGATGTGTCCAGCAGGCTAAGATAAAAGGTAGGGAGGAGGGACTTGGGGGAGGGGCGTTGGGAATGCGATAGGTGGAAGGAGGTTAAGGTGAGGGTGATAGGCCAGAGAAGGGGTGGGGGCGGAGAGGTCGGGAAGAAGATTGCAGGTCAAGAAGGCGGTGCTGAGTCTGAGGGTTGGGACTGAGAAAAGGTGGGGGGAGGGGAAATGAGGAAGCTGGAGAAATCTGCATTCATCCCTTGTGGTTGGAAGGTTCCTAGACGGAAGATGAGTCGCTCTTCCTCCAGGCGTCGTGTTGCCATGGTCTGGCGATGGAGGAGGCCAAGGACCTGCATGTTCTTGGTGGAGTGGGAGGGGGAGTTAAAGTGTTCAGCCACGGGGTGGTTGGGTTGGTTGGTGCGGGTATCCCAGAGGTGTTCTCTGAAACGTTCCGCAAATAGGCAGCCTGTCTCCCCAATGTATAGGCGGCCACATTCGAGTGCAGCGGATGCTGTAAATGATGTGTGTGGAGGTGCAGGTGAATTTCTGATGGATATTGAAGGAGCCCTTGGGGCCTTGGAGAGAAGTGAGGGGGGAGGTGTGTGCGCCCACATTGGGGAGACAGGCCACCTACTTGCGAAACGTTTCAGAGAACACCTCTGGGACACCCGCACCAACCAACCCAAGATGTGTTGCTTTTCCAGCAACACATTTTTAAGCTCTACATCAAGTAAAATGGCAAGCAAATGTAATTTTGGCATTTATTGCTAAAGGAATAGTGTATAAAGATAGGGAAGTGTTGCTGCAACTATAAAAGGCATTCGTGAGATTGCACCTGTATACAGTTTTTTCCTTTTGAGAAAGAATGTAGTTGCATTGGAGGCAGTTCAGAGGAGGTTCGCTACATTGATAAGGTGTTTGTCTTCTAAAGAGGGATTGAGCAGTTTAGACCTATACTCTCTGAAGTTTATAAGAATGAGAGGAGACCTAATTGAGGTTTATAAGATGTTGAAAGTGATTGACAAAGTAGATGTAGAAAGAATGCTTCCCCATGTGAGGCAATCTAGAATTAAGATAAGGTGTTGCAAATTTGTTTTAAAACAGAGTTCAAGAGAAACTACTCTGAATGGATTATGAACCTGTGAGATTCATTACCCCAGTGTGCAGTGGATGCAGGGACATTGAGAAAATTTGAGGAAGAGATTTTTAACTCATAATGGCTGAAGGATTATGGAAAACAGGCAGGAAAGATGAGTTGAGGCCAAGATGAGATCAGCATTGGTCATATCAAATGGCAGAACTGGTTTGAAGGGCTAAATTGCTTAACTCCTGCTCCTTGTTCTTAGGTCAAAGCCACTCTGTGCTATGACAACAAATGAAAAGACTCAAGATACAGCCTGGTTCAGTTCATGATCTGGGTGCATGTATGCTAGCATATCATGTTCCTTAGCACTTTTACATGATAGTTGCTGTGCAACCCAACGTGCATTGTTGAAGTGGAGAGGAATGCTGTAAGTGGATCAGAAATGTGCCATGAGAATTATTAAAGGCTTGCACAATTTGGAAGCCAATGTCTGTGGACATGGAGTGCGTGAGGTCAATGCCCGAATGCATCCCTTGAGATATTGCCTAGTTGTACAGAACAAAAAGAGAGCAGAATCTGCTAGGTGCTTTCTCAGGTTTCCTTGCAAGTTTTCCTGATGTCAAGTTTGTTTGGTGAGATTGGAAAATTAGGAGACTGAATATTAATAAGGCAAGTTATGCTGTTAGCAAAGCATTTGACAGCAGTAATTCCCTTCAATTGATACCTTACTGTTGCCTATCAAAAATCTTGTTTGGCTTTTTGAAAAGCATAATGTTGGTGAGTTGCTCCCAACATTAAGATGGGCCTTCCTGCACTTGTCACCTGATTCTGCCACACCATTTTCCATAGCTTACGTTGTTCAGACTCAATAAGATTCTTCCCCATATACTTGAATACATTTGGCATTTAAGATGACTTCACTTTTCAACCACAATGTGTTATATTCACCTTTGTAGTTGTCAGCTATTCATGCCACAAATAGATGCATTACTTTATACCTGAGTGCAAGAGATCAAAGAAGTGACACTGGCTAGGTACCAAGATGCATATGGTTCACTTTTAAATCTCACATGTAAGTTAAAGTTCCAAAAATAAGTCATGTTGAACTTGAAAATGTTAAATTTATTTTTCTCTTCATAGATGCTGCCAGACCTGCTGAATTGCTCCAGTACTACATTTGTTACAGATATCCGACATCCATAGCCCTTTGGGTTTTTTTTTGGATCAAACTGTTCCTGTTTTTAGAGGGGTTTTTCATGGCTTCAAAGGTCAACTCATATATCCACATCTACAGTATTCTTTTTAAACTTTTTTGTTGTAATAATTTAATGCAACTCAGTAGTTTGCTTCTACATTTCAGAGGGTAATTAAAAGTCAACCACATTGGCATTGGCCTTCGAGTCACATGGTGGCCAAACTAGATAAGAATATCAGATAACTTACCCTAAAGGAGGTTGGTGAATCAGCTTAGTTTTTGCAACAGTTTCATGGTCAACCATTACTCAGACTATTTTTCAATTTAAGATTTATTAATTAATTTTGTTTAACTTCCTCCTGTTAATGTATGTCTCTAAAGTATCACTCCAGACCTCTAAATTACCATCCCAGAAACATTGTCACTATATGACCATTCTTATGACAAAAATCTTTATAAAACGCTACTTAGGTTCTCACAAACTCAGTTCCAGTTGCTTGCACTTCTTGGCTTAGATGTTTGATTCCTGCATATTCCACATTATTTTTTCTGCAGTGGGTAGAATGACTTAAACAGGAGTTCCCATTATTGTGAGGTATTGTACCCCTGCCAGGAATCTGACCTTTCGCATGCACACTATCAAAATCTTGGTCCCCACTCTTAAAAAGTCCCAGTTCACTCTGTAAATGGAAAGTTTAGTACTTTGATTGTTTTTAAAAATATAAAAGTCAGTGTCTTAGGACCCTTAGACTTGATTTCTTAATTTTAGCTCTTGAACATACCAGCACAGTATCTCTGAAGTGATCATTTGTTTACTAGGCCATGTAATGCCACCCGTAATTGTTCTTTGAGGAAGTGATGGTGATCTCCTTCCTGAGCTGCAGTTGAAGCAAAAGCATGTCTATTTCAGGCTAACTGGTTGGTTAGCAAATCTGCGCACGAACCGAGCAAATGCAACTAAGTAGGTTTAAAAATCTCATTCAGGACATTTTTGTGTCAGTTATTTAATTTAAATTTTTATTTGGAATCTTTTAATTTCCGATTCCTGGAGTGTACCAGCATAACCAAATATTCTCATCAAATTATATAATCCTCACTTTATAAAACCTCACAACCATTGAGTTTTTTGAGAAGGTGACCAAGCATGTAGATGAGGATAGGGCAGTTGACATGGTATGTGTGGACTTCAGTAAAGCCTTTGATAAGGTTCTGCATGGTAGGCCTTTGGAGAAAATGCAGAGGAATGGGATGGAGGATGATTTAGCAGTTTGGATTAGAAAGTGGCTTTCTGTAAGAAGACAACGAGTGGTGATTGATGGAAAATATTCAGCCAGGAGTCCAGTTACTAGTGGTGTGCCACAAGGATCTGTTTTGGGACCACTGCTGTCTGTCATTTTTATAAATAACTTGGACGCAGGCATAGGTGGATGGATTAGTAAGTTTGCAGACACTAAAGTCGGTGGAGTCACGGTCAGTGTGGAAGAATGTTGCAGGTTGCAGGGGACTTGGATTAATAGCAGAATTCGGCTGAGAGATGGCAAATGGAGTGCAATGCAGATAAATGTGAGGTGATTCACTTTGGGAAGAATAACAGGAAAGCAGAATACTGGATCAATGGAAATATTGTTGGTAGTGTCGATATGCAGAGGGATCTTGGAGTCCATGTACATAGATCCCTGAAAGTTGCCACCCAGGTTGATAGGCTGTTAAGAAGACACACGGTGTGTTAGGTCTTATTGGTAGAGAGGTTGAGTTCCAGAGCCGTGATGTCATGCTGCAACTGTACACAATGCTAGTGCAGCCTTACCTGTGTACAGTTCTGGTTGCCCCATTACAGGAAAGATGTGGAAGCATTAGAAAAGGTGCAGAGAAGATTTACTAGGATGTTACCTGGTCTGGAGGGAAGGTCGTATGAGGAAAGGCTGAGAGACTTGGGTCTGTTCTCATTGGAGAGAAGAAGCATAAGAGGCGATTTAATAGAAACATACAAGATGATCAGAGGATTCGATAGGGTGGACTGTGAGAGGTTTTTTTCCTAGAATGATGATGTAGGGTGTACGAGGGGACATAGCTGCAAATTGAGGGGTGATAGATTTATGACAGATGTCAGAGGCAGGTTCTTCACTCAGAGAGTGGTACGGGTGTGGAATGCCCTGCCCACCAATGTAATTAACTCAGCCACCTTAGGGGCATTTAAGCATATGAAAGATGATGGGATAGTGTAGGGGAATGGGCTTTGATTAGTTCACAGGTCGGCACCACATCAAGGGCCAAAGGGTCTGTTCTTCGCTGTATTGTTCTATGTTCTGTGTAAAACGCCAGGTACTGGGTTCCAGAAATCCTTTCTGCCAAAATGGAGTAGCCTTTGCTATTTTTAGTAAAATTGACTGAAGAAATACTGCACTCACTGCACATATCTTAATTTGCTGACATAGATAGCCAGCTGGCAAGGCTTCCACCAGCAGAATGAACTGAGAAAATTACTCGCTATTGTGAGAACTCATTGCAGAAAGCTTATGCAGAAAAGGCTGAAAGGGCTGAGTGGCCTACTCATGGTCCTTGTTTATTTGAAAGGTCAGTAACTATGGGCAAACAATTAAAGTAATTAGTAGAAAGTTCATAAGAGAATTGAAGAATTTCTTTTATTCAGAATATGAAAGGAACTTATTACTGAACTGAAAGCATACCGGGGCAAAAACCCTTACTATATTCAAAGAATCTTGGATGTGCATTTGAAGGCCATAAGCTACAGTGCTGTGGACCAAGGGCTGGAAGATGGAATTAGATTTAATATGTCTCCTCCAATCAGCAAGTACATGATGGGCCAAATGACCTCCTTACATGCTGTAAGTCTTTTTATGTTCCTGTAAACATAATATAAGATTCAAGCCTGAAATTAATACTAATGCTCATAGTATCGTGCAGTAAAAATTCAATTTGACTGTCAATCACTATCAATCAACTGTTCCCATATTATTTTCTCTGTTATAAACAGCAGGATAATATAATGGAATTCAGACTTACTATGAAAAATGTCATGGGAAATTCACAAATGTTGAATATATTCTTATTATTTTATTGGGAGTTGGACAGTTGGAAGGGTTAATTAATACATGTATAATTTAGTAGTAATCATTACCCTTCAAATACTTCCTTATACCTTTAGGTCATAGGAGAAATGTTTTGTGACATTAAGTGCTGAATCTAAAAGTGTCCAGCTACTAATTTAACATGTCACCACCTGCGCTTCAAACCTCAGTGAGCTGACTTCACTACATTATGACATGCTGGTGCCCAGATTGGTTCTAGTTCTTGTTACTGTCCAACTTGTCACAAATTGTTAGGTAGTGACCTGTTTGATTTACCTGCTGATTGATTGTCTGAGTCATGACCAAGCTGTGCAAATTAGGTATGAAACCCACTGAGCTCACAGACTCAAAATGTATGCAACACTACCATGTCAAAAACCAGAACAATGATACATAAGAGTACATTGGGAAAATAACAATCCTGTAAGCTTTACAATTTTTAAAAAACATCTAAATGAGATTTTTTTAAAAGGTTTTTTTTATTTCAGCATCTCAGCAATCTCCTTATTTTTGGAGCCTGAACTTGTTTCCAGTGTTTCAGGTTGATGACTTAATATCAGACCACCAGCAAAACAACTCATGGAGATTTTCATAATTATTTGCAATTCTAAGCAGAAACCGGTGATGGTGATCCTTTCATTTATCCATTATATTGGTAGTAACTGCACATACAAGAACTATTTGTTTAGGCTTCAGAAAAGGTTTGTATAACTTGCCTGGATTATTGAGAGCAGAAGGCAATAACCCCACAATGTACCCCTTAAGTATACAGAAAGGGGGTTTTTTTGTCTTAGTGCAGATGCATTTTATTCACTTTAAAAAATTTGTCATGGAGACTTCAATAGAGTAAAGAAGGATCCAGCAGAAGGTAGCCTTGAAGCTAGTGCTCTCTTTACAGTTTCTGCAATAATATTGGTCATACTCAGGTAATCTGTAAACAGTTACAGTGAAGTAATGAAGTAACTATTGTTAACTGAACAAGACTGTTCTTGTTAAACTTGAAACACAACTATTCTCATTTCACATTATACCACTTCAGGCTTGAAAGGACACATGAACACGCAACATGGTGAGCCTTGGTGCAGTGACAACATATGGATGCACCCAAAATTTAGTAAGCATCACTAATCAAAGCAATTTCTAAATGATGCCATGTAAGAAAACATAGATGCCAGTGGCCCAGAGATTTCAGGAGCAATGGTCTAGGAATCTCATGGCAAAATTTAAAACACAGAATAGTTCATACAATGACCATGAAAACATTTCAGTCCTGACAGAAAATATGCAGAAACAGAAGAAATCAGTGATACAGCCTGCATTGTAAAGTGATCTATAAAAGAAGTTCCAAATGCAGGTTGAACTAATAAAAATGCCAGACATTGACATTCGCGTGAATTAAAACCAACATTCATATGCAAAAGGGGAAACAGAGGAGTAATGCAGGTTAAAGGGGCAGTAATTAAAAAAAAGACGAGTTGCAGCTTGGATTGGCATCACCCAATTTTACGCTTTTCCATTGGGCAGAAGATACAAAAGTTTGAAAACACTTACTGATAGTTTCTTCCCCACTGTTAACAGGCTTATGAACCTTCTCTGTACTCTGCATTCTGTTCTGTGACCCTGGTGTACTTATGTAAGGTATGATTTGACTGATTAGCATGCAAAGCAATATTTTTCACTATCTCGATACATGTGACAATAATAAATTAAAATCAAATCACCATAGTGCAGGATACTATGTAGCAGAGTTGACAAATGAAACTTAGAGGACCATGACATGGAATTCATAGACTCCAGGAGTGGAGAGACAGGAAATCAAGAACCAAGACATTAAGGCAGATAAATGTGGATAACTTGAAAAAGTACACAATTCTGTACTAACATAGAATGTTTTCTCAGAAGAAAAGCAGACCACAATGGGAATCTTAGCAAGGCTCTGAAGTGCAAGAAACCTCCGTACAGCCATGAAGAAAAACACTACTGTAATGTGGGATAGCAGGAAAACACAGAGAATTACCATGACTGCAGAATAAGAATATGTAAAGAAGATTAAATACCTAATCACATTAAAAGACTGTGGCATCAGAAATAGTATTACCAGGAAGATTTAATTTCAGTATGGGTTGAATAGAACAAAACTGGACACTCTGGAGAAGACAATTCTTGAGATATATAATAGCTTCCAAACTGGAAGGTTCGACAGAAGCTGAAGAAGTATACATTGCTGTATACATTTGAAAATATAGCAAGATTGATCTAATTGATTGCCAAGGAACAAATTAACCATTATAGAAATTAAAGGAGGTATTGAAAGCATTCAAAAATTATTTCAATCTCAGAATTAATAAGATTCTTGAAAGTTCAACCGTGTTTGTATTGCTTATAAATAATAGAAGTGCAAAAATCTGGGCGAATCCATAGATCATTTCATTAATTACCTCTAAATGATACTGGAGAAATGCAACTAGGGTAACAAAGTCAGTGTTCATAAGAGCTAGTTTGCTGTAGCCATTACTTGAGAGTCTTTGTCAAATTTATTACAGCCCAAAGAAGACCGAACTCTACAGAAAGCCATTCAGATGATGAGTGAAACAGAGGTTAGGAAACAAAGTAGAACAACCCAAAGAGGAAAGGAAAATAATTTGCACAGGAGAGCTATACAGCTTATCCCTTTCTTCAGATATTAATGACAATGGTCACACCAAATAAGCCAATGTCGTGGATAAGATATGCACCAGGCAGTAAAATTCTTGGCTGACGCTTTGGAGCAAAAAAATTTCATAGACACAGGAAATGTCCAGGTTTAAAATCTACATGCTTTTACCAAAACAAATTAAGTCACTTTCAGAAAAGAAAATGAAACAGGATACAGACATGGAGAAACAAAAGACCAAACAATTACCTATAAAAAGATATAAATTGTGTGGTACAGTTTTTTAGTAGTAGATAAACCCTACATTTCCCTAGTGGAAATCAACGGTTTCAGTGATCAGTTTTTAAAAAACATGAAATTGTTTTTAACTGTGATCTGGGAGACATGGAAAAGATATCTATCAAATTGAAAATCAAGGATGAGAAACAAACAGATTTTTTGTAAAGTTAGAGATGAAGAAAGATTGATCGGTATGTATCTGCAGTAATTTTAAGTTCACTATTTAGTAGGGACTATAGCCTTTGCCTTTCATCAATGATATATTTGCTGGACTACCTGGAGGTCATCTTTTCAGTAAAATTGATATTATTGAGTCAATCTGCATATGAATATAAATCCCGAGTCATGGAAATACTTGATCATTGTAACATATAAAAGACTATTCAAATATAAGAGACATCCATTTGGAATCACATTTTTACCTGTGTTATTCCATTGTGCCATGGATCAGATTTTAGTCATAGGGTAAAAAGGAAAAGAGCATCTCCACAATTTAGATGTTAATCTGTAGTGACTTTAAATTTATGGCCAAAGAGGTTTTTTTTGGTCATTTACAAGATAATGTTCGTTGTTGTTTATATCAGCATTTATTGTTCATCCCTAATTCCCCAGATGGCAGTTAAAAATCAACCACATTGCTGAGAGTCTGGAGTCACATGTAGAGCAGACCAGGTGAGGGCAGCAGTTTCCTTGCCTAAACCAAATAGGCTTTTCCGATAATTGACAATTGTTTCATGACCATCATTAGACTCTTAATTCCAGATTATTATTGAATTCAAATTCCATCATCATCCAGAGAGAATTTGAACCTGGGTCTCTGGATTACCAGTCTGGTAAAAGTGCCACAATGATATCGCCTTTCTATGGTGAAAGACAAATATGATTTTTTACAAAATCTTCTATTGAATATTTAGGCCATGCCATTCGTGCAATGGAGCTACACAAAATACCTTCTAAAGTAAAAGCCATAACTGAGACAGCAGCACCTAAAAATGTAAAAATGATCATTTTTGGACTTCTTGAATTACTCGAGCAAGTTTGTCCAAAATCTTGCAACCATTCTCAAACCGCTACATATTTTATTAAGTCAAAACAAGAATTGGAAATGGGAAAATCAATGTGCAAGTTCTTTCACACAAGTGAAAGAGGTTTTATTAAAGTCAGAAGTCCTGATCCATTTTGTTCCCAAGATACTGTTGCAATTAGCATTGGACATATTGCCATAAGAGTGGGAGTGGTCATTTGTTGCACATTATCAATTGGTGAAGAGAAGCCAATAGCTTTTTTATCAAGATCATTAAACAAGGTTAAACTGTGCACAGATAGAGGAAGAAGTTCTAGGAATCATTTTTGGCCTTGGAAGATTCCACCAATACCTGTATGGTTAGGAATCTACTAACAGACCAAAGACTGTTGACCACAATATTTGCACCTCATACAGGAATATCTTCTCAAGAAGCAAGCCATATATAGAACTTGGAATGGTTGCTGGTCTGCTCACACTTGTACAAATACTGGCAATACAATTTACATGGAAATGCTAATGAGATTTCTAGATGATCTTTATAAATGAATCATTTACAAATAATCCTTATGTAGACATTCTCTGCATCAAACAAGTAGAAAACACTCCAGTAATGGCAGAACAAGTTACCAACTATCACTGTAACACAGACTGAACTAGTTTTCTATACTGTACGACAACAGATGATGTAGTATGGAGAAGATCTGCAGATCAACTTGTGTCAACCACAATGAATGTACCGTGATAGTGTTAAAGGAAGATCCTTAAGTAACTGTATGAAATAGGAACCTGGATATACCTGAGGACAGAACAATAACTTGGTCATCTGAGGGACACAGCACCTTAGTGCAGAATACCATGACATTGTGCAAACCACTGAACATTTAGTCATCTCAGGAAAAGACAGCAGATGATGTTCCTGGTACACCTACAACACCAGAGGTTAAAATTAATGAGAAAAATAAACAGACACCATGAGGTACACTAACAGCAACAGAGGAATCGGTATTCTCTAAAACGTCTTGCCTACTGACTATATATGACTGTACGTATTGTGAATATTTTCATTGCAAGAACCTCCAATGGAGGAGAGATGGTGTTTTGTAGTTGTTATATTTAGTGGACTGTCACATTAAGAGTCTAATCACATGACATAATGATGATATCACTAGGCATTTTGGGCAGGAAACAATTTAGTCTAACCTTCCTGCCTGTAGAGTGAACATCTCCATAATAAAGCTCCTGCTATTTCTAGCGTTGGTCTCCCTTGGAACTTAATATACCTCTAATACTGTAACCATACTGATGTTGAGCAGAGGATTGGCGTTCAGTACTATACTGGGTTGGAGAACCCTTCAAGTTACTATGTTCTATGCAGGGGAAATCGAGGAGCTGTGTGCTCTGGTTAGCTGTCCAAAAACATTGATGTAACTATAGTGACATGATTTGAATACGTTTTATGTTGTGTGAATAATCTACCATTGTATAAGTTAACTTCTCACCATGAATGTCCTGTTTTTGCAAGATTCAAGTCACCACTATTTATGTTTTGCTCAACCACCATCATTCTTATACTCAGTGGTGTTGATATCCTCAGACAGGGCACTGTAACCTAATATTTAAGGCAGGTTTTTAATCATCTCCCCAGTTTGGAACTGGGCAGTGTTGTCTTTGTAAATCTAATGCTGAAGATTTGCATTAACTCTAGCACCATGGATATTGCTAATTGAGGTGAATGATTTATATCTCTGTTTACTTAAGAAGTGCATTTAACTGTTGTTCCTCTTGAGTCATTTGCATCAGCCCGAAGTGAAAGTATTAAAGCTTGGAGCCACCTGTCAGTTCGAAGATGTCCAATGCAAGTTGTTCATATTTCTCCATTCTTCTGAAGAAGTGTCATTGGACTCAAAACATTAACTCTGCTTTCTCTCTCCAGATGCTGCCAGACCTGCTAAGTTTCTCCAGCAATTATGGTTTTTGTTTAAGATCTTCACATCCACAGTTCTTTGTTTTATAAAAGTAGGAATGCTTTACTGTAGTTGTGTAGTGGTGAGATCACTTCTGGAGTGCTATTTTTGGTTTTAATCACCTTATTTTTGAAGGGACGTAACTGCAATTGAAAAAGATTTATTCAAATGATTCCTCGGATGAAGGTGTTATGAGGAAAAGTTGGACAGGTTGTGGCTTCAAGTTTAGAAGAATGAGAGGTGACTTTTTTGAAACATGTAAGATCCTGAAGAGAATTGATGCTGAAAGGTTGTTTTCCCTTGTAGGAGAGAGTAGAATTAAGGTATGCAATTTAAAATTAAGGGGTCTCCCACTGAAGACAGGGGTGAGAATTCTTTTTCTCAGAAGGTATGACCTGCACCATGTAACCTTATGCACCATACAGCTGCCAAAACCTTGTCAGGGTACCAATGCTTTTTCAGTTGTCATTGTCAGCACGTAATTATCACTCATCTACCTCTTTTGACTAACATTTACAATGCAAAACTCTTGCATGCCCTACCGTACATTTGCACCATTTCAAAAGTTAGGATGCTCACACACTCTTGCAGCATGAATAAATCAAATCAAATTATTTAGCTTTATGTGGCACTTCACCCAAGTACTTGAGATTAACCCCACAGCTACTGACATACTATGCTGCCAGGCGTATTTGGTCAGGTCTTGCTTCCCAACTCATGGGAAGAAAGCCTTCCACCATTTGTTGGGCCTCGAGGAGAGCGCACAGAGAACAATTATTAAATTATTATGTCTCCAGCTGCACGTACCTCATCCATTGCATTAGTTAGGCAAGTATATGATCTTTTCAAAACCTGTACCAGTTGTGGACAAAGGGAAGACAAACAACAGTCACGGTGAGCACTTCAGCATTACAGCGGTTCATCTGTCAAGTAGTTTCCTACTTAATATACTGAATTGCCCCTAACCTATTGATGCAGCCCGTCTGTTACCTTCTGTACATGGGCAGTGGTCTTTTAATTCACTTTAATGCAGCTGTTCTCTTGTCAGCATGTTCACTCTTTGCCACCATACCTGTCACCCTGGGTCTCTGATTTGCTGGCAGCCCTGCCTGTACCTGTACGCCTAATGCATAATTATGGCTGAATTATGAGACCAGACAGCAAAGCACGTTTCTACTGAAGTCGTCACCCAGTTGTGCATAAATTCTCACAAATTCTTCCTTCACTGGCTGACAGAGATTGGCCTTCCCAGCATTTACAATGGACAAAAAGATATTGAAATCATCTGCAACATATCATGTGGAGTTGCATCAGGGAGAAGCCAGAAAAGTCAAAGGCGATTACCTATAAAGAAACCATGTATAGCAATACCTCTATTTGTCATGACCTCTATTTGAACTCCTAGTGGTACTGTGGTCACCATGAGACGTTTAATTCCGGATTTTTTTTTGAAAACTGGAAACAATTCTATATTTCAATGTCCACCACCAACAGTGGCTCGGCACTGATCGAGCTGGTCGGGTCCTGAGGGACATGGCTGCTAGACTGGGTCTGTGCTGGTGAACAGAGAACTAACAAGAGGGAAAAATGTACTTGACCTCATCCTTACCAACCTACCAGCTACAGATGCATCTGTTCATGACTCAATTAAACCTGTTGGACTATAACCTGGTGTTGTGTGATTTTTAACTGTTCATGACAGTATTGTAACCACCGCACGGTCCTTGTGGAACCGAAGTCCTGCCTTCACATTGAGACTAATCTCCATTATGTTGTGTGGCACTGTCACTGTGCTAAATGGGACAAACATCGAGCAGCTGTAGCAACTCAAGACTGGGCATCCATGAGTTGCTGTGGACCATCAACAGCAGCAGACTTGTACTCCAGAACAATCTGTAACCTCATGGCTTGGCATATCCTCCATTCAACCATTACCATCCAGCCAGGGGATCAACGCAGCAGGTCAGGCAGCATCAAAGGAACAGGAGAATCGACATTTTGGGCATAAGCCCTAAGGAATGAGGAGGGTGTGCCAAGCAGGCTAAGATAAAAGGTAGGGAGCTGTGCCAAGCTTGGCACAGCTCCCTACCTTTTATCTTAGCTTGCTTGGCACACTCCCTACCTTTTATCTTAGCCTGCTTGGCACACCCTCTTCATTCCTGAAGAAGGGCTTATGCCCGAAATGTTGATTCTCCTGTTCCTTTGATGCTGCCTGACCTGCTGCACTTTTCCAGCAACAAATTTTTAAGCTCTGATCTCCAGCATCTGCAGTCCTCACTTTCTCTAGCCAGGGGATCAACCTGGTTCAATGGAGAGTGGAGTAGTAGCACCAGGCATAGCTCAAGATGAGATGTCTGGTGAAGCTACCAAACGGGACTGTTTCCAAGTCAAACAATATAAGCAGCAAGTGATAGGCAGAGCTAAGTGGTGAATGAGTAAACAACTCACTGGAGGAGGAGTCTCCACAAATTTCCCCATCCTCAATGATGGAAGAACTCAACATATCAGTGCAAAAGATAACGTTGAAGCTAAGTGGATGATCTATCTTGGCCTCTTCCACTGGTCCTCAGCATTACAGATACCAATCTTTAGTCAATTCAGCTCACTCCACATGATTTTAAGAAATGGTTGGAGGCATTGGATACTGCAAAGACGACGGACCCTGACAAAATTCCGGCAATAGCCCTGATGTCTTGTGCTCCAGAACTTGCTGCTCCCCTAGCCAAGCTGTTCCAGTACAGTCACAACACTGGCATCCACCTGACAATGTGGAAAGTTGCCCAAGTAATGTCCTGTACATTAAAAGCAGGACAAATCCGACCTGGCCAATTACCATCCCATCAGTCTCTTGTCAATCATCAAGCTTGGTCCACCCAGCTCCTGACTTCATTACAGCTTTGGTTCAAGCATGGATATAAAAGCTGAATCGAGAAGTGAGAGTGACAGTCCTTGACATCAACCCTGCATTTGAACAAATATAGCATTAAGTAGTCCTAGCAAAACTAGAATCAGTGAGTATAGGGGCAAACTCTCCAGTGGTTAACACATGGAAGATGGTTGTGGTTGTTGGAGGTTAGTCATCTCAGGGCAGGACATCTTGGCAGGAGTTCCTCAGGGTAGTATCCTAGGACCAACCGTCTTCAGCTGCTTCCTCAATGGCCTTCCCTCCATCATAAGGTCTGAAGTGGGGATGTTTGCCAATGATTGCACAACGTTCAGCACCATTCATGACTTCTCAGACATTGAAGCAGTCCGTGTCCAAATGTAACAAGATGTGGATGACACCCTGTCTTGGGATGACAATTGGCAAGAAACATTCCTGCTACATAAATGCCAGGCTATGACCATCCCAAATAAGTTACAATCTAACCACAGCCCCTTGACATTCAATGGTGTTACCATCGCTGAATCCCTCACTTCCAGTTTCCTGGGAGTTATCATTGGTCAAAAACTCAACTGAATTCACTATAACGGCAGTGGCTACGAGAACAGACCAGAGTCTAGGAATATTATGGCGAGTAATTCACCTCCTGACTGCCGAAAGCCAATCCACTATCTACAAGGCCCAAGGCAGCAGTGTGACAGAATATTCCCCATTTGCCTGGATGAATGCAGCCCCCAAAAACACTCAAGAAGCTTGATACCATCCAGGACAAAGCAGCCTACTTGATTTACACAGCATCCACAAGGATCCATTCCCTCTACCACTGACGCTCAGTATCTACAAAGTGCACTGCAGAAATTCACCAAAGATCCTCAGACAGCACCTTCCAAACCTATGACCACTTCCATCTAGAATGACAAAGGCAACAGGTATATGGGAACACCACCACCTTCCAATTCCCCTCCAAGCCACTCACTATCCTGACTTGGAAATATGTCGGCGTTCCTTCACTGATGCTGGGTCAAAATCCTGGAATTCCCTCCCTAATGGCATTGTGGGTCACCCCAGGAGGTGGACTACAGCGGTTCAAGAAGGCAGTTCACCACCACCTTCTCAAGGGCAGTTAGGGACATGCAATAAATGCTGGCCAGTCAGCGATGCCCATATCCTATAAAATGAATAAACATTTTTTAAAAACTTGGGATTTGAACACAAATCTCCAGAACGTTACCTGTGTCTCAGTGCTACTAGCCCAATGACATTATCACTGAACAATTGCTATTGATCGAAATGCCACATTTATGTTAAAGGCAATGAGTTTGTGGTTGTGCAGCATTGATTCGAAAGAATTTTAACTGTCTTCCTATCTTAACAATTTTGTATTATTTGATTATTTTCATTGCACTTGAGGAAATACTCCTGGCATTGATCTATTCTGCAATCTCTTCACATCATCTCCCAAGTGATGGCTGAAGGACCAGGGAAATGTGTGCTCCTATTTCTCTGTGGTGTCTGCACCAAAGCCACTAGTGTAGTGTCAGGGTATTTTGGTGCCTACTAACCCACTTCACCAGTAACGTCATACTCTCTCTGTTACACAATGTTTGCAGCCAGAATACACCATTCCTTTAAGAAGTACTGCCTGCCATTATATAGTATCATGACCTTCCAAACTCACGTCTTCTCCGTCCCACCCAGATGAAGCCAACAAATAAGATAGCATAGTATAATCAGCAAACAGCACAGATATTACTTAGGCAGTCTATGCTCCATCCTTTGTGGACCCATTTCAACTTGATTTGGTCATATGTTTTAGTTCTGTCGAGTTAATTAATCTTCAGTAATAAAGTAACTTCTAATATTGGAGCACTATGTTGCTCTAATATTATTATGTATTTCAATATCACAATATTTGAACTGAAAGCTATCAAAACTGTTCAGAGAAGAGCATTTAAGTGAACATGACAGCTGTACAAAAGAATCTTGTTAAACAGAGCCCTGCAAAGTTTCAGTGACAAATCTTAAATTACATTTTAAAGAAATCTTAAATAACTGGTTAAGCAGCAGAAGACAGAGAGTAATAGTGGAAGGGAGGCTCTCAAAGTGGAGAACTGTTTGGTGTTCCACAGGGATCTGTGTTGGAACCACTTTTGTTTGTGATCGGTTGGACGGTATAGGTGGTCAGATTAGCATGTTTGCAGATGACAGTAAGATTGATGGAGTAGCAAATAGTGAAGGGGATTGTCAGAGAATGTAAAAGTCCATTGTACCCTGAAGGTGGCAACGCAGGTCGATAGAGTGGTCAAGAAGACATATGGCATGCTTTCCTTCATCGGACGGGGTATTGAGTACGAAAGTTGGAGGTCATGTTACAGTTGTGTAGGACTTTGGTTCAGGTACATTTGGAATACTGGGTACATTTCTGGTCGCCATATTACCAAAAGGATGTGCAGAGCAAGTTCACCAGGATGTTGCCTGATATGGAGGGCACTAGCTATGAAGAGAGGTTGAGTAGATTAGGATTATTTTCATTAGAAACACGGAGGTTGGGGGGGACCTGATTGAGGTCTTCAAAGTCTTGAGAGGTATAGAAAGGGTGGATAGCAAGAAGCTTTTTCCCAGGATAAAAGCAAATTACTGTAGATGCTGGAATCTGAAACCAAAAGAGAAAATGCTAGAAAATCTCAGCAGGTCTGGCAGCATCTGTAAGGAGAGAAAAGAGCTGACGTTTCGAGTCTAACTGACCCTTTATCAAAGCTAAAAGAAGGGAGAAATAGGGAGGTATTTATATTAGGCTGAGACATACTAGGCTCAGCCTAATATAAATACCTCCCTATTTCTCCCTTTTTTTTAAGCTTTGACAAAGGGTCGGTTAGACTTGAAACGTCAGCTTTTTCCCAGATTGGGGGACTCAATTACTAGGGGTCACGAGTTCAAGGTGAAAGGGGAAAAGGGGGATATGCATGGAAAATTCTTTATGCAGAATGTGGTGGGTGCCTGGAACATGTTGCCGGAGGAAGTGGTAGAGGTGGGCACAGTAGCGTCATTTAAGATGTATCTAGATAGATATATAAATGGGCAGGGTGCAGAGGGATACAGATCCTTAGAAATAGGCGATAGTTTTAGATAGAGAATCTGGACTGGCGCAGGCTTGGAGCACCGGAGGGCCTATTTCTGTGCTGTAATTTTCTTTGTTTTTTTGTTTTTGTACATAAACTTGAGAGACAAAGACCTTTCTGTCTCAATTTAAAAAAACACACTGAAAACTTTAGACAAAAGAATATTATTTGGTTATTCGTGTATCTGAAATATATGTTAGCCATATATAGCAAATTTATTAAATAATATCACAAGCTTATGACAAAAGAAACCTCTTTTTGTTCAACTTTTTTTTATACAGGTAATATTATAGACTATACAAAATAAGTGAAAAATAGAATGTGCTCAAAAACAATTCATTATTTTTGCAGTTTCTTTCTCTTATTTATGATACACAATTTATGTCTCTTTCGTTTAGTTCTTGCAAACTTATTTGGAGCTTTCCAAATCCATGGACGACGACATTAGTTTAGGCAAAACCTATGAAGCTCTTGCTAAAGCCTTGATAAGGTAAGATGAAATTTATCACTGAGAATTCAATCAACTGTGGAAAAACTAAATTGTTAGAGGTCGGTCGCCAAGCCTTATAACTTACTTACATTCAAAGAAATGCCCTTCTTGAATGACCCTTGCATGAACGTTATCCAATTATTTGCTAGGCAGAGTTCAAAGATGGCATGAAGTACAGGCAAATATTAGATGTTTTATCAGAGTAAAGATCTAGCTGGCATGTTGTTCCAGCCAATATATTATTTTATGTTTAAAGTTACAAACCAAGTATTTCAAACTCTTAAAAGATTTTAGATTTTGATTTCAGTTTTCGAAATGCACATTTTATTGCTCAAAGATTATTTTCCATGAGCTTAACATTCTATTTGTTCATTTTTTTTTGGTCAGTCCGAGATGATTAAGTGAATTCCCAATGGGGAAAAGTGTTTTTTTAGTTACAAATGTATCTACAGTATTATACCTCAAACATTATAAGACTGCATTTATATTAAAGGCAATTCAACAGTCCAGTAAGCATCACAATTTATTAAATTAAACTGGTTCTTTCTCAGATGAAATTTTGGAAATGGCCAGAGCAAAAAAAATTAATTGAAAGTGTTTACATTAATTCATGAAATGAAGAAAGTCGTTTAAATTTCCACCTGTCACCAGTCCCATTTTCTTCTTGCTAAAAGCTCTGGTCCTTAAACTTGGTGGCACAATTGGCAACCCCCCAGAGTGACTGTTTTCATCTCTGCTATATTTGATTTCTCCACACTGAACAAATGATTAAGTTTTCATGCATTGGTTCAGCCAAAATCTGTGTTCACTCAACCACATCCTTTATTGATTACTTCTACTGCAAACAGTAGGCTGTGTGTGATGTACATAATTGGACAGTTGTCAGGGGATGTGGGTGTTAAGAGTCCTAGTTCGCCAGCTGGAAATTGGAATCACCTTGATATACAAATAGTATGTGCTAGCTCCTCTCAACCTTGAGACTCAGAAAGCATGTTTTCCTGGAAAATAAATTAACTTTTAAAGCCTCAAATAGAAGTTTCTTAAAGTATATTATATCTTTCTCAAATAAAATAATATAAAAACAATATTTCAGTACAAAAAACTCTCTATGCTGTGTGTCTAATCCATCTTTACTATTACTAATATTATGCTTTTTTGCAAACTGTGGAAGAAGCTAGATGAAGAATTAAGTCTCTGGAACATGGATTGCATATGATATACATATTTGTTTTTCAGTGTTATATAGATGCAATTGGAAAAACATTAGGATACCTGGTTCATTCTTCCACATGCTGTGGGCAAGAAAAATAAATAATCTCCTCATGAATGAAATAAAAAACAGTCAGAAACATCATTTTATGTTAAAATCTTTTTTATTCCAAAACTCAACTGAAATATATTTTTAGGTAAATATTTGTACACTTCAACAATTAAATTGAGGTCTTTGAATTTGTTAAGTAGCAAAGATGCCATGGAGCATGCTACAAGCATTATCTTGGAGATTACTGTGAACAATGTTAATGCATGAAAGCTTTTGCACTCCTTGCTAATTCGTCTTTCCAGTTTCAATGGGAATGTTAACCTATTTATTTTAAATGATTAAAATTTCCATTAAAGTAACAGAATGTGAAAATTTGATATATATTGAGCATTCATATAATTGCATTAGTCAAAGTACTTTCAATGATGTTGTTACCAGCTGTGACAAAATGTACTGCAAATGTGAATTGAAAGCAGAGAGTGGGATTTGTTGTTTCACACTTTCACTGGGAACAAGTGTCTGTTTATCACGTGCATGTACCAATGACGTTTGCCAATATTTCATGGCCAGGATTCTTTGTATTTTTTTATTAACTCGTTGACAAGGTGAGGAGGAAGAAATTAGCAGTGATATGCCCCAGAAACCTTAATAGCTGAAAAAGAAACGAAATAAAAATATTAACCTGGATTTTCCACTGGCCAGACTGCTGTTATTCCACCATAGATAGGAGTTGCACGTGGGGACCCGGTGGAATCTCTGTTTTGGCATATGCTAAAGAAATTGCCTAGAAAATTGAACTTTGGGCTACCAGTTCCACTAGAAGCACAGAAATAGTGAAAATAGGTGCTCAAGTAATAGGATCACGCTTTCAAGCCCTTTCACATCATTCAATATGATAATGAGCTAATCTTCCAACTCAGTAGCTTGTTCCTTTTTGTTCATTCCCTTTGATTTCTTTAGCCCTAAAAGCTATGTCTACTTCTTGGAAACATTCAATGTTTTGGTCTTTCTGTGGTAGAGAATTCCACTGACTCACCACTCTCTGGGTAAAGAAATTTCTCCTCATCTCAGTACTAAATGGTTTATCTCGTATCTTTAGACTGTGACCTCTGATTCTGTAATCCCCAGTCATTGGGAACATCCTTGTTTTGTTTACCCTGTCTAGCCCAATTAGAATTATTTAGGTATCAATGAGCTCCCACCTCATTTTGCTAACCTACAGTGTATAGTCCAACTGATCTAGTCTCTCTTTATATATTAGATTAGATTAGACTTACAGTGTGGAAACAGGCCCTTCGGCCCAACAAGTCCACACCGACCCGCCGAAGCGCAACCCACCCATACCCCTACATTTACCCCTTACCTAACACTACGGGCAATTTAGCTTGGCCAATTCACCTGACCCGCACATCTTTGGACTTGTGGGAGGAAACCGGAGCACCCGGAGGAAACCCACGCAGACACGGGGAGAACGTGCAAACTCCACACAGTCAGTCGCCTGAGTCGGGAATTGAACCCGGGTCTACAGGCGCTGTGAGGCAGCAGTGCTAGCCACTGTGCCACCGTGCCGCCCACTAATCAGTTTTGCTATCCCAGGAATCAGTCTGGTAAGCCATTGTTGCATTCCCTTTATAGACAGAAGATCCTTTCTCAGCTACGGAGACAAGACCTGCACACAGTATTCCAGATGTAGTCTCACTAAGGCATTGTGCAATTGCAGCAAGATATCACTGCCTCTGAACCCGAGTCTCCTCACTATTGAGGCCAATATAATATTTGCCTTCTTTGCCACCCAGCTGCATTGGCATGCTTAAAACCAGCAACTGATATTCAAAGATACCCAGGTCTGATTGCACCTGCCCCTTTACTAATCTATCACAATTCAGATAATAATTTGCCTTCCTATTTTTGCGACCAAAGTCAATGACCTCACATTTATCCACAATTTACTTCATCTGTCATGCATTTTCCCATTCACCCAACTTCTCCAAATCAGAGAGTCATGGAGATATACAGCATAGAAACGGATCCTTCGGTCCAACTCCATGCTGACCAGATATCCCAACCTAATCCAGTCCCATTTGCCAACACTTGGCCCATCTCCCTCTAAACCCTTCCAATTCATATACCCATCCAGATATCTTTTAAATGTTGCAATTATACCAGCGTCCAGCTCTTCCTCTGGCAGCTCATTCCATCTACATTCCATGCGTGAAAAAGTTGCCCTTAGGTTTCTTTTATATCTTCCCCTCTCACCCTAAACCTATGCCCTCTAGTTCTGGACTCACCCCCTTAGGGAAGATACTTTGTCAATTTATCCAATCCATGCCCTTCATGATTTTATTAACTTCTATAAGTTCACCCCTCAGCCTGTGATGCTCCAGAGAGAACAGCCCCAGGCTATTCAGCCACTCCCTGTAGCTCAAATCCTCCAACCCTGGCAACATGTTTGTAAATCTTTTCTGAACCTTTTCAAGTTTCAAAACATCCTTCCAATAGGAATGAGACCAGAATTGTATGCAATAGTCCAAAAGTGGCCTAACCAATGTCCTGTACAGCCGCAACATGACCTTCCAACACCTATATTCGATGCTTGACCAATAAAGGAAAGTATACCAAACACCTTCTTCACTATCCTGTGTACCTGTGATTCCACTTCCAAGGAACTATAAATCTGCACTCCAAGTCCCTTTGTTCGGCAACATACCCCTGGACCTTACCATTCCATGTGTAAGCCCTGCTATGATTTGCTTTTCCAAAATACAGCACCCCACATTTATCTAAATTAAACTCTATCTGTCCCTCCTCAGCCCATTGACCCATCTGATCAAGATCCTAATGTACTCTGAGGTAACCTTCTTCACTGTCCACTACACCTCCAATTTTGGTGTCATCTGCAAACTTACTAACTATACCTCCTATGTTCGCATTCAAATCATTTATGGAAATGATTAAAAGTAGTGGACCCAGCATCAATTCTTCTGGCATGCCACTGGTCACAAGTCCCCAGTCCGAAAAGCAACCCTCCACCACCACTCTCTGTCTTCTACCTCCTAGCCAGTTCTGTATGCAAATTGCTAGTTCTCCCCATATTCCATGAAATCTAACCTTGCTAACCACATTACTGTGAGGAACCTTGCCAAATGCCTTACTGAAGTCCATATACATCTCTGCATTTTCCCCATAGTTCACCCTCCCACACAACTTTGTGGTGCCTGCAGCCTTGGAGACATTACATTTAGATCCTTCATATAATTAATATATATTGTGAAGTGAAGGAAGTCAGTTTTTGCAGAGAAATTATGTTGGGAAAATTGATTGATTAAGAGCTGATAAGTCCTAGGGCCAAGCACTAATCACTGTCGTAAACCACTAATCATTGGCTGAACTCGAAAAGACTATTTATTCTTTGTTCCCAGTCTGCCAACCATGTTCATAGGTACTCCTAGCTCCATGCACTTTAATTTTACATCTAATCTCTTACATCTTATATTTCTTTATGTGTTATATCTCTTATCAAAAGCTTTCTGAAAATCCAAGTAAAACCTATCCACTATATTCCCCTTAGCAACTTTGCTCATTAAATCTTTGAAAAATTCTAGTAGATTTGTCAAGCAGATTTCCCTATCATAAATTCATGCTCACCGTCTCCAGTATTGTCAATGTTGTCCAAGTACCTAGCTATTAAAATTTTTATGATGTATTCTAGCAGTTTTCCTGTTATCAATGTCGGGCTAACTGGTCTATAATTCCCTGTTTTCTTTCTATCACCCTTTTTTAAATGGTGGGTTATATTAGCTGCTCTCCAATTCATTGGAATTGTTCCAGTCTTTATAAAATTTTAGAAGTTTATCACCAATGCATTGCTTTCTCAGGCCACTACCGTGCGGTGTAGATTATCAGGCCTGGGGATTTGTCAGCCTTTAATACTATCAATTTCCCCAAAACCATTTCCCTGCGAGCATGGATTTCCTTCAGTTGCTCCATCTTACTAGACCCTGTGTTCCCCAACATCTTTAGAATGTTTTTTGTGTCCTTCTTTGGGAAGACAGAACCAAAAGATTTAATTGGTCTGTCATCTCTTGGTTCCCCATTATAACTTTCACTGTTTTGTTACTGTAAGAGACCTAATTTGTTATCACTAATCTTTTTCTCCTCATATAACTACAAAAGCTTTTACAATCAGTGTATATGTTTCCTGCAATCTTCCTCTAGTATCCTAGTTTCTGTTTCTCAATGAATTATTTTGTCCCCCTGTGCTGAAATCTAAACTGCTCCCAACCCTCACGTCTACTTTTTAGCCAATTTGTATGCCACTTCCTTGAGTCTAATATTATCCCTGATGTCCCTTGTTAGCCCTGTTTTGACCACCTTTCCATTTTGATTCTAATGCCAAACAAAAATGAACAATTGTTACATTCTTCTGTATACTCGTTAAATGTTTGCTATTGTAAATCTATTGTCATCCCTGTCGGTAAAGTCCCCAATTTTATTATCATCAGTTTGCACCTCATACCTTCACAGCTTCCTTTATTCAGATTCAGGAGCCTACTTGCAGAATCAACTACGTCATTCGCCACCTTAATGAAAAATTCTATCACATTATGATCTCCCTTCCCCAAGGCTCCTTGCACAGTTAGATTTGTATATTCCATTTTCACTACTACAAAATACTCAGTTTAGGATAGCCTGTTCTCTTCTTGGCTCCTCAGCATACTGATCCAGAAAACCTTCACACAGATTAAAGTTGCACATAATTACAACTGTGCCCTTATTATTTGTGTCTTTAATTTCCTGATTAACACCATCCCTGAAGTTACACCACAGTTTGGGTATGGGGGGGAGGGGGTCTATATACTCTATATACAGCTCCCACTATTGTTTCTGCCCTTTGGTGTTTCAGCTCTATGCCTGGATCTGTCTTAAAGTCTACATTTACATTGAAGACTTCAGATAGTTTCAATGAAATTAAGTGAAATTGTTACTCAGGAAAAGTTAGACTATTAAACATATCATCTAACTCCTGAATAACTATTCAACTGACCCTATTTACCATATACATACAACCCAAGTACACTTCCCCAGACCTTTAATACACCCTGATCCAATACCCACCCCGAGTATCAACCCCAACCCAACCCCACTTACTTCCCAACAGATCTGACCCCCACCCGCCACTCCCCTGCTTCATCCATACCCCCTAAATCCCAAGGACACAGCTTACCTCTTCCCCCCACCCCAAACGAGCCCAGATGCTACAGCCTAGAGTCAACCCAGTACCACGACCTCTCAGCACCTGACCTGTCTTGACATCACCCCATCCGAGATCTAAAACTACAACCTTGCCTCTCACTTCTATGCGACCTGATCTGACCCAATAATCCCCCCCATTCTTCTGCAAGCTGGACTCAAAACAACATTCCCCGGAATCTGACTGCCTCCCTTCTCCCTATCCTGCCACTGAACGGGAGTTGAATCGTCACTCCACTGGTGGACCTAATGCATACCTGGCTGGCCCCTACCAGGGACTTGACCTAAATGAAATGATCAAAGGAGTGGTAGTTACACTTGCTGATGACATAAAAATATATAGGAAAATGAATTGTGAAGAGGACATAGGGAGTCTACAAAGGGATATTACAGATAGGTTAAGTGAATGGATGAAGATCTGACAAATGGAGTTCAACATGAGAAAGTGTGACATTATCCAATTTGTTAGGAAGAATAAATTTGAAGCATATTATCTCAATGGTAAAGGTTGCAGAATTGGGTCTTCTAATGCATAAATCACAGAAGGTTAGCATGCAATAACAGATGATCAGGAAAGTTAATAGAATATTATGTTTTACTGTGAGGAGAGTTAAATACAAGAGTAGATAGGTAATATTTCAGATATATAGGACATTGGTGAGACTACATCTGGAGTACTGTTAACTGTGCTGGTCACCATTCATAGGGAAGGATGTTAATGTTTTGAAGCAGTACAGAGAAGATTTGCTTGACTAATATCTGGAATGAGCAGGTTGTCTTATGAGGAAAGGCTAGACAAGCAAGGCCTATATTCTCTGGAGTTTAGAATGTCAGAGGTGACTTAATTGGAACATATAAGGTCATAAGGCGACTTGACCAAGTGGATGTAGAAAGAATCATTGAATCCCTATAGTGTGGAAACAAGCCATTCAGCCCATTTGAGTCCACACTGCCCCTCAAAAGAGTATCCCACCCATATCCCTACCCTATCCTTGTAACTCTGCATTTTCTCACATCTAATCCACTAGCCTACACATCCCTGGACACAATGGGCAATTTAGCATGGTCAATCCACCTGATCTGCACATCTTTGGATTGTGGTGGGAAACTGGGGCACTTAGAGGAAATCCTTGCAGACACTGGGAGATAGTCGGCCAAGGTTGGAATTGAATCCAGGTCCCTGCCTCTGAGAGGCAGCAATGCTAACCACTGAGCTCCGTGCCGCCCATTGGGAAACCATCCAAAGGGTGTTTTCCCTTTTTAGAGAATCTAGAACTAAGGGTCATAGTTTAAAAATAAAGAAAAGAAAACAAAGAACTGTGGATGCAGAAGATCAGAACTAATGAAGAGTTGTCAGACTCAAAACGTTAACTGTTTTCTCCCTATTGATGCTGCCAGACCTGCTGAGATGAAGGAAAACAATTGTCTCAGAGGCACCAGCTAACCTACACCCCCTACCCCTCTGGCACTCTATCCTCACAGCACCTGAACATCATAGTTGCCTTATGTGCTGAAATTCAACAGCAGCTCTCAAAGTGGCTGTCAGGTCCTTTAAATTTCAGGAAACTGCAACTGAGTGCTATGAAAAGGAGATATTGTTTGCCTTCCCCCGACTGTTCTGCATTTGAAAAGAACTGTCAGAATGGAAGTACAACTCCACATTTCTGATGAAGACCTGAACTGAATTGCCTCTCCAAGGTGCAGAGACTTCTTTTTTATGGAAAGAGATGGGGTAGAGTGGCAATCTGCATGAAAATCCAGCTTAGTATCTTCTGACCATTTAAAATTTAAGAGACCCTCTCACTATAGCAATGCTGGACAGTGGGAGCATTAGAAACTAGTATGGGCTATTGATCTTCTTGAGCCTGCTTCACCATTTAATGAGATCATGACTGATCTGAACCTTGACTCCATATAGTCCTTGATGTTATTGATTACAAAATCAAAACCTCGTTCAATCTTGAAAACTATATTGATCTTGAAATCCATGGCCTTGGATTTCTACTAGTTTTTATGTGAAAAAGTGAATACTGATTTTCATCCTGTATGATTCAGCTGTACTTTTAAAATTATGTCATTCAATTTTTATTCTCTTACTGGAAAGGTTTCTCCACAGTTACACTATCAAAAGAAAATTTACCACATAAACATCTTAACCAGATAACTCCTCAATATTCTATAATAAGAGCAATATAAACAAGGTTACAGCAGCCTATCCTCGTGATTTGATCCTGTAATGTCACCAAGACCAAGATATCCTTTCTGAAGCAAAATACTAAAAACGCAATGCAGTTGTCCACATGGGGGTCAGACCAACTAAAGAATAATTTCATAATCTTTGTAACTCACTCTCCTTGAAATAAAGTTAACATTCCATTATACTTTTGAATTACATATTGTTATGACATGGGGTAAATCCTTCTGCTAATTTGAACCAGACCCACAGAAAAGCTCACCTTGCCTCGTAAAATATGAGTGACAAAGAACTGCAAAAATCCCTCTATGTAAAGAAAAAATTAACAATTTATTCTTTAACTCTAAGAAACACAAGAATATTAAACAACAACTATTTACACGGTAATCTCCCTTTGCCTGATCAATTTATCTGCATCCCACTCTACAACAATATACTGATCCAATAAAACCCCCTCCCCCCGATTAAGTTTACAGAAAAAAAATCCAATTTCAAAACCAGCCAGTTGCCACTGTTCCCTTGGTGTCTTCACCTGTACTTTCCTGGGTCTTTTCTTTCATCTTCTGCTTCACAAATTTCATATAAAAGGTACCTTTCAGAGAGTGCAGGCCATCTGTGTTTGATGGTGCTCTTCGCTGTGGAAAACTGTTCAAAATGCCTGATTTTATATTCCCCCAAAACATTGGACCATTGCATTGGTTTGATGTCATCAAAATATTTAAATTCAAATGCTATTGGATTTTGGTATCTTGGAGCATAACTTAAATTGTTTGGCCAAATTCGAATTTGTTGTTTACCATAGCATTGCAGCTTCATCTATTTGTTTCACAACCAAATGTTACGTTTTTAAATTTTTCAACATGCTCAGTACCTCTCTAGGTCTGTGCCAGCTTCCACTCTCCCTTAAAGGTACAGTACAAACCTACACCTTCATAACAGCACCCCACTTAAGGAAAAAAAAGAGCCATCACAATGAAAAGATGGCTTCATATTTTCCTCTATTCCTTAGCCACATTACCATGACATACATATGACTTTAATCTAAGTTCATATTAACTTCTTCCCACATATATATAACATTGAATAGATACCAATAAATACCAAGATTGCGATCCATATACATAACTGTTTCCAACGCATTGTTTGTGACATAAACATTAAAATGTTGTAAGGCCAGTACCAAACTCAATAGTTCTTTTTCAATCATAGAGTATTTTCTCTGGTGGGTGTTGAGTTTCTTTGAAAAATAACCAACTGGCAGTTCAATTCCATCCTCATCTTCCTGTAGCAGTACAGCTCCAACTCCTACGTCGCTAACATCGAAAGCAACTTTGAAAGGTTTCAGAAAGTTTGGTGTAGCTAAAACAGGTGCTGTGGTTAATTTTGTTTTTAAATTGTCAAATGCCACCTGGCTCTGTTCTGTCTACCAAACTTTTGTGTTCTTCTTCAGCAAACCTGTTCATGGTGTCACTATGCTACTGAAGTTTGGAACAAATTTCCAATGGAATCCGCTTAGTCCCAAAAATCGAAGCACTTCTTTCTTCGAGGTTGGTCATGGAAATTTCTCGATGGCCTTCGTCTTTGCATTCCTTGGGGTCAACCTTCCATGACCGAAGTTATGTCCCAAGAACGTCACCTCTGCTTTTGCGAATTTAGTTTTGTTTAGGTTTATTACCAGCTTTGCTTCTCTTACTTGGTCAGAGCTCTGCCAACTGTACACGTGATCTTCCCAGGACTCACTAAAGACCACCACATCATCCAGATAGACTGCACAGTTTGTTAACGCAGCCACTACTCTTCATGAGACTTTGGAATGTGGCGGGTGTATTCTTCATTCAAAGGGCATCACTTTGCATTGATATAGCCCATTTGGAGTTACAAACGCAGTAATTTCTTTCACTATCTCTGATAAAGATGCTTGCCAATAACCACACAGTAAGTCCAACTTCATGATGTAACTGGCTTGTCCAACTTTCTTGATACAGTCTTGGAATCTTGATGTTTGGTATGAATCCGACTCTATTACAACGTTGACCTTCCAATAATCCACACAAAACCACTGAGTCCCATTAGGTTTGGGAACTAAGATGATCGATGAACTCCATTCGCTGTGACTCTGTTTGATGATATCTTCATTGAACATGGCCTCCACTTCTTTCTGGACCTGTATGGCTTTGAAAGGATTAACTCTGTAGGGGCGTTGTTTTATCAGAACGGTATTCTCTATGTCTACGTCATGCACAATAGCATTAGTCCACCCCATCTTATTCCTACATATGTCTTTAAACATTTGTAACAAATCTTTCAACTACGTTCTTTGCTCCTGAGACAGATAGTTTACTAACCTACCACATTTCTCAAGGACTTCCTCATTGTTTAACATATTTTGAGGCACATCAAATTCTACAGCATCTGGATTTGATTCCTCACTCTGCAGGGCAGTAACTAACACCTCCTTACCCAGTTCTTTCTCTCAATGATAATAAGGGCTCAACATAGTCACATGACATAGCTGATACAGTATTTTCCCCTCTGACATCTTTACCAGATAGTTCATCTGATTCAACCTTTTCTCAATTTGATAGGGACCACTAAACTTGGCTTTGAAGGGATCTCCTATCACTGGTAACAATACTAACACGTCATCCCCACTGGAAAACATCTGAGTCTGAGTTTTTATCTGCCACCTGCTTCATTCTATACTGTGTCCCCTTAGGTGCTGTTTAGCTAACTCACTTACTCAATTTAATCTCTCCCTCACCTCTGATACATAATCCAAGTGTGAGACCTCCGACTTTGCTCCTGTCAATTTCTCTTTAATTAATTTCAAAGGGCCTCTCACTTCACGTTCAAATATTAATTCAAGGAGAGTAAGCTGAGTAGGTTTATTTGTGATGTCTCTAATAGCAAATGATACAAGTGGGATATCTTTATCCCAATCATTTGGGTAATCCTGACAGTATACTGTCAACATGGTCTCCAGGGTCTGATGCCACCTTTCTAAATCTCCCTGGGATTTAGGATGATATGCACTTGATTTAAGGTGCTGTACACCTAAGCCATCCATTCCTTCCTTAAACAGCCTAGCAGTAAAATTAGACCCTTGGTCTGACTGAATCTTTCTGGGTAGCCCATACTGCGTAAAGAAAGGTACTAACTCCTCTGCCACCCTTTTTGCCTTAATACTCTGTAATGGAATTGCCTCCAGAAATCTGGTAGACACATTCATTATGATTAACAAGTACTGGTTCCCACTTTTAGTTCTCAGAAGGGGATCTACCCAATCAATTATAACCGGCATGAAAATTTCTTCGAATGTGGGAATTGACAACAAAGGTGATGGTTTTATTACTACCTGTGGCTTACCTACCATTTGGCATGTATGAAATGTATGGCAAAAGTTAACCACATCCTTGTGCATTCCAGGTCAACTGAAATGTTTTTGTACCTTAGCGTGTGTCTTCCAAACCCTAGCCGACCACCTATAGGTAGTTCATGTGCTATATGCTACCGGAAACACAATCTGGTGCACTTCTGTCCATTTCTCCTCAGCACTAACCTACCATGGTCTCCATTTTTGTCTTAGGATTTTATCTTTCGGACAATAACCCTCAGGAATATCCTCTGCCTCCTTTTCATCAACATATATATCTTTTATTGTCTCATCTTTCTATTGCAAGTCCATTGGCCTTTCAGGCCTAAACACTTCTATCTGACCCTCTGCCTGTTCAGGATTTTCCTGCACCATTATGTCAAACAGAGTGTCCGTTAACTGAACCTCAACTCCTTCGTCTTTCTCTTTAGGTTTTGCTTTGTGCTGTGACTTATGATAGTGGGATCTTGTTACTACACAGTCTGGGAAAATACGAAGATATGTTTTTCTTTTAACTCCTCAGTTTCCTGGTCTTCCTTAGGCTCTTCCACAACAAGTGGTGTCACTCCCACCTTGGACCCTCCTAAATAGTTACCAAAAACAAACTGGATTCTTGGAATGGATGCTGTGTCAATCATTTCCACTGTTACTGCCCCAGTCCTGAGTTGAGAACCTATCTGGTTCACTAATGTGGTCCTTCATCTGATGTTCTTATGTGGCCTACATGTGAGTCCAGACCCACAGCAATATGGTTGACTCTTAACTGTCCTGTGAAGTGATCTAGCAAGCCACTCAATTCAAGGGCAGTTGGGTATGGGCAAAAAATGCTACAGCAGGCTCAAAAAGCTGACTCCATGTTTATAATACCAGCCTTGCTATCAATACCTATATTTCAAAAATAATTTTTAGAAACTAGCTTTTGATAATTGTGCACATGTCAAATTTATTTTCTCCACTACAGTTTCATTTTCTCCATTTTAGCTTTGTTGGATACAAATTGGATGACTTCATATTAACCCATATTGAATTTAAATTGCCTTGCTTTATTCACTTACTTACTTAGTCTCTATCCCTTTACAACACTCACCTCCCATCTGAACTATATACTGTAATTTAGCATCATTTGCAAATTGGGTATAGAGCTTTCTATTAGTTCAGCTGAATCATTATGAAGTATTATGAAAAGTTGAGATTCTAGACCAATCCCAAGCGAACACACATGTGACATCCAACTAGACTCTGCACACATTTTTCTGCACTCTCTGTCTACTTCCCAACAAATTTTAACACAAATCAGAGGCTGCAATGCAAACCCTGTCTAGAAGCAAAATTTGGAAATTGAGGAGTAGCCTTTAAAAGACAAGGGGTAGAGTTTTCCCCTTTGTAGTTAAAAGGTGTTGCCGAGTGAAGTTCATGGTGTTTGGTCTGCTGTGACCCAGCGCAAATTTTCCCAAACTTCCAGTCTTCACATAATTGATTATGAAATTGGGCTGTTGGGTACATTTCTTGGAAAATTGCATAGTCAGAGGCATAATCAAAGCATTGCTGCACACCATTTCAGACACTGGAAACCAGGAATGACCAATCCCCCTGTGATGTTTGAGCCTTGTCATTGACTAAGTGCTAACTGCTTCCTTCATGGACAAGGACCTGGAGACATGCAAGGATGAGGTGGTGAAAAAGGGGCCAGTCCTTTTCCCAGTGAATTGCTCCAGGAGACCATTCCACCAGAACCACCCAACCTGCACACAGCAGCCTGGTTCTGTACTTGTTCCTCGATTAAATAAATCAATGCAAGAAGCTTAATAATCTTTTGTACTGTACAAGGGTAAATGGCACCATCCTCTCTCTGCTACCTCAATGCTACTGCACACACTGTTATGCACCAGACCAGACCCACTCAAAATATTTTAAGAAGGTAGCCTCCTCCCTAACTTTTTCTTATTTTAAAGGTGGATGAAGTGGATGTTCCAGGTGTGATGTAGCTGGTCAAACTCTTTGGCTTTAAACAAAACAGAATTTATTTGAACATTGCAGTTGAAACACGAACAGAAGGAAACGGAATTTAAAATAAGCTAACTATTGGAAAACCTGACTGACTCAATTTAGCAACTTAACTAAGGAACGGCTCTAATCCAGCAACATCCCATAAACACACCCCTTGGCACAGGTTCTTATAGGCAGAAGGGAACAGCATCCAAAAAGATTTCAGAGAGAAAGATCAGTCAGGAATCATCTGTGGAAACTTTGCACTGCAGCAGCTTCTGACTGTTTCAGCTAAACCAAACTAGAAAAAAGCCTGAACTGGGAAAACTGCCACTCCCCTGCCATTGTTAGACTAGGCTCTTCCCAGACATTACTGCACCTTTGTCTTTACGACTTCTCTTAAAAATAACCCAAGGACAAAATAGCCTTGTTAAAGTGACAACATCATCACATTCACCAAGTTTCATGGACCACAACTCTCAGTTGACCAGAGGAAAGTGTGGTAGACATTAGGCTCCCTATTTCATATGAGAAGATTCATAATCTAGTTTGGAAATATTGCAAATAAATGAGAAGCTAGCTTTCAGCTTCTATTATAGTGATCTGGAGTTGTTGGTAAACTGGCTGAGAGGAAGGCAGTCCTTTTCCCTGCTGAAGTGAGTTTCAATTAGTTTCTTTCTGCCTTCTCAGGATTTGCAGTGCATTGCTCTGTCACACATTCATCAGTTGCCCTCTTGATCAATATCCTGATCCTCAGGCTCAGCTTCATCCTCAGAAGATTGTTGTCGATCACTCATTTTGTCTGCATCGAAGCTATCATCCCTTGTTGACTCCACTTGCGAATGGCACAGAATGTCACAATGATGTGTGATTCCCTTTCTGGGCTGCGCCAGATATTGATACCTCATCTTTTTAAGGAGGCCTATTTTCTCTTCCATTTGTTAAACGTATGGACAAAGTTATTTCTTTGTTCTGCCTTTCTGAGTGTTTCATAAAGGAGTCATGTTTGGAGGAGTTATTATAATGATCACAAATGGTAATACTCTGCAAGTCAGATCCAAGAATGAAACCTGGCTTGATAGATCATAAGTTTTATTTTTACAGTTGGTTATTGTGGTGATTGGTCATTGAACATTTCAACACAAGACTACCATTGTTCTTTAACAAAAGAGCACAAGTTTAGTACACAAAAAAAATCAAATAAAGCCCTCTCTATTTATAATAAAATAAAGAACTGCAGATGCTGGAGATCTGAAACAAAAACAGAAATTGCAGTTAAATCTTGGTACATCTGATAGCATTTGTGGAGAGAAAGCAGAGTTAACTTTGAGTCGGGTGACTCTTCAGAATTATGTCTGAATGTGTAAGTCAATTTGAAATCATCTTAACATAAACAGCAATGTTTTTCCCAACATCATAGGGTTAAGTTATAATCCTATTAGACCATAGGGTTGCTGTCACATTAGAGAAAGGCAAATGGTGATTGTTTAATCTGAGGGTCACCACATCTCAGGTGAGGGGAGAAGTAGACAAGCAGAGTCCTTTTTCAGAAACTCAATCCCAGAAAAAGTTTTGGTTTTTCTTCTTGGACTGCTGAAACAGTTCTAAACCTTCCTTCCGTTCTGATGGCCTGAACCTCCTTTTAGTTCTGTCAACCTGAAAACTTCTATGTAAAGTCTCATATCTTGGCAAATTCACAAACTAAGCTGCCCTGGAGTGTTTGAAAGATAGTGCAGGCATCAACTATGGAAAACACACATCAACAAGCTTTGGAATCTGATGGAGACTCAGAAGGACAGGCTAGTCATCCAATTCAGGTAGCTGCCAATGTGAAGAAGCAACTGGGGAACTGTGTGGATTGTCCAAATCCTCAATCCATAAATTCACTGAGGATGCAACTGATGTCACTTACCCAGAGCTTTTCCTCTGTGACTATGAAAGTCAAGCAGCTTAGGTACTGGGCTTCTGTGCTGTTGCTGGATTTCCCCATGTGCAGGGTCCTATTGAATGCACCCGTATTGCTTGGAAAATTCTCTACCATCAATCAACAAACTTTCTAAAATAAAACTTCCATCCCATTTATGTTGAAACTATGTCTGACCATTGGTGCCAAATTCTCGATATTCCAGAAATACTGGGAGCTGTCATGATGCATACAAGCTAGAGAATACAGAAGTTTCTGCCTCTCACTAAGGTGCTTGGGTGGTTGTGAAACCAGTGTCACTATGATAAAGGTGTATGATGTGTATTATCAAATACATTATACTGCAAATTTGGAGTTTTAAAATAGAGGCAGATTTGTCTCTAATTGAGGTTTTTTGTCTCAGTAGCTTTTTTTCTAAGAGGCGAGAAAGTATTTTTGAAAAGTGACCGAAATGTATAGTTTTCAAGAAAGCATGTTCCTTAGTGTCTAGCCAGACATTTGAAGAAAACGACAATGTGATCTGCAGGTCCAGATTCTATTGTATACCTCCACTTCCTTGGTGGATCATCACTTGCTGCTTATTCCTGTGGAATCTGTGCAGTAACTGCTGGAGGTTTCTGTTCTTGCCGAGTTTGCTGACAAAGTTGCAATTGCTGTTTTTTTTACTTTGTCTTTGAAGTTTCATGAAGATTGTTATGACTCCAACAAAACTGTTCTCCATTTGAACCTCATGAGCAGGTAACCTTTGGACATTATCAGAATGATAACTGTATTTTATTGAAGGAATTCCAGAGCCATCACGCCATAAATATGAGCATGTCCTCACTTAATGTTCAAGAAACATCACACCTATGTGGAAGTTCTGATTCAGTCTACAAGGATTTTTAACAGATGATATCTATGACACTGGTGTCTCCAGTTCTCACTTCTGACAACCTTAGGGATGATGTTTTTTGCTGCAAATATGTAACTTCAATAGAATCTACAGTCTGCAGCAAACTGTTCTTGCCATGTAGGAAATACAGGAAATGACACAGATCTGCTCCAGTGATGCCCGAGAAGTAACTTCAAACTGGGTGCAGGGCATCATGGGAGGCAAACCCACCTCAGCCCTTAGACTTCAAGTTGCACCTAAGAAAAGTCAAATTGGAGAAAAATTTAGCAATGCAGGACAGAATCATGAAAAAAATAAGTTGGTTTTACTTACTTCATGATGACTTATTCAATCAGGCAACTATCACAAAAACTACTTTCTCTCTCCTACATGTAAAGACAAAGAAGTCAGATATAATTGGTGAAATTATAATAAGGTGGAATCATTTGAGCAATGATGAAATCCATGGCAGAGCCTGACATGAAGTTCGGCGAGATCAAATTGGACATTGGAAGCATCTCACTCCATCTTTTCTCCTTTTGACAAGCAGCATGCAGAGTTTCTGGCTAGGCAGCAGCAAGATGTCAATTAAGGGGGATTATTCCTTGTTAAATACCTTGTTAAATAACTTGTATTATTAATGTTCAACTTCCTATTTTACCAAACACACCAAACAATCTAGGTGTTGAGAAAACTCAATATGGAAGCTAGAGTGGATTCCCGCAGGCTTCAACCTGTCTCTGGCTATGTAGAGTTTCCACATTGCCCAACACCAAACAGAATTTCAGAAGACAATCTATTGCCAACGCACACCCCTCATTCACAGATATTGGCATTCAGCATTGGCCAACCCCTGACAAACATGATAGCACTTTGCCAATACACTGGCAGGGTGCTTTGAAAGCATAAATTTGCATTGCTTTGTCGCTGGCACTAGAATGGCTGTAGCATGGACAGAGATCCAGCTCACAGATTGGACCAGGCTGTGTCTCAAGGATGCTCATTTGCCATCTTAGTGGTCAGTCACTTAGTGCTTACGTGCATGCCACAGCATCCTTGCCTTACCTTGCTTTGCCAATTACAACAGTCAAATACAAAAACAGAAATTGTTGGGAAAGCTCAGCAGGGTTGGTGGTATTTGTGGAGAGAAATCAGAGTTAACATTTCAGGTTGCAATCAGAATTTTGAGGAAGGGCCAGTCGACCTGAAACATTTACTCTGATTTCTCTCCACAGATGCTGCAAACCTGCTGAGCTTTTCCGGCAATTTCTGTTTTGTTTCTGGTTTACAACACCTGCAGTCCTTTGATTATTTGACTATAGTAAAAACAACCCAGCTTGTCTTATTGATCTGCAGTCCTCAATCCAAGGAGCAGGCATTTGCTACATGGCAGTGTGCAATGTCAATCTCACATCTGCACCATGTGCCAGCAACTAACATGGCAAACATCTGTTAAGAAGCAGCACTTCAAAGCTAGTGCTTCCAAGTAAACTTATTGGACTCCATCCTGGTGTTGTGTGATATTTAACTTCCACAAACACATTGTATGTGTAGCAAGTAGGCATCCAAGACTTATGGCATGGCCCTTAGTGATGTCCATGGAGGTACCCATCAATCAAGGTGCCCCAGAACAATAAGTTAAGGGTAGCCTTCCTTACGAATCATGATTAGCCATGATCAGATGTTTGGTTAGGTAGTCTCAGTCAAGGGCATCTGCATCTTTTTAGTCCAGGGAGTTGGTCAGATTTCTCAGTCTAGGGCATCTGTGTGTCTTCACTCCAGAGAGTCACTCACAGTCAATCCTAAAACCCCATTGTGGACATTCAGGGGGTTGAGGGGGGTGGGTAGTACAAGAGGGCTGACAGAATCAGTTGATGTAAAACTACCAGTTCGAGGTTTGGCAGTTCTCATCCTGGGCTATTTGATTAGATCATTCAATGGAATGGCCCATGATTAGCCTATTGAGACTGATGAGAGGGGACAAATGATTGGGAAGGGCAGGGGTACAAGGGATGCTGCCATGGGAATGCGATCTGGCAAGTTCTTCTTTCAGATCAGGTGTTGCAGGCTGGAAGGAAGGAGTGATAGCAGTTGTCAAGTGGGGCATTAGTATTTGCAAATGGATATATGGTAAATTATGGATGGGAAGGGAGTCATGCAAGAGGGGATTATCTCCATCAAGAGTTTTGTGATTTTAAGGGGGTGACAATGTATGACTGCACTTGGCATGATCACCTCATATACTGGGGGCTGGATGGGGAAAGGTGAGTAGGTGGATCTTTCCATAGTTGGTTTAGGTGGGATCCTGGAGAGTTGTGAAGCCTATGGGGTTTACAAGAAGGGCTGCAGACTGGGAGGTTGGATGATTTCAAGCTCACTAACATGTAGAGATGGATCTGCAAGCCACCGGCCAAGGACTGCTCACTACACCTTCTGTCATGCTAGAAATCAAAAGTGCAAAATGAGGAAGACGATCCTTCTTTGACTAATCGGGACCTTTCCACGGAATGCTTTTACTGGTTTGTAAGAATCACAATGTGGCTGGTTCATTTGTTAAATGTCTTGATTTATCAATTCAAAAGTCACAACTCACAGCAACCACTGCAAGAAAATTCAAAAGGTTTTCTTCAAGTTTAAAATGAGTTTATTTCTGGGAGAAGATGCAGTTTCTGCTGAGAAGAACAGCAGCACACCCTTCCGGGTCTTTCTGTCTTTCTGTGTCTGTATTTCTGGAACTTGTTTCCAGTTCCAATCTGCTCTGTTAGCTGAGAACCAATCAGGTTCACTTGTAAACAACCACCCTGGCACCTGATTATCTGCATGTTGAAGTAACTTCAGCCACAAAAACAGAATTTACAAAAGATATTGTATTATTTGCTTTGCAACTACACAGCCATCCTGGTAAATCGCTGTTTTTAAAAATAGTTTTTTCTTATTGCAATCTGGAAATTTTAAAGACACAGAAGTAAAAAGCCATGGTCTTTACAGTGGTGGATCATGTGTGGCCATGAAGTTACATGTCATGCTGACACGATGACATTCGGGCTACACAGAGAAACAAACAACCAGATGCAAGATAAAAGCAGTGCCATTTATCAAGTAAATGCCAAATAATATTTTGTGCCTTTTCATCCATGCCACCAAAGTTCTTAAGATAAAGAAAGAAGCATTGAGTCTGCACCACCATTCGATCATAGCTGATATGTTCCTCACCCCCATTTTCCTGCCTGCTCCCCATAACCTTTCAACCCATTACCAATTAAAAATCTGTCTGACTCATCCTTAAATTTACTCACTGTCCCAACATTTGGGATAGCAAATTCCATAGATTCATAATCTTTTGGGAGAAGTAGTTTTTCCTCAACTCTGTTTTAAATTTGCTACTCCTTATCCCAAGACTACGACTTCTCGTTCTACAATGCCCCACAAGAGGAAGCATCCACTCCTTGCCTACTTTATCCATACCTTTTATCACTTTGACTATCTCAATTTGATCTCCCCTAATTCTTCTAAGTTTCAGACAGTATAGGCCTGAATTGTTCAATCACTGTTCATACGACAAATCCCTCATCTCTGGGATCAATCTAGTGAACAACCTCTGAACTGCCTCGAATGTCACTACATCTTTCCTCAAATAAGGAGACCAAAACTGCGCACAATATTCCAGATGCAGTCTCACCAATGCCTTGTGTAGTTGCATCAATATTTCCTTATTTTATGTTCAATTCTTTTAGCTATAAAAGCCAATATTCCATTCACTTTCTTCATTATCTTCTGCACTTGCATGCTAATTTTCTATGACTCGGAAACGAGAACATCCAGATCCCTCTGCACTACCACACTCCGAAGTCTCTCCCTATTTAGATAATTGGTCGCTTCCCATTTTTTTGACCAAAAGGCATGACCTCACATTTATCCACGTTAAACTCCATCTGCCACATTTTGGCCCACTCCCTTAACCTATCTCCATCCATTTGTAAGGTTCTTAGTTCATCATTGCAGTTTACTGTCCTGCCTATTTTTGTGTTGCCCGCAAATTTGGCTGTAGAACCTTCTATTCCTGTATCCAAGTCATTAACGTAGATTGTCAATAGCTGGGGTCCAAGTACCAAACCTGGTGGCACCCCACTAGTTACTTTTTGCCATCTACAAAAAAAATTATCCCACGTCTCTGTCTTCTGTTCATTAGCCAATCATCTGTCCAAGTTAATAAATTACTCCAATCTGAGGGATTTGTCTGCCCTCAATTTTAAAAGAGTGCTGAGTACATTTTCCCTATTGATGTTGACCAATCTTAGTTCTACCCTTTCTATATCCTCTGACTTGCCCGTTCCTATTATCCTTTACCGTGAAAACGGAGGCAAAATATTGATTTAGCATCTCTGCCATTTCAGTGTTCCCCACTATTAACTCTCCAGTTTCGTCTTCCAAGGAACCAATATTCACCTTAATGACAATATCAGTAGAAGTTTTTACTATCGCGTTTGATATTTTGTGTCAGTTTTCTTTTGTAATTTACCTTAGCTGTTTTTATTTTTTTAGTATTCCTTTATTTATGTTTAAAGGTTTCCCAATCTTCTAGCCTGCCACTGGCCTTTGCAATATAGTATACCTTAGTTTTTTTTACTTTAAATTGTCCTTGACCTCCTTATTTAGCCATGGGTGTTTTTTTACCCCCGTACCATCTTTCTTCCTCACTGGGATACAGTTTAGAGGAATTGAGTAGACCTTTAAACTCTGATTGAAGATTTGTAGCTCGGGTATCCGTTGTTGTGGTTCTGCTCGCCGAGCTGGAAGTTTTTGCTGCAAACGTTTTGTTCCCTGGCTAGGGAACATCATCAGTGCTGTTGGAGCCTCGTGTGAAGCGCTGCTTTGATGTTTCTTCCGGTATTTATAGTGGTTTGTTCTTGCCGCTTCCGGGTGTCATGTTACTGACACCCGGAAGCGGCAAGAACAAACCACTATAAATACCGGAAGAAACATCAAAGCAGCGCTTCACACGAGGCTCCAACAGCACTGATGATGTTCCCTAGCCAGGGAACAAAACGTTTGCAGCAAAAACTTCCAGCTCGGCAAGCAGAACCACAATAGACCTTTAAACATCTACCACCGCTCACCTGCTGTCTTACTTTTTAGCCTTCCTGCCCAATCTACTTGGGCTAAATCTGTCCTCTTGCCTATGTAATTTCCTCTGTTTAATTCCATAACACTACTGTGGGACTCTACTTTCTCACCCTCAAACTGAACTTTGAATTCTATCATACTATGATCACTTCTCCGTACAGAATCCTTAACTATGATATCATCAATTAATCTCTCCTCCTTATACAATACCAAATCCAAAGGAGCTTGCTTCCTAGTTGGTATCACAACAAACTGTTCCAAGAAACAATTTCTAATACATTCAATGATCTCTGCTTCCAGGCTACCTTTGCCAATTTGATTCTTCCAATCTATGTGCTTGTTAAAATCACCCAAGATTATTGCCATGCCTTTCTTGCAAGCCTTTAATATTTCCTGGTGTATACTGTTCCCCACTGCAGACTTACTGTGCCCTCTATAAGCTATCTTCTTTCTCTTCCTCCCACTGTGTCTTAGTGCACTCCTTGGTTTCCCATTGGCTTGCAAGGCACAAGAGTCTATTGGCTCTGGAGGTTCATTTGGGCAGCTCTGGGCCCACTTGTGCCTGAACTGGCCAGGTGTGCTGAGATTCAAGTTGATCCTCCTTGCTGGGAACGTCTAAGGGTCAAAAGGGTCAGGCAGGGTGAAGGGCCTGAATTAGCAGATTGGAGACTTCTGCAAGGAATACATGTGTTCCTTCTCCAGCTGGATGTCTCCTTGTAAGAAAGGGGCACCCCGAGTGCCACCATGTTCCCCATTTCCCTGTTGTCATGCCATTGGTCTTGAGGCCCAGTGGGGGGCAACAATATGTGTAGATGTGTGCATCCCTCCTGCAGATCCTGAGAGTGTGGGACCTGACTTTTCAAAGCAATCATCCAACATGCCTATGGAGAAAGCCTGATATTTGCAGCAACATCTGGGCAAAAAGACATTGCATCCTACATACATGTCAGTTGCTCTTATTCTTTGATGTGAATATAGATGAAGTCTGTGACTGCTAACAAGACAATGACCTCTCCTACCTAGTCTGAGCAAATGCTTTGCCTTAGGCAATTTTCTGAATGCCAATGTCATTCTCAGCCAGATGTAGAGCTGGCCGAGTGAGATGCTCACCACATTGAGTTCCCATATGTTCTAAGACTAACAATAGCAGCAAAGTGTCAGCATTTGTGTTGATGGAGAGTGCAGGAGGCAGCCTTGCCAATGCTTCCTCTAAATCCTCAATATGCTTGTCCTGAAGAGGTCAAGGAGGTGGCTTCTTGACCAGCCAGCTGTTTCATTTCAGAGATGGTAGATATTTTGGCGGTATCTGCAAGGAAAAAGAGGGACAACATCACAGCCAATGGTTAGATGTGGCATACAGTGAATATGATAATGGCAGTGCAATAAAGAGTTGAAAGGACCATGATTCTCTTGTCCACAGGGTAAGGAGCTTGGTGTCTCATAGCCCTCCAGCAGGGATCTTCCTGCCCTGTTATGAGCTGTCATGTAATTAGAGAGAGGGAGGCACTGAGTGAAACGAAATTGAGTGACACCGCATTAGGCTGGTGTAGTTGTACAAAAGGTGGTGAGTGTTGTGTGTGAATAAGTAAGCAATGCAGAGGCATGCAGTGTTAATAGTGTGCGAGATTGGGGTGGAATGAGAATGAGTGAGGGAAGATGTTTCATGCAATAGTGGGAGTTGCAGACACAGGCCTTGGTGGGAAGTGTGTATAGTATCAGAGATAGTTTGAGCATGAGGTCACAGAGGTAACGCAAGTAACAGAGGTAGAGATAACACAAGATTTAGCTAAATATTCCAGAAATGGTACTGGTTCTTTATTTGAAGGTGGGAAAAAGAAAATAAGGCATTCATGACTGGATGCAAACTTTGTTACTTAGAATAGAACACTTCAGTGACCAGCTGTGCACTAATGTTCCTTGCAGCAATCACTGAGGAGCTCCCTAAGTGACAGTCACTATGTAATTCTGCCTCAAAGTCAGAAATGGATGTGTCCAAGGAGGATTTTTTGGATGTTTAGGATGAACAGAGCACAGTTGGGTATGGCAAAATACACATATAAACTCCCTTTTGAGACTCCAGTAATCATTGCTGAAAGCATATCCTTCGATATATTGCTGTTCTACTGCTGATCATGCAGCCATTTGTGGGCTAACATTCATTGATGTAAGAAGTAGGCCTTCTCACTCTCAAACTATTACAAGCCTGAATTTGTTTTAGAGGGTAATGAGTAGTTGGGGATGGAATAAAGCTGCTTAAATTTTGCTTCACTCTTCTGTTTTTAACCCTTAATACGTCTCTATTCAAATGTACATAGACAATGTAATATGTGTTTATAGGAGCCTTCACACTTCTCCAGGCAATGGAAACGAAAGCTAAAGTTGTCCAGGCTACATGTAAATAAAAGCCGTTCACAATCATAATAAACATAATTCAAATATTCCAATTTAATTCAAAATTAACTCTTCTGCCAGACTTAGCTGATTCTGACAACAGATGCACTTTGTGGCCAAGAAATTAGGGCATGATCCCACTGATGTGCCCATGCATATAATGAGATCAACAGCAAGACTACAGAAATTTAGACTCCCATTTGTTTATCATTGGCAAGCTGCAGATTACAATCAAACCTCAAAGGCAGGTCACCAACCTAAGGGTGGCAGCCCTCGAGAGACTCATGGGGAGAGCGGCAATTGGGAAATATGGACAGCAATGGTCAGCAGTCGTCTGTGAATTTAATGTCCGAACAGCTGCTCCTCCCAATCCTACAATAAGATAAATAAACAAGAAATTGTAGAGACTTTGAACAAGTATTTCTCTATCTTCTAAAAAGAAACCAAAAGCATACCAAGAATTGTAATTGAAATCAAACCTTAAAGGGAAAGAGGAACTTAACACTGTCATTATCACTGGATAAAATGTATTTGGAAAACTATTGGATGTAAATCCTAAGCGCTAAGTCTTAAAATAAGGGAATGTAGAGATAATGTTTAATAATTCTGCCTTGCTTTTAGAAAAGTTCAAGCAGATTGGTAAACCACCAATGTAATATCCTTGATTCAAGAAAAAAGAGCATAAAGCAGGATGCTATAGGCCAGCTAGCTTATATCTGTCACTGGGAAAATGCTGGAATCAATAATGAAAGGTGTAACAGCAATAGATTAGGAATTTCATAATATAATCAAACAGAGCAAAATGGCTTTATGAAAAGAAAATCATGTTCGACATACTTATTTGAGTTCTTTGAGGATGTAACAAGCAAGGTGGACAAAGGAGAATTGGGATATATATTATCGTGTGTTTGGATTTCCAAAGACTTCTCCACAAATTAAGAGTTATGGCTTTAGGATAATATATTAAGAGATAGAGAATCGACTAAAAAAACAGGAAATAGAGTCTGGACTTTATGCTTCCTTGCCGAATAGTTTGAAGGCATAGGTCTTGTAAATCCACAAATGGCCGTCTCATTGACTAACTGCACACATTGGTTTGGTTGAAATTTAATAAGGGTGCAGGGGAAATATTTGACTGCCTGCTGTGGGGCCAAATGAAGGCCTTTAAGGGCCTCATTCCTGCTAATGCTGATATATTGCCTAAGATGGAAGGAGGCCCAGGCCATGCTGAAACGAGGCAACCTTAGCTGCATGATCTGGGGTCTGGCAAGGGGAGGGGGACAATCTTTTGGGGGGCTTTTAGAACCTTGGGCTTAATCTTCCAGTCCTGATTATTCCCCATACCTCATCTTACCCTCCTCTTCATGGCCCCTGAATTGAAATTTGCCTGGCTGTCTGGGCTTCTCAACATTTGGAATCGCTTTATAATCCTAGCAGTGGCTACCAGAAGTGTTTCTGAGACTGCAGAAATGCTGACCAGTCTAATTGGCGGTTAGCTCTCTAAGGCAGAGCATCCTCCAAAGTAAAGCGGGGAAGTCTCATTTATAATATAGTTAACACTACCCTCAGCTCTAAATTGCTGCGAAACACCAATATGACTTTGGACCATGGCTTGATCTCAAGAAACCCCCCAATCAAGATATTTTAGCTGGGAATGGCAAGCAGGGATCATGGTACATCTTAAAATCCAGCTCAAAAGTCAGGACAAATGGGTCATTTTTAGATTGGCAAATTATAATTTGTGGAGTCCCACAGGAATCAATGCAGGGGCCGAAACTAATTGCGAGCTATCCTTTGTACAAACACTTTATTTGATATTGTTCCTTTTAAAATTTTTGGAAATTATGTTGCCTTGAAAGGTAACCTGTTAAGTCAGTAACATCTGTAGATCCAAGGCTAATTGCCATAAACCACGATTTGCGTCCAGTTTGATGAACAGGGTGCATTTCACTAGCTTTGCCTGACTTTCATCCATTTGAAGCCATTGGTGAATCTCATGTTCTGCTGCTTTATTTAATGTAGTTAGATCCACGTAGGGCCTTATTGAATCGTTAAGGTTCAATAGAGTCATAGAAAGGTATAGCATGGAAACAGACCCCTCGGTCCAACCCGACCAGATATCCCAACCCAATCTAGTCCTACCTGCCAGCAACCAGCCCATATCCCTCCAAACCCTTCCTATTCATATACCAATGCAAATGCCTCTTAAATGTTGAAATTGTACCAGTCTTCACCACTTCATCTGACAGCTCATTCCATACACGTACCATCTTCTGTGTGAAAACATTGCCCTGTAGGTCTCTTTTATATCTTTCCCCTCTCACCCTAAACCTATGCCCTCTAGTTCTGGACTCCCCGATCCCAGGGAAAAGACTTTGCCTATTTACCCTATCCATGCCCCTCATAATTTTGTAAACCTCTATAAGGTCACCATTCATCCTTCAAAGCTCCAGGGAAAACAGCCCCAGCCTGTTCAGCCTCTCCCTATAGCTCAAATCCTCCAACCTTGGCAACATTGTTGTATATTTCCGATAGGAAGGAGACCAGAATTGCACGCAGTATTCCAACAGTGTCCTAACCAATGTCCTGTACAGCTGCAACATGACCTCCCAACTCCTGTACTCAATACTCTAACCAATAAAGGAAAGCATATCAAACACCTTCTTCACTATTCTATCTACCTGCGACTCCACTTTCAAGGAGCTATGAACCTGCACTCCAGGTCTCTTTGTTCAGCAACACTCCCTAGGACCTTACCATTAAGTGTATAAGTCCTGCTAAGATTTGCTTTTCCAAAATGCAGCACCTTGCATTTATCTGAATTAAACTCCATCTGCCATTTCTCAGCCCATTGGCCCATCTGGTCCAGGTCCTGTTGTAATCTGAGGTAACCCTCTTCGCTGTCAACTACACCTCCAATTTTGATGTCATCGGCAAACTTACTTAACTGTACCTCTTATGCTCGCCTCCAAATCATTTATGTAAATGACAAAAAGTAGAGGACCCAACACCGATCCTTGTGGCACTCCACTGGGTTATAGGCCTCCAGTCTGAAAAACAACCCTCCACCATCACCCTCTGTCTTCTACCTTCAAGCCTGTTCTGTATCCAAATGGCTAGTTCTCCCTGTATTCCATGAGATCTCAACTTGCTAATCAGTCTCCCATGGGGAACCTTGTCGAACGCCGAAGTGTAGTCCAAAAAGATCACATCTACCAGTCTATCCTCATCAATCCTCTTTGTTACTTCCTCAAAAAACTCAATCAAGTTTGTCAGACATGATTTCCCATGCACAAAGCTATGTTGACTATGCCTAATCAGTCCTTGCCTTTCCAAATACATGTACATCCTGTCCCTCAGGATTCCCTCCAACAACTTACCCACCACCGATGTCAGGCTCACTGGTCTATAGTTCCCTGGCTTGTCCTTACCGCCCTTCTTAAACAGTGGCACCACGTTTGCGAACCTCCAGTCTTCCAGCACCTCACCTGTGACTATCGATGATACAAATATCTCAGCAAGAGGCCCAACAATCACTCCTGTAGCTTTCCACAGAGTTCTAGGGTACACCTGATCAGGTCCTCGGAATTTGTCCACTTTCATGCGTTTCAAGACATCCAGCACTTCCTCCTCTGTAATATGAACATTTTGCAAGATGTCACCATCTATTTCCCTACAATCTATATCTTCCATATCCTTTTCCACAGTAAAAAACTGATGCAAAATATTCATTTAGTATTTCCCCCATTTTCTGCGGCTCCAGTTTGAAAGTATTTCCTTTCAAATCTGTTCCTGAGTCTGGTGTGGTCAGTTGGTTCTCTGAGCTGTGGAGCTGCTCCTTCATCTGTCATTTTTTGTCCTTTGCACTCTGTTTTGGCTCAGTGTATTTGGTTCATAGATTTGTTTTCCAGCCTTCTGTTGCATCCATGATATTGTGAATCTTAAAAAATATTCTCTTGTTTATCGTGTGTTTGGTTCACTTCTCTGCGACCATGTTTCGTTGTGTATTTGGGACCAATTCTATTTGGTCTTCCAAAATACTGCTTCTTGAGTCCATAATTTTTCTACAAGAACTCCTAATTTATAGCTTATTCTCTGAAGATCCACACACAACTTCTGCTCCTTTCTAGTTCTCTCTACATATCCATATGACACTGCTGTCACAATTGTATCATTTTAAAAAATTATCATTGTGCATTTCTTTGATATTAACCCCATCATTACAAATATTAGGCACTTTGTAGGCATGTATTTTGTTTCTTCCCTAACCCCCACCACCATTCCCTTTTGCCCTGCATGCTTAACTTTTCTGCCACTCAATCTCCCCTGTCTTTGCCATGTCACAGACGTTCCTTTTGTTTTTATTCCCTGTACCTCTTGCTCATCACCTATCACACCTCTAACTTTCCCAGTTCTGATGAAAGGTCACAGACCCGATACATCAACTGTTTCTCTTTACACAAATGTTGCCTGATATGTTGAGTATTTCTACCATTTTCAGTTTGATTTTGATTTTTTTATAGCTCCTTTCAGAACGTCAAGATTCTCAAAAGCACTTCACAGCTATGAAATTATTCCAATGAAATGAAATAAATAATAAAATGAAGTAAGAGAAATAACCAAAAACAATTTTATCAGAAAACCCCCATCTTGTTCACTAGTGTGCTTTTGGGAAGGTAACTGTTATCCTTACCTGGTCTGGAATACATGTGACTCCAGACCCACAACAATGTGGTTAACTCTGAATTGTTGTCTGACAATTGGAGATAGGCAATAAACGCTACCCTAGCCAGTGACATCTACATTCCACATACAAATTTAAAAGATGAAGTACCATAGAAATCCAATATAGCAGACTTTGACAAACTGCAGAATTATTAATAGTGCAGACCTCTGATAAGTACCTGAAATAACAAATACATTAAGGACAAAAGGGTAACTAGGGAGAGAATAGGGACCCTCAAAGATCAGCAAGGCGGCCTTTGTGTGGAGCCGCAGAAAATGGGGGAGATACTAAATCAGTATTTTGCATCAGTATTTACTGTGGAAAAGGATATGGAAGATATAGACTTTAGGGAAATAGATGGTGACATCTTGCAGAATGTCCATATTACAGAGGAGAAAGTGCTGGATGTCTTGAAATGGGTAAAGGTGGATAAATCCTGAGGACCTGATCAGGTGTACCCAGGAAATCTGTGGGAAACTACAGAAGTGATTGTTGGGCCTCTTGCTGAGATATTTATATCATCAATAGTCACAGGTGAGATGCTGGTAGACTGGAGGTTGGCTAACGTGGTGCCACTGTTTAAGAAGGGCGGTAAAGACAAGCCAGGGAACTATAGACCAGTGAGCCTGACATCGGTGGTGGGCAAGTTGTTGGAGGGAATCCTGAGGGACAGGATGTACATGTATTTGGAAAGGCAAGGGCTGATTAGGAATAGTCATCATGGCTTTGTGCATGGGAAATCATGCCTGACAAACTTGATTGAGGTTTTTGAGAAAGTAACAAAGAGGATTATTGAGTGCAGAGTGATAGATATGATCTATATGGACTTCAGTTTGGCGTCTGACAAGATTCCCTGAGGGAGACTGATTAGCAAGGTTAGATCTAATGGAATACAGGGAGAACTAGCCATTTGAATGCAGAATTACCTCAAAAATAGAAGACAGGGCAAAGAGGGTGGTGGGGGAGGGTTGCTTTTCAGACTGGAGGCCTATGACCAGTGGAGTGCCACAAGGATCGGTGCTGGGTCCTCTACTTTTTGTTATTTACATAAATGATTTGGATGCGAGCATTAGAGGTACAGATAGTAAGTTTGCAGATGACACCAAAATTGGAGGTGTAGTGGACAACGAAGAGCGTTAGCTCAGATTACAACAGGATCTGGACCAGATGGGCCAATGGGCTGAGAAGTGGCAAATGCAGTTTAATTCAGATAAATGTGAGGTACTGCATTTTGGGAAAGCAAATTTTAACAAGAGTTATACACTTAATGGTAAGGGCCTAGGGAGTGTTGCTGAACAAAGAGACCTTGGAGTGCAGATTCATAGCTCCTTGAAAGTGGAGTCGCAGGTAGATAGGATAGTGAAGAAGGCGTTTGGTATGCTTTCCTTTATTGGTCAGAGTATTGAGTACAGGAGTTGGAAGGACATGTTGCAGCTGTACAGGTCATTGGTTAGGCCACTGTTGGAATATTGTGTGCAATTCTGGTCTCCTTCCTATCGGAAAGATGTTGTGAAACTTGAAAGGGTTCAGAAGACACTTACAATGATGTTGCCAGGGTTGGAGGATTTGAGCTATAGGGAGAGGCTGAACAGGCTGGGGCTGTTTTCCCTGGAGTGTCGGAGGCTGAGGGGTGACCTTATAGAGGTTTACAAAATTATGAGGGGCATGGATAGGGTAAATAGGCAAAGTCTTTTCCCTGGGTTGGGGAGTCCAGAACTAGAGGACATAGGTTTAGGGTGAGAGGGGAAAGATATAAAAGAGATCTAAGGGGCAACGTTTTCACACAGAGGGTGGTACGTGTATGGAATGAGCTGCCAGAGGAAGTGGTGGAGGCTGGTACAATTGCAACATTGAAGAGGCATTTGGATGTGTATATGAATAGGAAGGGTTTGGAGGGATATGGGCCAGGTGCTGGCAGGTGGAACTAGATTGAGTTGAGATATCTGGTCGACATGGACGGGTTGGACCGAGGGGTCAGTTTCCTTGCTGTACCTCTCTATGACTCTAACTCCACAGAGGCCAATAACATGTCACTAAGTAACCATCTATTTATGCATGCAAAGTACGTGGCATTGATCTGGCACCCTGAGAGCCAGCTGTCAGAGTGACCGGAACCTCTGACAGGGCTGTGTATATCTGTCAGCCAGGGTTCCCTGATTGGACCAGGTTGACAGCCCCAAACAAGGAACTCGTATTCTATGAGGTCCACCTGGCTGACCTCGTTACAATCACCAAATCCCTTCTCCTCTAAGTTGGGCTCTTGAGCCTATTTTCCTTCTTGTAACCTCTCATAAGGTATTTTCACAGCAGGCCTGCCCACCATTTGCACCCAGACCCTCTTGGAAGAAACTCATCCTCTTCTTCAGGTAGTAAATGCATCAAGGCTGTGACATCCACCATGTCCAACTCACACCCCAAGATTTCTTCAGTGCTAGATAGAGGGGGAGAGGCCATGGATTCCGACAGCCTTTCTGGCTGTTCTGAAAAGGCCAAGAATGCTTTGCACCTGTCCCATTTGTGAGTTTGCTGCTTTCATGTGGTCCACATGCTTGTTCAGGACCACCTCACATATCTGAACTTTGTACCTGGTGGGACCTGACCTCACGTTGACCCTGCCTCTTATTTATGTAGGGCCATTTCCATGGTTTTGACGCCAAACTATATCTCAGAAGTGAACTACCTCTCTTGTTTAGAAGAGTCTTATGTCCAACATTGATAATCTTGATGCTGTTTCACCCTCCACTCAGGTCTGGGATGATCAGATTTAACCTGATGCAAAGTCTTCTCACCATTAGCATTCGGAGGTCAGATAATCAAATAGGAACCAAGACAGTTTGGTATCGAGTGAAGCTGTAGGCTATTTCTTCAAGCCTGCCTTGGACTTCTGCCAAACCGTTGAACAATGGATGGTATGGAACTGTCCTTATATGCCAAATATCACTCGACTTTAGGGAAGTTCCCTTCTGGTATATAATGGCCTGTTGTCTATGACCAACGCTTCTGAGAGCCCATGTACTGCAAAAGATGCTCTCAGCTTTTCTATCATCATCTCTGTATTTGACAAATGAACTCTATATACGTCTAAACACTTAGGGTGAGCATCCACAATGCTGAAGAATGTTGAGCCCATGAAAGGGCCAGTGGCATATTCAACATGTAACTGAGTCCAGGGTTTACCTAGCCATTCCCACGAATGTGGGGGAACTGCTGGTGGTAATTTTTGTCCTTGTGGGCACTCACGGCACTGCCCCATCAATGCGGCTACATCTACATCCAATCTTGGCCACCAGATATAATCTCTCATAGAGTCATGGGGATGTACAGCATGGAAACAGACCCTTCGGTCCAACCTGTCCGTGCTGACCAGTTATCCCAACCCAATCTAGTCCCACCTGCAATCACCCGGCCCATATCCCTCCAAATGACTCTTAAATGTTGCAATTGTACCATCTTCCACCACATCCTTTGGCAGCTCATTCCATACACATACCACTCTCTGTGTGAAAAAGTTGCCCTTTAGGTCTCTTTTGTATCTTTCCCCTCTCTCCCTAAACCTATGCCCTCTAGTTCTGGACTCCCCAACTCCAGGGAAAAGACTTTGTCTATTTATCGTATCCATGCCCCTCATAATTTTGTAAACCTCTATAAGGTCACCCCTCAGCCTCCGAAAACAGCCCCAGCCTGTTCAGCCTCTGCCTATAGCTCAAATCTTCCAATCCTGGCAACATCCTTGTAAATCTTTTCTGAACCCTTTCAAGTTTCACAACATCTTTCCAATAGGAAGGAGAACAGAATTGCACGTAATATTCCAACAGTGGCCTAACCAATGTCCTGTCCAGCTGCAACATGACCTCCCAACTCCTGTACTCAATACTCTGTCCAATAAAGGAAAGCATACTAAACACCTTCACTATCCTATCTACCTGCGACTCCACTTTCAAGGAGCTATGAACATGCACTCTTTATTCAGCAATACTTACTAGGACCTTACCATTAAGTGTATAAGTCGTGCTAAAATTTGCTTTCCCAAAATGCAGCACTCACATTTACCTGAATTAAACTCTATCTGCCACTTCTCAGCCCATTGACCCATCTGGTCCAGATCCTGTTGTATTCTGAGGTAACTCTCTTTGCTGTCCACTACACTTCCAATTTTGGTGTCATCTGCAAACTCACGGTCTGTACCTCTAATGCTCGCATCCAAATCATTTATGTAAATGACAAAAAGTAGAAGACCTAGAACTGATCCTTGTGGCACTCCATTGGTCACAAGCCTCCAGTCTGAAAAACAATCCTCCACCATCACCCTCTGTCTTCTACTTTTGAGCCAGTTCTGTATCCAAATGGCTAGTTCTCCCTGTATTCCATCAGCCAGTATCTTCATTTTGGACAACCCAGCATGACCCTGGTGGAGTTCAGCCAATATCTGGCAGCGACCTTTGCTCAGGAAATCACTCTTGCTCCCCATAATAAAATGCCGTTCTGTACGGTGATCTGATCTCACCAGGTCCAAAAAGGTCTCAATTCTGGTTGTGATGGTCTTTTTGTTTCCCTTTTACCACCAGTTGTTTTAGTTTTGCCACGACTTGATCTTTTTGCGTCCACTGTCGGATATTGTCAGCAGTGACTGCAAGTGTGTCAAGAACATTTAAAACCAGAACAGACTCTTCCAGTGGGAGAAACACCCATGGTGTATTGCTAGCAGGAGGCAGCTCAAAGCATCCACACTTGTAACGTGGCCTTCTGGACAGTGTTCCAACTTGGTAATTGTACATATTTAGAATGAGAGCCCACACTGAATTCAATCTGAAGCTATAGGAGGCACAGCCTTCTCCTCTTTGAGTAGTCCTAGCAGTGGTTTGTGGTCTGGCACTGTTCCCGTCCGAAAAGGTATTGGTGGTGCTCTCTCAGACCAATGATGACCGCCAGACCCTACTTCTCTACCTGGGTGTATTTGTGCTCTGCGTCAGCCAAAGTCCAGGAAGCATACATTATGGAGCATTCCTTCTTTTGGACCATCGGTGAGTCAACACTAGACTGATACTGTATGGGAAGGCATCACATGTCAGCACCAGTCCTTGCTCTCGATCATAGTGTGCAACCACTTTAGGCTATGATAGCTGCTTCTTCACTTCCCTAAAAACTATGTCTTGGGTACAAGACCATTTCCAAGGCTGACCCTTCTTCAGTAGCAAATGTAAGGGTGTCAGGTTGGAGGCCAGCTTAGATATGAATTTTCCACAATGAATCACCATTCCAAGGAAAGACCTAAGCCCCGTTCCAGATGTGGGACCGAAGTACATTTGATCAATCTCATATATTGGTCAAAACTTTTATGGGTATTAATTGTAGCATATTTCTGAGAATCCTCATCTAACCACAATTGCAGGCATGCATGACTTGTGTCCAGCTCCATGAAGAACAGTCAATCCCGCACCACATCCCCCACCCCACCATCCCGCCAACTTTGTGCATACATCCTCCATGCAACAGATTGTGTTTCTATCCAGCTGCGAGAAGCAATTTACCATTTTTTTAAAATCCCTACAAATGTGAACCAACCTGTTAGGTTTCACATTTGGAACAACTGGTGCTGCCTATTCCACAAACTATATGGGTTTGATGATGCCTTCATTTTCCAACCTCCTGATTGCTGCCTCTACTTTTGCACAAAAGGCAAATGGCACTAGGCAGGCCTTGCAGAATCATCAAATTTGCTAAGGCTAACATGCAAGGTGGCCTTAGCTCCTTTGATATCTCTGGACCTTCCTGAAAAACATACGGGCATTTAATTAGGATTTCAATCAGGCAACCGTTTTTTAATCAAAACATATTGAGCCAATCAAGCTGTATCTTTCTGAACCAGTTTTGCTCCATCAGGTTTGAGCCAATCCTTTTACTACAATAAGTGGTAACTGAACCAGCTACTTCTGATATGAGGCCGGAACTGAAGTTGTACGCTTAATCTTTCAAGGTTCCCCAGTACAGGTTCTCAGTCTAGCTGAGATCTTACGCAAAGTTAAGAGATAGACTTCAAAGCGAATTTTGTTAAAGACTGGTCCTGCAATCACTGAAATGGCTGCACCCGTATCAACCTCCATTAGAAGCGGATAACTGTTTAACCAGACCTTTATTTTGATTGGTTCTGATTTGGATGTTGCTAATCAATTTAGCTGTTCCAAGTCAAATGTAGGTGGGTTTTGCAGGGTGCATTCTCATGGATACCGGCCTATGAGTTCTGTTACTTAATTCAGGCCTAGTGGGACTCTTTTGTTGTCTTGAATTCCCATACTGACAGCAACTACAAGAACTTGCCAGTCCAGACCATGAAGAAAATGTTAACTGTTTGGCCAAGGCTTAGCTTTGTACTGGGGTTTTGCTGTTGGATGACCTAGAGTCCTTCTGTTCAGGTTTTGTCCTGAGTGAAGCTATACAAGTACCTTCGCTCAAGTTGTGTCCTCCAAGCTCAGTCAGTCTGTCTAGGGTGTCCACCTCCGTCTGCATTCCCTGTAACTCATACTCCACTTGCTGCATTTTCTAAAGACAAAGCCAGTTGTAGTGCCTGTTTGAAGTCCAGTTAGGCTTCAGCTAGTAGGTGCTTTTGCACGGTTACATCATCAATCCCACATTCTAAACGGTCTCTCAGCATCTCATTAAGAGTTAAATCAAAATCACATGCATCTGTCAGTCATCTTAACTTTGTCAAAAATCCCGATACAGATTCCCCTCATTTGCAAACTGCCAAGTAAAATCGATATTATCTCAGCATTAAAGGAAGCTTGGTGCTGTAATATTCCTTAACTAAATCCATCAACTCTTGAAAGGTTTTCGGCTCTGGTGCCTCAAGAAATGTTAGGCTCCAGATAACCCAAAGAACTGTGGCTCCACAAGCTTTCAGGAGAATTATCCATTGCCTTCCATCTGCCCCAATATCATTTTTCCAGAAAAATAATGCATTCATTCCACATATATGGCCCAGTCTTTGACAGCAGGATCAAATGTGTCAAGTTTTCCAGATAATTGCATGATGCTGGAAATGCTTACTCTAACTCAGAGACAGCTGTTGTGAACAAATTTCTTCAGGAGCATATTTTTTTTTCTTGTCAGCACTGAGACAGTTCCATAGAGGTCAGTATCCTGTCACCGAATCACCCTTTATTTATATTTACTTGACACTTGTCCAGCTTCCTCAGAGCCAGCTCTCAGAGTTGACAGAATCTCTGACATTCCTGTTTATTATCTGTCAGCAAGGGCTCTCTGACCTGACCGGGTTAACAGCCCTAATCAGGGAAGTCATATTCTATGAGGTCCACCCGGCTGACCTTGTTATAATCATTAAAGTACTGACGCTCTTCACAACACAAACTGTCTCCCCATTGGCCTCAGCTCAGTCCTGACCCCTTTCACTTATCTCTACTCCACAGCATCAGCCTCAAACACCTGGCCTTCCCTCAGCCCTGACTAGATTCCCTCCTCAGTCCAGATATTTCCTCTCTGCTCTGATTTCTTACCTTTTTTTGTTCCTGCTTGTGATGATCTGTTTGCGATTCACTAATAAGACAGTTTCATCTTATCAATCCTGGTGGACACATAAAATGGACTTGCATGGTCTTTTAAATTTGTAGCCACTTCATATTGTGGAGAATTATCTTAAGAAATCTAAGCACAGCAGGGCTGCTCAACAGCAATGAAATTAATGACCAGATAACTGTTATTACTTATTTTGATTGAGGGATCAATGTTGACCATGACACTGGAAAAAGTCTCCCTGTTCTTCTTTAATTCTTTAAAAATGTCATAGGATCATTTATATGTATCTGAAAGGATAAACGTGACCTTGGTTTAATGTTGCTTCTGAAAATCGCACCAAATAATACAACAGATTCTAAAGTGTCGGCCTACTAAGCGCTCACATCTCTAGAGTGGGGCTCAAGAGGAAAGTGTCAGTATTAAACCAAAGTTAACATTAGTTGAGGAGAAAGTGAGGTCTGCAGATGCTGGAGATCAGAGCTGAAAATGTGTTGCTGGAAAAGTGCAGCAGGTCAGGCAGCATCCAAGGAACAGGAAATTCGACATTTCGGGCATAAGCCCTTCTTCAGGAATGAGGAAAGTGTGTCCAGCAGGCTAAGATAAAAGGTAGGGAGGAGGGACTTGGGGGAGGGGCGATGGAGATGTGATAGGTGGAAGGAGGTCAAGGTGAGGGTGATAGGCCGGAGTGGGGTGGGGGCGGAGAGGTCAGGAAGAAGATTGCAGGTTAGGAAGGTGGTGCTGAGTTCGAGGGATTCGACTGAGACCAGGTGAGGGGAGGGGAAATGAGGAAACTGGAGAAATCTGAGTTCATCCCTTGTGGTTGGAGGGTTCCCAGGCGGAAGATGAGGCGCTCTTCCTCCAACCGTCGTGTTGTTATGGTCTGGCGATGGAGGAGTCCAAGGACCTGCATGTCCTTGGTGGAGTGGGAGGGGGAGTTAAAGTGTTCAGGCACGGGGTGGTTGGGTTGGTTGGTCCGAGAACACCTCTGGGACACCCGGACCAACCAACCCAACCACCCCATGGCTCAACACTTTAACTCCCCCTCCCACTCCACCAAGGACATGCAGGTCCTTGGACTCCTCCATCGCCAGATCATAACAACACGACGGTTGGAGGAAGACCGCCTCATCTTCCGCCTGGGAACCGTGTGGGCGGCACGGTGGCACAGTGGTTAGCACTGCTGCCTCACAGCGCCAGTAGACCCGGGTTCAATTCCCGACTCAGGCAACTGACTGTGTGGAGTTTGCATGTTCTCCCCGTGTCTGCGTGGGTTTCCTCCGGGTGCTCCGGTTTCCTCCCACAGTCACAAAGATGTGCGGGTCAGGTGAATTGGCCATGCTAAATTGCCCGTAGTGGTAGGTAAGGGGTAAATGTAGGGGTATGGGTGGGTTGCGCTTCGGCGGGTCGGTGTGGACTTGTTGGGCCGAAGGGCCTGTTTCCACACTGTAAGTCTAATCTAAAAAAAACCCTCCAACCACAAGGGATGAACTCAGATTTCTCCAATTTCCTCATTTCCCCTCCCCCCACCTTGTCTCAGTCGCATCCCTCGAACTCAGCACCGCCTTCCTAACCTGCAATCTTCTTCCTGACCTCTCCACCCCCACCCCACTCCGGCCTATCACCCTCACCTTGACCTCCTTCCACCTATCGCACCTAACATTAGTTGAACTAAATAGTATATCAAAAATAGAGATAAGTTAAGTATTAGAAGAGAGTATATTGAAAATTGAAAATTACTAAAAATACATTTGGTTAAAATTTTGTTAGTTTTATTTTCTGTATATGCATTTTGAATGTTTTTAACTTATTCAACATCAGATTCATATTAAATCTATATTAAATGTTTTATTCTTCCATAGTACAGGGCATTCTGCTGAAGCTCTTGAGTATCTGAAACAGTTTCTGGCCCTGGCAGAGAAAATTGATGATAAACAAAGTCTTGTGGATGCTTGCAGATTCCTTGGAATTATGTATAATAACCTGGTAGGTATCAGTTTTTACACTTGGAAGTATACATTGGACCTTGTCTCATTTTATAGGTAAAAACGTACACAAAGATCAATTTTTGTGAAAAATACTTATAGATATCTTAGAAACATCTGACCTGAAATTTTGGGTTGTTCCATTTTCTTCACACAACACCAGGTTATAGTCCAACAGACTTATTTGGAATCACTAACTTTCGGAGCACTGCTCCTTCATCAGGTGGTTGTGGAGTATAAGATCATAAGACACAGAATTTATAGCAAAAGGTTACAGTGTGATGTAACTGAAATTATATATTGAAAAAGACCTGGATTGTTTGTTAAGTCTCTCATCTTTTAGAATGAACATGGTGGTTTCAGTTCTTTCATATTTAAATCGCAGAATTTATTTAAAGTTACATTCTCAAGTGAACTTTAACAATTGGTGTCATGTCGGCCCAGATAATGCATTGAAGGTGTGAAGTGGCCTGTGTGAGACTTTGTACCCCAGTGCAACACCGGCATCTCCAAATCATGAAGTGAAGATAGCTGACAGCTATCAAAACCAAGAATCAAGTCACTGATGAGTGATTTAACATTTATTTTAAGTTCCATCACAGAATTGGACTTCAGGATTTTTTAACTGGTATTGTACTATAGATAATGTCGACCATTGAAATTTAAGAAGTTGAGTTAAAATAGATTTGGAGTAGCTGGTGTTGGACTAGTGTGGACAAAGTTAAAAATCACTCAACACCAGGTTATAGTCCAACAGGTTTATTTGAAAGCACTAGCTTTCGAAGCGCTTCTTTTTCATCAGATGGTTGTGAACCAGGACCGTAAGACACAGAATGTATAGCGAAATGTTACAGTGTCTTGCGGCTGAAATATATTAAACAAACTTAGATTACGTCTTTCATCTTGTAGAATGAGTTTGCTAGCTTTGGTTCGTTAATATGTAAATCCCAGAACTCCTTTTACGTCACATTCTCAAGATAACTTCAGGTTTTCGAACAAAAGGTGTCATCTCAGTTCAGACAATGCGTTAAAGGTGTGAGGTTAAGACCTGTGGAATCTAATACGGTCTGAACAATGTGAACTATGGCAAGATTCTGGCAGAACTGGATGAGAAGTCTAACAAGGCCCATCTCCTATTAGTAAAAACATTAGCAAATTTGCTGATGATACTAAGCTGGGTGGCAGGGTGAAATGTTAGGAGATTACAGGGTCACCTGGACAGGTTAGGTGAGTGGTCAGATGCATGGCAGATGCAGTTTAATGTGGATAAATGTATGGTTATCCACTTTGGTAGCAAGAACAGGAAGGCAGATTACTACCTAAATGGAATCAATTTAAGTAAAGGGGCAGTACAAAGAGATCTGGGTTTTCTTGTACACCAGACAATGAAGGTAAGCATGCAGGTACAGCAGGTAGTGAAGAAGGCTAATAGCATGCTGGCCTTCATAACAAGAGGGATTGAGTATAGAAGCGAAGAGGTTCTTCTGCAACTGTACAGGGCCCTGGTGAGACCACACCTGGAGTGCTGTGTGCAGTTCTGGTCTCCAAATTTGAGGAAAGACATTCTGGCTATTGAGGGAGTGCAGCGTAGGTTCACGAGGTCAATTCCTGGAATGGCGGGACTACCTTACGCTGGAGCGACTGGGCTGGTATACCCTTGAGTTTAGAAAATTGAGAGGGGATCTGATTGAAACATATGAGATTATTAAAGGATTGGACACTCTGGAGGCAGGAAACATGTTTCCACTGATAGGTGAGTGCCGAACCAGAGGACACAGCTTAAAAATACGGGTAGACCATTTAGGACAGAGATGAGGAGAAACTTCTTCACCTATAGAGTGGTGACTGTATGGAATGCTCTGCCCCAGAGGGCAGTGGAGGCCCAGTCTCTGGATTCATTTAAAAAAGAGTTGGATAGAGCTCTCAAGGATAGTGGAATCAAGGGTTATGGAGATAAGGCAGGAACAGGATACTGATTAAGGATGATAAGCCATGATCAGATTGAATGGTGGTGCAGGCTCGAAGGGCAGAATGGCCTACTCCTGCACCTATTGTCTATTGTCTCGGTAGCTTTTCATAAACACGTGGTGTATTTTTCATTAGGCAGTGGTGAGTTGTCAATTAAGGGGGAATTATTGCTTGTTAAGCACCTTTCTGACATCTCAACTTAATCTCCTTAATATGCAGCTATCAATCTTGCCATATTTGCCAAACAAGCTAGACATCAAGAAAACATGACATGGAGCCAAACTACGTACCTAGTGGATTCAGCTTATCATTTTGCCAAAATGGTCTCCATTTTGCCTGCAACAAAACATTGTGTCAGGGAGTGATCTACAGATACCATCTACATGCAGCCTCATCAATAGATATTGCCATCCCATCACAACCTCCATGGCACCTCTCCACTGGCATCTGCTCACCACAGACTTGTGGTGCACAGCGCACTGGCATTTGGCATTGAAAGGCTACTGCGAGGACACTTTTCAGGCACAGACAGGGACCAGCTCATGGACTGAACTAGGCTGCATTCTCAACATTGCATGTTTGCTCCCTTAGTGTTTACACAATTAACACCTATCTGCAAGCTATCACTCTCCATGCCCAAGTTTTCTCGCCCCAACTCCATTTCCTGGAGATACGTGAGGCACAGTGACAACACTGGCTCCGTATATCCCGGGACACTATGACAGAAGCTGCAAGTGTGGGAAGCCATCCTATGCTGGTAGCTATCAAGGTCACTCCTACACTGAACCTCAATGTGACTGGCTCCTTCCAGGGAGTGTTGGTTGACCTATGTAGGGAAACTAAGTAAACACCAAAAAATGCCTCAGGACAGTGATTAATGTCATTGGTGCAAGATCCCACCAGTTCACTTCTGACTTCAACTGTGCAGAACAGGCAATGTACAGTTAGGAGGTGTGTTACCCACTGCAAAATTCCTAGCCTCTAACCTACTCATTTCTGATCAATAGTAACCCTAAAGATGTTGATGGTGGGTTTTCTTGTTGGAGATAGACATTGCCTGATATTTGGATAGCACTAATGTTGATAGCCACTTATTAGCACATACATAGATATTGTCCAGGTCTTACTGCATTTGCACATGTATAGTTTCAGTACCTGTGGATACATGCTCCGTCCACCAACTTGGTACCTTTTTTAATCAAAAGAAATTCTACATGTTCAATATGCATTGGCTTTTAACCACAGGCAGCACATTCTACAGGTCTGTGTTTGCTCTCCTGACAACAGTAATGACTCTTTTATTCTCTGCCAGTTCCCCTCAGTTACTTCTGTCAGGTACACAACTACAAAGAAAGCCTACAATGAAAGCCAGGAACCATGCAGCAAACAACAGGTTTTCTCAGGCCATGTTTGTGTTGCCCAAACCTTTCCAGAGGAGCTTTATTGTATTGTCCTGAATATATATACTATATATTCTATAACTGCTCCACAACAACACCATCATGAGTTGTCTTGCAACAAATGCAGGAGAAGAAGAGGAAATGGAGAGAAAATAAGGATGACCATGGCGCCATTATAAAAGTCAATCTGGTTACTATTTCCTTTATCTGTCCTCTTTACCTGGTCTAGCTTACATGTGATTCCAGACTAACAGCAATATGTTTAACTCTTTACTACATGCTAAAATGGCCAAGCAAGATTCGCTGTTTAAGAGCAAGTAGGATGGGTAGCAATTGTTGGCCTTTCCAGTGACTCACACCACTGAAAAGAAAAACATAAATCAATAACTAAGTTGAGAATTACATAGAACATAGAAAAGTACAGCACAGAACAGATCTTTTGGCCCATGATGTTGTGCCAAGGTTTAATTCTAATGTAAAATATAGTAACTTAACCTACGCACCCCTCAACTCACTGCTATCCATGTGCATGTCCAGCAGTCACTTAAATGTCCCTAATGACTCTGCTTCCACACCACAGCTAGCAACACATTCCATGCATTCACAACTCTCTGCGTAAAGAACCTACCTCTGACGTCTCCTTTATACCTTCCTCCTAATATCTTCAAACTATGACTCCTCGTGCCAGTCAATTCTGTCCTGTGAAAAAGTCTCTGGCTATTGACTCTATCTATTCTTCTCATCATTATCGATCAGGTCTCCTCTCTTCCTCCTTCTTTCCAGAGAGAAAAGTCGGAGCTTATTCAACCTTTCTTCATAAGGCAAGCTCTCCAGTCCAGGCAGCATCCTGGAAAACCTTCTTAGCACCCTCTCCAAAGCCTCCGTATCTTTCCTATAGTAGGGCGACCAGAACTGGACACAATATTCTCACCAGGGACTTGTAAAGCTGCAGCAAAACCTTGCGGCTCTTAAACTCAATCTCCCTGTTAATGAAAGCTAAAACACCATAAGCTTTCTTCACAACCCTATCCACTTGGGTGGCAACTTTGAGTGATCTATGTACTTGCACACTAAGATTCCTCTGTTCCTCCACACTGCCAAGAATCCTGTCTTTAATCCTATGTTCAGCATTCGAGTTCAACCTTCCAAAGTGCATCACTTCACATTTCTCCAGGTTAAACTCCATCTGCCATTTCTCAGCCCAGCTCTGCATCCTGTCAATGTCGTGCTGCAGCCTGCAATAGCCCTTTATACTATCGACGTCACCTCCAACCTTTGTGTCATCTGCAAATTTACTAATCCACCCTTCAACCTCCTCATCCAAGTCATTTATAAAAACTACAAGAGCAGAGCCCAAGAACAGAGCCCTGCGGGACCCCACTCAACACTGTCCTCCAGGCAGAATACTTTCCATCTACAACCACTCTCTGCCTTCTGTCAGCCAGCTAACTCTGAATCCAGATAGCCAAATCTCCCTGTATCCCATACTTCCTGACTTTATGAATGAGCCTAACGCGGGGAACCTTATCAAATGCCTTGCTGAAGTCCATATACACCACATCCACTGCTTGACCGTTGTCGACCTGTCTTGATACCTCCTCAAAGAACTCAATAAGATTTGTGAGGCATGACCTGCCCCATAGACATCAAACCCTGCTACTTTTGCATTTTTCCAGAATCTACCCACCTATGAGATCTTCAATCTCTCTACTGCTATTAGGTGGTCTGTAGAAAACCACCAATGCGGTGGCTGTTCCCTTGCTATTCCTAAGTCCCACCCATACTGACTCAGTAGACAAACCTTCCTCAACAACCTTTGTTTCTGTAGCTGTGATGCATTCTCTGATTAGCAATGCTACACCCCCTCCTCTTTTTCCACCCTCTCTGTTATTTTTAAATGTTCTAAACCCTGAAACATCAAGCAACCATTCCTGCCCCTGTGAAACCCACATCTCCGTTATGGCCATAACATCGTAGCCCCAAGTACTGATCCATGCTCTAAGTTCATCCCTCTTATTTCGGACATTCCTTGCATTAAAGCAGACACACTTTAATGGATCCCTTTGTTTCATCGCATGAGAAACCTTCCTCATAGATTCAATAAATCCTGTCACTGTCCCATTTGCAACTGACCCCCTCTTAGACATGTGGCTCTGATTCCCACACCCCCTGCCAAACTAGTTTAAACCCTCTCGAATCACACGAGCAAATCTCCTAGCCAGGACATTTGTGCCCCTCCAGTTCAGGTGCAACCCATCCTTCATGTACAGGTCCCACCTTCCCCTGAAGGTATCCCAATGTTCGAGGTATCTGAAGCCCTCCCTCCTGCACCAGCCTCGCAGCCACGTGTTAAGCTGCATTTGCTGACTGTTCCTCATCTCACTATCTTGTGGCATCGGTAGCAAACCTGAGATCACTACTCTACTCGTCCTGCTTTTCAGCTTCCAACCTAGCTGTCTGTAGTCACTTTTCAGATCCTCAATCCTTTTCCTGGCTATATCATTGGTGCCAATATGTACCACGATTTCTAGCTGCTCACCCTCCCCCTTCAGATCTCCCCCACTTAAAACCTTCTCAGAAGTCCTTTGCTCCTCCCTCACACCTCTCGGCAAATGGAGGCCAGGAACACCTGAAGTAAGTGTTTTAAACAGCTAGACTCAGCTTCCCAGAACTCCTTTACTCCTTTGTAATAAATACAATTACTTTATTTCATACTGTGATGCTTTTCCTTTTTGGGTTTTGATTCTGCTTTTCCTAGCAAAAGAATAAAATATATCACTCAGAACAAATTATCTTAAGTGCAAACACACTCAGTCCTCTATCCTGTTTTCTTCTAGTCTGCCTCAGTGATGTGCTGCTACTTCAATCTCATCGCTCACCATACCATAGTGAACTGTCCCATTCCTAATACTTAATGAGTTTATCTATTCATTCTTATTTGTTTTATTTGTGGATCAGTATCCATGAGAATTTCCCCAAAACTAATCCAATTCATTATAGTTTATTTTTTAAAAATACAAAAAAGAGGCCAAGGTTAAATTGAACTGAATTTTACATATTTTGGCTCAGCGTGCGTTTTATCAGGTTTTATCCATGGACCTTGGAACAGCCAAGAGCTAATAAAGAGCTAAAGGACAACATGAAACTAAAAGGGTTTAAAAAATACAGAAAAAGGACAGATCATGCTGAATGGGAAAGTTCCAAATATCAACAAAGGGCCAAAAAGCAGCTTATAAGAGCTACTAAACGGGATTATGAAAACAAACTTGTTAGGGACATGAAAATCAATAAAAAGAAATGTTATAGTTCCATAAAGGGAAAGCACGTGGTCAGGAGCAATGTTGGCCCACTAAAGACAGAAAGTGGGGATTCTGTCATTGCCAATGGGGAAATAGCAGACATGTTAAATAATTACTTTCCTACGTGTTTCCAATAGAAAAGGAGGATAGCCTGCTGGAATTCCCGGGGAAATTAATAGTAGATTGGTAACAGGGACTGAACATTCTCCTTTTAACATAAGTAAAATATTAGTAATGAGGAATTAATGAGTCATGAATCCCTGGAACCTGACAGTTCCCATTCGAGGGTGTTGAAGGAAGTAGAATCATAGCATCATGGAATCTGGACACTTCAGAAAGAGGTCATTCAGCCCATTGAGTCTGCACTGACCATCTGAAGAGCATCCTATCTCTGTAACTCCATGTTTACCATGGCTAATCCACCTAATGTGCACGTCCCTGGAAAATGCAGAGCAATTTAATGTGTCAAATCCACTCAACCTCCACAGTCAATTGGCCATACAAAATTGTCCCATATTTTACAAGGATGTACAGGTTAGATAAATTAGGCATAGTAAATGCGGGTTACAATGAATAGGGTAGGGGAACTGCATCTGGGTGGCATGTTCTTCGGAGGGTTGGTGCAGACTCAGTGGGCTGAATGGCCTTTTGCAAGTGCAGGGCTTTTATCTTTGGACTGTGGGAGGAAAGCAGAGAGCCCAGAGGAAATCCACGCAGATATGGGGAGATTGTGTGGTGTTTGCAGTCACCGAAGGCTGGAATCAAACCTGGGTCCTGATGTGGGCAGCAATGCTAACCACTGAGCCACTGTGCCACCCCCAAGTAGCGGAAGAAATTGTAGTCGCCCTAATTATAATGTTTTATGGTTTCCTAGATACGGGTGTCATCCCCTGGATTGGAAAATTGCACATATCTTTCTGCTTTTTAAGAAGAGCAAAAAACGAAAACCAGGAAATTACAAACCAGTTAGCCTAATATCTGTGGTGGGAAAATTGTTCAGGTCTATAATCAAAGTTGAGGTAACTGAATACCTTGAAAATTTTTCAGTCAATCAGGGACAACAAACATGGATTCATGGCAAGTAGGTTATACCTAACAAACTTTATTGATTTGTTTTTGAAGAGGTAACAAGGGTAGTGGACAGAGATAGGAGCATATTACTGCAGATGCTGAAATGTGTACTGAAAACAACAAATGCGTGAGATCACAGTGAATCAGGCAGCATCCATAAGGAGAGAGCAAGCTAATGCTTTGAGTTTAGATGACTTCATCAGAGCTGAAGTGAAGTGTGAAGGAGATAGCATTTGTGCTATAGTTGTGGGGTGGTGGTGGGATGTAGAGTGCTGAGGAGAAAAGGTGTTGATAGTTCAGATTAAGTGATCAGAATGTGAGACAGTTGTTTATGTGTACTTTCAGAAAGCATTTGATAAAATCACACATAAGAGACAATTAACTAAGGTAGAAGCCCACTAAACTGAGGACCCACTAATGTGCCTGATGTGAGGAAATTAGTTGAGTGAGAGGTGGTAGAAAGTAGGGATAATAGGTAGGTAGAGGAGAAAGTGAGGTCTGCAGATGCTGGAGATCAGAGCTGAAAATGTGTTGCTGGAAAAGCACAGCAGGTCAGGCAGCATCCAAGGAACAGGAAATTCGACGTTTCGGGCATAAGCCCTTCAGCAGGAATAGGTAGGTAGTCAAATTGACAGGATGTGACCAGTGGTCTCCCAAAAATTATCTGTTAGGGTTTCAATTACTTTATTTATTAATGTCATATATCCAAATTTGGTGATGACACAAAGTTAGGGAATATTGTAGACAATGCAGATGCTGGCATAAAATTACAAAGGAATATTAATTTTGGCCAATGAATTTCAATGTAAGCAAGTATGAGGTTGTCCATTTTGTACCAAGAAATTTTAGATAGCTTGAAGTTAAATGCAATGGATCCCAAAGAAACTTGAAAGTGTCATGAACCAGTGCAGGAAATAATCAAGAAAGCTAGTGGAATGCTGACCTTTATATCCAGAGGACTGGAGTACAGAAGAAATTCTGCAGTATATAAAACTTCTGTTTGACCACACTTGCAGAATTGTGAGCACATCTGGGCACCACACCTTAAAAAGATATATTGGCCTTGAAGGGAGTGTAATGTAGATTTACAAGAATGACAACAGGATTTCAGGGTTTAATTTCAGGGAGAGGATTTATGTACAAAGTAGGCTTGTTTCCTCTGGAATTTAGAAGGTAAAGGGGTGATCTGACTGAAGTTTTCAAGATATTGACAAAAAAAGACAGGGTAGATAAAGATAAACTATTTCCTCAGATTGGGGATTCTAGAAATAGGGTGCATAGTATGAGAATGAGGGCAGGATTTTTCAGGAGCAATGTTACAAAGCACTTCCACACACAAGGGCTGAAGATGTTTGGAACTCTCTTGCAGGATCAGCTATTATATTTAAAACTGAGATAAATGTTTGTTAAACAACAATATTAAGGGATATGGGCCAAAGACAGGTAAATGCAATTAGAACACAGATCAGCCATGATCTCATTGAAGGAGGAACAAGCCCACGGGACTGAATAGCTATATTCCTATGTTTTTCGCCACAAGGCCTAATGAATTTTCTTGCCTTACCTTCCATACCAAACTCACTTCTTCAACTACCTACCCCACCTTTCTTGTGTCTTTCTCAAACGATCCTAGCCATACCTTACCATGCATCATTCCCAGTAAAAAAGCACTATTCAAAAGATATCTGCCAAAAGCCGAGCATCCCTTGCACATATGCCATCTTTAATCGCCTTTTATGGACCCAGACAAGCACTGTAAGTCTGGAGCTTCTCTGCATAGTTCCTGACATTTGCCCCGGGAATGGCTGAAAAGGAAAGTTGACACCCTACTTTGCAGGGGAGATCTAGAGGTCCTGCTGGGTAGCATTGTGCAAATGTGAGATCTGGAATACCAGCAGTGGAGGCCATGACACCAGATTAAGCCAGCCTGGTCCAATGTTGCTAACCTGGATGTTGCAATCTCAGCTATCTGGGGGGGATGCAGAACACTGGAGGAGGGAAGTCAATGAACTTCTTCACTCCACCAGCATAAGTTTCACAATCTTGTCTCAGCTACCTCGCATTTACTCTTTCTTGCTAATGAGCCCACCTTCCATCAAGGCTCATTCTCTGCACTCTTACTATAGCTTGCAACA